>NC_141694.1:1629885651-1630548151 GCF_964263255.1 Lissotriton vulgaris | reverse complement strand
GTATCCACAAAAGATTGGATGAAAGAGAGAACTGTGGGAACAGTATTGTCAGGAGTTTGAGGAAAAATAGGAATATCATCTGCATAAGCAGCTGTTTTGAATATGTGTGAACCAAAAGTGAAGCCACTAATGTCCGGGGAATCATTAATCAACACTGGCAGAGGATCTATAACCAAGAGAAATAGCAATGGAGATAAAGTAAAGCCCTGATGAGTACCTTGATATAAGGGGAAGGAGAAAGAGAGAGCCCCGTTAATCCTTATCCTGGCAGTGGGGCCGGTACATAACCATCATAGAGAAAAAATCAACCAAATTATAGCGGTCCAAAGCAGCCTTAAGGAAGGACCAGTAGAATTATCAAAAGCCTTTTCGCCATCCAAGGCTATTGCAATGGTGCCTGGAGAGTCAGCTAGGGCTGCTTTCTCGATAACGTGCAAAAGAGACGAGTACTATCACATGCCAGCCTACCTTTAACAATATCGGACTGTGACTGATGGATTTGTTTAGGAATCAAAAATTCCAGGTGTTTCGCTAGAATTTCCACATTTATCTTTGCCTCCATATTCAAAAGGGAAATAGGTGTAAAATTCTTAACATATAGATGATCCTTCTCCTCTTTAGGAATTACTACTATAATCACTTCTGCTTATGTACTCGTAACAGCACTGCACTTGACAAAGTGATGTGATAAACATTCCAAAGGGGGAAAATTGTATCAGAAATGGACTTTTAGAACTCAGTCGGGAGGGCGTTCAGCCCAGCAACCTTGTCTCCGAGGATGAGTTTAAATGCCTATTAGAGTTCCCTCATTTCGATTGATTTATTAATGGGTCTATTCTCGTCATCTGAGAGATTTAGTGGGCATGTTATTAAGAAAGGTCGCACGGGCATGGAGGTGTCTCTGGAGTTCACAGGAGAGCCTCTCAACGTGTACTCTTACCGCATCCCAATCAGGCGTGCAACGCTCATTGGGCTGAAAGGGCTCCCCCCCCTCTCGAAACCCCACCTCCTGTCAAGTGTCTCAGCCCGGGCTGCTGGCAGCTCATCTGGGCAGTGTCTGGACTCTTATGTCCTGCACGCCTGAGTTTTTCACAGGTCTTTAAAGACCATTTGCATATTTACATACCTTTGTTATCTGGTTACCGAGGCTTTGTTTTGTTTCTGGTTCCAGTACCCACTGGGCCCCCACTCAACCTATTCCTTTGCTGTAGTGCGAGGATGCATTCCAACAAAAGGAATCCAAAGTAGGATTGCCAAAAGAAAAATGCTAGCCATGTGTTTAAAGAGCCTGGAAAAATGTCGTCTTAACTAAATAGGGTTTTAAATAAAAAAGTATGCATTCATTTGTAATGTGACTTTTCTATCTTTGTTTCCTTTAATTGTCAGTCATGGATCATTCAGGCAGCCCTAGAACACAAATGTGCTTTTTATTTATATTTGCTGCTCGAAGTATGCACAGATGAGTGCTGAAAATCGACTTTAGGTGACTGTTTATTTTTGTACCGTCTGCGACATCAAAATAATGAGCTGGCAACCCTAATCATAAGACTAGAAGTTTGTGCAGGATCGGCACATTATTTACTTCCTCCTCCCTTGATCCCTCATTAATGCCATAATAGCAATAGTTAAACTTGTATCTTAAACCCTGCGCCGCCGTCAATAACATGCTGAATTACTTCAAGTGTTGCCTCAATGCAGGGTGCATTCCCAGACACACTCCTCATTCTCGACCTTCACTTTCATGCTCACCCAGCACTCACAGCAATCACAATGCACAATAACGTGCTGCTTTCTACACCATTTCAGCGCTTTCTAGTTTTTGTAGTCTCTCTTCAACTAAGACTTACATACACCAGTGCTTAATTTGAGCCAGTGGTTTCCGGTGCTTGGCACCAGCATTTAATTGTCAACACTAGCGCTTGTGACAGTCTGCCATAAGGTGGCTCTCTCTGCTAATTTAGAGATGACCACAACAATAGTCAATTACTAATTTAATATACATTAAAACATACTATTACCTGCCGCCCAAGCCATTTCTTTAGCTTTGGGGGCCTAGAATAGTCCCAATTGTCACACTGATAGGAGTGTGATGGTTAGTAGTTGTGTTGCAGCTATCACTGGTAGCATGGCATGGGTAATGTGTGATGCAAGCTGCAGTGCCCTCCTTACGAGAGTCCTGGCACTTATTTGTTTACAAATTAGGCACTGGCATGCACAATACTGCTCTGATGGCAGCACCTGGGTTTGAGATGCAGGCCAGCTGAAATACAAATATTTTTCAAAAACTCGCACTACATCTTGTGGTTTTACTTTCTCTCGTCCACAGTCTTTCACTCTAGGTCTTTCTTGGAGCAGGTGGATTAGCCCACCAAACTGTCTTTCTAGCATTGGAACATGTGACCTTCGAGTTAAATGTAGAGCAGTGCAGCAGGTATTCGACTCCCTGAGCTATTTCACTGGGACCTGTAGCCTGCAGGCGACACAGCTTCTGCTGCATGTGTTCAACTAACCAATGGGGACGCCTCACTGGCTCTTCGGAATATTCCTCCCTCCCACCGAAACATGCATCCATGACTGAGTGCCCCACTTTCTCCATCAGAGCAAGACAGGGTGAACGCTCAGCAGGCTCTGCCCTGAAAGTAGGTAGCAGGTGGGGCAGCTGGAAAGTGTTGCTGGGTGGGCCAGGAGACCTCGGGTTGCAGGGGGGCTTGGCCCACCAGGCAAGCACTGCAAATGGAAAACCTCCGATGCAAAGTCCTCCGGCTCCTGTACCAATTAAATGGCCTCTAGTCTGCTCTCCAACGAAACACTGTGCTTCTAAATAACATTAACCCATCAGCCCCTCCCCTGAGTCTCCCAACGTCATTCTCAGTCCTAAAATGATAACTGAGAAACGTGGGCTGCGCTCCATCCCTACACCGGCCCTGGCGCCTCTGGGACAAAGGCCCACATGCATCAAGCACTTTTTCATTCGCAAACGGTGCGATTCCTTAAAATCGGCCGTTTGCGAATGCAAAAGTGCTTTTTGGGATGCATGAAGCAATTTTAGAATTCGTAACATGTTTGCGAATTCTAAAATTGCGGGTGCTTTTAAGAAGTCGCAGATGTGCGATTTCTTAAAAGCAATGCATCATTATTTTAAAAAGTGAAAATTCGCAAATAGGGTGCCAAATTTACCGAGTGGTTGAACCACTCGGTAAATTTGGAAAAAGTGTTTAAAATGTTGAAAATGCTTTTTTTTCAACATTCATGTTACGGACACACATGTCCTTAGGACATGTGTGTGTGCAACATGATGCGAAAAATACATTTCAGGGGTGCATGGGGGGGTCCTTTGGACCCCCCCCCTGCACCCATGAAATTTTCTAAGTGCCACTCGCAATTTGCATTGACTCCTATGGGCCTTTTGGCCCATAGGAATCAATGGGAATTGCGAAAATTAACTTAAGAATTCGGTATTTCTTTGGGATTCGGTAAAAATTGCGATTTTTACCGAATCACAAAGAAATACCGAAAAAAAGGATGCATAGCATTTTGCACTTCTTAATTTGCGATTCCTTATTTTTCGCAAATTAAGAAATGCAAAATGACACAATGATGCATGTGGGCCAAAATCCCTACTGAGAGGCACAGAACAAGAGCCGTCAGGAAAAGCTGTCCTTTGCCCTCGGAACTTCCCAACTCTGCTATTGTGAAGGAACACCTAGCCCTTCTCACCCTCAATTCCCCTAATCGCTTTAGATGTTATCCTATGCTAGGGCCTAAGGCGTTGAGCTCTTTTGTTTGCATGTAAGTTTTGTGTGTTCATAGCTGAAGTTAATTGAATGACTAGCGCTGGCAGTCAAACAGAAAATCAACCATTTTATTTATTTTCCTGTTTTACAAGATTCGCATTTTTCGTGTATCTCTATGCCACGGTAGTCACTAGATCAGAAATATACCAAAATTTGCTTCCATTGACCATTGGAAAATATTGGCATTAAGATACTTCAATGTAGAAATCATTGCAGGTCTTCTTACAAGAAACACCTCTAAAATAAATGTGATTGACGATGTCTTGTGTGATTTGACACGTCCAGCAGGTGCCGCTGTCTACTCATGCAACTGTATGTTTATCTCTTTGCTGCCAAACTATCGTTCAGCGCAGAGGAATTTTGACACGCGTAATTTCTATTTTCTGCACTTAAAAATATTAACTTTAAATCCTAAAAAAAATATCAATGCAAGTATATAATAAATACACTTTTCACTCAAGGAGCTATTTCTTCAATTATCTTAACTGCTGCACACTGTCTTCAATGATGGCACCATTACATTTCAACAGCATATTCATTTTCCTCAAATGATGATATTAATAGAATACCGCTATGATAACCCACACTCATATCTCTTGAAATGTTCTTTATTGTTTTCTACGATTGCTCGATTACAGCAAAGATGCAATTATTACAGTTAAATTCTTGGCATTCAAATACATTTCTAAACAGGAAAATGGCATTGCTCGCGCAATATGAGCGAGGCGAGTGTACTGAATGATAGCAGTCACAAAACGGAGAAAATTGGGGTATGGTGACACACGCATGAGGTTGGAATCGACAACCCCCACTTTCGAGTGTCAGTTTTGAACTGTCCGTGCTTCCTTGCCTCACTGCCTCAACAGCAAGCACCCTTTCTGCAAGTGATGAGTGGGTAGCAGCAATAGGCATCTGGGCCCTTTTATCATTGCATTTTTTGACATTTTACACAATTTTCTAGAATCTCGCTTCAAGGATGAGTTCCCCACAACTGTCTGTAAATACTTTAGCAACAACAAACAGAACTGGGGGTCTTAAAGCAGTAATGTGATAACTATCGCTTCCATCTGCTCTGAGTAATCAGTCAGAAAGAGAGTTAACTATAAAAAGGAGAAAACCAAGGCAGACTAGGAGTAGACAAGGTGAGATCACAGAGCAAGTGCTAGGATTCCCATCAAGGTGTCGTGATGATCAGTCTTATCATTTGGTTATCCGTCCATCGGGATGATGGGTCTCTTGATCATAGAGACTTCCTTTCATCCAAAGGAAATTTGCTCATATGGATCAAACCAAACGCACAAGAACGAACAGATAATCAGTTTAGACCAGCTGGGAATTACGTGCAGTGCAAACAAAAAAGGGTGATGAGCTAAAATAGAGTAGTGAGGAGAAAAACAACAAACTATTTATTCAAGAAGTCCCCTCCCCCCTAATTTAAAAACAGAACAGTGCAAATAGCAGTCTCAACAAATAACTGCAAAGAATATGTATAGGGCCAACATGTTTCAGCCAGTAGGGAATCCTGCCCACAGCTTTCTTCAGGGCCTCTGTTCTTGAATTTTGCTGCTGCGACAATGAAGTGTACAAAAATGTATAAATTGAAGTGATAATTGTAAAATGTAATGAGGTTGGAATCAATACAGCCTACTTCTGTCGATCCTCCGTTTCAAAAGGTGCAGATGGCATCTGAAAAGACATAACTCCTATTTAATTTACTTGAAAAAATATACATATCTAAACTTTTGTTTCTCACAGTTATAGTTCTTGTAGTAAAAACCTGATTCCTCACCCGTCTTGACCGGGGACTGGACCTCACCTCACCTGGACCCGGCTCAGGATTTCCAGGCCCGCTCTGGAAAATGAAAACAAAGAGGAAGCCATAGAAATAGAGAAAATAGGTCTGACCACTGCCAGTCCTGCTCTTACTCATATACTAGGAACCTACTGTTATTGATCCTATCCAGATGGACACTTCTAGAAACAACCAGAAAAATATTATCTTTTAACTATCTCCTCACAACGTCTTGACTCGCAATGTTAAGCTGGCATGAACAGTGATATCCCTGACATGAACAATAATATCACTGGGCATGCTACTTGCCCAAAAGATCTCATGAAAAATACTTATTACAGGAAACCAACAATCATTATGTCTGAAAGAGTCACCAACTGCTCAAGTGGGTATCTCAAATAAAGCAAAAGTAAAAGTAAAGGCACCCATTACATTTCGGTATGGGAACACATGGAGAGAAATATTGCCTTTCAGCGGAAAATGGTATAGTCCAAAGCTCTGTTTTTAATATAACATCAGGTCCTTCGGTGCTCATATCACTAAAAATACAAGATTTGAAAAAAATATTATAGTCTACAGGTGCTCATGGAGGACAATTTCTATGGACTGGAATCTAGAGAATGCTAAAGTGATTCTGGTATTTTACTGACCTCTGCTGGTCATTTTGTTTCAAGAAAGTTAAATAGAGGCAGTTGCTAGAAAAATATAAAAAAGAAAATCCCTAAGCAGAAAGCAACTCTGGTATTTCACTGACCTCTGCGGGTCGTTTTCTATTAAGACAGTTAAATAGAGGCAGTTGAACAGAAAAAAAGTCCCTACGTGGAAGCAGGCAAGTCCTAGGGATGATCTCCAAAGCCCATAAAGTACATACACATATGAGTATATACTAAATTAAATACAAGAGGTCTCGAATGCTCAACCTAAAAATGAGGAATGGGGCTGGACACTTGTGAGGAGGCCACTGCAGCTTGCACCATCCATTGCTCCCACTAGTGCCGCCAATGTTCTGCATTCTCTGCATCAACTGTGGTTTTTGCATTTGTCCCCCCGAGTGGGATGGGTATGCTCAGACGTGAATCCCATGCTCTCCACACCACTGGAGTCAAGCTATCCTGGCCGAAGACAGCTGATAGCCAGAAACCGGTTCTAGGATGCTTGATTCCGGTCCAGGAAACACATGGCTTGGCAGTTCGGGCTGGACTGTTCCCATGAGGCACAGGGTCAAGGCTGATTTGCATATGGCCATGTCTGAACTGGGGTAGTGTGGAGTGCAAAAAAAACGATGGATTTAGGCCCAGATCTCTGTACTGAGGTGAATGTAAGACATCGTTCTGCATTCTCTCCATCAACTGTGGTTTATACATTTGTCCCCCCGAGTGGGATGGGTATGCTCAGACATGAGTCCCATGCTCTCCACACCACTGGAGTCAAGCTATCCTGGCTGAATACGACTGATAGCCAGAAACCGGTCCTAGGATGCTTGATTCCGGTCCAGGAAAGACATGGCTTGGCAGTTCGGGCTGGACTGTTCCCATGAGGCACAGGGTCAAGGCTGATTTGCATATGGCCACGTCTGAACTGGGGTGGTGTGGAGTGCAAAAAAACGATGGATTTAGGCCCAGATCTCTGAACTGGGGTGAATGTATGACAATGTTCTGCATTCTCTCCATCAACTGTGGTTTTTACATTCGCCAATGACAGTACTGTCACTAGTAGCCACCACACTCATACAAGTGTGACAATTCAGTATTAGTGATTTTAATGTATATTTAATTAGTGAACAACAGCTGTTGTGCTCCTCAAAAAATTAGACAAACATCACCACTGTGTGGCAGGCTGTCATTTGAGCCAGTGTTGACAATAAAGTGCTGGTGCAGAGCACTGGAAACCATGGCACAAATTAAGCACTGGTTATGGTTCTCCAACACCATGAAAAATAGGGTGTGGAAAAACCAGCCAACTTGTAATCTGGCATTGTGGAATTCAACGAGAGAATTTCACTCTGCGTACTAGTAATTAAAGCTATAGAATCTGCCGCCACCATTAAAATAAAAACGTGGAGCAACTGGGCGCCCATCTGGAATACTAAATGTTCTACCTTTGATGAGGATTCTATCTCCATCCCCACCTCCAAGCCTAGTGGGTGAAATATTCTCTACTGTGCTCCTACTCATGATACCTTTCAGAAATACTTAACTGCACAGTACCATTGTCCCTGACTGCCTTAAACAAGGCAATGTGAAGTCTTTAATGAAAGAACAAACTGTAGACCCAAATATCAACTAACACCCTATCTCAGTCCCCCCCGCCCCCTTCATGGCAAAAAATCATGGTAAACATGTGGCCTTTTAAATAAATGATCAAGTTGAAAGCATCAGCCTGCTTGTTACTAAGTAGTTAGGTTTCAGACCAGGGCATAGCAGTGAACCAGCAAATCTAATACAAATTGACAGCATACTCATGAACCCTGATGAGGGCCATGCCTACCTCCCTCGCCTACTGATTTAGTTAGCAGCAATCAACGTCATAGATTGCAAGAGACTCCTGGACACTCTGATGAAGAGGTTGAGCCTCCAAGGGACCCTTCTAAAGTGATTCTGTTCATACCTATCTGAAAGAGTACAAGAGTATTAATAAGTACAAATTGGAAGTGTCACCCAGGGCTCTACATTGTCACCCATCCTTTTCAGATTATTACATGGACACCCTTAATGAACTACTCAATGATCTTGATATATTTCGCCATCAAATGGCAGATTATGGTTACCTGTACCTTCACCTAATTTGATTGTTAATTTTAAATCACATCTAAACCACAATCAAGAGCAAATGGAGAAAAGCCATGTGAAATTTAACTCCTGGGGCGGGGCCGGGCAGCACGCAGAATGACCTCATCTCTTATACCCCTATTATCTCACAGCACACATGACCCTGATAACCGCTGGATAGACTGCATGCAAGGTGGAAACCATATAAAGATGGCAGGTACTACGTAGAAAATTGGCGATCTGGTTGAGGCCTGGGTTGAGATGACAGAGGGAGCTCCTCTCTGTGGTAGTGGTGAAGACAAGATGGCAGGTGCAGCATAAAGGTACCTTTACCCTGCCACCATATGACTGAAAAATGCAGAATGTATCTGCTACATCTAGAACCCTTGCCACTCAGTATGTCTGATATAAAAACTAAATTACTTAAAGTAATACAATGTAAAGTTATCTGATATGGATTTTTCTCACTATTCATTGATAAAACATATCCCTAAAACTTTACAGGTGGTTGGGTTTGATGCTTCTACCTCAGTGGAAGAATTCTTGTGCACTCTCAACCAGGAGTCGGGAATGAGGAATCCAGCACAGTCTGGGTTTGCACTGTTCACAGATGATCCTTCTGGCAAGGATATGGAGCACTGTCTCAGAGGAAATATTAAGGTAAGTGAACAGAGCGGCTAGTAGCACTGCTTGTCGATGGTGTCTGCAATTACAGGAAGAATCTAGTATCCACTGAGTTCTTGGCACACTGCATTGGGGTTTGTACTTTTCACAAAGCAATAGGTAAATGGTACACAATGGTTAAACCTTAGTTTCTTGAGTGGTTAAGCTATGTAGATCTATTATGAAATATGGAAGAGGAAAGTGACTCTAAGCCACCTCAAGATGCCTTGTAACCAGTGTGATCATGGAGGGAGGGCGGCTTACAGTGATATTAACTGCCTGTAAGTGGCATTGAGCAACTACTTTCTAACAATTAAGATCTAGCTCATGGTAGTTAAGGGATATTTAATATTGGTCGATTACTATTAAATTTAGGTATGATAAGTTCTCAGTATGAACGTGGAATTCTGTTACATGGTTGAGTTGTATTGCCATCTTACATATGGAATATTGTAGCCCACTCCTAAGTTTTCTTTAGCGGTGTGAAAATGAAATCAGAATCACTTGATAATAAGGTCCTGTGTGGGCTAGCCATTCACAACTATGGACATTTACTCTCAGCAGAGAAGCAATGCTCTGAGGATGCGACTTCAGGCCCGGCACAGTGATCACAATCCAGAATGAAAATCTGTGTGTTGAAAATGATAAACATAGCATCCTACCAGGCAGCCATCTCCTGGAATAAAAAATACCAAATAGTTAGGAGAGCTGCCTTTGAGAGGAAGGAGATGGATATCATTTAGCTGTAAATGCAACTGCTCTCCCTCTGGAACTGGCCTTCATCAGATACTGTGATAAAAGACACCTAAACGAGTGTGTTGTTGATTGCCACTTGGGGTCAATTCTAATGGGATAGAGCTGTTTTCTGTAATGAAACTCATTCCAGACCAATTCATACAATTGAGGAACATGTAAATTGTACACAAATATAAAGTTTAAGAAAAATGTGCAGATGAGCTGCAGCTATAGTCAGAGACTCTGACTTGACTCTGACTCATCATTTGGCTGAGAGCACAATGCTTTTATCTTCAATACAGGAAGCTCCTGCAAACCAAACTTTTCCAAATGTGGTTCAACTAGAACCAATTACATCAACAGGAGCGACTAAATATCCAGCTTGAATCCAGTCTCTCTCAAATGGCTTTTTCTTATTTTGTGGGGTTTTGCATTTGTTCCTCCTAGCTGTTTTCTGTAATGAAACTCATTCTGGACCAATTCATACAATTGAGGAATATGTAAATTCTACCCAAATATCAGTACCCTGCTAACCAATCTTCATGGCACTTTCAGATTTTCATGCCGGAAACCGTTACTGCCTTCTTTCTCACAGCCTCGCCTGATGCAACAGCCACATGTCAAATGTAATTTTGGGGAAAAATTGCTCTTGTTCCTTCCTAAGGTCTTGAAGTCATGAATATTCTGTTCTTTCTATGTTCCCATCACCTCCCCTTCCTTTGCTTCCATATCTATACTTCTCATATTGACCTGCCCCCTTTATATAGCTCAAGAGAAACCAGTGAGACCTCTGTCTTTGTTTTCTTCTCTCTGGGCTTTTTGCTATTTATACAAGTCTGAGGGCTAAAATAATCTTCCTGGTAGGAGGCAAAAATCTTTTGACTCGCATCCCATTACTAAATGCATACCTGTGCCTGACAGCAAAGGTAATTTTTGGTATGTGTCTGATCTAGTCTGATCCATGATATTCAATATTTGAGGTGTTATATATGATATGTTTAGAAATTAACTGTATTGGTTAAAACCCTGCATGGAGCTCATTTTCAGTGGTGGTGTAGCAGTTTCCCAGGAAATCCTGTTATCAATGTGTCAATTACATATCTGATTGCGCCTGAAAAAATATTTAACCTATATTTTCCAGGTTGTTAGAAGATTTTTGAGCAGGGTAAATTTGTTAATGTTAATGTTAATGTTAGGTGGTATTTTATATAGCGCTCGGCTGCTCCGGGGTGCGTCCCGGCGCTTTATAACCTACAACAGAAGCAAAAAGGGGCAGGCGAGAAAGGAACATGGCCTACTGAATAAATAGCCAGGATTTCAGATCCTTTTTGAAAGCCAACAGATTGGAGTTCCTGCGAAGCACAATTGGCAGGGTACTCCAGAGCTGAGGCGCCAGGCGCTTGAAAAACCGGCCCCCTGTCCGTGCTCTTCTTATGACTGGGACCGCAGCAAGAGACTGCGATGCTGACCTCAGAGATCTAACAGGGAGATAGAGAGCCAGCTGTTTTTGAATATATTTGGCCCGGAAGCATGAAAGGCCTTGTGGGCCAGAGTAAGTGCCTTAAAGATTATCGGTTTGCGGATAGGCAGCCAATGGAGAGACTGAAGAGGTCAGATGCTTTGGCTCGGCTATGTAGGCCAAAAATGGCCCGAAAGCCGAGTTCTGGACCTCCTGCAGACGTTGAAGAAGATACTCCTGCAAGCCCAAGTACAGGACATTGGCATAGTCAAGCCGCGACCCAATGAGGGCCTGCACCGTGGTCTTCCTATGCGCTAACCGGAGCAGAGGAAGAAACTTACGAAGCATCTTAAGGAGGCCAAAGCATGTACCTACTAAGCCAAGAATTTGGGACTTCAGCGTCAAGCCGTTATCGATTTTAACACCGAGGTTCTTGGCTATCGTAGATGCAGCCGCTGGAGGGAACATATCTACCGGCCACCAGTCCTGTCAGCTCGGATCAGACCGACAGCCGAACAAGAGCACCTCAGATTTATCTGAGTTGCACTTAAGGCTGTTTAGCTGGAACCATTTGAAAACAGCCCCAAGGCACCCTCGGATGCTCTCTCCGTCAAACTCCGAATCCTTCCCACAAGTGAAGAGGAGCTGGGTGTCGTTGGCATATGATACGATCTGGGCCCCATACAACTCCGCCAGTGTCGCCAGAGTGGTCATAAAGATGTTAAAGAGAGTGGGACTCAAAACAGAGCCCTGGGGAACTCCGACCTACAGTGGCGGCACTACAGCGGAAAAAGGAGAGGCCCAGACCATTTGGCAGCGGCCAGCTAGAAAAAATCTAAACCAGCTGAGCACCGGCCCCCTCAGACCCACCTCACTGAGTCTGGTGAGGAGACCCTCATGGGGGACGGTGTCGAAGGCCGCCGACAGGTCGAGCATCACCAGCATGGCCTTGCCTCCTACATCCAATACTCCTTGATTGCCTCAGTCACTTCCAATAGCGCCGTCTCGGTGCTCAAGTTGGTGCGAAAACCGGATTGCGTAGAATGTAACAAGTTGTGGGTTTCAAGGAAATTGGAGAGGGATGTGTGAACGTGTTTCTCCACAATTTTGGCAAAGGCAGGCAGGAGGGAGATAAGCCTGTAGTTGGCGTAGACCACAGGATCCAGGCTAGGCTTTTTTAGGGATCACTGACATAATATAGAATGACAAAATATAGACTTACCAAAATATAGTTACCAAAATATAGAATGCCAAAATATTGAATTCCTATCTACAAACAGGTAAGTACAAAAATATCGAATCCAAAATATAGTCTGTAAGAAATATAGTCAGTCAAAATATCGAATTTTTTTAAATGTCTTAAAAGTAATTTTAAATTAATGAAATAATAAATATAATTAAGTAAAACATACTTAAAAATACTCAAATAACCTTAAAATTAAGATATAATTAATTTAAGTTATTAATAAAAAATGTACAATATTTTACCGTAGGATAGCAGGAGGGTAACATTTAATATTACCACTCCAGTGAGTGCAACAGCAGGGAAAGCGTTAGATAGCGTAGGGGTAAAACATACTATTCCCACTCCAGTGAGTGCAACAGTAGGGAAAGCGTTGGATAGCGTAGGGGTAAAAAATAGTATTCCCACTCCAGAGAGTGCAACAGTAGGAAAAGCGTTGGATAGTGGGAGGGTAAAAATTACTATTCCAACTCCAGAGCGTGCAACAGTAGGGAAAGCGTTGGATAGCGTAGGGGTAAAAATGACTATTCCCACTCCAGAGAGTGCAACAGTAGGGAAAGCGTTGGATATTCAAACATTTAATATTACCACTCCAGTGAGTGCAACAGCAGGGAAAGCATTGGATAGCGTAGGGGTAATAATTACTATTCCCACTCCAGAGAGTGCAACAGTAGGGAAAGCGTTGGATAGCGTAGGGGTAAAAAATACTATTCCCACTCCAGAGAGTGCAACAGTAGGGAAAGCGTTGGATAGCGGGAGGGTGAAAATTACTATTCCCACTCCATTGAGTTTAACAGTAGGGAAAGTAATGATTTAATATATTATTAAAAATAAATTAAATATCAATCCCAATAAAACATTAATTGAAATTAATAACCAATTTAACATTATGTAATAATTAATTAGAAATACAACTACATATTAGTTATTAAAAATTAATAACCTATTCATAAATATGTAACAACTAATTAATTTTCAATAACAAAAACTAATTAATAATACAAATTAATACCAATTAAAAATTAACAGTAAATTAATTATCATTACACAAAAAGTATTTTTAACATGTAATTAATTACAATTACATTACTTCCCACCCTATTCCCCTATAAACCCACATCCCACTACAGAAAATACATTAATACAATTATCATAATTATCACATTTTTAATTAATACAAAATAATTACCAATTAATAAAAAATAATTGTCAATAATAGAAATTAATTACCAATTAAAAATTAATTAACAATAAATTTAAAATCAATACCAATGAATGAAAAAAATTATTTACTTAATTACAATTAAATTACTTCCCACCCTATTCCCCTATAAACCCACAACCCGCTACAGAAAATAAATGTAGAAAATTAACATAATTAAACAATTAATACAAATTAATTAGCAATTAATAGAAATTAATTACCAATTAAAAAATAACAATATATTCAAAATGAATACCAATAAATAAATAAAAATATTTAATTAATTACAATTAAATTACTTACCACCCTATTCCCCTATAAACCCACAACCCGCTACAGAACTAAAAAGCAACATTGTATTAAAAATGAATAATAATTGCTAAAAATTAATATTTAGTTTAATATAATTAAATTACTTCCCACCCTATTCCCCTATAAACCCACAACCTGCTACAGAATTAAATTACGCAAAAATTAAATAACATAAAATTCATTACTTAAAATACATTAAACATATATTACAAAAATTAATATACACTTTTCACACATATACTAACATACAAAACACTTTAAAAAAATTGATATTATTAAAAAATCGATATATTTAATGCCTATATTGTATACTTCGATATTTTGAATTCTATATTTTAAAAATCGATATTACTTACCATAAATTCGATATTTTTACCCACTATATTGTGTCCATTCGATATTTTGTCCATTCTATATTTTTACTTCGATATTATGTCCATTCTATATTTTGGAATCGATATTATGACTGTTTACCCTTTTTTAGTAATGGAACAACCATCGCCTCTTTCCAGACTGAAGGGACCACTCCGGTGCTGAGAGAAAGGTTCAGCAAGGGATTGACAAGGGGATTTATTACCTCCGCCATTCTAGCCAAAAACTTGGCTGGGCAGGGGTCAAGAGGAGAGCCCGACTTTAATTTAGCTAAACGCTCCAAAGAAGTAGCTACGGGTAAAAGAGGAAATTCCGAGAAAGTGGGCTCAGAGCTAACTCCAGACACTGCCAGGACACTAGCGCCAGGGACTGCCACTGCCCCAGCCGATGCAAAAGAGTCCTGAATGGTCCTAATTTTGGTGGTAAATAAATTAGCCAATGCAATCACCCAGGGTTCCGAGTGCGCACATACCGGCGTACTCATTTTAGGGGCAGTAAATTCCCTTACGATATTAAATATCTCCTTGCAAGAATTAGTGGCCGCCTCAATTCTCTTTGAGAAATAATTTTTCTTCTCAAGCAGAATGTCTTGATGGTAGGCTTTGATGGAAGCTCAGTACGTCAGCTTGGCCGTGTCGTCGTACTGACGACGCCAGGCCCTCTCCGCAACCTTAGACTGCCGCCATGTCAAAGCCAGGGCTTCCGTGAACCATGGAGCGGAGGCACGTTTGACGGATTTTCGAGGGGCAGTTTCGGGGGCAAGTTCATCTAGCCTTTCAATAAGCCATGACTGCATAGAGGCCAGATCCCTCTCTAGAGCCCCAGACAGCGGACATGGGTGAAGCAGACAAGCCTGGGCCAGCATTTCAGGGGTTACACGATGGTACGCCCGTGGGGCCTGACAGGAACGTAAGAGAGTACTGCATGGTGGTTTGTTAATGCCTAGGATGCAGAATTTAATCAAATAATGGTCCAACCATAACACAGGAGACGGAAAGGACATATCGATGGGAACGGTGGAGAACACCTGGTCCAGGGTATGGCCCTTGTTGTGAGTAGGCACAGTAAGGTAGGGGGAAAGACCGAGGGGAGAAGTGGTATCGCAGATTTTGATCGGCCTTCACAGATAGGTTAGATATCATATGCATTCCTGATCAATGAACCAGGACAGCTGGCTGGGAGACGGGTGTGCAAGTCATAATCGGAAATTGGGCACTTCGGTGTTTATCTTAATCAGATGCCAAGAATACAATGCCCACCTGATTTGTTCCCCTACTACAAAGTTGCATGATTTGGGGAACAGACTGCACCATTACACCTTCTACTTCTAGATGTTACTGTGAGAAGTGTCATTTGTAGAGCAACTTAATCTTAGTTTTTATGTTCACTGTGTATGCATGCCTGCACTATGTAGGTGCACTCTGTAACTGGGCAGCTCAGCAGCATGACTGCATATTGGGGGCTGCTATCCTTCCCACCCCATAACCCTGCATCGCCATCCAAAATGACATGTTGTTTTGGCTGGATCACAGAAGACCTCTAAAATATAAAATAAGAAGTGTTTCAAAGTCAGAATTGTTGATTGAGTAAGACCATCATGTTAACTAGGACAGACCTTCCCATCATCAACAGCGGACATTTATTTATTTATTATTTACTTAAGAGTATTGTATAGCGTTGGCCAGACCCAAAGGTATCAAAACGCTTTACAAAATTAGCAGTGGAGAGGTTACATAGTATGGCAGTAGAATAAGCATTGATTCATGACAAGTCGAAAGTATTAGCGGGCTTTATTGAAAAATTGGCAGCATAGAAATCACAACAATATAACAATGATTTATACATTCACTCGTGAAAGACGACCATTTTGGGGGCGGGGGGTAGAAGTCAAGGGAACGAGACAGGATGGGCGAGATAGGAGACTAAGATTTAAGGTGGTGGCGAGTCGTAATGGTCAGGATTCTGAGCTTGGTCGACAGCTATCCATTTGGGAGAGATCCATTGAGGAAGAAGTCTTTGAGCTGCCTTTTGAATTTTAAGAAGGAGGGGGTAGTCCTGATAGGGACTGGGATGGAGTTCCATATCCTGGGCACATATCCTGAGAAGGATTGAGATAGGATTTTTTGTTTGCAAGTTTTCGGAGAAATGAGGACTAGAGTGTTTGTGCTCCTAAGGGATCTTGTTTGGCCTGCCGTCTTGAGTTTGGAAGCCAGGTATGCTGGTTTTGCAGTGTGCAGGGCTTTGTGTGTGAGACAGGCAGTTCTGAAATTGGCATGCATTTTGATTGGGAGCCATTTCAGGTCTCCGAGAGCCGGGGAGATGTGTACGTATTTCTTGACTCCGGAGACCATTCTGGCTGCCGCATTCAGAGTTGATCTGAGGGGAACAAGGTGTGACTTTGCTGTTCCTGTGAGAGTTGCGTTCCCGTAGTCGAGTCTGGACAGCACTAGGGATTGACTGACTTGTTTGAGGTTGTTGGGGTGGATGAAGGGTTTTATTGGGAAGTTTTAGGTTTAGGAAGGGGCTCTTTGCGGTGATCTTGATGTGTTTTGTCATGTCTAATTTTGGGTCCAGAGTAATTCCCAGTGACTTTACGGAATTGGCCAGAGTGAGGTTGCAGTTGAGAGCATCAATGGCTTCTAGCCATTTTGTTATTCGGGGGTTCTGCTCCTTGTTGGAAATGAGGAGGATTTCAGTTTTATCTTGGTTGAGTTTCAGGTGATTAAGGGATAGCCAGCGTTGGACTTCTCTTAGAGTGTCGTTTAGTCTCTGAGTGTCATCGATGGAGGAGGTTTCAAGATAGATCTGTGTGTCGTCTGCATATAGGTGGAAGGCGATGTTGTTTTTTTTAGTAGGGTGGTGAGGGATTCAATGTATATGTTGAATAGTTGTGGGGAGAGAACTGATCCTTGGGGTACACCCCTGCTGATGGGGATTAGGTCAGACATGTGGTTTTTGATTTTTATTTGTTGGGTGCGGTTCTGCAGGAATGAGGAAAACCACTGTAAGACCACATCTTCTGCACCAACTCTTTCTTGGAGTACCTTAGTGAGTAGTTTGTGGTCAACCGCGTCGAAGGCTGCTGATAGGTCCAGGGGTATGAGTAAATAACAATGATCTGTATCGAGTGATTTGTGTACATCATCTATCACATTCAGTATCGCTGTCTCAGTGCTGCACCCTTTTCTGAAACCCGATTGGTGGGGTCAAGGGGGTTGGTGTTGTCCAAGTGTTGAGTAAGTTGATGGAGGAAACATCTTTCCAAGATTTTAGCGAGGAATGGGAGATTGGAGACAGGTCTGAAGTTATTAAGATTGCTTGTGTCAGAGCCCGGTTTTATAGTAATGGCGTGACTTGTCCGATTTTTAGACAATCAGGCATGATTGCAGTTCTCAGGGAGCTGTTAATAATCTTGGTCCAGAGCAGGGCTAGGGTGAGTTTGAGCTCTTTGGCCAGTTGGGTAGGGATGGGGTACGCAAAGTGTGCTGAGGGTTTGGGACATTTCCCTCATTGTTCATTTTGGCTCGCAGTTCGTGACAGGTTTCTGCCTATTATCAACCCTGTAAGTTAGAACTGGTATTTGAGCAGGACCCAATAATTTCCTGAACCGTAATCATTTAGACACCCTGATTTTTACTTTAGGCAGTTCGGCTCTGCTCATTCTCGTTGATCTAGCAGCAAGAAACACCACCCTCCACAACATGGACACACTTTCCAAGGGTTCTTGGACTATGAAGTGCTCCACTGTGGGCTGAAACTTCGTCCTGGGTTCCATGGTACATGGTATACAATACACCTGGGGCCGGTAGAGCAAAACATATTTTTCTCTTCATTTTAACTCATTTAGAGTACCTTTGGGCTTCCCGACTGTGTCAGGCTGTCCCCGGATGCAACCCTTGGTCTCTTAGGTTAGTTTCAAACTTTTTTTATGAATGGATGACAGAGCCCTAAATCCTGTAATGCCAGCCGCAATACTTTTCTCCAATTGCGTCCAGCCAATGAGAAAGCTTCGGGCTGTTGACCAGGAAATTGAAAACAGGGGAAATAGCTCCCTCGTCCAATCAGATTGGAATATTTTTTAAATTTGGTTCTGTGAAAGGTCTACAAAATCAGGTTCATGGACCATCTACAGATTAACATCCCAGATATGTCTATAATTCTTGCAAGTCTGCCAATTGTTTTCAAACACCGATTCCTCAAAAACTACTGAACAGAATTACACCAAACCAGGCAAAAGTAATACCTTGAGTAAAGTTCTGTTTTCATGACACGTTTGCTGTAATTCCATGCAGCCAGTGTTTTTATATAGGAGGGCAAAGAAACCTTTGGGTTATTAAATAGTAAGTGTCACTTTTTTGACTACCCCCCCCCCTTTTAATTTGGACCCTACTTAACATGATGCATGAAACGTGCCATGCTGAACCCAAAACAAATTAACTTTTTATTGTAAAGTTTGAGGATTTTTATTAATATTTCAATGTAAATTCTGACCTAACCATAGCGAAGCATAGCTACAAAGGCACTATCGCCAGATATAGAAAGTGTTTTTTTCACGGGGGAAATATTTCCATATCAAAAATGTGTTTTAAATGTTGGCACTACACAAAGACAGTGCTATTTCATTGAAAATGCCTTTCAGTGGGAATTCAGACTATCGCCAGTTGAAGGAAGTGGTTTCTCCACATGTAAAAAATATTTCCCTGTTGAGAACTTGTTTTAAATGTTGGCACTGGACAAAAGCAGTGCCACTTCTCCCTATGTAGTTGTACACTGCATACAATTACACACTGCGGAAGTGCCTCTGGAAAATACACGTTCTTAGGATTATACCTCAAAAGTTGCTGCTTTTGTAAAGTTTCCATCCCCAGCCAGAAAAATGAATTGGAATCCAAGGAAGTCATACGTTCACATTCCTGCGAGGTCTTTTGGGCGCAGATTTCTGACTTTTTAATGTGAATCAAGCTTTTGACATGTATTTATGGGGTGTGCTTACATTAGGCCCACCTACCAATAGACAAGTATTTTTCTTTATAACTGGTGAATGTTTTAACAACTAAGATTGCTTCATTTTTCCATCCCCTTGGTCCTGAATCCAAAGTCTTTACTGTAACTAGAGATGGAGGGTGAACCAAAATAGCTATTCCAAAATAATTGTGTTTAGTTCCTCTCCTGTAGCTCACCTGGTCATTAGGCACCTGAGCCTGTTATAAGTAATAAATATGCCCGTAATAGTAGTAAACATTGGAGCTGCGGCCGGATGTCTGGAATAATTTGGGCTATTAATGCAATTCAACAATGCAAGTTCTGACTAGACCTTCACAACCTGATCCAACTTCACCAAATGCATGCTCTGCATAGCAGAATGGATGAAAACCAACTGCCTGAAACTCAACTTGGACAAGACATAAGCGCTGATTTCTGGGAACAAGAACTCCCCCTGGGACTCCACCTGGTGGGCATCTGAGCTTGGTCCAACACCTATACATGAGATCGACGTTCTGTTCTTGACGGAAACGTGGCTTTCCTCACATTCGGAGTCAGATATGGTCTTAGCTACCCCACCGGGCTTTCTTATTCAGTCCCTACCTCGTCCCTCAGGTAGGGGTGGTGGTGTTGCCATCATTCATCGGGATTATCTACCCTGCAAAACCAACGATGCGCAAGTCCTTGATTCTGAAAGCCTCCAGTTCACAATCAAGTTGGACCCGACTAACTCACTTACAGGCCTCTTAGTGTATCGCCCTCCCGGTCATCCAGGTCCCTTTTCCAGTGCTCTCCTGGATACGGTAGCATCACAGGCCCACTCCATCACCAACTTCATGATACTAGGAGACCTGAATATTCATTTTGATGACCCTTTAGATACAGGGGCAGTCGACCTGATTACAGACCTGGCGGCTTTCGACCTCCACCTCTTAAACTCCGGAGCTACACATAACAAAGGTCACTTGCTGGACCCGGTGTTCACGAGCACCCCCACCATGCAAGCTAGCGAGTCCCTCCCCCTCCCTTGGACGGACCATTTTTTAGTCCCCTTCCAACTACCAGGAGCTTTCAGGAAACCTCAAAAACCTCCCACTTACACCAGGGACAGGGCTTGGTCCAAGCTCCCCACAGAAGACTGGGCCAGGACCCTAAATTCAACTACCCCTGCTTACTCAGAAGATCCGGCTATCGCTGATAGTAAATTTAGAGAGTGGATTGCTACTTCCCTGGACTCCGTACTCCCACTTAGAACCCGGGAGGATAAAAATGGGAAACCAGGATCCGCCCCGTGGTACACCCCGGAACTTCGGATGCTACGCAAAAATTGCAAGAGAGCCGAGCGGCTATGGAGAAAAGACTGGCAGCACGCCTGCAAGGAAGCTTACCAGTACTCAGTTAGAATATACAAATCTGCCCTTAAGCGCTCCAAAGCTTCCCATTACGATACTCGGATAAAAGAATCCATCAAATCAGCAAGGGAATCTTTCCTTATCGTAAAAGAGCTTTTGAAAATACCAACCACTCCATCCTCCAACACCCCCCCTGTAGACCGAAGCAACGAACTAGCTACCTATTTTAATGACAAAATCGCCCGTATCTTAGCATCCCTTCCCCCTCCCTGTTTCTCAAGCCACATGGACAATGAATCACCCATCAGCCAGACAGGAAGTAGCATGCGCCCCCAACTAGCGACATTCAGGACAGTAACCTGTAACGAGGTAGATGTAACCATTGCCAAAATGAAAAGCGGATCACCTCTGGACCCCGCACCTATTAGATTTCTCAAAACCGTAGCCCCCGTCATCGTTCCTACGATCACAGAGCTTATTAACAGCTCGCTTGCCCAAGGATCTGTTCCCGCTAGCTGGAAGAGCGCAGTGGTTAAAGCACTCCTAAAAAAACCCCAGCTGGACCCAGCAGATATGGCAAATTACCGGCCAATTTCACTCCTCCCTGGCATTAGCAAGGTAGCCGAGAAATTGGTCAATGGACAACTGTCACACTTTCTCGAGGTAAACAACATCTTACGGCAATCCCAAACTGGGTTTCACCCGGGCCATGGCACAGATACCGCCCTTCTTGCCGTCATCGAGGAGGCAAGGTGCATTTTGGATTCAGGAGGGTCAGTGGCAGTGATCCTCCTGGATCTTAGTGCAGCCTTCGACACAGTTAACCATCGTGTCCTTCTCCATCGGTTGGCGGCAGCTGGGCTCACTGGGACGGCGCTCAGGTGGATAGAGTCCTTCCTTGCTGGGCGCTTGTTCCAGGTTTGGGATGGCAATCACCATTCGACCACCATCCCCCTCACGAGCGGGGTTCCCCAGGGGTCATCTCTAAGCCCTACGCTTTTTAATGCCTATATGGCCCCCCTCGAAGATGTGGTGACAACCTTCGGGATTAAAATAGTGAGTTATGCTGATGACACACAGCTGGTCGTCTCCCTATCCCAACTGGACGACCACCCAGACAATCTGGCAAACTGCCTCACGGAAATCCACAGCTGGATGTGTGAATCATCACTCAAATTAAACAGGTCAAAGACCGAAGTTATGCTCATGGGAAAGCAATGGGTGACTATCCCCCCATCGGTCTGGCCAGACGTGTTCGGGGAAATTCCCACCCCGAAACAAGAAATTAAGACCCTAGGAGTCTGGCTAGAACCTGAGCTCTCAATGAAAACGCAAGCGACCAAAACAGCAGGTACCTGTTTTGGGCTTATGCGCACCACCCGCAGGATTCTTCCCTTACTCCCGCCCGCATCCAGAAAACTCCTAGTCCAAGGGCTAATACTGGCACGGTTGGACTACAGCAACATGGTTTATCTGGGAGCCCCAGAGGCCACCATGGCTAAACTGCAACGAACACAGAATGCAGCAGCCCGACTACTTATGAACCTTCCCTCCAGAGTGTCAGCTAAACCAGCCATCAAGGCCCTGCACTGGCTACCAGTGCGCCAAAGGGTGGAATTCAAATCCATGTGCACTGCATACAAACTGATTAATGGAGTTGGCCCTACGATCCTCAGTGACCTGGTAACTCCTCATAAAGCCCCCAGATGCCTTCGGTCTGAGAATGAGCATCTGGCCAACATCCCCAAATACAAAAAGACACGTACTGGAGGCCGACGCTTCTCCGTGAAGGCTTCTACCGGATGGAACTCCCTCCCCCGCACCCTCAGGCTGGAACCCAGTTATCTGATCTTTAGAAAAAAATTGAAAACACTCCTATTCCCTAAATAAAGTCCCCTCCCCTCTCTTCCCTCTCCTCTGGATAATACAATCTTTATAGCGCGGGGATGCCTTCGGGTCACCAGGCGCTCTACAAATCGTTAAATAATAATAATAAATAATACCCACTAACCATGCAAGAAACCTGGGAATCATCGTAGATGACAAATTCAATATGGCTTCACAGGTGAACGCTGTCAGTTCCTCCTGCTTCCATATACTACGCATCCTCAGAAAAATCTTCAAATGGATCTCAATGAGCACCTGGGGCCATATTACATAAGTGCCCCGGGGGTGGAATGGTTGTTTGTGCCTGCTTTGTGCGCTGCCGGGGCACTTTGGTATTACTGAAGGGCCAACAGACGCTTGGGCGTCCCCTTCTGTAATACCGATAGCACTGGTGCAATAAAGCACCAACACTCTCATCATTGGGCGTTGCCTCATTGCATAGGGCATGGCCCATGCAAATGAGGGAATCCCTTGCCTCTGCACCCGTGCGGTATTGCAGATGTGGGCCAGGCAAGAGGCAAAGAATCTGTCACGAGGTGCACTGACAGTGTGCCACATAAAAGGTGGCACATTGTCAGTGCGCCCCCTGATGTCAGCCCTCTGAAGGGGGAAAAGAGGACCCTATGGATGTACCAAACATCCCCTTACAGGTGGGTGCAGTCTCTCACTGCACCTGTGTGCCAGGGGATCTCTAATTCCCGTTAAAAGAGCAGGTGGGTTGCTCCTTGCACAGTGAAACATCGAGCGACCTCAAAGCAGCTGTTCTGTTTTTCACATGAATTTCGCGGCTGCCATGGGGCAGCGCATTCATCCTAATAGGACGCATTTTCCTTGTTCGCGTCGGGTGCAACTTTTAAAAGGTGCACCCCGTGCAAACAAGGAAAATGTGTGTAGGTGTGACACTGCCCCAGGTGTATTGTCACTCAAGCCCTAGTCACTAGTGGACTAGATTATGATGACAGTCTATGCCGGAATCTTTGACCTCCTCTTCCGACTTCAGATGATGCTGTACTCGGCAGCCAGACTAATCCTGGACCTCCCACTTCTCACACACATCACGCCGCACCTCAAGAGATCTCCCCTGGCTGACAATACACAAATGCTGCCAATTCAAACGTCTCGTTCATGCATACACAGCTATCCACAACATAAGACCAACATATCTGAACTACTGCCTTCACCTCCACCAACCCACCAGACTCCTACGCTCAGCGTCACTCTCCCTCGCACACACCCCAGATTCAAAAAAGCAGAACGGGCAGCCTAGCCTTCTCCTTCATCCCACCAAAAACATGGAAAGACCTGCCGTCACACATCAGGGACTCCTCTGCGCTCCCTGAATTCCGCAAGAGGCTGAAGACCTGGTTCTTCAACTAGCCCCCCGCAGATGACCTACACACCTGCTCCACCGCCTGGATACCCTTCTGGTGATACGTTGCACTCTACAGATCCAAATAAAATAACATAACAGTCCATTCTGTTTACTCAATGGAATGATCAGTTAAGCCCCGGAACGTTCTAATCACTTCCTCAACTAAACAAAACCAACATTAGTGTTAATTATTTTCTTCTCTGAATCTATGAGGAACATATTTAACACAGCCTCCAGCCCCCTATGGCATTTCCATTTAGTGAACCATTGCTTGATTAGCAGTGCCAAATTTGATGTGTCACAATTTTTCATTTCACATTTTCTCAAATATTACTAAGTTACTATCAGGCTATGTTCTTACCTACTTTGCAGGGAAGCATAAATTAGATAGGGTAGGAAGACT
The DNA here is from genome assembly GCF_964263255.1 of Lissotriton vulgaris. Lineage (NCBI taxonomy): Eukaryota > Metazoa > Chordata > Amphibia > Caudata > Salamandridae > Lissotriton > Lissotriton vulgaris. The sequence goes on along the minus strand of NC_141694.1, from coordinate 1,630,523,812 downwards.
TTGAAATGCTGTCAGTAACATATTGTCCAATCAAAGGTACTAGAAAGGAGACAATTCTCAAGAAGGAAGTAACAGCCAGTGGCGAATTTTAGTAACAATTAGGTACCAGCATTGGTCGCATTGTTATACACAGGACCCCAATCTGATTGAAAGTGTGTTTTGCATAATTACAACTGAAAAACATTGAAAGAGATGAGTAGCGCATTAAGGCTTTTCCAATAAAGATATGGAAGAGATGCAGTGTTAATTTAAATTGAAAAACCTTAATATTATTTTATGGGGTGGGGGGCGGAAAGATTCATATCAGTAAAAAAGAAGGTAACATTCCTGTTGCAATAATGTCCATATAAAGATTCTTGGATAACAATATCTTATACACCACTTTTATTTCATTTCTTTATAAAAATTGGAAAGAGGTACAGTCCTTAATCGTGAACATAGTATATTAAATTTGACTACTCAAAAATGAGATTAAGGACTGGTATTATGGCCTTTGAGCGTAATTGAAGAATTGCATTATTGTATTTATGTAACAATAGGAATAAAGAAACTTGTAATGAATCTAATGGAAAGCCCACTTTCCTTTCCCCCCAAAAAATGAAATAAAAGTGTTTTTTGCATTTGTAAGCCACAGTTGTTACTGGCTGTGTGGGTTGAAGCAGTGCTGGCCCGCGCTATCAGTTAACCCTGAACCATTTATGTAAAGTGATTTTGTTCATTTCATAAAAAATACGAAATCTTTTGGCTAAACACAGACCTAGCTGCAGAGCACCATGGAATAACATGTAAATTGCTGAGGTTTGGTGAAAAGAGGAGTCATTACTACAATATCATGAGTGTAAATGGCAACATATGGGATTACCATATATGTTAAGGTATGTAATGAGAGTTGAAGAGCTAAGAAATGCCGTTTTGCTCCCTGGGGCCTCCGAGTTTATGCATGTAAAACCGATGAAGCGTGATACTCGGGGCCATTCCAGGGTGTAGGGGGAAGATATAGCCACTGATGCGTAAAGCAATAATCTGTAATGTGTTTTCCATTGGAACCTTTAGATGAAAGACCATTAGCAAATAATAGAGCGTTATTACGTAGGTGTTTTGGAAAGGGATTGCATTTAAGACTTTACTTAGTGAACATTATGTAAAGCAAGATATCGATGAAAGTAGCTTTAAAGAAAGAAGCCAAGGTGGCGGCCACTCAGCAAAGGCTCTGTGAAATCTTGATGAATAATAAAAAAAAAAAAATCACAGATCTCTTCGGCTAAACTCTATACCCCCTAAAATAATTTGTTTTGGGAGTCATGCAGATTTGATTTTTTTGATTTTCTCTTTGTTTTTGGCCAAAGGAGATTGTTGTCCACTGACCTCACCCCTCTTTTCTTACTCCTTCCCTATACTGTGCCTATCTCCCGTCTTGTTCCCCCTCGTTTTCCCTTCTTTTTTTATACAGGGTGACCTCACTACTTCGTACCATCTCGCCACGTCCCCCTATTTCCTCGATGGTGCCTCTCTCTTGCTTGCTTCACCCCTGTGTTTATTAACTCATTTTTTAAATTGTTTGAAATTATAATGTATTTCCTCCTGTTACTCCCTCTCATCCACTGGCTACATCATCATCCTACAGTCCTCTGCTTCTACTTCCTTCCTTTTTTTCCTCTGTTCCTTTCTCCTCCTTTCTGCCTTGCGTTCCTGTTCCTTCTTCAAGCAGGGGCTGCAGTAGAAATAAAGACAAGAGTTCAGCCTGTATTTCCCTCTGCTGAATTATTACATCACCACCAGAAAAAATTATATATTCTGGCCCTCATTACAAGGTACAAATACCACCTATTCTGAGTTTTTAACTTCAAAACGAGGCCTACGATGGGGAATCGTTATTTACTACACCGAATTCTGCATGTTTTGCCATTTATGTACTTTTTTCCTGATACATTTAAGCAAGTTTGATCTGTCAGAATGTATTGTGTGAAATCTGCGAGGATGTGATGATTATCACCCGACTCATAATTACGATCATTGTGCAAACAAAAGTTTGCACAGGGTTAAGAAGGTAGCCCTGAGCTTGTGATGGGAACCTGGGGAGGGTACTGAGAAGAGGGGAAGACGCAACCACCAAGAAGACACAACTGTCACAAAGTAACGAAGGGTCTGTGAGCGCCACCTAGAAGCAAGGTTAGAGCAACTTTCAGGCAGACGCAGAGTCCAATAACCACTAGATAATTAAGAAACTATAGAGGCCAAGTGGTGTAGGTACAGCTCTCACTTTGTGACGACTTTATGTTGATGGAAGAGCAGTGACAAACTGCAACTGGATTAAGTAAATCTGTATTCTCTACTTCCCTCCTACCCACTTCAGTGTCTATGGAGTGTGCACACTATGACGGGCAGCTTATATTGTCTGAAATGTTTACACTGGGTCGACGTCAGAGCTCCAATACACCTTTATGATTTTTTGCTTGACGTTGTAATACTTGAGGAAACAGACTACACACTAACTGTGTAGTGTTTTTAATTACTACAGATCTCAGAGTTCTGCTTTTTCCAGCCCCAGAATCGAAACATTTTTAATACATCTACCTAACCTATTCAGCGCCGGAACACCTCTGTCCGAGGTAGCTGTTCGTGCTTTACAAATGTTGCTATTATTATTATTATTGCTGCTTATGAAAGTATTACAGACAGTCACATTTATTGGTCCTTAAGCTTGCAGGTCTGTTTGCTCCTGTCTAGTTATTGCATCACCCCTGGCATGACGTCAGTCCAGCTCCACCTGCCACTTCTTGCATTACTGGAGAAACCAGGTGACTCTACGAGTATGCTCCATTGTCCCTTCTCGCTGCACATGTGAAGCGTGCGAGTCGCTTCAGCAGCTTCAGGTGATTCTACGAGCATGCTCCATTGTCCCTTCTTGCTGCACACGTGAAGCGTTGCGAGTCGGTTCAGCAGCTCCAGGTGACTCTACGAGCATGCTCCATTGTCCCTTCTCGCTGCACACATGAAGCTTCGTGAGTCACTTCATCAGCTCCAGGTGACTTTAGGAGCATGCTCCATTGTCACTTCTTGCTCCACACATGAAGAGTGCGAGTCGCTTCAGCAGCTCCAGGTGACTCTACTGGCATGCTCCATTGTCCCTTCTCACTGCACACATGAAGCTGCGCGAGTTGCTTCAGCAGCTCCAGGTGACTACGAGCATGCGCAGACTTCCCTTCTCACTCACTTGAAGCTTTGTGAGTCGCTTCAGCAGCTCAAGGTGACTCTACGAGTATGCTCCATTGTCACTTCTCACTGCACTCGTGAAGCTTTGTGAGTCGCTTCGGCGGCTTCAGTTGACTCTACGAGCATGCTCCATTGTCCCTTCTCGCTGCACATGTGAAGGTTGGAGAGTCGCTTCAGCAGCTCCAGGTGACTCTAGGAGCATGCTCCATTGTCCCTTCTCACTGCACTCGTGAAGCTTTGTGAGTCGCTTCAGCCGCTTCAGTTGACTCTACGAGCATGCTCCATTGTCACTTCTTGCTGCACACATGAAGAGTGCGAGTCGCTTCAGCAGCTCGAGGTGACTCTACGAGCATGCTCCATTGTCCCTTCTCACTGCACACATGAAGCTTTGCGAGTTGCTTCTGCAGCTCTAGGTGACTACGAGCATGCACGGACTTCCCTTCTCACTCACTTGAAGCTTTGAGAGTCGCTTCAGCAGCTCCAGGTGACTCTACTGGCATGCTCCATTGTCCGTTCTCGCTGCACACGTGAAGCGTGGCGAGTCGCTTCCGCAGCTCCGGCTGACTATGAGCATGCGCGGACTTCCTTTCTCACTCACTTGAAGCTTTGTGAGTTGCTTCAGCAGCTCCAGGTGACTCATCTAACATGCTCCATTGTCCCTTCTCGCTGCACACATGAAGAGTGGTGAGTGGCTTCAGCAGCCCCAGGTGACTCTACGAGCATGCTCCATTGTCCCTTCTTGCTGCACATTTGAAGCGTGCAAGTCGCTTCAGCAGCTACAGGTGACTCTACGAGCATGCTTCATTGTCCCTTCTCGCTGCACACGTGAAGCTTGGTGAGTCGCTTCAGAAGCTCCAGGTGACTCCATGAGCATGCTCCATTGTCCCCTCTCACTGCACTCGTGAAGCTTTGTGAGTCGCTTCAGCAGCTCCAGGTGACTCTACAAGCATGCTCCATTGTCCCTTCTCGCTGCACACGTGAAGCGTGGAGAGTCGCTTCAGCAGCTCCAGGAAACTATACGAGCATCCTCTATTGTCCCTTCTCACTGCACAGACAAAGCTTTGTGAGTTGCTTCTGCAGCTCCAGGTGACTACGAGCATGCGCGGACTTCCCTTCTCACTCACTTGAAGCTTTGTGAGTCACTTCAGCAGCTCCAGGTGACTCTACGAGCATGCTCCATTGTCCCTTCTTGCTTCACACCTGAAGCGTGGCAAGTCGCTTCAGCAGCTCCAGGTGACTCTACGAGCATGCTCCATTGTCCCTTCTTGCTTCACACCTGAAGCGTGGCAAGTCGCTTCAGCAGCTCCAGGTGACTACGAGCATTCGCGGACTTCCCTTCTTACTCACTTGAAGCTTTGTGAGTCGCTTCAGCAGCTCCAGGTGACACATCTAGCATGCTCCATTGTCCCTTATCGCTGCACACATAAGAGTGGTGAGTGGCTTCAGCAGCTCTACTGAAGAAAACCAGGTGACTCTACGAGCATGCTCCATTGTCCCTTACCGCTGCACACATAAAAAGTGGTGAGTGGCTTCAGGAGCTTTACTGAGGAAAACAGGCGACTCTACGAGCATGCTCCATTATCCCTTCTCGCTGCACATGTGAAGCGTGCAAGTCGCTTCAGCAGCTCCATGCGACTCTACGAGCATGCTCCATTGTCCCTTCTCGCTGCACACATGAAGTGTTGTGAGTCGCTTCAGCAGCTCTCTCCTGATTGCTGAACTTTAGAGCCCAGGAATTCCCTCATTCTCCTTGGTGCTTCCAGGTGAGGTGAGAAACACCTCCGCCTGTCTGCATGCTAGCTCACATGGTGGGTCTGCAGGACTGAGAGGTCATCGTTCAGTGGTGGCAAGTGCAAAACAAACTGGCCTGGCTATAATGTGCTAACTCATACAAATGCAGGCATGTACACATCCTGTTAGTGCATCAGTATATTAAATCTGGACCTATTAGCTATTTCAGTCATTGTCTGAAGTATAGAGGCTGACAGTGTTTATTTTCTAAAATATGTTTTTATTTTTAGATTTGTGATATCATTTCGAAGTGGGAGCAGGCTTCTAAAGAACAGCAGCCTGGTAAATGCGAAGGCACAAAGACTGTGCGCCTCACATATAAGAACAGGTATGTGAAGCTCGATATAGGTACTAAAATACACATTTCCATTATGTTGTCAAAATAGATTTGTTTAGAACAGAAAATATATCCATGGTCAAAAATTTCAAAATTCAAGATCCTTTTTAAAAAAATGTTAAAACAAGCAAGACCGGTTTGTAGAGCTGGCAAAGCAAGTCTCAAAGCCTAAGTATGTTTAAAAAGCATCAAGGATTTGATATAGTTTCTAATCTCAAACAATTGTAATGCTATTTTTAGTGGGAAAAATGGGAAAAGCCAACCACTTAAATGTGCCATACCCATATATGGGTAAAATACATTATCCTTATTGTGTAGATGATCACGAGGAATGCTTCAATTATAGTTCAGATTGTTTTCATATACTATATTCACAGTAATACACACACATGAAGTTTTCTTCTCAAGAATTCCCCGTGGGGTCCCCTATGGTTCTAATCGTATTACCCCTAATGCATCTAATTTTCAAATGCAAGGATACTCTTTGGGCCTGTTTGATTTAGAGTGGGGATTGAAGATCAACATACGCGCAAGTGATATGTAAGTTGAATTCTGATATTATGAATGTGCATTTAACTTCCTAGCCTGAGCTCTCGGGGATATTAAAACCAAGTTGACATGTCCTTGTAATTGTCCCAAAAAAACACCTAAACTATCCCTTAAGAGCGTCATGATTTCTGTTCTTGAATACAATGCTGCTTTCCATTTGTCTATTCTTTTTTAACATATTTGTTTTCTTTATTGCAGGCTCTGCTTCTCCATGCAAGCTCGCGGAGAGACAGAGAGGGAAAAGTTGCTGTTAATGTATCAGACAAATGACCAAATAGTGAAAGGGCTGTTTCCGGTGAACAAGGACTTGGCATTGGAAATGGCAGCTCTCTTAGCCCAGGTACCTTACTACACCTCCAGCGCTAAACACCATTGGGGTTCGCCCTAAAACGTATTTGTTGTATGCATTTATTTGTAACTTTGTATAACGTGGATGTGGTGCTAGGGTATTAGAGAGCTATACAAAGTTAGTTCAATTATAGAAATACCCAATGAGGCTGTTCACATTGTCTGACAAAGGACTCACCTGTAAGGAATTCTCAAATGAAGCATTATGGGTGAATTGTATGGCTGAAAAAAAGGTGGAAATAAGAATACATAACATTTTCAGATGTAGAACAGAGTGTGGCAAGGTAGAACAAATGATCATTTGTGGTTGCGGGTGATAGTGTCATCCTTCAGGTTTAGATTTTACTCTGTGGTACTTGTTTACCATGTAGCGCAGTCATGTTGGGGCAAGGTTGTGGGGGCCAGTGACACAGGAGGCGCAACAGAGTGACACAGGAAACTACGGGCTGTGTCTGGGAGCCAGCCCTAAGTGGCTGCGCACCCCTTTATTTAATCCTTCTGCGTACAGCCATCTGGAGGGTGCAGCATAGGTGAATAGTGACGTCGAGGCCTGGTTTGTGGCCCTGAGAAGCTCTTGTTATGAGCACTGCTGCTGCTTTTGTTTTGTTACAGGGGAAGATATTGCAGCACTGCTGCAAAACTGGTACCCAGTGATAAAACTGGTCCGCACAGCCGTAAAACTGGCTCCCGCCCCTCCATCCCACTGGGTAAACGTCTGGTGCCAGCTACAGCCAGTCCGGCCCTGGCTACCTGGCTTCCTCCACATAGCAGCACACTGCTCCTGATGATCAGGCGTTTGGAGTCGCTTGGTGCCTCTCTGCCATCATCCTTGGCCCTGTGTGGTGCTGTGTGGGATATACCCTCAGAAAACGAAATAAGATTGTCTTGGGTCTTCTCTTCGCTCTACTCGATGTAAAGGGCCTTGTTAAGGGTCTACATGAAGCATTTCACATCTCCGTTGACCCTGTGGCCATTGTGATACAATATTCTGGTGTTTAATCCCTAGCTGACCCAGGTATTTGCTAAACCTAACTCCTAATCCTGATTTCTGTAGACAGTCCAACTGTAGCAAATTGTAGCAAATGTTTTGTCCAACAGAGGGCATACATTGTGAAAGAACACAAAGTGTTCAACCATAGAGAACTTAGAATGCCCTTTGATCAACACTATCAGTCATCCAGCCGAGAGATGCCGACTCAGGTAGGAGCCAAATCAGTCAGTTCCATGAACTTTTATGGTGTGAGTGGGAGACTACAGTACACCTCAGGGACCCATCTCCTTCGTGGTGAAGTGGAAGTAGGCTCTGGTATCTGCATCTTCATTGCAGAGGATTACTTCAATGATGCCTGCCAGCCTTAAGGGCTGCCGTCCTCCATATGCATAGATCTGAGTATGTGTCGAGGTTAGGGGGCTTGTGGCTTCAGATCGTGGTACAGCTTTAGATACATGATTTTGACTGATGCACCATTGCTAATCAGCACCTTTACCAGCATATATTTGATAGTCAATACACGGATGGACTGAGATCGACGACTGTCCAGGCCTGGTGGAACCTCTTAGTCGTCATATTTGTTCTGTTTTTCTTGCACCTTGGCCCTGGCGGTGGTTAGCAGATAGTTGTGTTCCAGAGTCAGTTGTTGCTGGGCAGAAGTGGTGAATTGCTTCACTACGTTTTTTTTTGTCCTCACTCGCCCCTCTGCATGCTCAAGCAAAAGGGTCAGCTCTGCTGCATCTGGAAGGGATCTTTCTTGATTGGGGAATAGTTGTCTTGTGTTTAGGGGTCCAAAACACAGTCTCTGCATGGAGTCATTGTATTGTGTTATGCCCTAGTCAGTTGTTGTGATGGAGCTCTCCTCTTTATGGTGCCTACCACCTCTTCCTTCACGCATACCCATATTTGATTGCCTAGGTATGCTGGGCCTCTTGTCAGCACCGCCTCCTTCTGCCCTGTGGTTCGACAGACCAAGGGGTGCGTATTCCTGGTTGGATCAGCATTAGGCATTATAGTATTGATGATCTACACCCTTGGATGAATGAGCCTCTGACTTCTTTCTGTTGATTGTTGTCAGTGCTGGTGTTGGCTAGTTCCCTTAGTTGGGCCTGAATATCGTCTGCCGTGTCTCTTTTCTTCTGCCAGGCTTGTTGAAGTTCGAATCTCTCATAGTCTGGTTTAAGCTATCGATCAAAATAGACATTCAATGTGGCTATCGCTGCATCATAGCCATGGTCAGCCCCTGCCCCCCGGAGGTTATCAAACAGCATGTATACCTCTTCTCCTGTGAAGTGCAGCCAAAGGGACCTCTTCACTCGTCCATCTGTCATTCTCTAATTGGGGCTGCTGCTGCTAGATCCACCAATTCACTAACAACAACACCGACATTCAGGCACATGTTACTAACCCTCCCTGTGGGGAGTCATGGGTGGCAGCAATTTATGCTACACTGGTGTAGGTTCAGCGTCATCAGCCATGCCTCCGTGCTCTTGGTTGCAATTACGTTTACTGCAGCTGGTCGTAAGTGTCTGTACTATCCTGAGGGAGGCTCTGTGACCATAGTGTGTCCCAAGGTGGTGTCCTGACAGTCTTCAGGCAGCTCACAGTCTTTTAGATCAGCTCTGATCTCTTTACACCTGTTGCAAGTGCAGTAGCAGCAGTCAACAACCCAGGGGCGTGCTCTATATATATTTGTGGTTGCCCTCACTGTGACTGAAATAGGTGCTGCAGAGATAAGATTCTGCATCTTCGGTCATCAGGTGAGGTGGCCCGCTGTGCTGGATGAAAGCCCAGGCTACTCCCCCTGGAAGCGAAGGCAGCATTAGGCTTCAACAGCCATTTCATGTGTCAAACAGCCTTAGGAATGGCAGGTGCAGGACGAGTAGTGGTGGTGATGGAGCACCACCCAGAAGGGATCCACTGCAGGTTCTGAACCTCATCACCCCTGTAAGGTGATGAGGCGAAACGATGCAGGAGGTGTCCAGGACACCGCTAGTTGCATCAAGGAGTGAGCCCAAAGCAGCAATGTTCCCCGTTATTTAACCCTTTGGCCTTGCCCGACCATCCAGGTGCATACATTGTAGGTGAATACTGACGTAGGGACCAGGTTGCTACCTACATCATGCATCTTGGGCGAACCCAATTGTAATAAAATTTAAAAGGAGTCTTTTCATTCCGTTTTGAAAGTGGCAGAGGCAAGATTTCCTCTGATGACCGGTGGTGTGGAGTTCCAAAGTTTGAGTGCATTCCCTGAATTTAAGTGTCTGCGTTTTAGGGGAGGGGTCGGAGGTTCCAGCAGAAGGCTGTCTAATATGAGTATTCCTGGTTTCCCATCTTATTCTTTAAATTTATGGACACGAAACTAGAGGATTCAGAGTGAAGGGCATTGTGATGGATGGAGACTATTTTAAGGGTGCTCCGTGCTTCGATCAGAAGCCAGTTTATTGATATGATTGTAGTGATGTGACCATGTCTCCTTGTTCCATAGACCTATCTAGCTGCTGCATGATGTGTTGATTGCATGAGGTGAAGGTGGATTTTTGGTGAACCAGACAATAAAGAGGTTCTGTAGCCTAACCTGGACAGAACCAGAGATTGAACTATTTGTTTTAGGGATTCTTCAGGTATGAAGAATTCTTATCTGGGGTTGTGCTTCTTTTGCCAAGGCATTTATCCATGACATAAGCTTGAGATTTTTGCCAAGTGTAAAGTGTAGTGACCTTTTGCATTCAATGAAGGATGGTTGACAATTGGGCCTGGGTGAAAAATGCCCAGGGTCGGACTGGTAACCAAAACCGGCCGTGGCTAAGTGCTCAGCTGGCCCCGGGCGGTGCGACCAAGCTATTTGCCAGGGCCGGTTTAGGTTGATTTTGTTACAGGGGCCGATACTGCAGCTATGCTGCAAAACTGACCCACACCCTGGCAGCCCACCGGGGTAATGCACGGTGCCGCTACGGCCAGTCCAGCCCAGGAAATGCTCTTCTTTCTATGTGTGAAAAAGCATATAGGATTCTGCCATTTCCTCATCCTCCTCCCAAGGATTTGAAAAAGGCAGGAGAATTGTTCTGCTAAACATTCTTTGCACAAGGAAAGCAAGGAACAAGGAATTTCGTTCTGCACTGTAAGGAGCCGGCCGTTTTAGTTAATGTAATCACAACTACTAGATGCATCTCTACAATAAAAGGAGACATTCCCAAAAGCATAAGGTTAAAATGCTCTTCAATGAAAGGTTCACAGAATGATATGTGATTTTCCTTGCTGCCCCCGATAAAGCAAAATGACCTCAAATTAAGTCTTAATGATCAGAAAATGGTGTGTTTTGTAATAGGTAGAGGAATGTTTTAGCAGATTGGTGATGTAAACGTTGTGGCCATAGTGAGATTGTCAAAGGCTTATGTACTGCTTAAAGGCAGCATCAAATTAACAAAACTTAATTTAAAGATGCTTCCATAAAATAATCACTGGTTAACTTCTGTACTATTTTTGGAATATTTGCATTGTGAATTGTAGGTGTGGGGCAACGAGCTACGGATCCACTTATTCTAGTGTTTCACCATAATATGTATGGTAAAATATATGTAGGAATAGGCGAGCATTTAAGTCGTATTCATTCCAAATTCTCTAGAATCAGAGATGCACCATGCAAGATTTTGAGGAAGTGCAGAATCTTTCTATTCCTCCAAACCGTCATGCAATCTTTATTTTTCCCCTTTCAGTTGTGTGCGGCCTAGGAACCCAGTTGTTTAAAAACAGCTATACAAGAGGGATTATGTGATGTCCGCTGCAATTATAATATAGTGTTAGATTAAATTATGATTTTTTTGTAGGCCAGTGTGATCTATTGTGCTAATTTACCCTCATCTTTTGTCCAACAGGTGGAAAATGGTGACTATGAACGACCATTCTCAGCTCCATCAGGCCAAGCCACAACACAATCCAAGTCTAATCAAACAGTAAAACAGATCTTGGAGAAGTTTTACCCACACATGTACAGGAATGGCTGTTCTGAAGAGCAATTGAGGTGAGAACATTTGTATTATCATAATTTGATAAACAAGCAGTGTTAATCATTGTTTACATGCTCAAGAAATCAGGAAGGAGTCCATCAACCATGAAGAGACAAACTCCCCTGCTTTAGTTAATTGATGTGGTCAGAGTACTTGTTTAGTATACATCTTCCTCTCAATTACATTTTAGTTTGTCAGTTCATGTTATAACCTCTATGTTGTTGATTCTTAGGCCTGTATTGCAAGTGGCCTTTTAATTCTGACTCAGGCAAAACTGGAGTTTCAGCTGGAATCGAAATTACAAGTGAATCAGATTTACATGTATTTTTGAGCACCCATCCAATGGCTCAGCAGCACATGAAATGTCGGGAAAAACACGCAGAACACGATATGTATTACTGCATCCTGAACATTATTCCCAATTTTGGGTCCATAACAATGCCTGACAATGATGTGGAAATCTGCCCCGTTAACGGCAATACCAGATTCAATATTACATTGGTGCATGTTATTTCCCATTTGTTGCACAACTGTTATTTGCACTTATTATGCACCACGATAGAGGATACTAAGTCCGATAAATACAACATAATACTACCTTCCAGTACACAGTCATGGATGGCTTGACCAATTTTAAACACTACCAAAAGATTTTTTTTTTCAAGTTCAAAATATGTTTATTGAGATAAAGGAATATGTTAATGCAGAGAGTACAGTAGCAATAAAATGAAAGAGTTGCACACAAAGTCATTCAATTTTTGAGGAATACAAAGGGTTATAAACAAAAGTAAGTCACTTATATCATGTGTAAAAGAGTAACAAAGTCATAGAAGAAACAAATCGGTAGGAAGAGAAACTTACAATCTTATCTAACATATACTTTACATATTATTATATGATTAACAATACATTATCAACATAAAGGAAGTCATGGAGGTTTAGTCACTTCTTGCTGTGGAGGGATGAGAGACAGAGAACGTCGAGCACTTATATCTATCGCCCATAAATCTAAACGCTTTGATGCCAAATGCAACGGGTATACAAATGTGGTGTAGAGCCTGTGATTATAACAGATAGCATACCACCATGCTTAAAATGACAACTTAGTGAAGTCTTTCCAGTTCTTGGTAATTTGTTGAAAGGCAACTACTAACAACAAGTCTATTATCTTTATATTAGAATCACATTGTTCTTAAACTGGAGATAAACTGCCTAAGAAAATATGTGACACAGAGAAAGGGTGAATAGAATTTAAGATCAGATTAATTTGATGCAATACTTTTTCCCAAAAAGTATGAACACACTTGCATGCAAAAAGCAGGTGGAATACATCAGCATGTGGTGAAGAGCAGGTCTGGGAGTGTAGTGTGTCTTGCATTGAGGATGAGTGGCGAAAGCAGGAGTCTATTGTATACAAAAAAGAGTGTCTGAGTGGTGTTCGCAGCTCTGGAGGACTTCCTAAGTTTAAGCCAGATTTTGTCCCATAGTTCCACAGGCCAAGAAATGTCCAAATCTTTCTCCCAAGATATCTCTGTCTTGGTTTTATCCCTGGGAATAAATGAGCTATGTAAAAATGTATATATAACAGAAGCCTTAGAATTGCTAAGTAAAAGCATCTGCAACTTATCTGCATGGATAGATTCTGGAGGAATAGGGGTTGGAGAGTTTGTGCATTGTGTGCGGATAGTTTAAATAGCCTCTGTTAAGAGAAGATACTTAGAATGAAAAGTTGGAGGTAAGTCAAAAGAGCTACTGGCATGTTCAAAAGACATAAGCCTGTCCTGGTCATATAATTGATGTACCCAAATCAGGCCTTGTTGTCTCCACGATTTCCAAAAAATAGGTTTGTTTTTTACCAAGATAGAAGCATTGTGCCATATTGTAGAGTTTAAAACTGAAACACAATCACTAGAGTTCGAAGGAGAGACATTCGGTAAGATCTTAGAAGTATGTTTAAGTATAGGGGTAGAAATTGACTGTGGTTTTCGTGTAAGAGACAGAAATTCTTGAAATAAAAATGGGAGGATGAAGGATTGTTCAAGCGTGACCCAAAGGGGACAATTTGCGGGAGACTCGGAGAGCCATCTTGAAGCTTGTGTAATAGGAAAGACTTGTGGTAGATGGGAAAATCAGGAAAACTTGTCCCTCCTTCCAATTTTGGGCAAATCAATTTTGATATGGACATACGTGATTTCTAGTTACTCCATAATAAGGAGGATAAAATGGAGTTACATTTTAAAAAATATTTTAAGGGTATAGACAGCGGGATGTTAGAAATTGTGTATAAAACTGTAGGAGAAAACATAATCTTTATGGTGTCTAAGCGACCCCACCAGGATAAGTAGAGGGGATGACACTTCGTTGTTAAAGAGGATAATCTTTGTAAACGGTTGTCCATGCAACGTGGTATTGTTCCTGAAATGGAGGAAGTGAAATGCAAACCTAAGTATTTAATGTATTGGGGACTCCATGCAAAACCTGAAGTGATAAGTTCAGTCTTAAAAGTATATTTTGTTAGAGGTAGAATTTTGCATTTATCTTTGTTCAGTTTATAACCAGAGACGGATGCAAAGGAATCTACTTCTTCTAAAAAGGCTGGAAGAGAGGATTGAGGTTGTGAAATAAATAAAAGGACATCATCAGCATATGCTGCATTTTAATAGTAGTCTCTTTAAAAGTAAAACCATGAATATTAATGTTTTGACAAATTTTTATTAAAAACGGTTCTAAAGCAAGATTGTAAAGAAACGGCGAGAGTGGACATCCCGGACGGACACCTCTACCTAGTTGAAAATAAGAAGATATACCACCATTCGTGCATACAGCCGCTCTCAGATTGGAATGTAAAATAGATATTAGAGAAATAATCTTAGGACCAAAGCCAAACCACTTAAGTGTACGGAAAATTAGGGCCATTCAATTCTGTCGAATGCTTTTTCTGAATCTAGGGCTATTGCCGCTAGGGAGTGAGAAATGTGTGAGGCTTTGGATAGGACATCAAAAAATAGGCGAGTGTTTTCCGTGAGAAGCCGCTCCTTCACGAAACCAGATTGCTCTGCTCCGAGTAGAGCAGGCAGCTGAGATTCCAAGCGTGATGCTAGAACCTTTAAGAAGATTTTATAATCTATGTTAACCAGAGAAATGGGTCAATAATTTTTGCAATGTTGCGGGTCCTTACCATCTTTAGGGATAAGACATATAAGGGCATCCGAAAAAGAGCGAGAGGATTCACCAGATTGTAAGAACACATTTATGAGGGTATGTAATTTGGGAACAAGTAAATGTGCAAAGTGGGTAAAGAATTCCACAGTAAAACCATCCGGGCCAGGCGCCTTGTCTTTTTTGAGCATTTTAAGGCAGCAAGAAGCTCTTTCTGCGTAAGGTCAGATTCTAAAAGTGACAGGCCGGGGCGAGTGTCAGGAGTGTATTGAATGTCGGACAAAAATTGAGAGATGGATTGGTCAGAAGAGAGAGTTTCAGATGTATAAAGTGTCTTATAAAATTGGAGAAATTCATTTAGAATATCTTCATCTTTAAAACTTAATGTGTGGTTTGATCGAACATAGATTCTATATTAAGTTTGTTGGGTTTAACTTTTAAATAATTAGCCAATAACTTTCCAGCCTTATTCTGACTACTATAGAATTTTGCACTAGACTTCAATAGGTAATTAGAAGCGTTATTAGTTGTATCTTGGTTAAATTGAAATTTAGCTTTTATAAGGTCAGACAAACATGTTTTTGATTTGGAAGAATAATAAGAGTGCTCCAATCTCTTTATTTTAGCTAAGAGGTCCTTGGTGATTTGCTGCAGCTTTCTACGTTTTCTAGAGACAAATCTAAAAATACAATCTCTAGCTGATGCCTTAAATGCATCCCAAATCACGTGAAAAGGCATAGTGACTGATTGGTTAAGTAGGAAGTATTTGCAACAAGGAAGCAAAGGATGATGTGAAAACAGGATCAAGAAACAAGACATTGTTAAAGCGCCATTTTCGAGACAAGTTAGGCTTCTGCAATACATCGAGGTTAATAGTGACAGGAGCATGATCAGATATTAAAATAGATCCAATATCTGCTGAGACTAATGATTGAGAAATATTATGAGATATAAAAAAATAGTCTACTCGTGATTGGGTGTGATGTGTCGGGGAGTAGTAGGAATACTCTCTCAGCGTGGGATTATAAAGTCTCCAAGCATCTATAAGCTTGCTTTGTTTCATTGTTTGTGTAAAACATTTATGAGATTTATGAGGAACAAAGGGAGTTAATGAGTTCCGATCTAAAAAAGGATCCAGAATTTCGTTACAGTCTTCTGCAAGAATACAATTGTCATCAAAGCAATGTGTAATTTGTTGGGCCGGAGAAGTCCAAAAGGAGGAGTCACCAACTGTGGGCGCATAAATATTCAATAAAGATATTGGAGAATTATCCACCATGCATTTAACAAATAACTATCTGCCCGCTTTATCTGCACATTGCAATAGTATTTTAATGGGAAGCGATTTGCGAAAAAGAATAGGAACTCCATTACGTTTACCATCACCCGGGGAGAAGAGGACCTCCCCCACCCATCCTCTTTTTAGTTTAGCAGATTCTTCGGCTGTCAAATGAGATTCTTGTAAGCATGCAATGTCTGCTTTTAATTAAGTTAAGTGAGGTAAAACTCTCTGTCGTTCAATAGGTGAATGTAAACCTCTGACATTCCATCAGACCAGTTTTAAAGGCATAAACTATGACTGTAAATATATAGTAAGTTACGACTAAAGCAAAACAGTGAACAAGTTCAACTGTACCAAATATTTAACCGACTGTGTGTAAGATAAATCAACTGCAATGAAAAAGAAAATAGGAAAAGGAGAAAAGTATGGTGAATAGGCGACATTTGACACGTGAAAGAGAATCTTTGGATAGGAGAAAATATTAAGATGAAAAGAGATCAAGAGAAGACATTCCAAGGAAGAAGAAAGTAGAAAAGAAAGAGAAAGGTACAAGAGACAAGGAAAACAGGTAAGATGAGAGACTTACATATAATCCAAGACATTCGAATGGTGATGGGATGTGAGGCCACACGGAGCAATAACGTGCCCAAGACTCAAACGGGAAGGCGGGAGGGAAACAGAACCAATGAACGCTGGAACATAAGGGTATGGATGGCACACAAGAATAACCTGTAGGGAGAGAAAGAATGTTAAATATACTGTTGAGACAATATTCTTATAAATATACTTTGTGCAATAAGTAACAGCCCCTAAGAATAACCATTACCAGAATTAAAGATCATAAGAAGAGTAGAAGCATATCAGGAGTCAAAAATGTTTATTTGAAGCTTGATGGGGAGTTGGTGTCCATAGAGTCAGCATGGTAGGAGTATAAGAAGCTTTTTAGTTTTATAGGATCTTCATAGGTATTAGTGTTGTTATTGATGGTCACTTTAAATAGGCAAGGATGGAATAAGCCATATCATGCACCAATTGATCGGAGTTGAGATCTTAATGCTAGGAATTCCTTGCGTCGATATGCAGTTGATTTGGCATAATCTTGAGAGAAGAATAAGGAATTTCCTGACCAGGTAATACGATTCATTGCCTTTGCCGCAGATATGATATGTAGCAAGTCAGTATACTCTAAAAAATATAGGATTACTCCTCTTGGTTTTCTTGCTGTAGAGGAGGATGTCAAAGGTGAAGCTGGGCCCATTCTATGAGCTCCCTGGATATTAAGAAGGGTGCCTTCTGGTAACTTAAGTAGCTTTGGGAGAAAGGATTTGAAGAAAGCAATAGGATCTGAACCTTCTGTTCCTTCAGGAAGACCATAAATGCGGAGATTATTTCTCCAAGTTCTATTTTCCAAGTTTTCAATTTGTTTGTGAAGCATTGACACCTGTGAGCATAAAGAGTCTACCTTGGAAGCAGAGGAATTTAAGGAATCCACATTATGCTCAAGGGTAGTAGCACATTCTTCCACATTAGACCACCTTTCGGAAAGCATCTGTAAATTGGTTTCTTCGACAAATGGTCGTGGGGCTCTAATTTCTTCTAGTAGTAAATCCATTGTGACTGAAGTAGGCTGTTTAGGAGGAGAAGGATGGTCCTTTTTCAATTGTTTAGACTGAGCTTTAGTAGCACCAGAGTTGAAGGTGGTGTTAGCTGTCGACGCACCTTTAGGTGAGGTGCTGTCTGGGTCATCCATGGCAAGGCAGCTGTAAGGTGAACTGGGGGTTGATGAAGAAACTGTGAGACGTAGACTTGGGTTGAACAAAGCCTTTAGGTAGTCTTCCCATATATAAAGATGAAGTTAAACCGGAACATTACTGATAATGAGACCTCAACTTAAAAACGCTTCAGTAATTAGTCTGTTAATGCATTATGAAGAAGTAGTAATTGAAGAAGATACAGAAAGTTTATGGTGCAACTGGATAAAGCATTTACAACGTTGTAGAGATGCCACAATTAATGAGTTATTAAATGAAGCAAAATGCAGGTGGTATTTGAATCAGTTAGCTGACTGAAGCTCGCTTGCAAAGTATTG
This sequence comes from Lissotriton vulgaris, assembly GCF_964263255.1. Taxonomy (NCBI): domain Eukaryota; kingdom Metazoa; phylum Chordata; class Amphibia; order Caudata; family Salamandridae; genus Lissotriton; species Lissotriton vulgaris. The sequence goes on along the minus strand of NC_141694.1, from coordinate 1,630,506,046 downwards.
TAGAGTAGCTGCTGTTAAATGCGCGATCCATATCGCGTCATTAAGGGAATCCAAAGTCAGTAAATGAGATGACGTATTGATGAAATAAAAAAAAGTCGCTTATGTAGGACTGTCTGAAGCTCACGCTAAAGGAATAGAACAGTAAAAGCAGCGCATGTAGATGAGAACTCTGCCAGTGAAAATACGAAGAGTAGTAGTCTCAAATTCAAGGAAGCCGCAGTTTAAAATGATGATGGAATTAACGGCTTTAGAAAGGGCCTTGGTACGATCGAACAATGTATTAACTTGAACCTTTTAATAGGGAAGTATACCAAGGCCAAGCCGGGATCACTATTTCTGTGCTTTGCAGATCTTTCAAGCGCATTTGATCTGGTCGACCATGCCTTGTTATGGACAACTCTGCTGGGTATGGGAGCCCCCCCCGATATTATCTATTTCTTGGCCACACTTTATTCTAACCTATCCGCCCAAATTCGTTATGGTCCTGAGGGTGAGTGCACACGGAAGATCAGAGTAAGATCTGGCATTCGACAGGGCTGTGTATTAGCCCCGTTGCTTTTTTCCCTCTTCATTAACTCGGTGGAACAAGAACTAAAGCAAATTCATGCTGATGCCCCCCAAGTAGGAGGCACCCCTATACCGGTATTATTGTATGCCGACGATACAGTTCTTCTTTCTAGGACTCCTATAGGCCTACAAAAATTGATGGATGGGTTCCATGATTTTATATTGAAACGGAAACTCAAAATTAATAATTCTAAAACGTTTGTCATGGTGTGTGGGAAAAAGTTGAAACTTTTTAAACCTTTTTCTTTTAAGGAAAATCATATTGCAACTGTCACAAATTTTTGCTATTTGGGAGTCACATTTAACGACAGAGGATCTTGGGCCCCTGAGGAAGCAAATGTCAAAGCGAGAATGGGGAAAGCATCCTTAGGCGTCTTCCGCTTTGCCTCCAAAGTAGGAAGCTGCCGCATTGTTGATATGTTGACTATATACAAGCACAGATGTACTTCGATAGCATTGTATGGCTCGGGGGTATGGGGACATTGCAATGCCAAGGCCCTGCAAATTGAAGAAAACAAGTTCATTAAACGGCTGCTTTGTCTCCCCACCTCGGCATCTACTGTTCTAACCCATTCGGAACTAGATCTGGATTACCTGTCCGACCTCACTGGGTTAAGGCCACTGTTGGTATGGAAATCCATTTTTACCAAGCCGGAAACAGCATTCACCAAAGATATCATCAAAGACTGTTTGCTCTTGGATAAAGTCTTAAGTATTCCATGGTTAAAATATGTAGTTATGACTGTTAAAGACCTGTTTGACATGGACCTAGGAAATGACCCTACTAGTCTGAACACTCTAGACAAACAGGAAGTAAAAAATGTCTATCTTAGGGCGAAATCGGATGTGCGAAGTTATGCTACTAGAGAATATTCCACACATATTTTCCACCTGTCCTTGAATGATGATAGCCGGGGCATTCCAATGTACCTTAAAGTTATCCATAGACAGTCCCACCAGTTTGTTCTTTCAAGGCTAAGATTAGGTATAGTGCATAACTTGGTTGCTTTCCCGATTATGAAATCCTATCCAGTAACCCCATGTCCATGTGATGACTCTTCCAAACAAAGCACAATGCACTTTCTATTATTCTGTCCTCTGTATAAAGCACAACGCATCTGTTTCCTCAAGCCTATGTTCCTTAAATATAATATGTATACTACCGATAGCGCTTTGAGGCTTCTTTTTTCACTTTCAAGCCCAGATATCTGTTTTTATACTGCCACTTTTATTCTGAAATCTATTAGAGCTAGACTTAGCATGGTTTTCCCGTAATTTTATGTGTAGCAATTCCCACAACATGTGACAACGTTATTTTTGTCTCCGTATTCTGAGTACCATGTGTATGTAATGTTTTAAACTGTATACTTTTATGATGTTTTTTAAACATTCGAATAAAGTTATAAACTGAACTGAAAAAAAAGTCGCTTATGTAGGACTGTCTGAAGCTCACGCTAAAGGAATAGAACAGTAAAAGCAGCGCATGTAGATGAGAACTCTGCCAGTGAAAATACGAAGAGTAGTAGTCTCAAATTCAAGGAAGCCGCAGTTTAAAATGATGATGGAATTAACTTTTTTTTTTATAATTTGGAGAGTATTCTCCTTGGTGCCGTAGGGTATCAAATCTACTAGAAGTGATTTGCTTGTTTCGTTTTGAAGTATAACATTCCAAGTGGGAATGTGTGGTACTAGCAAGAAGAGGCAGGCCAGTGATAATATAGCAGAAAGAGATAAGATGTAAGCGTGACAGGAACATTCCCAGCCTGAGGAAAATGAGGCACATGTAGATATTCAGTCAGTGTGCTTAAGCAAATTCGTGTATGAGGTGCTGTAACATGGCAGCCATTAAAGTCACGAGCTGCTGCATTTCATTCATGCAGGTTGCAAAATCACTAAATGAAGTAAGGACACCCCCCCCCGACAGCTGCTACACTGAGAGGAGTTGGGGCTCAAGGGGCCAAGAGAAACAGCGACGACGAGGCCGAGGGCGCCGGAGGCGGCCGGTAGCCCGACCGACCGTGCTGCTGGGGCCGCCGTGAGATCGCAACAAGACCGCCTTTGAGGCCATAGAAAGATGCGTTCCCCACCGCTTGCTCCGGGACTCTTGGCCGTTGCATAGGGGGCGAGCCAGCTAAGGGGCGGACTGCCGCCTGGGGACCGAGGACTGTGCCGAAGCCCAATCAAGACGGGCCCCTGTGGAGAGACAAAGCAGTATCAGGGGCTCTCACCGCTTCTGCACCCGTTGTGGGGCTGGTGGCCGGGCGCCTGGGACTTGGGCCTTAGCCGAGAAGGACGAGGAGGGGCCCTCGGTGGTGGTAGTACTACCTGCTGCGGCGGCGGGGAAGGCCCTGAGGAGACAGGGTCCGGCGAGGACGCTGAGGGGGACCCAACCACTGTGGCCTGCACCTGCGAAGAGTAGAATCATCCCTGTGACCGAGGGGGTGAAGAGTGAACCCCCCCGGCCTGCGCCGAGCCCTGTGCTGGGACAGTGGAGGTGTGCTGCTGGCGGACCACGTGCTGGGGCTGGTGGTCGTCGAGGCGCTGCGGCCTAGAACAGTGAGGACGGCGCCGAGGGCCCCCCTCCCAAGCGGCGAGGGCTCCGCACCGAGGGAACGGAGCTGCTACACAAGAAGAGTCCGCGCCACCGCGATCCGTTACCGGGGGGGTTCCCTGGGTTCACGAGCTCCTGAGCAAAGTGGGGGCCCCGGGCCCTGGCACTCGCGCGTCCAGCGCCTGACGCGGGAGGGATCGGCCCCCAGACTCTAGCACGACGACAACATGGCCAACGCGGGACGTAAAAGCAACCGCACCATCACGGACATGCTCCACAAAAACACCTCCAAAGCGGAGAAAGCCCCGACGCAATCGCCTCCCAAGACATCGGCCACCGCCGAGGACGCGGATGATGAATCCGCACCCATCACGAAGGCCTTTCTGGCCTCCCTCTTTAACACCCTGAGGGATGACTTTCAAACCTTGAAGCAGGAACTTGCGGGTGAGCAACGAGAACTACGCAGGGACGTGGACAGCTTGGGGGAACAACGTGTGGCGGCGGTGGAAGAAGCGGACCAGACCCGCAGCATGGAGGTGGAACGTCTCCAGCAGGAAATCCTCCGTATCCAGGACCAGCAGCTGGACCTCCAAGCACACTCGGAAGATCTCGAGAACCGTTCCCGGAGGAACAACATAAGGGTCCGGGGTGGTCCATTGAAATCAGAGGGGAACAGCGTTGCCGCATACCTACAAGATCTATTCCGGGAGATCCTCGGGGAACCCAGTGAATTCGAAGTCCGGATTGATCGCGCCCACAGAGTTGGCCCGGCACGCCGGACGCAGGCCCCCCCGCCGGATATACTGGCCTTTCTACCGGACTTCCCTCTGAAAGAACGCATCTTGAGAGAGGCCCGGGCGCGACAACCGATCATCTTCCGGGGAGACCAGGAGGCCCTTTTCCAGGACCTCTCGGCCATCACCCTGCAGAAAAGGCGGACCTTCAAGGTAGCCACGGACTTTTTGAGAGACAAAGGGGTGCCCTACTCATGGGGCCACCCGTTTCGCCTCATCTTCAAGTGGAAGGGGTCACTTCACCAGCTCAGATCCCTCCAAGAAACGTGTGCAGTGCTGGACATCGAACCACCGGAGGAAACAGACATGGGCGGGAATTCCCAGCGCCGATCTGCGGAGGGGTCTGATCGCCGTCACGGTGATGGTTGGCAGACCGTGCGGAGACGACGCTCCCCCAAATCCTTCCAGAAACCGGACCCTCAGGTGGCGGCCCAGGAACGAGAGGCGGCTGTGCAGAGGTAGCGGACAACACAGCGGCTAAACAGTAAGGTGTATCTACGCAGGGGTTTGCCTTCAAGAGCCTCCCTCATAGGGGGGATGGGGTCGGGGAGCCCAAGAGTCGGCCGCCGCCATGTCCTCACTTACTATGACACTCTACGGACCTGGACTCTGTCCCGATAGGCCCGAGGTCAGACAAACATGTTTTTGATTTGGAAGAATAATAAGAGTGCTCCAATCTCTTTATTTTAGCTAAGAGGTCCTTGGTGATTTGCTGCAGCTTTCTACGTTTTCTAGAGACAAATCTAAAAATACAATCTCTAGCTGATGCCTTAAATGCATCCCAAATCACGTGAAAAGGCATAGTGACTGATTGGTTGAGTAGGAAGTATTTGCAACAAAAGGAAGCAAAGGATGATGTGAAAACAGGATCAAGAAGCAAGGCATTGTTAAAGCGCCATTTTCGAGACAAGTTAGGCTTCTGCAATACATCGAGGTTAATAGTGACAGGAGCATGATCAGATATTAAAATAGATCCAATATCTGCTGAGACTAATGATTGAGAAATATTATGAGATATAAAAAAATAGTCTACTCGTGATTGGGTGTGATGTGTCAGGGAGTAGTAGGAATACTCTCTCAGCGTGGGATTATAAAGTCTCCAAGCATCTATAAGCTTGCTTTGTTTAATTGTTTGTGTAAAACATTTATGAGATTTATGAGGAACAAAGGGAGTTAATGAGTTCCGATCTAAAAAAGGATCCAGAATTTCGTTACAGTCATCTGCAAGAATACAATTGTCATCAAAGCAATGTGTAATTTGTTGGGCCGGAGAAGTCCAAAAGGAGGAGTCACCAACTGTGGGCGCATAAATATTCAATAAAGATATTGGAGAATTATCCACCATGCATTTAACAAATAACTATCTGCCCGCTTTATCTGCACATTGCAATAGTATTTTAATGGGAAGCGATTTGCGAAAAAGAATAGGAACTCCATTACGTTTACCATCATCCGGGGAGAAGAGGACCTCCCCCACACATCCTCTTTTTAGTTTAGCAGATTCTTCGGCTGTCAAATGAGATTCTTGTAAGCATGCAATGTCTGCTTTTAATTAAGTTAAGTGAGTTAAAACTTTCTGTCGTTCAATAGGTGAATGTAAACCTCTGACATTCCATCAGACCAGTTTTAAAGGCATAAACTATGACTGTAAATATATAGTAAGTTAGGACTAAAGCAAAACAGTGAACAAGTTCAACTGTACCAAATATTTAACCAACTGTGTGTAAGATAAATCAACTGCAATGAAAAAGAAAATAGGAAAAGGAGAAAAGTATGGTGAATAGGCGACATTTGACACGTGAAAGAGAATCTTTGGATAGGAGAAAATATTAAGATGAAAAGAGATCAAGAGAAGACATTCCAAGGAAGAAGAAAGTAGAAAAGAAAGAGAAAGGTACAAGAGACAAGGAAAACAGGTAAGATGAGAGACTTACATATAATCCAAGACATTCGAAGGGTGGTGGGATGTGAGGCCACACGGAGCAATAACGTGCCCAAGACTCAAACGGGAAGGCGGGAGGGAAACAGAACCAATGAACGCTAGAACATAAGGGTATGGATGGCACACAACAATAACCTGTAGGGAGAGAAAGAATGTTAAATATACTGTTGAGACAATATTCTTATAAATATACTTTGTGCAATATGTAACAGCCCCTAAGAATAACCATTATCAGAATTAAAGATCATAAGAAGAGTAGAAGCATATCAGGAGTCAAAAATGTTTATTTGAAGCTTGATGGGGAGTTGGTGTCCATAGAGTCAGCGTGGTAGGAGTATAAGAAGCTTTTTAGTTTTATAGGATCTTCATAGGTATTAGTGTTGTTATTGATGGTCACTTTAAATAGGCAAGGATGGAATAAGCCATATCGTGCACCAATTGATCGGAGTTGAGATCTTAATGCTAGGAATTCCTTGCGTCGATATGCAGTTGATTTGGCATAATCTTGAGAGAAGAATAAGGAATTTCCTGACCAGGTAATACGATTCATTGCCTTTGCCGCAGATACGATATGTAGCAAGTCAGTATACTCTAAAAAGTATAGGATTACTCCTCTTGGTTTTCTTGCTATAGAGGAGGATGTCAAAGGTGAAGCTGGGCCCAATCTATGAGCTCCCTGGATATTAAGAAGGGTGCCTTCTGGTAACTTAAGTAGCTTTGGGAGAAAGGATTTGAAGAAAGCAATTGGATCTGAACCTTCTGTTCCTTCAGGAAGACCATAAATGCGGAGATTATTTCTCCAAGTTCTATTTTCCAAGTTTTCAATTTGTTTGTGAAGCATTGACACCTGTGAGCATAAAGAGTCTACCTTGGAAGCAGAGGAATTTAAGGAATCCACATTATGCTCAAGGGTAGTAGCACATTCTTCCACATTAGACCACCTTTCGGAAAGCATCTGTGAATGGGTTTCTTCAACAAATAGTCGTGGGGCTCTAATTTCTTCTAGTAGTAAATCCATTGTGACTGAAGTAGGCTGTTTAGGAGGAGAAGGATGGTCCTTTTTCAATTGTTTAGACTGAGCTTTAGTAGCACCAGAGTTGAAGGTGGTGTTAGCTGTCGACGCACCTTTATGTGAGGTGCTGTCTGGGTCATCCATGGCAAGGCAGCTGTAAGGTGAACTGGGGTTGATGAAGAAACTGTGAGACGTAGACTTGGGTTGAACAAAGCCTTTAGGTAGTCTTCCCATATATAAAGATGAAGTTAAACCGGAACATTAATGATAATGAGACCTCAACTTAAAAACGCTTCAGTAATTAGTCTGTTAATGCATTATGAAGAAGTAATAATTGAAGAAGATACAGAAAGTTTATGGTGCAACTGGATAAAGCATTTACAACGTTGTAGAGATGCCACAATTAATTAGTTATTAAATGAAGCAAAATGCAGGTGGTATTTGAATCAGTTAGCTGACTGAAGCTCGCTTGCAAAGTATTGTAGAGTAGCTACTGTTAAATGCGCGATCCATATCGCGTCATTAAGGGAAGCCAAAGTCAGTAAATGAGATGACGTATTGATGAAATAAAAAAAAGTCGCTTATGTAGGACTATCTGAAGCTCACGCTAAAGGAATAAAACAGTAAAAGCAGCGCATGTAGATGAGAACTCTGCCAGTGAAAATACGAAGAGTAGTAGTCTCAAATTCAAGGAAGCCGCAGTTTAAAATGATGATGGAATTAACTTGCCTGTGTTTTTTTTTTTTTTATAATTTGGAGAGTATTCTCCTTGGTGCCGTAGGGTATCAAATCTACTAGAAGTGATTTGCTTGTTTCGTTTTGAAGTATAACATTCCAAGTGGGAATGTGTGGTACTAGCAAGAAGAGGCAGGCCAGTGATAATATAGCAGAAAGAGATGTAAGCATGACAGGAACATTCCCAGCCTGAGGAAAATGAGGCACATGTAGATATTCAGTCAGTGTGCTTAAGCAAATTCGTGTATGAGGTGCTGTAAAATGGCAGCCATTAAAGTCACGAGCTGCTGCATTTCATTCATGCAGGTTGCAAAATCACTAAATGAAGTAAGTCATGTAGGGAGTATATGGGGCCCTAATACATCACTATTAACCGATTGACAAATATTAGTGAGGAGAGTACGGCAAAAAAAAAGCAGCAGCGCGACGGGATAGCAACTCCGTCAGCGATGAGTAACAAAATGGCGGGCACCGCGCTACAACTCAGGGCAGAAAAGAGGAGTCTTCAGTGCTGCAGTCCCGATGAAAAGTAGGTTTCTCCGAAGCTCAGTGCTTCCGATGCATTTTCCTCCGATTTTAAAGGTTGTGCTTGCGAATTTTACCACGTTCAGGCTGTTTCCGATGCCGCTGATCCAGGAGAGCTACGGGCGAGCCGCCATCCTCGTCGGGCTCTAGCCACGCCCCCAACAAAATACATTTTTTGTATTTGATGTCCAGGGATGCAGAGCTGAGCATTGGAACGAGGCTTGCGAGTGGGAAGGGGCTTGCTCTAGCAATCCCAAGGTGCACTTCTAGGGGGTAGTGTGGTTGAGCAGCCTTACGCTTAACAGAGAGGAGTGTTAGACACGTGGAAATACACACAATAGTCAATAAATGAAGCACACAACTCAATTAGGAGAACTACTCCAATTTATAAAAATAACACACTTCAGGTAAGTTTGTTTTTCAAAAGAAATATTTTCAGATTTCAAAAGTTGACAGAGGGGGCGTGGCCAAGATTGCGGCCTGACTGGACGTGCTTTCTGAGGCTCCTCGGCCCTAGACCCCTTTTCATCCCGTTTTAGCAGGCAAATACCCTCCTAGCTCCGCTAAAACGGCGCCTGAAACACAGCACCGACCCCGGCGTCCTGAGCAGCCAGAACGGGAAGTCGCCGCCAGTGAAAGCTGAGTAAGCGAGGCTTCGGCCCTCCCCGGCGCAGGTTGGCGCGAAGGTGCTGCGGCACCCAGAGGAGCTTTTCGGCCGCGGGGCCAGAAGCGGCGGGGGTACCGACCTGCTGGCGGGAGCCGAGAGCTGCAATCAGCCAAGGGAAGCAACCGGAGCGATGTCCGGGCGGCTGTGACACCCTGCGGCGGAGACGCGGTCCGACGGGACCGGGACGGCGCCCGGCGGAGACCGCACTAATCAAGCCCCCGGTTTCGGGCCTAGTCCAGAGTTCGGGCCCGGGCCTCTGAACCTCCGGTGAGTGACAGCCTGAGCAGCGGAGACCGAGGCTCCCGGAGAGCTACGAGAGGACACCCGCCCCAACAGCTGCTACACTGAGGGGAGTTGGGGCTCGAGGGGCCAAGAGAAACAGCGACGACGAGGCCGAGGGCGCCGGAGGCGGCCGGTAGCCCGACCGACCGTGCTGCTGGGGCCGCCGTGAGATCGCAACAAGACCGCCTTTGAGGCCATAGAAAGGTGCGTTCCCCACCGCTTGCCCCAGGACTCTTACCCATTGCATAGGGGGCGAGCCAGCTAAGGGGCGGACTGCCGCCTGGGGACCGAGGACTCTGCCGAAGCCCAATGAAGACGGGCCCCTGTGGAGAGACAAAGCAGTATCCAGGGCTCTCCCAGCTTCTGCGCCCGTTGTGGGGCTGGTGGCCGGGCGCCTGGGACTTGGGCCTTAGCCGAGGAGGACGAGGAGGGACCCTTGGTGGTGGTAGTGCTACCTGCTGCGGCAGCGGGGGAGGCCCTGAGGAGACAGGGTCCGGCGAGGACACTGAGGGGGACCCAACCACTGTGGCCTGCACCTGCGAAGAGTAGAATCATCCCTGTGACCGAGGGGGTGAAGAGTGAACCCCCCCGGCCTGCGCCGAGCCCTGTGCTGGGACAGTGGAGGTGTGCTGCTGGCGGACCACGTGCTGGGGTTGGTGGTCGTCGAGTCGCTGCGGCCTAGAACAGTGAGGACGGCGCCGAGGGACCCCCTCCCAAGCGGCGAGGGCTCCGCACCGAGGGAACGGAGCTGCTACACAAGAAGAGTCCGCGCCACCGCGATCCGTTACCGGGGGGGTTCCCTGGGTTCACGAGCTCCTGAACAAAGTGGGGGCCCCGGGTCCTGGCACTCGAGCGTCCAGCGCCTAATGCGGGAGGGATCGGCCCCCAGACTCTAGCGCGACGACAACATGGCCAACGCGGGACGTAAAAGCAACCGCACCATCACGGACATGCTCCACAAAAACACCTCCAAAGCGGAGAAAGCCCCGACGCAATCGCCTCCCAAGACATCGGCCACCGCCGCGGACGCGGATGATGAATCCGCACCCATCACGAAGGCCTTTCTGGCCTCCCTCTTTAACACCATGAGGGATGACTTTCAAACCTTGAAGCAGGAACTTGCGGGTGAGCAACGAGAACTACGCAGGGACGTGGACAGCTTGGGGGAACGTGTGGCGGCGGTGGAAGAAGCGAACCAGACCCGCAGCATGGAGGTGGGACGACTCCAGCAGGAAATCCTCCGTCTCCAGGACCAGCAGCTGGACCTCCAAGCACACTCGGAAGATCTCGAGAACCGTTCCCGGAGGAACAACATAAGGGTCCGGGGTGGTCCATTGAAATCAGAGGGGAACAGCGTTGCCGCATACCTACAAGATCTATTCCGGGAGATCCTCGGGGAACCCAGTGAATTCGAAGTCCGGATCGATCGCGCCCACAGAGTTGGCCCGGCACGCCGGACGCAGGCCCCCCCGCCGGACATACTGGCCTTTCTACCGGACTTCCCTCTGAAAGAACGCATCTTGAGAGAGGCCCGGGTGCGACAACCGATCATCTTCCGGGGAGACCAGGTGGCCCTTTTCCAGGACCTCTCGGCCATCACCCTGCAGAAAAGGCGGACCTTCAAGGTAGCCACGGACTTTTTGAGAGACAAAGGGGTGCCCTACTCATGGGGCCACCCGTTTCGCCTCATCTTCAAGTGGAAGGGGTCACTTCACCAGCTCAGATCCCTCCAAGACACGTGTGCGGTGCTGGACATCGAACCACCAGAGGAAACTGACATGGGCGGGAATTCCCAGCGCCGATCTGCGGAGGGGTCTGATCGCCGTCACGGTGATGGTTGGCAGACCGTGCGGAGACGACGCTCCCCCAAATCCTTCCAGAAACCGGACCCTCAGGTGGCGGCCCAGGAACGAGAGGCGGCTGTGCAGGAGGTAGCGGACAACACAGCGGCTAAACAGTAAGGTGTATCTACGCAGGGGTTTGCCTTCAAGAGCCTCCCTCATAGGGGGGATGGGGTCGGGGGGCCGAAGAGTCGGCCGCCGCCATGTCCTCACTTACTATGACAATCTACGGACCTGGACTCTGTCCCGATAGGCTCGAGACTGTGGGAAAAGTTACAGGGGACTTTTTTGGGGGGTGGCAGTGTGGGTGAGGGAGTTGGGAAGCCTCGAACTGTACTAGGGGGACAAAGTTGGGGAGAGAGAAGGGGGGGTTGTTGGATCTGGGGGGAGGGGCCCTCCCGGTGTGGTACAATAGACACAGACAGTCTTGCTCCGGAGGGCTGGCGGGCCTCTAGCCTACTGAGCAGTCCTCATGTATCTCGAATATGGCGACCTCTAAGTTGAAGGTTCTCACATTGAATGTCAAGGGGCTCAACAACCCCGTTAAACGCAGGGCTGTCCTGTCCTACTTGGAAAACACTGGTTCAGAACTTTGCCTCCTACAGGAGACTCATTTGCTGTCTAAGGACTGGCACAGAATGCGCTCAAAGGCCTTTCCACTCCAATACTATTCCTTGACTCTAGAGAAAAAAGCAAGGGTGGCCCTATTGGTAGCACGTCACTTCAAAGGGATGGTTGGGGACCGGGTGGCTGACATCAAAGGGAGATTCTTAGCCTACCACATTCGAATCGGTGGGATAGAGATGGTGGTGGGCTCACTCTACGCCCGAACTCCAAGCAGGAACCATTTCTTAAGGGGGCCCTGGCGGATGCGCTACAACCTAACATGAAACTGGTGCTGGTGGGAGGAGACACAAACCTAGTAATGAACCCCAACACAGATAGGTCGGGCCATCGCCAGGGGTTCGCTGGGGCGATCTCGATAGAAGGGGGCCAATGGTTGTCGGATAGGGGATTCACGGACCTGTGGCGGAAACACCATCCCACCAGCCAGGATTCACGTTCTACTCTCACGTACCCCACACCTACGCATGGATTGACCACTTCTTCGGAAATACTGATATAACCCCCTTGGTAGACGATGTGGAGGTAATCCCCGCAGCACTATCTGATCATGATGCACTCATGACACATATATGAGTCCCTAGAGTCACGCAGCGGAAGGGTAGATGGCACCTTAATGAAGCACTCCTGCAACATAAAGGAGTAAGGCAACGACTCCAAGATCGCATCACTGAATATCTAGGGATGAACGACACCCCGGAAGTCCCCCTGACGGCGGTGTGGGGGGCGCTTAAAGCGGTGGTGAGGGGGGAACTAATCGCTATAACCGCCGGGGAAGCCAAGGAGAAGAGGGATAAATGGCAATCTCTGTCCAGACAGGTGCTCAAGCTGGAGCAAGCTCACAGCCGCACCGGAGCTCCCAGAATATGGCGCCAACTTAAGGCAGTCAGGGCTCAGCTCGCGAGCCTAGACTTGGACAGGGTGGAATACGCAGCCTTGCGACTGCGCCACACTTACTATGTAGGTGGCGATAGAACGGGGCGCTTGCTGGCGAGCTGCCTCAAGGCAAAGACCCTGCGTGCGAAGGTCCCCTCCATTCACACCCCCGACAGAAATGTCGCCCAGGAGGACGACCATATTGCGGAGGCTTTCCGAGAGTTCTATGCCTCTTTGTACGCTGCGGAACCACCTGTCGGGCGACCCACGGCTGAATCTTATCTTCATGACACAGCGATCGCACCCCTAGACAAACCCACTAGGGACTCCCTTGACGTGCCCATCAGAATCGAAGAGGTCATCTCCGCGATCGCGCGCCTCAAGCCGCTGAAAGCCCCGGGCACAGATGGCTTCTCAGCGAGATTTTATAAGACGTTCTGCCCCCTAATAGCACTGGTATTGACCAGGCTATTTAATTCCTTCCAAGGCAGGGGCTCCATCCCCCAAGACATGTTAGAGGCCGACATTGTGGTCATCCCCAAGCCGGGCAAAGACCCATCCCGCCAAGCTTATAGGCCCATCTCACTACTTAACCTCAACCTGAAGCTATTCACAGGAGTACTGGCGGCACGACTGGGCCCATGTTTGCCGGGTATCATTGAACCAGACCAGGCAGGATTTATACCGAATAGACAGTGCGCAGACAACACCAAGCGCCTGCTCCATGTCATTGATAAAGCCCACTACAATGACTCTGACGCAGTCCTCCTGTCAGTGGATGCCGAGAAGGCGTTTGACAGGGTGGACTGGGGATACCTGGACGCTGTCCTAGCGCGCTTTGGGATTGGGGACCGGTTTCGCACGTGGGTCGCTAGCTGCTACGCCGCTCCGCAGGCCACAATCAGCGTAAAGGGGGGCGTTCAAGGCCATTAGACATCCAGAGGGGCACCAGACAGGGGTGTTCTCTATCACCTCTGCTATTTACCTTGTACATCGAGCCACTGGCGCAGCGGGTCCGCGACAATCAATCCATTGTAGGAGTTCGCTTTGGCGGAGAACCTCAGACCATAAGTCTCTATGCGGACGATGTCCTGGCAGCTCTGGAGGACCCATCAATGTCGGTACCAGCCTTCCTATCGGAGATGGAGACCTTCGGAAGAGTATTGGGGTTCAAAATGAATGTTGAGAAGTCACTGATCCTGCCCCTAGGGCGGAACGCAAAAGCTGCTATGCGAGGTCAGCGGCAGTACAGAGGTCTTCGGACCCAGATGTCATTGCCCTACCTAGGCATCTCCCTAACCCCGAGCACGACCCAAACGGTTGAACAAAACTATACGAACTTGCTGGCTGCCCTGCAGGGCGACCTGGCGAGATGGCGTCGGCAACCACTCGTGTGGTTGGGACGAGTGGCTGCGGTAAAAATGATTCTCTTACCTAAGGTCCTGTATTTGTTCCAGACCATCCCCATAACCCCTCCAATAGGCATGCTTAAACTATTACAGGACAGCATTACACAATTTATGTGGGCCAACAAGCGCCCAAGGCTGCGCAGGGACTTGAACACGCGGGCTACATCGGAGGGCGGCCTTGGGGTTCCAGACCTCCTTCGCTACTTCCACGCGACTCAACTTCGCTACCTTTTAGAATGGCACAGACCCGAATTGGAGAAGCGGTGGCTATTTGAAGACCGGGCTATGGCCCAGATGTCCCTGAGGAAGGTCCCTTTCCTGAAGCACACGGACAGGCCTTCATATCTTAAAAAATCGCCCATTACGAGGACGGTGATGCGAGTGTGGGACAAGGTAGCGGTCTCAAGAGGCCTCACCACGTTTCCGTCCCCTGTGTCACCTCTGTTCGGGAACCCGGCTTTCCCTCCGGGGATGGTCCCTGGGTTGTTCCCGCAGTGGCGGGCGTCGGAGTGCGAGGCGACTGGCGACCTTTTCAACCCCGCAGGCTTCATGCAGATACATACCCTACAGGAACACTACACACTCCCACAGATCCTCCGATTTCAATATTTTCAGTTCAGACACTGGCTCACAGGGAAAGAAGTGTTACCCCACGTAAGCAGACACCTCACAAACTACAATAAATGGTTACACACGAAAACAACAGACAAACACGCGATCTCAGATATCTACACAATGCTCAGCCCACCCCCCCCTGCCGCACGGTCTGCGGGTCAGACCCGATGGGAACGAGCATTGGGACGCAGGACATATATTTCATGGCAGGACATATATTTCAGGGCCCACCACACCGCCCGCAATGTAGCCAGCAAAGAGGCAGCGTTGAAAATAGCATACTACTGGCATTTTACGCCATCAAGACTGCATCAGAGCAACCCACGTAGGGACCCCGGGTGTTGGAGGGGTTGTGGCCACCAAGGGACACTCACTCATATCCTGTGGGAATGCCCGGAGGTTCAGGGGTACTGGGAGGAGGTGCTGAAGACTTTTGATGAACATTTTGAAACGGAGATCCCCTGATTTCCGGCGTACACGCTTCTCGGTCTCCCCAATGCCATCACATTCCCACTTAAATCGCTTAAGGGGAGGCAGATGGGGCTGGCAATGGGGGCGGCCACTCATCATATCCTGTCACTCTGGGGCACTTCTAGGAAGCCCACTCTCACGGGCTGGCTCCATCGACCATGGTATATCATGGGCATGGAAAAGATACAAGCCTCCCTCACCCAAACCCGAGACACGTTCCTCGACACGTGGCAGCCCCTGGTGTCTCTCCTGTCGGGGGAATTCACGGAGATCACATGCCCAAGATATCTCAGGGTCCTCCGGCTGCCAGAGGACTTCAGAGGAGCCACCAGCTCGCCCACCTGAATTACACACTTTCTATAGGCCCTAACACATCTAGCAGCTGTGTACTTACCACACCGGGGAAGGGGAACGAGGGAGGGATGGGAGTTGGGAGAGGGAGGGTTAGGGGTTGTTGGTTGTTAATGGGACCGCTTCGGACCTCTGCTACCCCCTCTGGGCCCTCACTAGCATACAAGGACACACTCTACGCAGCATCAGTGAGATGCGCTCCTATGGAGGGGAGGGGTGGACGCCACTCTAGGGGCAATTGCCCGTACTGTTGAATGGTCCTTCTGTCCTATGTCTGTTTTTTCAGAAACTCAATAAAAAGATTTAAACATTAAAAAAAAAAAGTCGACAGAGTTATTTTCAGAGGCTGCAATGCTATCCTATCGGAGGAAGAACAAGTATGGCATTCAGGTACAGTACAACGATTTATGGTGCCAATCTCCAGGAGTTAAGGCGAGCGGTGGGCAAGGTCCAAGGCAGCACCAGCAAGACACAACCAGCGGCACTAGGGCGGCCGGTTGCAGGGGAGCAAAACAGTGTTGGGTGCCCAATGTAAGTCTGTGGAGATAGGTCTTCATGTAGAGAGGCTGCAGGATCGGACTGGAAGGCAAGTCGGGCTGAACCAACAGGGGGCTCAGGCCTCACAATACTTGGGGATGCAGGTACACCTTTGACCCTCTTCTCCATGGGCCATGGGCAATGGGTGCAGAGGTGTCTTCAGGCATATGGCTTTCCTTATCGGAAGCAGTCGATGTAGAAGGGGCCTGCAAACAGATGCTGCAGGCGACGTCAAGAAGTCAACAAGAGGCAAAACCACAGTTGTCTCTGTTTCTGGAGGGCTGGTGGGCCACGCTGGCATCGTTGATCTACTTAACCTCGTGCTTGGAGTGACGGGTGGAGTGGTATCCTTATGTATTGGGTTTTCTTGGCCATTTCAGATCTCTTTGGGTGCCGGCAGAATGCAGGAAATCAGTTCTGCTGATCCACTGGAGTTCTTGGTTCCGGGGTGAAGTGCTGGCCGGTTTCCCAGGCTTTGGAGGCACCGCAGCTGCAGGACAAGTCAACTTTTGGGGCAATTGTCGAAGTCAGCAGGCAGGCCGGCTGGGTTGGCGCCAAGTCAGTTGCTAGGTCTTCAGTTCTTGCTCTTTGCAACTCTTCACTCTTCTTTCAGGACAGCAGAGTCTGCTTTTCTGGTGCCATGGGCTCACCTAAATACTGAATTTAGGGTGTTGTTGTTGGGTAGGGTAGTAGCCAATGGGCTACTTACCCTTGGAGTCACTACTCACCCTATATGACCACTTCCTGAGGAAAGTGGGCATAACCCTGTCCCAGAATTCCTACGTTTGCCATCACAAAGATTGCCAACTCAGATAAGTCGTGATCACTTCAGTTAGCCCATCCTAGGGGTGGTATTAGCCTGGGGGTGGGCTCGCCTACCTGACTAGCTAATGTTCCCGCCGGTCCAGGTGCCGTAGGGCTCTGGACAAAGGGGGTCGGTTCATTTCCTGTGAGGAGAGATAGATTTGCATTTCAAAGTTGGTGGCCTCTTTGAAGCTCCCCTGCCTTGGAATGCTTATCAGCAGGTCATCCTGTGGGAGGGGGTGTGAACACCCTCTTCCCTAGCAGTCTTTGCTTCTGACCTCCTGAAAGGAGAGCAAAGGCTCTCAACCTTGGGGTCAGACTCTGGTCTCTGGTGGCAGGCTGGCAGAAACCAGTCATGCAACACACTAGTAGCTGGTAGGTTTTCAGGGGGCACCTCAAATGTGACATCTTTGTGCTTGTGTTAATAAATCCAACTAACGTCTCTATTTTCAGTAAAGCTATCAAGAAGCCGTGGGACTCGTTTTTGACCACTATCCAGCACATGTACTTAAAATGGCTTCCCTGATCACTTGCACTGGCAGCAATGTCACTGAGCAGCACAGGGACATATCCCCTTGTGCAGATAATCCCTCACATGAATATCAGGCACTCTGACATAGGGCTGTAAGGCCTGCTGTAGGGGTGACTTACAAATACTACTTGCAGTGTTAGGGGACATGGCACACAAGCATGTGTGTCATGTTGTGTTTTCACTTTTGTCTGCACCAAAACACACAGCCTGCAGTGGCATTCTTGCATGTGTGAGTGGAGGGGTCTCGCAGGGTGGCACAATTCATGTTGCGGGCCTTACGGACCCATGTTGCGGGCCTTAGGGACCCTCTTTAGTACCTCAGGCCCTAGGTTCCTGGGGTACCATTTACGAGGGACTTACAAAGTGTGCTAAAGGTATTGCCAAAGGGGGTAAATTTTCACAGTTTTAGAAAAGAGATCTGGCAGTGGGACCTGGTTAGCAGGAACCGAGTACACTTCCATTCAAAATCACATCAAATAACAGGCAAAAAGTGGGGAGACCATGTCAAAAAGGGGCACTTACCTACATACCCCCCCTCCAAACAAAAGAGAATGAGACTAACCTTTCACAAGAGAGGCTGCATCTTATAAGTGGAAAAACCTGGACAGCCATCAGCATTGGCATTGTCAGTCCAGGTCTGTGTTCCACTGTAAATTCCATTTCCTTTAGGGAAATGGACCACCTCAACAGTTTGGAGTTTCACCTTTCATTTGCATTAGCCATCTGAGATACCTGTGGTCAGTTTAAACAAGGAAGAGAGGGCCAAACAAGTATGGCCTGTTTTTCTTCAGAGACCAATTCACAGCAAAGTCTTCCCTCTCAATGACACTCCAACGCTGCTCTCTGTTGAGTAACCTCCTGCTCATAAAAGCAACAGGTTGGTCATGGCCATCATCATTGGTTTGGGATAGGACTGCTCCTATCCCATGTTCAGAGGCATCTGTCTACACTATGAATTGCTTTGAATATTCTGGTGCTTTCAGAGTGGAGGCTGAGCACATTGCTTCCTTCGGAATGTCAAAAGCCTTTTGACAACTCACTGTCCAGTTCACTTTCTTTGACATTTTCTTAGAGGTCAGCTCTGTGAGGGATGCCACAATAGTACCATGCCCCTTCACGAACCTATTGTAGTACATAGTCAAGCCAAGACATGCCCTGACTTGTGTCTGGGTAGTTGGAGCTACTCAATCCACAATTGTCTGGATCTTAGGTTGTAGGGGTTGGACTTGGCCTCCACCTACATGGTGACCCTGGTATACCACAGAGGTCTGCCCTATCTAGCACTTGCTAGCTTTAATAGAGGGGCCTGCATTTTGCAGAGCTCAAGGGTTTTTGCCAAGGTGGAACTATAGACAGCAATATCGTCAAGACACGCTGCACTAAAAGATTCCAGTCCAGCAAGGACTTTGTTCACCAACCTTTGAAAGTGGCAGGGGCATTCTTTAGGCCAAAGTGCATAACAGTGAACGAAGAATGCCCATTTGGGGTTGAGAATGGGGTCAAACCAATCTGCCAGTACCCTGATGTCAAATTAAAAGTACTGAGGAATTTGACTGCCCGTAGCCGGTCAGTAAAGTTCACCTGCTTTTGGGATACAGCGTGCATTTGTCTTTGTGACAGTGTTGAGACCCCATATTGTCCACACAAAACCTTGGATCCCTCTTTTCGCCTTATGGGTAAGGTTTGTGGACTAAGGCCACTGCACTGACCCAGGAACTTTCAGAGAGCTCAACTACCTCTAACTCCAGCATCTTGCTAACTTCAGATCTGATGCTTTCCATAACTTGGTCAGACTATCTATACAGTGCACGTTTGACAGGCAGACTGTCACCATTGTCTGCATCATGGGCACACCAGTTAGTCTGACCAGGGGTAAGGAAAAAGAGCTCAGCATACTGCTCAAGGACTTGCCTAGTCAGTCTGAAGCGGCTTCTGCTAGATGCTCTGCTGGTAACGCGGAGACTGAGAGGCGGGTCAGTAGCGGGTCTGCTGACGGTTACGGAGGTGGAGGCAGTTGAGCTCGTGGTATCCGCCTTCAGCAGACGGGCGGTGTGGAGCAGCTGGCTCAAACGGAGTCGGCAGCAGTGCAGGAAGTTCCGCGGAGCCGACATGCAAGTGTGCTGTCAGGCGAGCCTGGCACAAAGGGAAGTGGAGGTGCAGCGATACACCCTGGAGGATCCCCTGGGCTTGGGAGCGGAGGAAGATACTAACAACGGTATCTCAGGCGGTAAGGAGCAGTTTGGGCTGAAAGAAAGGAGGAGGGAAATTATGGCCCCAAAAATGAGCGCCAGCGCCAAAGCGGCAGCCAGAAGGAAGGCTGCAGCTGAAGCGGCAGAATTATTAACAGACCTTGAGGGCAACAAAAAGAAGAAACAAGGCTCCCCCTCTATAAAAAAAACCAATTCTGCAGCAAGGGGCATGTAAACCAAACTCAGATTCCCAGGGTACAACCCCAATCTCTGATATATTTCAGAGAGTGATTAAAAATAAAGACTCCAAGGATGTAAAGGGCGATTCAACGCAGACCCAGACTCAGATTGTACAAAGGCTTGATATAGGGTCCCCTGGAGATACAGAAGGGGGTCTATCTGAACAACCTAACACAGCTGGAATTATAGAGGGGGAAGAGCAACAGGGGGAGACTCCTGGAAACGACTGTTTGGATAATGTTTCAGTAATGCCCCAAGTTCCAGAAGAGACCCTGGAGGAGGATACCGAGGGGAGTCATGGAGGTAAAAAAGAAGTCCAGAGTGAAGCATTCTTCTCTGTATCAGAGGGCGGAGAATGGTCAGATGACGAAGATGATAGTCTGGAACAAGAAGGTAGTGAATTAGACTCTGGCAGTGATTTGGAACAAGATGAAGGTAGCCCTCCGAATACAGCGGTAAAAACTCTACTGAGATCAAGAAAGCATAGCCAGAAGAAGGAGCAACCGCTGTTTAATACGGCCACTGATGGGTTAGGTGGGGAATCTGCTCAAATGTCCCTTCTGGAGGTTATACATCAGGAGATTTTAGCCCATCGAGAGGAAGCAAGACAGGAGAGCCGCAAGTCTCAGGCAGCAGTTAGAAAAATACAAGGGGCAGTAAGGAAACTGACAAAGGCCTGTGTGAACCTGGGAGAACGGGTAACCAATTTAGAAGACCGAATTGTCTCTACCGAAGCTGATTCATTTGCCGCTTCCGATAATGTTGACACCCATGCAAAGCAACTAACTGATATGCAATGGAAGCTTGAGTCGTTGGAAAACAGATCGCGACAAAACAACCTACGTATTTTGGGAATCCCTGAAGGGTCTGAGGGCTCAGATATGAAAGCGTTTGTCGTAAAACTTTTTGAACATGCTTTTTTGGATCTAAAAGACTGGGATTTTGACAGGGAGGTTCAGAGAGCTCATCGTACCCCTGCTAACATTCATAAAAACGCGAAACAAAATGACAAACCTAGAGCGATCCTAATCTTCCTAGGTAATTTCTATTTGAGGCAAGCAATCTCTGAGCGGGCAAGACCGGATAAACAAAAGGCAGTCGACGGTTACACATTCTTTGTCCGCCCTGACTTCTGTCATATTACGGTTGAGAGACGGTGGAGACTGCGGCAGATGATCAAACCGTTTCAGGACAAGAGGATGCAGGCGTATCTGATCAACACCGCTCAGTTGAAAATAATTAAAGATGGAAAAACATTTTATTTTTCTTCTGAGATCAAAGCAAAGGAATTTCTCATGTCATAAGTAGTATAGGAACATTGCAAATTGGTCAAAATGGGCAAATGGCCGAAAAGTATGCTTATGCTTAAATTTTTGGTTCTATACATCTGTGAGTTTTTGTTAATGGTCACTGGCTATTAAGGCATTTGGTGTTTGAAGTGAAATCTACAAGGTAGGGGTCAAAAAAATAAAAAAAATAAAAAAAAGAGAGCGAGTAAAATCTAGGAACAAAAAAAAAATAAATGTCATCAATTTCCTCCTCGATCTGAGCTGTAAACCATCACGTGCACAGACCATCGGTCTGAGCGCCTCTGGGCAAGGGGGGTTGAAGTCTAGCTCCAGGTTGGAGCTGGGGAAGGGGAGGGTGAGAGTGCAGAGGGAGGGAGGGCTGGGGGGGGGAGGGGGAAGGGAAGAAAATTTTGAAAAAGCATGAGATGGAAAGGATATGGTTTATGATGGATATCAGATACGGGGTGAAATGTCAATTTAGGAATTGTAAATATTGTATTAATGTCAGACATTAGGATATGTACTATCAATGCAGGGGGGCTAAATGATTGGAGGAAACGGCAGAGATTGAGTTATTTGGTAAGATCTAATAACATAGATATAGTATGCATCCAAGAAACCCACATTCCCTGGAATAAAAGAAAGCTGTTGGATATATCTGGGTATACTCTGGTTGGGTGTTCATCGCAATCATCAATGATTAGAGGGGTGGCCATTTTGGTTAAAAATAATCTGTGTGGGGTGAAGCGTAGTAAAACGGATGGCTCTGGCCGATGGGTATTAGTTGAAATGAATCTGGGCTTTACGCTCTGTACAATATATGGCCCGAATGAGGATGACCCAACGGTATTCAATAAGCTAGAGGAAGAGTTGGCGCACTGGGCTAACCCGATGATAGTATGCGGCGATATGAATATCTCCGCAGACTGGCAACTGGGGAGTAACTATACAGGTCGGAAACGAAAAGTCAATAGGGCTGTAAACGCTCTGATCCAGTCTCATGGTTTGGTGGAGGTATGGGGGGAAAAAGTTCCCGGTGATCGTGGCTATACATATTTTTCCCATCCGGCACAGAAATATTCTAAGCTAGATTACTTTTTTGTTACTGCAGGGGAAATCGGTAAGGTTAACATCGCTAAATTACCAAGAATAATATCTGACCATAACCCTCTAATTTTGACGTATAAAATCCCTAAGGTACAGAGGAAAACATCTAGATGGACCTTTGAAAGGAAACTATTAAATGATGAAAGGTTCGTAGTACACATTAAAAATTGGGCGAAAGAGTTTTTCGATTGTAACAGATATAGCGCTTCCAGAAATGGAGTTTGGGAATCCTTTAAAGCTGCATTAAGGGGGGAGACGATCAGTTACGCAGCAAAATTAAGAAAAGAGGATAAAAGCAAGACAGAGAAACTCATTTTAGATCTAGCCGAAACAGAGAGGTGTCATATTGAGGAAATAGCACTAGGTAAGGATAGTGGAGAGACGGTTAACAATATGGCTCTGATTAAGGGTGAAATCTTAAAAATAATTACACAGAAGGAGATAGCTGAATATCAAACTCAGAGAGCAAGGAGATACGAGACTGGAGAACAAGCGGGTAGAGCTTTAGCGCTCCGCATAAGGCAAGAATCAAACAGAAATAGAATTAGAAAGATTAAATACAATGGGAGTGAATATACAGATCCAAAATCTATAATGGATGTTTTCCAAGACTTCTATCAAAAACTATATGATCAAGAGCCAGGGGTAGTTCCATATATTCAAGATCAGTCTCCGTCAACCCCAATTTTGAAAGATGACGATAGGGCTAGTCTAGAATTGGATATAACCGCAGAGGAGATAAAAGCCGCTCTGAATGAACTGGCAGTGGGTAAAGCGGCGGGACCAGACGGTTTACCATTAGAGGTATACAGGGTTCTGGAAGATTAAATCCTCCCTTTGTTTGAGGATCTTTTTTAATGGAATAATATGGTCAGGTATTATCCCAGATACATGGAAACAGACCAACATCGTTATTTTTCATAAAAAGGGCAAACCAGAAGAGAACCCAGGTTCGTACCGTCCGATATCTTTAATAAATACTGATGCCAAACTGTACTCTAAAGTCTGGGCAAACAGATTAGGACGGATCATTACCCAACTTGTCTCACCATGGCAGCATGGGTTTGTCCCTGGGAGAGGTACCACGGATCACACAGCAAGGGCAATTTCACTATTTGATGCAGTTAATGTTACGGGTGGAGATATGGCTATGATAGTTTTAGATGCCGAGAAGGCTTTTGATCGTGTGGTCTGGGACTATATGTGGGAGGTATTGGCTAGAAGAGGCTTTGGTGAAAAATGTAGGATAGCCATCAAAGCAATGTACATGGATCCAGTTGCTAGAATAACTACAATGGGTTTCCAATCAGATGAGGTAGTGATTAGAAGGGGCACCCGTCAGGGCTGTCCATGCTCACCCATACTCTTCTCATTGTACATCGACCCGCTTATTAGGAAGATTCTTGCCTCTGAAAAAATACCCCCGGTTGTATCTCATGGTCACACCACTAAGCTATTGGCCTATGCGGATGACTTGGCAATTGTTACCACTAACCCGCAAGTGGCAATGCAGGAACTAAGCAGTTTGGCTCAGGAGTTTGGGAAATGTTCAGGGTACAAACTTAATACTGAAAAAACTATAATAATCTGTTCTACTAATATTCAGAAAAGAGATCAAAGGTATGTGGACTCCGCGGTTTATTTAGGAATTAAAATAAATGCAAACGTAGGAAAAATCAATCAAGAAAATTATGGGCCTCTATTAGCCACAATTGATAAAGAATTAAGAAGGATTGATGTGCTACATTTGTCATTGATTGGGAGGGTCAATGTGCTGAAAATGTCAATGTTTCCTAAGCTATTGTATCTATTCCGTGCCATACCGCTTTTAATTGAGGAAGGTTTGATGAAAAAGATGGAAGCAGTGTTTTTACAATTTTTATGGCAATATGGCAAAGTCAGAAGATCTTTAGCCCGACTTTCTGTACCGTTAGAGGGAGGTGGGTTATCTGCTCCTAATCTACGGCTATACCATTGGGTTTGTTTATTATTACGTATGAACTATTTAGTGGATTATGATGTCCCTGAAGCATTACATCATACCTATAGAATCCCCACAATTTATGAGCTGGTAATGGGTCAAAAGGCCAGGGGGGTGCTAACACGTGAAATTAATGTCTTGCATTTTAAGAGGAGTAAAAGCAAAGTGTTGCTATCTGCATGGGGGACATGGAAGGCGGTGCTGAAATTTCTCAAGATCCCTAAAATTAATGGCACAATCGATCTTTGGAATGCAAGTCCATTTCTGCATCTTGGACAAAATAGGAATAGTAGCTGTTGGAAGAGGTTGGGCATTAGATGTCTAGGGGACGTCATGGAGAAAGATGACCTCCTAGGTTTTGAGGCCTTACAACAGAAATTTGGTATCCCCTCGAATCACTGGCTGTTATACAAACAGATAGAACAATCAGTGAAGGCATTAAGACCAAGGGTGTCTGTTCAGGAGCCAAACCCATTGGTGCACTACATAATGAGTGGGGGCAAAAAGATTAAAATAGGCTACAATCATTTGTTACAGGGATTGGAAGAGGATATTGGACAAGTAGAAAATGCCTGGGCTCTAAGATTAGGAGATCCCGACATTGATGTGGATTATGCTTTGGCATTAAATAGGAAAATATTAAGAACGACTAATCTGAAGGCACAACACTATAAGATGATCTTCAATCTCTATTACACCCCGGCTAAGTTGTTTCAATGGGGTAAAAGGGATACAGATAGTTGTCCAAGGTGTAACCAAGGTCCTGCAGATCTAACTCATATGTTCTACTCATGCCAAAATCTCAACCCTGTTTTGAAAGAAATGGAGAAGTTTTTATCAGGGTTGTTAGAGCGTCAAATTTCTTTATCCCCAACATCTGTTCTGATCGGCAGGGATGAAAATCTTAAGGTTGAGCAGGAAGCCGAAGCCTTTATTTTTCTTTGTGTTGCTGTTTTTAGAATTCTAAATGCGGCGGCCTGGAAAGATCCGATCGCTCCCACATTTCAGATGTGGCTTACAAGGTTGCTAGGGACCCATAATATTGAAAAATGTTTATATAAATTTAAGGGTAAGAAAAGAAAAGAATTCGGTAAAAAGATATGGGCTCCGCTAAGCAACTGGAGGAAGAGAAGATGATTGATGAGTGTCACTATACTACTTATTATGATTTTTAATGTAAGATTATGCAATGCTGGCAATATATGTTTAAGGCTTCTGGAATGTGCTCTGTAAAGTGGCTGTGAAAGAATCACCCCGTATATCTGTGAATATTGTTTTAATCCTTGTTCTTTTTTGTTTTTTCTGTTTAAAATTTTGATATGTCAGCAGGTCCAGCTGATATCTGTATCATGTAAAGTTGTATCTGTTTTTCATTTTCTGATCCATCTCAATAAAAAAAGGGAAAAAAAAAAAAGGACTTGCCTAGTCAGCTTGCTGTTGGGCAAAAAGTGTGTCTGCCAAGATTACTCCATCCACTGACCCATCTTTGGGACTGTTGGACAGGACGTCAGGGAGAGGCTCACTCTCTTCCATCTGATCCACATCAGTGGCCATCAGCATGGCCACATCAGCCCTGTCGTGATAGGGTTTAAGGAGATCCACATGGATGGCCCTCTTGGGGTTCCTGCAAGTGCTCAGGTCCACCATATTCGTGACCTCCCCTTTTCTTTCTAGAATAGGGTAGAATCCACTCCATTTGTCCCAGAGGGCCCTAGGAGCTACAGACCCTACACCCATACCTTCTTCCCTTGTTGGAACTCCACCAGTGCAGCCTTTTGATCATACCAGAGCTTCTGGAGCTCTTGGCTGGCCTCCAGGCTTTTGGATGCTTTTTCCATGTACTCAGTCATCCTGGAATGAAGGCCATGCATATAGTTCACAATGTCCTGTTTAGGTTCATTGAGAGGTCTCTCCCAGCTTTCTTCACTGGGTGACCAAACAGAAGTTTCTCTGTAGGTGAAAAGCAGGCAAGGTAATAAGACATCCCATCTCCTTCTGAGCTTTTCAGGGAGTCCACCAATCACACCTTTCATGGTCTTGTTGAATCTCTCAATAAGACCATTTGTCTGTGGGTGGTAGGGGGTAGTAGACGTAAAAGTCACTCCACATTCTGCCCACATGTGTTGTAGGTAACCCCACATGAAGTTTGAACCTCTGTGTGACACCACCTCCTTCGGGAAACTCACTCTGATAAAGATACCATTGAGGGCCGTAGCCACTTCAGGAGCAGTGGTAGTTCTAAGGGGAATTGCTTCAGGGTACCTGGGAGTATGATCCACTGCTACCAGTTTGATTCGGTTTCCTGATGCAGCTGGAGGGTCTAGGGGACTGCCAATGTCAATCCCTACCCTTTAAAAGGGATCCCCAACCACTGGAAGGGGAATTAAGGGGGCCTTTGTGAGGCCACCTGTCTTACCACTAGCTAGACAGGTGGAACAGGAGTTAAAAACTCCTTCACCTTCTAGGACGTACCTTGCCAGTAGAAGTGGGTGACTAACCCACTCCAAGGTTGGCCTGGCCAAGATACCCAGCTAGGGGGACGTCATGAATCCATACTTTTGAGGCACTACTGGAAATGTTCTAGAAAACGTATCAATATAAAAACTTATCAATATAAAAAAGTAATTGCTGGAGGAGCAGTAAATGCATTGAGCACTGCAGCACCATCAGTCAGTTTGACGCTGTCACATCCACTGTGGGAAATTAATACGCATGTCAGAAATGGTTTAATTCACTGAAATGTGATACCTTTCAGCCCTACGGCTCTACCAATGAATGTACTGTGAAGCAGGGTAGTGTTCAGGGGTTCAGGACCTATCGCCTCATTTACCAGCATTATGCTGACTTGAGTTTACCAGTGTGCTGGGAGCATACTGTAAGTCATTCACGCAGGTCATGTGGAAGCTGCATCATGGTACCAGTCACATGGTCCATGCTTGTACTCTCCAGTGCAAATTGCAGGGTAACATTTGCATTTGGCAAGCCTGTAATGAGTGCCACATTAATAGTAGTGCATGTGGATTGCAACGGTTAACATGAGGCATGTTGCTCTTCTGTAAACTCTGGTCTAGAGCACAAGTGGAGAAAATTATAAAATTATGATTGGTGTTGTGCAAGACATAGCATGGCATGGCAGAATAAACCAAAAGGTCATGGGAATTCTATTTTCTTATCCAAGCACCTTGAAATGGGAGGGAAAGTACAGTGCTGGACAGTAGTCTTTTCCATGCCTTAAATAACTGACTAGGAACATTCTCCTGTGGCTAGAGCAAGGTAACACATAGAGAGACTGTAAACATTCCTTCATGAGACAGCTTGCACCTAGGCAGGTGTAGAAGGCATCTGGCTTTCAAAAAAGGAATGGTGTTACAGATTTGTCACGTGACAACTAAATAATGAGGTCACACTCTTCATAATCTGTATCAATGTAGTGTTTTCAATGGGAAATATTAACTTGAATGCTCCAAACCACCACCACCTCCTGCCCCCTGTACTGTTTTGCAAGTACCCATTGACCTGGTATTAGTTGGGAACAACGTAAGAATTTATTTAAGATGTACAAACAAAACCTTGCCTACAATGAAAAAGCCCATTAGCAGAAGGTGCACTGGCTGTTTGAAGACACCAGTCCAACTTTCACTGTGCAGGCGCTGCTGGCGTGCATTTCAATGGGGTCAGAGATAGTAATGGTGGGAACAGGGAGTGATTGGGCCTCCTTTTCCCCTGATTAAGGGTGTGCGACTGGAGACACACTGATTGTTTGTCACTTCTCTGTGCCTCCTAATAGTCTCTTAGCCTCTAACCAAGATCTGTAATACAGCACATGCGCAAGTGAAAGGTGCGCCCAGCGCACATACATAAGTGTACGACGCAGTGCATAGTGGAACAGTGTGCTGCATCTAAAATGCAGCCTGTGGGTCCTCTTTGCGGATCAGGCGCCTAAAGTCTACTACTTATTAGCCCTAAAATTTTGAGAAGATATTTGCATTTACAAGGGTCCTTCCTCGTCCCATCTCTTGTTCCGCTCTTAACTTTCTCGGATACTTAGCTATTAATAGTGCAGCAGGTATGCAGGGGCACAGGAATGTCAGTGGCCCATTTTACCACAATTACAGTTGTTTTTACTACACAGTTGGGCAGGAGGGCCTATTTTCCTTGTTTGCATTACACCCTTCCTACACAGCTGTCCACTCCCCTGTCACATCTAGTGTTTGTAAATGGTCTAGTATTAGGAGTTATGGGCCAACATAACATGTCTCTTTGTATGTGTGTATGTTTAACTTCATAATAGAAGGTTTATTTGTGTGGGTGATTGTAGGTCTTTGTACATGCTTGTCTATTGGTCTATGAGTGTACATTTTTGTAGGTATGGTGCTCCATCTCCCTATTTGCATGTATGTTTCAACTATGTGAAGGTGTGTGCAGATATTGTGTCTCTGCATGAATTACATACAGATCTTTTACCTTTTTCAGTGCTTGTTTATTCAGCCGTTGTTTTCTGAGATTAGTGAAACTGATACTAGAAATTGCATTCCTGGGAAGTCTTGATTGAGTAGCTGAACGTGCAAACATGTTGGTGTAACAGAAGTATAGTTTGAATCAAATAAATCAATCTGAGACGAACATATAAATTGTGATCAATTAAATACAATGTACAGTAACAAGAACTCTTAGTTAAAAATGAAAGAATAAAGAAAAATAGCTCCAGGGTGCGCCACGGTTTAACTTTTAAGAAAGTGGGCTCGTATGGTGCCTCACACAAACACTCTTCAATAGTTGTATATAAAAATTGTAAAACATGTTTTGTAATCCCATGCAATTATTGTAGTGGGTGTCTCACTCGAGATGTCGTAACAAACCAGACATGTTTCGGCAATATCTGTAAACCGAGAATGATGGTTGCACCAGTAGATATTGCCAATAACCATGAATGTTTAAAGAGCCTTAATGTTTTAGAATTCTGAAGCCAGGTGTGTACTTTTGAATCATATAAAATACACTTCGAAGGATGGCTTCCTTGCAACATTTGGGTAACATGTTTGTCAATGGTGCACCCAGAAAACTATCCGCTGTATTCAGTTCAACAAAACTGAATGTTTTAAATTTGAATGTTCATGAATGTATACGTCTATAGCGTTGTGCAACTTGCGACCCTACCCATATATGGTCAGTATAATCAGCGTGTCGCTCAAGCTTCACTTTGGGATTTTACTTAAATTTCTAATTCTTCTAAGGAAATATAAATATTTGATATATTTAATTATGGGTGATTCTTCAATGCACATGTTAATTTTACTTTTTAATATAGGCTTCTTCGTCAGAGGTTGTCCACAAGATGGATGTCTCTTCGCGGTCACAGTGCTGTAGACTGTGTGCGTATTTATCTCACTGTCGCAAGAAAGTGGACATTTTTTGGTGCCAAGCTGTTCTCCGCGAAGGTAAGGTAGTGCTAGAGAACTGCTTGCATGATTTGTTATCAGGGCATTCTGTGTATGTGTATATAAGTCAAGCTGTTTCAAGATAGGTTGATGTGATAGGTATATTCCCAACACACCACAAGCATCTTTACAGCACCCACACAGTGAAAACCTTGTTCAATGAGCTTGTGATTAGACTGATCGTCAGGTGACACCCAGGCCATCACCTTAATAATCTAGGCCAGGGGTTTCCAAACCGGTCCTGGAGGGCCGGATCCATTTCAGATTTTTTGGATATCCCCATTGAGATACATGTAGTAATTTTAAAAATCTGGCATGGATCCGGCCCTCCAGGATGGTTTGGACATCCCTGATCTAGGCTATTCCAATAGTGTAGTGTTTCCACACCCAATAATTTCCAGGTCTGGAAGTGCCATACTTGGTTTTACCAGATGTGAATCTGCATCTGAAAAAATAGGCGTGTGGAGGGGGTAAGTTCTGCAAACTGAGTCATAGCCTGGCCCCCTTCCACCCTCTCCAGCACTACAGGTGGAACAGACAGAGACCACAGCCCCCATCCCCAAGACTTCCCTGAAGATCCAGACAAAACCACCTGATCCACATAGGTTGCCCTGTGGATATTTACCATGCACTCAGAGAAGACAGTAGTAATCTGCATTAAACTTCGCAGAATCAGGGGGAAGCAGCCCAAAAGGACCCAGAAAATCTGGGTCCACGGGATTATTTTACAATCGGAGGCACTTTGTTATCCATGCTAACTCATTGAAGACATCAGTAATTCTGGCCCAACTATGGGCCTCATTATGATGTCGAATGGACGTGGCGGTCTAGAACCGCCCAACAATAGGTTGGCCGTTCCGACCTCACAGTTTGGATGAGACCATCTTATGGGCGGTCAAAAACATCAAATTTTCAATGGGATCTTGTACAGCAGGCGGAAAAGGCCAGCACCACAAGCTGCCATTGGAAAATGCGTGTTTGTAAACTACTCTGCACTGTGTGGCAGGCACCACACAGTGCAGGGATGTTTATGGGGGTACCTTAGGTGCCCACCACCCCCAAAGCAGTGGGCCAGGGGTCTAGGGGGGCCCTGCTTGGGGCCCCTTAAGGCACTTTCTAGCAGCCTTTCCATGTTGGAAAGGCCGACATGGAAAAGTTGTTGGAATAAGACATTGTAATCGCGGCAGCGGAGCCGAACCTGGCTCCGCCATGATTCATGGGATTACAATTCCGCTCTTGTTCTGACGGGTCCCCCGCGGTTTCCCTCCGACCGCCATCATCGTAATATGGCGGTTGGGGGGAAACCCTCAATGTTGGGCACAAAATCTCTGTCATCTGTCGGGTGGCTTTCCGTCTGACATCCGAATCTTAAATCGCTAGGAAGTTCACTTATAATTGGGGACCTATGCATTTAAATGCAGTTTAATTTTCAGTTTTTTCTGTATCTAAGCTACAGGACATATTAGATGAATAGATACGTGTGTATCACAAATGAATACTTATTTCTATGAAAAAGTAGAATGCTTAGCTAGGTACACTACTTGTTCTACACATTTGCAAGCAGAATGGAAGTGACATTATTTGGCCAAATATAAAAGAAGAACTTTGAATGTTATTGTGGAAGATGTCACAACTAAGCAAGCAATATTAATCTACTATGGGCATCATTTCATGGTCCCAAGTGATCCATGTGGAGCTGGCTTTGAGGATTTTGAGATCCACATGAACTCAGAGGACTGAGAGTATTTTCCCCAACTTTAGCTGCCAAAAGCAGGTAGTCCATTGGTCAAATACCACACAAAACATATGGGAATCTGAGTTCCACAAGTTATTCCCCAAATCCCAAAATCAGGAGTATTCCCACTGTCCGGATTTACTGTTATCCCAGTATCAGTAACTCTGAGGCTGGGAATACTGTGCCTTATGGCGCCCAACTTATAATGGAGCTCCAGGAACACTCTTAGGCATTGAGCTTTTCTGCAGTAAAGCATAAATGAGGCTCAGAGCAGTGGTCATTAACACACTCATATAACCATAGAGACCAATGAACACTCCTTATTACAGTCAAAATTGATCACATACACATATAAAATTTTTCTCTTACAGCAAAAGAGGTTTCATGTGATCTGGACAAAAAACAGCTTGAGGAAACCTGTACCTACAACTATTTAATGATGAACTCTGTTCTTTGAAATTTTCTACGTGAATGGATTTTAGAGGTTTCATGCTTTACAGTTTGAAGAATATTTCCTGTAGTTGATTGTTCACTGAACCTTTTTTTCTGTCTTTCTCATGTGGCGCTTCAGTGTGTGCCATTTAGATTCCCTGCTCTCCGCATATCTACCCTTGACAGATTTTTTCAAACCATGTCGAATGCCCTTTTCTTTTTTCCCATCTTGCATTCCGTCTCCGTGTCGTGCCTTCCACTCTCTGGTGGTTAATTTTAAAAACAGGGTGGGGGCCCTAATTTTATCTTGAGAACCCTCTTCCATTGCTGTCATCTCACTTTTGTAGGGTCTTAGTCAACCCTGCTTTCTTTTTTTTGTCCTGTCTTTCCTTTCCTTACTAATTCTTCCTTTGTTGTTTGCCCCTTTCTTGCTCTGTACCAATGTCTAATGAAAAAAATAAGTCCTGGTCACCAAAAATAAATGATGGTGTCCATCATCTGCAACTGCTCCCTTTGCCCTTCCCGTCTTCCCTCAATCCTCCTCTGCAGCCCCCGTTGCCACCTCCCACTCTTTCTGCTGCTCCATGCTATTTCTATGTTAAATAACTTCCAATCCACTCTATTTTCTTCCCCCTCCTTCCTCACCCTTATTGATTCCTTCTTCCCACTTTATGTTCCAGTTCTCCATTTTGTCCTTTCTCCTCCTTTGTTCCCAATTTCCATTTATGCTAGCAGTATCAATAAAGGACAGACCACCATAATCTCTCTGTTTAATATCGTTCTTTACCTCTTTCAAGTTAAAAAGAAAAACATAACGTACACTTCCTTTTTGGAATTAGCCTAACGCACCTTTCTGAATAACCTGTGGTTAAGAATACTTTACATAGAAGTAGGCTTTAGCTCTACCTCAGGGGAGTCATTGTTTCTCTTATCAGGCTTTTAGCTGTTTGAATGTATTATTCCGCCTTTCATTGCAAAGCATGAGGGAATACTTGGCATCTAAAAAGTACACTCAGTACTTACACTGCTAATACTTTGAGAAACATACATTGTTACACAATCCTTTTTTATTTTCAATAACTTGGCCTTTTTTGAATTGTCATTATTACCTCTGTGCCTGACTCGCCTGAAAAGATTGCCTCCTGTTATTAAATATTGTTGGCTTGTGATGCCATCTGAGGGTTGGACAGCGATAACAATCAGAATGCGTTGGCGTATACCTGTTTCCAGATACTTGAAGCTTTCCTTCATTGCCGCTTGGGCTTGGTATTTTTTTACATTAACAGCTCTTGATGACTTTTCCTCACCGCCACTGGGGTGGGGTCTTGTTTTATTATTTCAAGCCCCTGCCACCAGAGGTGGGTATTTTGTTATTAAATTGATGGCAAGAAACCAGTCTTGCATTTACAGTAGGGTCCTTGTTGACGAGGAAGGTAGCCAGTTTGGACGTGGTTGAGTTGCTGGGTTTATCCCAGGAGCATCAGATCACTTTGAAAGATATTGCTAAAGGACGGTGATATGCGTCATACATATTTTAACAAAGGAGAGGTTGATGGGTAATGTGTAAGCTAGTGAGATGGGTCATTGGACTTTAGTTCTAGCATCAACCACTTGTGGAAAAGGATGGTGTCTGACCTTCACTTCTGATATAAACAAAAGCAGGACTATAATGTCTGCAAGATGCCCTTCATTATAATCCTGCATTTTTATTTATATAGCATTATAAATTTGAAGTTCTGGACAGTAATCTGGAGGTTGCAATTTTGCTTTCTTCCTTCTGTGTATATGCAAGGGTCAAAACAAGCAAGGTGATAACCAACAGGTCTGGATTTAATGTTGTTACTCTTGCAAACACAAGCACGCACACATGTATATGGTGCATGCTTGTGCTTGTTTATACCAGCATATAATTGCTGAACCTGGTGAATTGCCCTATGGATCTTCTTGTCAAATTGCTTTCCTTATTTGTTTCTGTGCCACTAACATTTCGATGGTATAGAAACAAACACAGGATTACAATGAAGAATTTCTTGCTTTCAAATCTTAATTTCACAAAGAAACAAAACCAGGACTATAATGGAGGAAATACATTGCCAATCCTTATAAGCCCTGGCTGGCATCAATGTGTGCTACTGCATGCTTGTGTGCATACTTTTTACATCAGATCCAGATTTACTGACTTTGTCAGTTTGGACTTTATTGGAGCCTATTGTACATACTTATCCCATGGTTTAATAACAGTTCCATGGTGGGCTTGGAGTTTTTTGAGCCAATTTCACCTTTATCAACCTTATTTTTTCTCGGAAATGACTTTGTCTGATTCTCCATTTTCATGTTTTCCATATTTTGTGTGTGGAATATATAGATATCTGCAAAGGTTTACAAAATGTGTTATTCCTGTTCCAGCCTTTACTTGTATACACTGTAAAGCACCACCGAAAGTCAAATAGCTTGTCCAGTGTAAATAGATATAAAAAGTAATGTTGATGGTCTTCTATGCTATGCTGTAATGCTTTCCTACACCAAAGTAGGGCTGCAAGGACTTATAATAAGGGATGTGTTTGAAGGTAAAAATTAGAAATGTCAGGTCTATAGATCTCTGTATATTGTATAGTATGTGTTAACTTATTGTAGTCACATGTCTGAAGATTAATATGAAATAGATTTTATTTTGGTTTCCTCTGTCTTGCTTACTTAGCCTTTGGCTCCATCACCACTGGAAACCACCTTTACATGGCTGGCTGTTCATGAAGACGGCATTAGTGTCCTGGAGTACAGCTCAATGGTAAGAAAGCATACACACTAAGCTATGGACTTTGACAATGAACATGTTTACGCATTCAGAACAACAAGGGCACCCATACGAGTCAGCACAGGACCTCGGGGAACATATTTCTACAACAACAATGGTCCCATGCACAAAAGGTTACGCGAAAGTAATGAATATAGACACAATGGAAACTATATTGAGTAGTATGACTTTTCCAGCCGGACAGAGGTCAAGAATTTTTACTGTACACTTGATATGTCATATAAAATACTGTCAAAATACACCCTCGTAATTCTGTCAATACCAAACGGATACGAAATCGGCCCTTCACGAATTGTTCAATTTTAATCTCACTTTCACTAGATATCACCACCACGGTTTTTTCAAACACAACTTTATAATCTGTTTTTAAAAATATTTTCTATCTTTCCTTTTTCCCTTAGGCTATTGTGGCTTGTATTATTTAGGCATATTTTTTGTCCTGATGATGATCCCTTTGATTTTGTAAGTGGGATCGAAACGCCGTCGACTTGTTGAAACACCATATACCTGAACTGTATACCGAATGTGTTATGCTTGTAATGGTGTAAACTGAATTTCTGTCACTGTTGTATTTACAGAAATCGCTCACTCCTGCCTAAATACTCTTTTCTGTCCCCTCACTACCTCTTCACCTTGCCAATTTGTAAGCGTAAGGGCACAGGCTTGTGTCCTACTCTAAAGAATTGAAGGTATTTTATATGACATATCAAGTGTACAGTAAAAATTCTTGACCTCTGTCCGGCTGGAGTTTTCAAATGAACATGTTTACAGCATGGGATCTTTAATAGTTGGACGTTCAGTGCACAAAGCCATTTGCCGCTGTAATTTCATGTTAGAGAAACAATTGTGAATCCATGTTAGTGATTTACAAAATCTCGATTTACACTTCTAAAAAACCTTTTCTTCATATACTTTTGCGTGTAAGTAAATCTTCTCCAAGGGGCTGAGAGTCGGTGTTTCAGGGGTGGGATGTCCTTGAAAGTCGGGAACACAAACAAACATACTTGATTGTGGCACTAACTGAATGCTGACCCATTCCCATCCTAACTATAACTTTACCTCTATTAAAGGAAGTCATACATTCATTTTGACTGTGTAACTAGGAAAATAACATGCATTAAAAATTTTTGCAGGTTTTTCCTATGGAGGAATAAAGAAAATGTTCATATTACATTTGCACAAATATTATACGTTTTGCACGTTTACATGTATACTATGGCATGTGGTAGTGCCTTTGCATAGTAGTGTGTAGAGCGTATAGATTGATTTCAAAAACCTTTCCGGAAGGAGTCCTGTGACCCAACAATGGGCACAGGTTGACAGACGTACTCCTTCAAATGGCTAATAATCCCAAAGAATAGGACATTTATTCCAAAGTTAGGTGGAAACCCGCAGGAGTAAATTTGCAGGTTGTTAAAATCGTGGACATATACTTTTCAGCATCAAGTTGTGAGATTCTAAGACCTTTCACCACAACTATCTATATGTTACAAGTAACAATACAAATGCCTATTCCAGTCAGCTCCTTCCTTAATACTGAACCAGGAGGTTTTGTGGGGTTGTGTTTTGGAGGATATTCAGGTTTTTAAACAATTTGTTTGATCTGCAGATTGCCTTGTGACCTCTTGGCCCTTTGTCTAAGTGATGCAGTGTTTTGTTATTGTTTTACTTGGCGGCATTGATTTATGCAGGGTGTGTGCACTTTGTCTGTGCCAGCCTAAATTCTTAACAGTTCTCTATTTACACTTAGTATCAATACTCAAGGTACAATAGAGCTTTTTTTCGTAATAATTTATCCTACGCATTCGTTACATAGCAGAAATTATGAAATGCCGCAATTATACTGTTTATTTTTGTAGACTTTGGCATAGATGCAACAAGGTAAAATCCGCGCGCAAAGGGGCAGATTCTCAGAATCTGCCCCTTTGCGACCAGTATTTTTGCATTTGGGACGCATCATCCCAAATGCAAAAATCGCAAATTAAGAAATCGCAAAATTGCGATTACTTGCATTTAAGGAATCTCAAATTGAGATTCCTTAAATGCAATGCATTAAAGTTTAAAAAATAGCGATTTCGCTAATAGGGCTTGCAAATTACCATGAAGTGGAACTTCATGGTAATTTCCCAAAACTTTGAAAAATGCACTAAAGTGCATTTTTCAAAGTTTCATGTTGCGCGCACACATGCCCTAAGGGCATGTGTGTCACAACATATGTGCACAGATCAATTTCAGGTGTGCAACAGGGTGTCCTTTGGACACCCCTGCACCCTTGAAATCGCATACTCAATTTGCGATTCACTAATTGTGATTACAACTTGAGAAGGTCTTCCCATTCATTCCTGTGGGCCTCTAGGCCCATAGGAATGAATGGGAGGTATTGCTTAATTGCGATTCGCAATTTGCGACTCGCAATTAAGGAATTTTAAGAATTCGCAATTTTTTTTGTGATTTCTTCATGCATTGCATTTTGCTATTCCTTAATAGCAAATCGTTATTTTTCGCTATTATGGAATAGCAAAAGGGGTTCTTGATGCATCTGGGGGTTTATCCCTTGGCCAGGTTTTATCATTTATGTAAATTACAACATGCATAGTAATAATATTAGTATAATTAACATGAGACAAAATGAAGACATATAAATATAAGGTAAACATAGATTCAGAAGAAAGATGTAAAAAAATAGGAACATGGGGTGACTCACTGAGCACCTCTTAGAATAAGGACTAGATGTACAAAGGTATTTTTCAGTCACAAAGCCTGTGATTTGCAAAACCACGTATGTTGCGAATGCAAAATACCTTTGTTTAATGCACAAAAGCCATTTTGCAAGTCAGAAAAGTGTTCTGCCCAAATCGCAAATAGAAGGCAGTGTGAAAGAGGCACTGCTCTCCTATGTGCGAGTTGCAGAGTTATGTAGCAATGGTTTGCACTTGCAGTCGCAAAGTATTTACATTGATTGACTTTACATGTACAGTTATACAGTAATGTCAAGCATGATGCCTGATGAAGGACAACAAAGATGAACAAGATATGATGCCGGACTGTTGCAGGAATATGGATCTGGCAGAGAGTATAGGGGGCTCCTGCTGCTGAAGATAATGCTCTGAAATGGAGATGAATATTGCTTACTGGGGACAAAAGTCAATACATATTGACATTAGAGAAAACATTTCTAATTTGTTAGCCATGGTTAAGGAGCTAGAGTCAAATTTGTTAGGCCAGCACTTAACAAAAGAGTGGTCCCTACCATTACCTTACAAAGAGTGAACACCCACATGGGCACCTATTGCCCAAATTACTCAATGTGCCCAACGAGAAGTGTTCCGTTCTATAAAATAAAATCATACAGGGTATTTGAGGAATCACAAATCTACACACTATTTATTTATTAGTATTTTGTAAAGCGCCTGGTTACACTAGCAAGTGTGTCCCCGCGCTGTAATATACATATTTGCAATCACTTACCATATAGACAATGATAGAAACAACAACTTGAGCTTTGCTTGAATTTGTCACATACAAATGTCATCCTCGTCAAATCTACCCCCAGCACATCTGCCTTGTTTTGTGCTCCACACTAGGTCAAAACCTAGTTGTGCATTCTACAGTTACTCTAGACTTAGCACTCCATGTCAAAATTAAATATAGACATAAAAAGTGTCAAAGTCTTCAAGTCCTCGCCTGGAGGAAATACATACTCTTGTCACCAAACACTAGGCAGGTGAGCTACTGCAA
The DNA here is from genome assembly GCF_964263255.1 of Lissotriton vulgaris. Lineage (NCBI taxonomy): Eukaryota > Metazoa > Chordata > Amphibia > Caudata > Salamandridae > Lissotriton > Lissotriton vulgaris. The sequence goes on along the minus strand of NC_141694.1, from coordinate 1,630,467,950 downwards.
CACTATGCACACCTGCACACTGGTAGTAAACTACAAAATAAATCCTGCTATCTAGGTAATCTCACCAGAGAAAGAATGTCCTCCAAGCTCTCTTTAGCCATTCGTTGCACAGAGAAGTGCCTTTCTGCCTTTTAGTGAGCAAACTCCATTAGTCTGCTTTATCTGCTGCATTGAAAAGAGAGCAGTAAACTACCTGACAAGACAGAAGATAATATTATCAACACAAAATAGAAACATTCCTTAGTTAGACCCTTGTGATTTTTAGTCTCAAAGTCATTAAACTACCAGACTCCTGAATGCAGAGACTACAGCATCTGCCTCAGGTTCATGAAGATGCTGAAGAGCATTCTTCTTTAATGGCTTTAGGTCCAAATATCCTACCCATCATCAACTCTCAACAATGATACACAGGCTATTTTACGCTAAGTGTGCTTTCACAGTATCTGTAATTTGATTTCAATTTAATGAATTCCTGTACTCTAAAAGGTATTCCTGATGTGTATACCAGCCTATCTGTAAATTTGAACTTGTTTCGCCCACCACTTATTAATCGAACTGACAATACCCAAAGCGGCTCAAATCTGCTCTCGCAATATACTGTCCTATAACTCGCAATAGGTAAATAATTATATGAGAGTTGAGTCTGGTGGTGTGCTTCAGTACGAGTTATGGTTTGAGAAGCCAATCATACATTTTTTTAATATGTTTTTGTTGTAAATAGAACTCCTTAACACCGGGTGTATTATCAGGTTACATTATTCAAGTTGAGACTAGTTGTGTTCGGGATTTGATAGTAATTACCTTTGGGACTTGTTACTAATTACCTGAGGGTGTGAGGTAGTTTGAACCCACGAGTCTCCTGAGGCGGAAGCCGGGAGTGAGCTTATAACTTTTAAAATTTGATTGTTGTGTGATACTCTGTACTTTTTAACTTACTCACCTCCTGTTCACGAACAGCGTGTTCTAGCGCTGCAACGATTCCTTGACATCGCCATTACCGAGGGCGAGGCGCGTCATCAGACACGCCCACCTCAGCTGGCCACGCCCCCTACCTCGACTATAAAGAGTGCGCGCAGCTGAAAGCGCGACACCTTTGAACCCACGAGTCTCCTGAGGTGGAAGCCGGGAGTGAGCTTATAACTTTTAAAATTTGATTGTTGTGTGATACTCTGTACTTTTTAACTTACTCACCTCCTGTTCACGAACAGCGTGTTCTAGCGCTGCAACGATTCCTTGACATCGCCATTACCGAGGGCGAGGCGCGTCATCAGACACGCCCACCTCAGCTGGCCACGCCCCCTACCTCGACTATAAAGAGTGCGCGCAGCTGAAAGCGCGACACCTTTGAACCCACGAGTCTCCTGAGGCGGAAGCCGGGAGTGAGCTTATAACTTTTAAAATTTGATTGTTGTGTGATACTCTGTACTTTTTAACTTACTCACCTCCTGTTCACGAACAGCGTGTTCTAGCGCTGCAACGATTCCTTGACATCGCCATTACCGAGGGCGAGGCGCGTCATCAGACACGCCCACCTCAGCTGGCCACGCCCCCTACCTCGACTATAAAGAGTGCGCGCAGCTGAAAGCGCGACACCTTTGAACCCACGAGTCTCCTGAGGCGGAAGCCGGGAGTGAGCTTATAACTTTTAAAATTTGATTGTTGTGTGATACTCTGTACTTTTTAACTTACTCACCTCCTGTTCACGAACAGCGTGTTCTAGCGCTGCAACGATTCCTTGACATCGCCATTACCGAGGGCGAGGCGCGTCATCAGACACGCCCACCTCAGCTGGCCACGCCCCCTACCTCGACTATAAAGAGTGCGCGCAGCTGAAAGCGCGACACCTTTGAACCCACGAGTCTCCTGAGGCGGAAGCCGGGAGTGAGCTTATAACTTTTAAAATTTGATTATTGTGTGATACTCTGTACTTTTTAACTTACTCACCTCCTGTTCATGAACAGCGTGTTCTAGCGCTGCAACGATTCCTTGACATCGCCATTACCGAGGGCGAGGCGCGTCATCAGACACGCCCACCTCAGCTGGCCACGCCCCCTACCTCGACTATAAAGAGTGCGCGCAGCTGAAAGCGCGACACCTTTGAACCCACGAGTCTCCTGAGGCGGAAGCCGGGAGTGAGCTTATAACTTTTAAAATTTGATTGTTGTGTGATACTCTGTACTTTTTAACTTACTCACCTCCTGTTCACGAACAGCGTGTTCTAGCGCTGCAACGATTCCTTGACATCGCCATTACCGAGGGCGAGGCACGTCATCAGACACGCCCACCTCAGCTGGCCACGCCCCCTACCTCGACTATAAAGAGTGCGCGCAGCTGAAAGCGCGACACCTTTGAACCCACGAGTCTCCTGAGGCGGAAGCCGGGAGTGAGCTTATAACTTTTAAAATTTGATTGTTGTGTGATACTCTGTACTTTTTAACTTACTCACCTCCTTTTCACGAACAGCGTGTTCTAGCGCTGCAACGATTCCTTGACATCGCCATTACCGAGGGCGAGGCGCGTCATCAGACACGCCCACCTCAGCTGGCCACGCCCCATACCTCGACTATAAAGAGTGCACGCAGCTGAAAGCGTGACACCTTTGAACCCACGAGTCTCCTGAGGCGGAAGCCGGGAGCGAGCTTATAACTTTTAAAATTTGATTGTTGTGTGATACTCTGTACTTTTTAACTTACTCACCTCCTGTTCACGAACAGCGTGTTCTAGCGCTGCAACGATTCCTTGACATCGCCATTACCGAGGGCGAGGCGCGTCATCAGACACGCCCACCTCAGCTGGCCACGCCCCCTACCTCGACTATAAAGAGTGCGCGCAGCTGAAAGCGCGACACCTTTGAACCCACGAGTCTCCTGAGGCGGAAGCCGGGAGTGAGCTTATAACTTTTAAAATTTGATTGTTGTGTGATACTCTGTACTTTTTAACTTACTCACCTCCTGTTTATGAACAGCGTGTTCTAGCGCTGCAACGATTCCTTGACATCGCCATTACCGAGGGCGAGGCGCGTCATCAGACACGCCCACCTCAGCTGGCCACGCCCCCTACCTCGACTATAAAGAGTGCGCGCAGCTGAAAGCGCGACACCTTTGAACCCACGAGTCTCCTGAGGCGGAAGCCGGGAGTGAGCTTATAACTTTTAAAATTTGATTGTTGTGTGATACTCTGTACTTTTTAACTTACTCACCTCCTGTTCACGAACAGCGTGTTCTAGCGCTGCAACGATTCCTTGACATCGCCATTACCGAGGGCGAGGCGCGTCATCAGACACGCCCACCTCAGCTGGCCACGCCCCCTACCTCGACTATAAAGAGTGCGCGCAGCTGAAAGCGCGACACCTTTGAACCCACGAGTCTCCTGAGGCGGAAGCCGGGAGTGAGCTTATAACTTTTAAAATTTGATTGTTGTGTGATACTCTGTACTTTTTAACTTACTCACCTCCTGTTCACGAACAGCGTGTTCTAGCGCTGCAACGATTCCTTGACATCGCCATTACCGAGGGCGAGGCGCGTCATCAGACACGCCCACCTCAGCTGGCCACGCCCCCTACCTCGACTATAAAGAGTGCGCGCAGCTGAAAGCGCGACACCTTTGAACCCACGAGTCTCCTGAGGCGGAAGCCGGGAGTGAGCTTATAACTTTTAAAATTTGATTGTTGTGTGATACTCTGTACTTTTTAACTTACTCACCTCCTGTTCATGAACAGCGTGTTCTAGCGCTGCAACGATTCCTTGACATCGCCATTACCGAGGGCGAGGCGCGTCATCAGACACGCCCACCTCAGCTGGCCACGCCCCCTACCTCGACTATAAAGAGTGCGCGCAGCTGAAAGCGCGACACCTTTGAACCCACGAGTCTCCTGAGGCGGAAGCCGGGAGTGAGCTTATAACTTTTAAAATTTGATTGTTGTGTGATACTCTGTACTTTTTAACTTACTCACCTCCTGTTCACGAACAGCGTGTTCTAGCGCTGCAACGATTCCTTGACATCGCCATTACCGAGGGCGAGGCGCGTCATCAGACACGCCCAGCTCAGCTGGCCACGCCCCCTACCTCGACTATAAAGAGTGCGCGCAGCTGAAAGCGCGACACCTTTGAACCCACGAGTCTCCTGAGGCGGAAGCCGGGAGTGAGCTTATAACTTTTAAAATTTGATTGTTGTGTGATACTCTGTACTTTTTAACTTACTCACCTCCTTTTCACGAACAGCGTGTTCTAGCGCTGCAACGATTCCTTGACATCGCCATTACCGAGGGCGAGGCGCGTCATCAGACACGCCCACCTCAGCTGGCCACGCCCCATACCTCGACTATAAAGAGTGCGCGCAGCTGAAAGCGTGACACCTTTGAACCCACGAGTCTCCTGAGGCGGAAGCCGGGAGCGAGCTTATAACTTTTAAAATTTGATTGTTGTGTGATACTCTGTACTTTTTAACTTACTCACCTCCTGTTCACGAACAGCGTGTTCTAGCGCTGCAACGATTCCTTGACATCGCCATTACCGAGGGCGAGGCGCGTCATCAGACACGCCCATCTCAGCTGGCCACGCCCCCTACCTCGACTATAAAGAGTGCGCGCAGCTGAAAGCGCGACACCTTTGAACCCACGAGTCTCCTGAGGCGGAAGCCGGGAGTGAGCTTATAACTTTTAAAATTTGATTGTTGTGTGATACTCTGTACTTTTTAACTTACTCACCTCCTGTTCACGAACAGCGTGTTCTAGCGCTGCAACGATTCCTTGACATCGCCATTACCGAGGGAGAGGCGCGTCATCAGACACGCCCACCTCAGCTGGCCACGCCCCCTACCTCGACTATAAAGAGTGCGCGCAGCTGAAAGCGCGACACCTTTGAACCCACGAGTCTCCTGAGGCGGAAGCCGGGAGTGAGCTTATAACTTTTAAAATTTGATTGTTGTGTGATACTCTGTACTTTTTAACTTACTCACCTCCTGTTCACGAACAGCGTGTTCTAGCGCTGCAACGATTCCATGACATCGCCATTACCGAGGGCGAGGCGCGTCATCAGACACGCCCACCTCAGCTGGCCACGCCCCCTACCTCGACTATAAAGAGTGCGCGCAGCTGAAAGCGCGACACCTTTGAACCCACGAGTCTCCTGAGGCGGAAGCCGGGAGTGAGCTTATAACTTTTAAAATTTGATTGTTGTGTGATACTCTGTACTTTTTAACTTACTCACCTCCTGTTCACGAACAGCGTGTTCTAGCGCTGCAACGATTCCTTGACATCGTCATTACCGAGGGCGAGGCGCGTCATCAGACACGCCCACCTCAGCTGGCCACGCCCCCTACCTCGACTATAAAGAGTGCGCGTAGCTGAAAGCGCGACACCTTTGAACCCACGAGTCTCCTGAGGCGGAAGCCGGGAGTGAGCTTATAACTTTTAAAATTTGATTGTTGTGTGATACTCTGTACTTTTTAACTTACTCACCTCCTGTTCATGAACAGCGTGTTCTAGCGCTGCAACGATTCCTTGACATCGCCATTACCGAGGGCGAGGCGCGTCATCAGACACGCCCACCTCAGCTGGCCACGCCCCCTACCTCGACTATAAAGAGTGCGCGCAGCTGAAAGCGCGACACCTTTGAACCCACGAGTCTCCTGAGGCGGAAGCCGGGAGTGAGCTTATAACTTTTAAAATTTGATTGTTGTGTGATACTCTGTACTTTTTAACTTACTCACCTCCTGTTCACGAACAGCGTGTTCTAGCGCTGCAACGATTCCTTGACATCGCCATTACCGAGGGCGAGGCGCGTCATCAGACACGCCCAGCTCAGCTGGCCACGCCCCCTACCTCGACTATAAAGAGTGCGCGCAGCTGAAAGCGCGACACCTTTGAACCCACGAGTCTCCTGAGGCGGAAGCCGGGAGTGAGCTTATAACTTTTAAAATTTGATTGTTGTGTGATACTCTGTACTTTTTAACTTACTCACCTCCTTTTCACGAACAGCGTGTTCTAGCGCTGCAACGATTCCTTGACATCGCCATTACCGAGGGCGAGGCGCGTCATCAGACACGCCCACCTCAGCTGGCCACGCCCCATACCTCGACTATAAAGAGTGCGCGCAGCTGAAAGCGTGACACCTTTGAACCCACGAGTCTCCTGAGGCGGAAGCCGGGAGCGAGCTTATAACTTTTAAAATTTGATTGTTGTGTGATACTCTGTACTTTTTAACTTACTCACCTCCTGTTCACGAACAGCGTGTTCTAGCGCTGCAACGATTCCTTGACATCGCCATTACCGAGGGCGAGGCGCGTCATCAGACACGCCCATCTCAGCTGGCCACGCCCCCTACCTCGACTATAAAGAGTGCGCGCAGCTGAAAGCGCGACACCTTTGAACCCACGAGTCTCCTGAGGCGGAAGCCGGGAGTGAGCTTATAACTTTTAAAATTTGATTGTTGTGTGATACTCTGTACTTTTTAACTTACTCACCTCCTGTTCACGAACAGCGTGTTCTAGCGCTGCAACGATTCCTTGACATCGCCATTACCGAGGGAGAGGCGCGTCATCAGACACGCCCACCTCAGCTGGCCACGCCCCCTACCTCGACTATAAAGAGTGCGCGCAGCTGAAAGCGCGACACCTTTGAACCCACGAGTCTCCTGAGGCGGAAGCCGGGAGTGAGCTTATAACTTTTAAAATTTGATTGTTGTGTGATACTCTGTACTTTTTAACTTACTCACCTCCTGTTCACGAACAGCGTGTTCTAGCGCTGCAACGATTCCATGACATCGCCATTACCGAGGGCGAGGCGCGTCATCAGACACGCCCACCTCAGCTGGCCACGCCCCCTACCTCGACTATAAAGAGTGCGCGCAGCTGAAAGCGCGACACCTTTGAACCCACGAGTCTCCTGAGGCGGAAGCCGGGAGTGAGCTTATAACTTTTAAAATTTGATTGTTGTGTGATACTCTGTACTTTTTAACTTACTCACCTCCTGTTCACGAACAGCGTGTTCTAGCGCTGCAACGATTCCTTGACATCGTCATTACCGAGGGCGAGGCGCGTCATCAGACACGCCCACCTCAGCTGGCCACGCCCCCTACCTCGACTATAAAGAGTGCGCGCAGCTGAAAGCGCGACACCTTTGAACCCACGAGTCTCCTGAGGCGGAAGCCGGGAGTGAGCTTATAACTTTTAAAATTTGATTGTTGTGTGATACTCTGTACTTTTTAACTTACTCACCTCCTGTTCACGAACAGCGTGTTCTAGCGCTGCAACGATTCCTTGACATCGCCATTACCGAGGGCGAGGCGCGTCATCAGACACGCCCACCTCAGCTGGCCACACCCCCGTTACGCCCTTCCCCACAGTCATAAATTATGTGTCTTGCCAGGAAGCGCAGCGGACGGGCGCAGCGGGCGCGCCGTCAGCGCGCCGAAGGCGCGCCAAAGGCAAGCCCGTCTGGGCCCGTCTGGGCCCGTCTGGGCCTGGACCGAGCCCGGGGCCAGCCCCCCTGCCTATTCCACCGATTCCGCCCGCACGTGCTGGACCAACTCCCAACTTCATCTACTTAATCCCTCCCACTGCTCGGCCATTACCCCCTGCAACCCAGACCATTTAGAATCCGTTCCTTTCCATTGCCCTCAATGCAACTTTACTCTCCCCTCCTATCTATCTCGTTCGCCTTCTCATCCCACACCGCAGCTCCCCGCATCTAACCACTGGACGCTGAAAGCAGGCTTGGTCAACTGCCGGTCTCTCCCCCGCCATGCCAACGACATCTGGATGTCTATTTCCTCTGACGAGTGGGATATTTTATTTCTCACTGAGTCCTGGCTCACTGATTCCTCCTCTCCGGACATCTATTTGGCCATCCCACCAGGCTACGACATAAAATGCATTAACCGGGCTGGGGGTAAATCTGGAGGCGGACTAGCCGTCATCCTCAAATCTCATCTTCAGCTGACCACTACCAAACTTACCAATATTGGTATAATCGAAGCTCTGTACTTCTCTGTATCTGATTTCGCGGCAGTTATACTGGCTGGCTCCTTAGTTTATAACCCCCCAACCGCCGCCTCCCTTTCTCTTACTGCTCTTACCCACCAGCTGGCTGATCTATCCCTTAAACACCATTGTTTTCTAGTCTTAGGTGACTTTAACCTCCACGTAGACAACCCTCTCTGCGCGAAGGCGAACAATCTGTTGGAAATCATGGATAGTCTGAACCTTACACAACTAGTCACCGGTCCTACTCATGTAGCTGGTCACACCTTGGACCTTATTTTCGCCAATTTTTCCACTATCACTGTCTTCCCTCCCCTCCAGCTTACGTGGTCCGACCACTATCTTATCCCCTTCTCTCTGGCCTTAGACCGGAAATCTGTCCCTCTGGCCCCCAGGAAGGAGCTGGGAAGGAAGTGGCACAAAGTCACATGCGCCACCTTGGACGCGGTATTCCACTTCCAGACGGATTATCTATCCTCTGATATTGACGGAAATATCTCTAGGCTTAATACTGCCCTTATCAATGCTATTGACTACATTGCTCCCCAGAAAATCATTGCCTCCACTAGATCTCGCCCCTCCGCTCCCTGGTTCTCCACCTCCCTCCGTGAGGAAAAAAGCAGATGCAAAGCACTCGAACGGAAGTGGAGACAAAACTATGACCCTGAAGCTAAGCTTACCTACAAAGCTGCCTTGAAAAAATTTCTCAAACATAAAAAAACCACTATGAAAGATCATTTCTCGCTTCAAATTGCCAATGCCAAAAACTCGTCAAAAACCCTCTTCACCATTGTCAAAGACTTCATTAATCCTCCGGCTAGGGCCACTCAGAATTCGGCAAGTCAGACCTTGTGCGAGGGACTTTCAGATTACTTCCTTGAAAAAATTAACAAGCTATGTATCTCCTTCCCTAAAGGGCCAGTCTCCCGGCCTCCTTCCACTAGTCCCCCTGCTTCTCCGTCCTTCCTCTCCTTCAATAAACTCACCCAGGAGGATGCTATCAGGTTACTCATCCATTGCAAATCTGGTGCACCCGCTGACCCCGTCCCTGCCAAACTCATGGGAGAGCTGGCCCCCTCGTTAGCCTGCCCCTTCCTCTCCATCTGGAACGCCTCCCTTCACCATGGCTTTTTTCCTACCACTTGGAAGGAGGCCTTGGTGATCCCCATCCTAAAAAAGGCAGATGCTGATCCCACTGTTTTCGCCAACTACCGCCCCATTTCCCTTCTCCCCAAACCTGCAAAGGTCCTGGAAAAAGCCGTGCAGTTGCAACTCACGGAGTATTTGGAAAGCAACTCTCTACTACACGACTCACAATCTGGATTTCGGGCGGGATTCAGCACTGAGACGGCTTTGCTGGAAGTATCGGAAACAATTCGGGAATGCGTGGACAGGGGCGAGGAGGCCATGCTAGTCCTCCTCGACCTGTCCGCTGCATTTGATACGGTCTCCCACCTCATCCTCCTTGACCGACTCAAACAGATTGGCATTGGCGGCACTGCCTTTAGCTGGATCGAGTCCTTCCTTTCAGGAAGAAGTCAAAGGGTATTGTTGCGGCCTTTTAAATCGAAGGAAAAACCCTTGTCATGCGGTGTGCCACAGGGCTCTGCCCTCAGCCCTCTGTTTTTTAACATCTATCTTGCCCCACTGGCCGGCGTTGTGGAGTCCTACGGAGTCAGGGTGGTCTCCTATGCTGATGATACCCAGCTAGTGTTCTCCTTCAGAGACCACTCGGACTCCGCGTTCACCAACTTCCGCCAGTGCCTCAACAACATCAGTGGCTGGATGTCTGAAAACCACCTTAGACTCAATGCAGACAAGACAGAGGTGCTGTTTTTTAACCAGAAAAATTCCATCCCTTCCTCCTGGTGGTGGCCCACGGCACTTGATCCCGCTCCCTCTCCCGTCCACTCTGCTCGTAACCTGGGTTTCCAGTTTGACGACTCCCTTTCATGCAAAACTCAGGTCAATAAAGTGACCTCTGCCTGCTTCCTGAAGTTGCGCATGATCAAAAAGATACTCCCCTATCTCCCTCTGGATTCCCGCCGTACAGTTACCCATGCCCTCATCACTTCCCACCTGGACTATGCTAATAGCCTCTATGCTGGTGCCCCCCAATATCTGATTGACCGGCTCCAGATTGTTCAGAATGCGGCGGCCAGATTGATTGGCAATATTACCTACCGTCAATCAGTATCCGCATATCGTAAGGAACTTCACTGGCTACCTGTGGCCAGCCGCATCCAGTTCAAGATCCTTACCCTGACCTACCGAGCCATCAACGACCGCGGACCCAACTACCTGAAAAAACGTGTCTCAATATCCCGTTCCATCAGATCTCTGAGATCCAATGACCTCCGCCTTCTGATCTTTCCCCGTTTCAGACTCTCCAGAATGGGTGGCAGAGGGTTCAGTGTTATTGCGGCAAAACTATGGAACGCTCTGCCAGTCGATCTTAGATTCTGTCCCTCCGAATCCATCTTCAGGGCCAGACTCAAAACTTGGCTCTTCTCTGGACTCTGATCTACTCCGCTGTTCTCCCTCCTTGCTCCTCTCCTCTCCTTTGGAGGTTCAGGTTCTAGCGCCGGGACACCCCTTCGGGGGTAGCTGTGCGCTCTACAAACTACATAAAATAAATAAATAAATAAATGTTATCTTAATGCTCTATCTTTAGAATTCATTGTGTACTTTGATATCGATATGTACACTGAAGTTAATGTTATTCATTTTAATTTCACCTTTTCTGATTTCCCTAAAGAAAGGAGATGTGTTATATTTAGCCTGTCTGTTTTCTGTCCATGGGATTCCACTGTGACTCACATGATGTCACCACTGGAATGTTTGGTGACATCATGGAATGTTGGGAGCTTGCCCTGGTCACGACTGGCAGTTGGCACCAGGCAGGCTGAGTGACAAGGATCATGCAAGTCACAGTGAAATCCCATGGGCAGAAAAGAGACAGGCTAAATATAACAGTTTTTTATGTATTTATTCATGTATTTTCCTTCTGGTGTTTTTAGTGATATTCCACCCCCCCACCCCAACCCCCAGCAGTGCTAGTTATGGTGTTGGGTCCGGGGTGTCCCTTATTATGGTAGTTTATCAGAAAATTCTCCCCAGTAACGATTTATCACTGGGCACTCACACACCAGGTCGAAAAAACCTCACCTCTAGTGTGTTACATCTTTCGCACCGTGTGTCATTTGTGAGTCACCGTCTCTGCATACTCAACTTTCTGGATCCCTCAAGTGTGAAAGTCATCTGGGTAATAAACTCTGTATTACAAAACCGAGTCGCAAGATGCCCAAGCGTGGCTCAGATACATTTCTTGTGGGACCTAGGTGGTTCTAGGCTGGTGGCCACATAGTGGACGCACAATGTCGGGCAGAGACAGTAAGTGCTGAGAAAGGGCAAGTGGGGGGTCTACAAAGTCTCAGAGCAAACATTGGCACAGATATGGATAGGCTTACCAGAATCACCACTCAGCTCATCTGCATTTGTAGATGGTAATTTCTTTGGTAGTCTTACTCCAGTCTCTGGTGAGGATTAATGCAAGCTTCTTCGTGCTGTGTCTGAATCTCTGCACTTCCTAGGCATATTGGAGCCCTCTCCCAATGTCCTCTTGCAAGGCTGGCAACACAGTGGGCCAGACAAACTGCCGCAAAGCATGAGGCTTAGCTCCAGCCTTGAGAAAATGGACAGCATGCAGCTTCAAGTCCTAGAAGCACCACAGGAGGCTGCCCGCAAATCACAGCCAATGTAGACCACATTATATTTACAGGGCAGTCGGGCACCAACCATCTGTCAGTTAGTACAAGAGTTTTCTGAAACCCTAACTAACTAGGGGCCAGATGTATCAAAGGGTTTTACCCATTCTGTGTCAATGGGAAAATGTGTTTGTACATAGGGCCCTAAGTGTGTACAGAGTTTGCCTGATCAGAGAGGCATCTGAGAAAGGCGGGACATGCTCTCCTGCCAGAATCCACTGTGGAGCTTGTTTCTATGTCACACGAGGCCGGTACAATCCTCAGTAACCTAGTCTGGTAGGAAGCCATGCGTATTCTGCTTCAGCAGGACCTGGGGTCCACAGAGGTAGAGAGTCATTATTAGTTTACTGGGGGAAGCAGCCATCCTCCATCTTACAATCAGTGCTTGATACCAAAGAGATGGCTGCCATAATCCGTGGGTAACCCTAATAACAGATGCAGCAAAGGGTTAATGGTAATCAGTCTTCTGTCCACACTTGCTCGAATGTTTGCAGTCATTATTAACTGTGCATGCAAGTTTTCCAAACATTCACAGTCATTATGATATATAAATAGGGCGGGCCACCATTTGCCAGGGATCTCTGATCTTAGTCTACAAAGGGACTCCAGGCGGCATCATTCCGGAGTGCATCCCGAAGACTAGAACGTTACTACGAGCCAGGTCTTGGGAAAAGACATCAAGTGCAGTTACCCTCTCAAGACTAAAGAGTGGGGGAGGACAATTAAGGATCTCTCTAATCTTACGGCACGCTATATTTACCCCAAAGCACATCAGATCTTCAGTCTGGGGGGTCTGTTGAGATCAGGGGACTATTCTAACTATGCCAGAAAGATTACATTATGTGTGAAAACATGGACAAAAGAGGAAAACAATGACCCGAAGGGACCAGCTGCAAAGGTGATAGTGGACTTTAAATCCTACATCCTGGCTAACTTCTTGCATCAAAAATGTTTCTCGACGTTTTCACTGTTTATGGCACATACTCCAAACTTTATAATGCAAAAAACGCTGCTTCCATAAATTGGCCTTCAAACCAACGCTACCACAATACCGCTCTGTACATCCTGAGAAGGCCGTGTGTTTTCTTTTTTTCACAACTCAAATAATGTTGGAAGTGAAAATGGATTTAGAGGGTCGCCTTGGGGAACAATGGTGGAATTGCCCCCAGTTCGTCGCTGCCGTGCTGTTACATGCATTAACAAGCGGGCCCTCCTTGCTTACTATTAAGCTCCCAGCAGAATCCACTCTTCGCGTTTTGTTTTCCCGCCCTTGGATGGCAATAGAATTATAGCACTTAAGAGCTGCACATTACACAGCAGCAAGCATGCTTACATTCTCAAATTGATAACATGCCTCGGAGAAGAGCGCGCGACCAAATAGCTGTGTGGGTGTAGCTACTTTCAGACTTTATTTCACAGCTGTGCCTGCTGGAGGCTGCCATGTTGTTCTTAAGCTGGTATCATGTGAAATCTAGAGACCCACCTACCTCCGAATACGTGGGCTCCGCTCTGTGTGGCATCTGTTTAAAAGCAGAAATACCAACGTGGGCCTCTCCAATTTATGTAATTACAAGTGAAGAGTGTGAAATGAAAGAATGCTGTTCAAACTGGAACATCACATCACATCACCTGCTCTGCAACTAAGCCTTGATGTAGGAGGGACACCTTTTCGGCTGTTTAAGCTGCACGAAACACTGCACCAAGGCAATTCACAACGAATTTGATCATGTTTTTCTTTACCTGCGTGCCATGCTTTTGTTCCATCTCGCCAATAATCTGATTTGAAATACAATATTGCGTTGGCATGGCCACTGATTTACTGTTGCTGTTCTGTAAAACGACACCTCTGACAGCGGAGGGGCCTGGGCAGCCTGACTTCTCACTACATAGGAGCCAGGCTACATAGTGCAAAACTGATCTGTACCGAGGTTTGCTCCAACTGTGTTGGAATGAAACGTTTTTGCACCCTTTGATTAAAGCATATCTTCATTGGGAACCCACCAGTTAATGAGTATGTCCGTTCAAAATTGCACTCCACCAGTTTTGTGTGGTTGACGGACTTATTTTAAGTTCGAGCCTGCGAGAGCATACACTCTAGCTTGCGGGACTCTTGTATTCAGTAATGGGCTGGGAACTGCCCACAATTTACCATTCAATGTCATCATTGTCGTTCTTCTTTGCTGCTTTCTCATTGGGCGGCGCTAGCCTTCCGTCATTTCCTTTCATTTCTATGGCGCAAAGACTAAGTACAGATTCATTAAGCTTGATTAGCGTCCCTCCGCCGGCCATCAGCTGCTCATGCTGTGATTCAGTTTGTAGTGTGTGGTTCAAAATGTTTGCAAGTTTTCCATTCTACACTCAGAATATGATCATCAGATAGGGGTTATTTGTTGGTATGATCCATATGACCAGTTGTGAGAAATCATCAGAGGGACCATGCAGCAAAGGTGTCCGATTTCTAAGGGACTTCATCAGATTCAGCTTTAGGCTTGCTCTGCTGGAAGATTTTGAGCTCCATTAACTTCAATAAATGGCCTGCCTGGCCAAACAGGGAATATTTTGGCTCATCCCGAACCAGGAGTACACACCAGTATGGCTCACGCTAGAGAGGGACATCCTAGAGGGTGCAGACCCCATAGCCATGCTCACAGCCAACAAGCACCCTGAAGCAAACAACGCAGTTCTCAAGAACACGAGAATAGCAATCCTGAAGGTAGACAGGAGGATGGAGCATAGTATCAGGAGGTCGAGATGGGAATCAATCTGGGTCAACTCAAAAATACAATACAGAGGGAAGACACTAGACAACAGGGCGTGGTATGAGAGAGGGATCACCACACCTGCACAGCTAGGGAAGGATGATACAGCTTTAACATTTGACACCCTGAAACAGGCCTACAATCTACCCAACATAGAATTCTCTGAACTCCTAAAAATCAGAGCAGCTATCACAAAAGCAAGTCTGACTAAAGGGACCCCCTCCATCATACAATACATGCACAACCTGAACAAGATCGGGCACCTGACCGCCCAACTGTACAACCTCTTAGGTCCACACACGTCAACACTGAACAAAAAAACGATAGAGTTCTGGGAAGCACTGCATAACAGACACTTTAGCGAAGATGAGAAGTCCCGCCTCTGGGTCTCAGCCTCCAAGAACAAAGTCTCCCCCCAGCTTGCGCAAACAAACTACTGGCTACTGCACAAGGCGTTCTCGATGCCGGCTCGCTTAGCTGAAGTCGTTGTCATAGAGAGCGACACATGCTGAAATTGCCATAAAGCAAAAGGGGATCTTGCCCACCTCATCTACGACTGCTCGAAAGTCAAGTCTTTTTGGAGAAAAGTGAACGACTTCACCAACACGTTAGTGGGGGGAAACATACAGCAAGGTCTCGATGGACTAGCCACCGCATTCATGGCCCCAGATCTAGAATCCAAAGAGGACAGGGAACTGGTTGACCTCTTACTCACAGCGGCAGTTAAAACAATCTTAGCGAACTGGAAGAACACAGGCAAGGCGACATTTAAGAGCTGGGTCAACTGGGTAACCTTCCTCATGGGGGCGGACAACATCACGGCAAGGAGTTCAACCAGTCACACAGCAAGAAGTGGGATGTGGGCCGCCCTGGACGCACACTTAGGGTCACACAAACCCCCGTAGACAGACAACCACCCATCCGCCGTCGCTGGTAACCACTGTCGGCTAGATGAGAACCACCATGCTAATGGTCGGTGCCCCCCATCCTCTTTTTTATCCTCTCTCTTCACACTTTCTTTCCCTTCTCTTGGGGCCTACAGAAACGTCAACTACCAATATCAGCCTACCCTGCGAAGATGCTGAATGTAACCACAAGGGGCTTGTATCTCACCTGTATCGCCCCGCATTACCACTGTACTGTATTACAAAATGTCTTCAATAAAATTCTTTGAAATAAAAAAAAAGACTAAGGGGCACATTAGTCCATACCAGTGGGGAATGGGACCACCCGCAATGCTAGCGGCGGTCCCACACACCCCATTATGATGCGCCCGCCACACTGGCGGGCGCATCCCATATTTTTAACATTGCGGCGGGCAGTGCTGAAAGCACCGCCCACCGCAATGCTAAAAATGCATGTTGTGCTTTTCAAAGCACAACGTGACAGGCACCGCACAGTGCCTGCCACGTTGTTCTTTGAAAGGCAGGCACCCCCCACCCCCTGGAGTCCATGGGGGCCCGCAACGGGCCCCCCAAGCATACTCCGCATGCCTTTGCCGCCACGGAAAGGCATTCAAAAATGCACATTCTAATATGGCTGGCGGTGTCTTTCAGACACCGCCACCATATTGAACCCTTTTCCGCCAGGTCGACATGTCGACCGGGCAGAAAAGCGGCAGACAGTCTTACCCTCCGTCGCGGACCCCCCAGCCATTGTAATATGGCGGGGGTCTTTTCTACAGGGATGGTGGGCATATTGCCCCCGTCGGGCCGGTGGTGACTACCGCCGGACCGGCGGGGGTAATCCACCCGCAATTCTAATGGGGCCCTAAGTTCGAAGGTAGAAATCCTGACTGGGTGAATTGAAAAAAAGTATCCGCCTAATGTGAGGACTTCAGAGGGCCCAAAATATGAACTTCTCTCACTCTGATCTTTTCCCACCAAAACCAATAGCTTCAGTGGAACCTCGTCCACAGCTATTTAGCTTCAAGAGGAATTAGTCGGATACAGTCTGCAAATTTGCCCCGCCGGAGGACTTCGACTTCCATTTCAGAGAACAAGTCCGAAGGTAAATTCTTTGATTGGGATGACCCACTTGGTGTGTCCAACCTGCACTTCATCCTGGTCACATTTAGAGCTTGGGCAAATACAGCCCAATTTGGAATTCGTTTTTGGACACAAACAGGAATTTGCACCAATAAATAAATTAGCCCTGTAACTGAATATCATGAGCATGAGCTATCTACCTCTTATGACTCAGAACCACCATCTAATATGGAAGCCCTTTGATCTGCAACAACATTTTCCAGACCTGAAGAACGGCCCTTCATACATTAATGTCAAGAAAGGAATGAAACAACTCCTACCTTAACGCTACATTAACACTTATCTCCATTCCACGCCTTGGACTTGACACATTCTCAACTGTAGTCCTTGGACATCTGACAGAGCTCTATCTTTACTCATATTCCATTTGCATATGAGAAGAAAATATGTACTTTGAAGATTGCAAGTGAAGGTCTGTTTCAACGTGTTCTCTAAGAGGAGTACTATCGGTACGATTAACTTCCAAACTGTACACTCTGATGTTCTTGTTTTTAGGTTGAGCCTAGGCACTGCACATGCTTTGTCTGGAAGACCTGTTGTACTGAATAAAGGGGTTGACTCTCATCTGCTGCTTACCATTGGTTCAGTCTATTTTGCTCTTTTTGATGCCTTCTAAGTGGTTCACACAGTGGTACCTCACTTCAGTTTTTTTCGCCAAGGAGCATGGCCCAATTACAGTTTCCTTCTGCCTGCATTCTTCAACTGTTGTTGGGTAGAACTCTTTTTTGTAATTGTTGCAGTGCTGCACGCCTCGATTAAACTTTAATTATGGCGGCTGCACCTTTCTTTTGTTCTGCACGGTGTGGCTTGTCCACCTCTATTTTTAATAATTGTGAACATACTTTAACTTTCAGCGCTGCACCAGTTTCATGCAAAAATCACAGTTGATGGACAGAATGCAGAACAATGTCATACATTCACCCCAGTACAGAGATCTGGGCCTAAATCCATCGTTTTTTTGCACTCCACACCACCCCAGTTCAGACATGGCCATATGCAAATCAGTCTGACCCTGTGCCTCATGGGAACAGTCCAGCCCGAACTGCCAAGCCATGCCTTCCCTGGACCGGAAACAAGCTTCCGAGGACCGGTTTCTGGCATTCCAGCCATCTTCAGCCCGGCTTGCTTGAATCCAGTGGTGTGGAGAGCATGGGACTCATTTCTGAGCACCAGTTTCATGAGCACCACGCTTTATGTTTTACTTTCATTCTCATGTTGTGTTGCTTGTTGTGTAACACCTCCCTAAGGGGTGCCCTTCCTGGCACAAGTGTTCACACCGCCGCAACTAGAACTTTCTGTTTGGGTGACTTGTCCCTGGCTCACCTAGCCATCACATGGCTGGCCACCCTCTCACACAGAGGACCTTTAAAGCCATTAACAAAACACAGGCATCTGCTTATTATTCACTGTGCACCTGTCCCCACTGATATTCGCATGCATGCAGCTTCCCACTCACCACAAAATGTCTGAGGATTAAGTGTTCCAACAACAAAAAACAACATCTCTCCGTCAGCACAACAGGCGACCAGCAGACCTGCAGAACTTGCTGCTTCTGGGCAGCCAGGACTTTGACCCTAGTTTTGTTGTTTCTTCTGAAACGCCGGGCTGCAACTCAATCCACGTCTGAGTGAGTGGCCGCCTGGAGGGAGGGAGGTTTGTGGCTCTTTCTGCACCTCTGAGCATCTAAACTTACTTCCAGGTGGTGCACTTTTATGGTGTTTGTTGTGTTTGTATTTTTTCTGTGGTTTGCATTTTCTCACTTTTCTACTCCTTGCTGTGTTTATTTATCTGTTGGTTTATAGGGTGTGAAAAACGCACACACCCTTGTTTTTTTTTAATGACATTTGTGCTGAGGGTGGAGCATATCAACAACGATTAGAGATAAACATCGCTAAACGCGTTTAGCGATGTTTATCCTATCGCTGGATTTCCTCACCGTCATAGCGCTGTATCAACAACGCTTTTCACAACGGTGATAAGAAATCCATCAATAGCAGGGAAATCGCCATTTTGCAGGGAACAGCGCTGGTTTTCCAGTGATGTTCCCTGCAAAATGCCAAGGAGGTAGTTGCTTCCATCATTTGGCGGCCACCTTTTGGAACTCCCTACCACTTGTCTTAAGACAATGTCAGGACCTTCTGATTTTTAGACAATCTCTCAAAACTTGGCTTTTTAAAGAGGCGTATGCTTAGAGTAACTGTGTTTTGTGCCCTGTTTTACCAGTCAGCGCCAAGAAACCTACGGGTGTATGAGCGCTTAAGAAGTTTATTTTAACATAACATAACAAAACGGCGATAACTTTGCTGATATGACCCTGTGGTCGTATCAGCATGATCCCCCCCTGTGTTAAGCATAGGTAAGTCAGGATTTTAGCAGACGTTAGTTTTTGGCGAAAACTGCAGTTTTCCCCAAAATCTAAAGTGTGCTAAAAGCCTGTGGGCTGCCTTGTAAATATTGCTATGTGAACATCAGCGATATTTTACAAGGAAGTCCATCCGGGGTATGCCCAGTGACGCCCACTTTGCATCTCATTAGAGATGCAAAGGGAGGCGACGGGAAAAAGGGTGCTAACATGCGATTATGCATGTTAGCATCCTCTTGTAAATAGGGCGATAGTTTTATGTATGCTTTTTTGGCTTTTTAAGCCAAAAAAGCGTAGGTAAAGCCCTTGTTAATATGCCCCGGTGTTGTTTGTAAATGTCCCTGCAGCGGAGTTTTCTGGTGTGTTTTTGGCCGCTGCTTGCCCGCCAGTAGAGGGCATAGTTTTGCATCCAAAGTGTGCTCTAGTGCAGGAAACAATAGCAGAACCACAGCAGCCCTTCATAAGTTCAAAATACGTGCATTTCTGAGTTTATAGAGAATTGTTTCCCTGAGCGAGCGACACCCCTTGCCTCGCAGTTATGTTATGTTAGGTTATAGCATTTATTGAGCGCACTGTTACCCGTAGGTGTCCTGGCGCTATGTGAAACTTTAAGGAATGAAACCAGAGTCATGCTAGTCCGCAAACAACCACGTTTTTAAGGCTATTCGAAAAGCCAGAAGGTTCGACATACCTCTCAAATACAGAGGAAGCTGATTCCAGGCTCTAGCTGCGTTAACTACAAAGCTTTTGCCACCCCATGTGGCTTTTTTTTTTTTTACAAACGGCAGTGTTTAGCTTATAAAGGGACAAGTGTGTGTTGTACTATGTGCATGTAAAATGTGTACTGTTCCTGCTCACTAGGCAGTTTTTGTTAGTACTCTGCGTCTGTTTGTCCCATGTGGACACTGTCATCTCTTCCCCACATACTCACTTCCCCTCACATCTCTCTCTCACACTCCCACTAAGCACTCTCATCTCACAATACCACAGCCCTCTCTAGCCCCTCCCTCATACTACCTGTCTCCTTTCTATATGGCCTACTGACACATGCTACCTTACTCTACCTGCTCACTCTTTGCACTAGTCCACCTCTCGCCTCCCCCCTAGTTGGCCCTTCCACTTGTTCCTCTGTTCCTCTGTCTCTCTCTCTCTCTTGTACTCTTTCTCACACATCTGTCTCGCTCTCTCACGCACTATTCCCGCTCTCTTGTGCGGTTAACTTCATGTCTTCAAGCACAGTTTCTATCCTGAAACTTTCCAAAGTTCGACATTCTACATAATTCCACTACACAAATACACTAGACAACACACAATTCCACAACTATCAATTCCAATACAACCCATATAATTCCACTCCACATGACATACATCCACTATACTCCAAAACAAAACACATAGATAAAAAAACATTATCATTTACAATGCCCATAGTTCTAACTCCCACTAATGCGAGGCCTATTGTATTGCAAATGCTTGTTAATTATATATGTTCTAGAAATGTGTTTTAATCATTGTCTCATTCCAATGTAAAGTGCTCTGACATTACTTGATGTGGTATATTTTATACAAAATCTAAAAATAAAAAAATTAATACGTTGAAATCCGGTCCTTGAAGGTCTTTCCTGTTACAGTCCATTACGTCTTAAAGCTTTTCTTTCTGGTTTTTATAACTGAAAATAATGGAATGGAATGGAAAACGTAAAGATGTGCGAACATGACTAATTATTCTCTGCTTTTTTGGCTCTAAAAGCCAAGAAAGCGGAGATAAAATTATCTCCCTATTACCTAGCTGTCGCTAACACCAGTTAGCGACAGCTAGTAGGAGATAGCGACCATCTTGGGCCCCACTTTGCATGTCAGTGATATTTATCACTAATGACATGCAAAGAGGGCATGCCAAAATGTTAGCAACTGGAAACAGTCGCTAACATCGCTATCTCCTATTACCAACTTTTGGAGATATTCGCGCTAAGCGCGAATATCTCCAAAAGCTAACACCTGCCCCTGAGCAGTTCTTAGCCATGTTATCCAACGGGAGGTGGATAACATGGCTAAGAGCATTAGCTCGGTAATGCATGAATATCGCTGACTTTTCAGCGATATTCATGCATTGCGGTTGATTTTTATCGCATTTGCGATAAACCTTGGTAATACCAAGGTATATTTGCGATAAAAATCGCCGCAGCTCGGCGGTAAATTTTTGTCTCTAACCAAGCAATAGCGATAATTATCGCTATTGCTTGGTAATATGCCCTTATATTTCATGCCCTAGTGCGCGCCTTGCTGATAATACATTCTTTCTCTTTTAAATCTGAAGAGAATCTGTCCCAATTTAGGCAACCAAGCAAACAGACTCGCTTTTACTGTATAAATTCTCAAATGTCAATTTCCACTCCAAAAACTAACAGTTATGTTTTCCCACTTTCCTTTCTGCTCTTTAGCGTCTGTTAACGACATATGTGTACAAGACCCTGATGACGTTTGGCGGTTATAGAGATGACTTCATGCTGGTCGTTGGGAGCGGCCAAACAAAGGAGAAGTCAACCGAAAAGCTTATTTTTGGCATGGAAAGACCAAAGGTTAGTTAACTAGCGCTCTTATAGGTGGGATCTCCACCAATCCCATTTTCGCTCAACTTTGCTTGTGACGTGTTCAAGTACTCTCCAAAGGCAGGCGCCTCTGCAGGCGGGTTAGCCCGCTGCTCCAAGCAAGGTGTGCTTATTAACATGGTAGTGCGTTTCGAGAAAGGGTAATTGGAGGTAAAACGTGTGCTAATGCGATGATTACATGTTGTAGTCTGCTTTTGTCATCCTGCGGGGGACCTTCAAAAGTCTTGTGTGCAAAAATAAATTCTAGGGACTGAGATGTGTGCTGCGCAGTAACTAAACAACAGTCTTGACTGAAAACTGAAGCAGAATATTGATTCAACACGACCTCCTGGTAAACCTCAGCCAAGTCAATGTACAGAGTGGGCTGATTTCTAACATTGAGCGCTCTGGATTCAGAGCAGTCGACTCTTGTTCTGCTGCATGAGGCTTGATGACGTCTTACCGAGGGACAGACATGCCTGCGATTTAAATTCTGATGCTGCAAAAAACAACAGTGAAGTTTTGCTTTACGTATTTGCCAATTAGATAATACTCGAGGCCTGGTTCACAGATAAAAATGTGAACAACACATTTATGTTTTTTGTATTGTTAAAAACCCACTGCCAGTGAAAGGGGCATCAATTATTTAAAAAACAATAAATAAATTATTTATTCCACAGTAAGCAGATGTCGCCCAAAACACAAACACGCACACATACATACACATAAATATTTATATATATTACCCATTGGTAGTCGCCACTGGGTAGTTATAATTAGGACCAAGTTTCTATAGAGATTGAATTATTTCATGTGGTATTAACTTTGAAACCATTGACGAACCTTCACGAAACGTTCTAAAAAACGAAATCTCATCCACCTCAGCTCCTTTCTGGAAAGTTTTGTGGTGATTCTGAAAGTGCGTGGAGGAAAAGTGGGATGGGGGCAAACGTTTTTTCCCAATGTAATTTTCCATGGGAAAAATTGAACAGCGATTCAGAAAAAATGCCTGATGGAATTTCACCAAATCTGGCAGAAAGCTAGATCTTTGCTCATAAAGTGAGCTTTTGTGATTTGGGGTAAATGTTTTGAAGAAAGCACAGTGCAAAATGTATGTATATTTCACGCCATGCTACCACCATGGATCCACCATTGAGATTACAGTGCCGCAAGCTCAAACTGTGTGATCTGATTGGCTGGAATGGCTGCCATGTTGGAGACTCGGTTGGTGGGTGCCTGAACAATACACTCCCATCATCCCCTCATTGGGGGCCGGGGAACAAGCCCCAATGCCTTGCAGCCCCATCGGGCTCCCCAGCCAGCACCATACTGGGTGCTTGCAGGAGCCAGCACCATTCCTTTGCTCCCTGTTTTTTCTCACTGTTTCCTGCCGAGGAGAGTGCGGACAGGGAATACATTTCTGTTCCCTATCTACACTCTCCTGGGCAGGGAACAGCAGTGTCCTGAGGGATGTAGTCCTTGAAGCGAGATCGAGCTCTGGGAATGTGGTCCTTGGAGACGATCCTGATGGAGTGGGGCCCAAGCACAATGCCCTACCCTAAAATAGGAAATTGACACCGGGGATGGGGTCCCTAGTGCCTCCCAAAGGCTTGGGGATGGGAGCTGAACACAACCACCCAATATTATAATAAAATGTCCCCAGGGGATTTGGTCCCCAGTGCCTTCTGCAGGCTTGGGGAGGGGAGCCGAACGCTCCTCCGCATATTATAAAAAAATGTCCCTGGTGGATGGGTTTCCCAGGGCCTCTTATAGGCTCATAGAGGGGTCTGCATGCCCTACACCTTATTAGATTAATACGGCCCTGGGTATGAGGTTCCCGGGGCCTCTTAGAGGCTCGGGTAGGAGGGCCACGTGCATCCCTCCCCAAAAAACTGTGTGTACACCACGCCCCTCTCAGACCTTAGCCCATCCCAGCAAATTTCATTATAAAAGGCATGACTACCAATTCTTTATACCCCCTGAACTAATACCCCAATTTCTCACACCCATGTACATTCAGATGTTTTCAGCAGACAAAATGGCTGGAAGAGAGTTAAGTGATCTGCAGTGTCCCTTCAGATCTTAAACTTCTAAGGGAACCAGTAACTACTCTTACCAGCTTCATTAACATTATGAGGCCATTCGTATTAGCAGCCTAAGTACTCATAGGATGGAAGCAAAAGCTGGTTTGGTCTATAATGATGAGGCAGCCTGTTGGAACTTTCTGGATTTTTGGCAGTGTGTATGCCACCAGAATACAGAGAATGTTTGTGAAATTCTCCCTGTGTCAGGCCAAACAACATATTGTTTATGTCCATGCGAAAAGTAGCTCATATTTCTCCCTTTTTACCTGAGTTTTATTTAAATTGTATTCCAAACAATAGCCAGTTATTGATATTTATCAAAATTCCACATTTATTGTCATTGTAACAGTGTGATACAATTGCCTCCTCCTTAATACCATATATAAAAATACATTCCTTTTTGTTAGAAGGATCATCCAGGGTTCCATTGTTAAACTTTGTGTGCACAGGTACCATTTAGCTGTTCAAAGATTATAATTTAAAGGAAAAACTCATTCCTTGCCAGACTTCAAGTCAGGATGTCAGACAATTTTTTGTTGGAATTTAAGCTTTTGACAGCAGAATGCCTTCTCATTGTCCATAAAGAGTGAGAGTGAAAAAACAACCCAATACTGGCTGATGAACTCAAAATGAGTGGCTATGCTCCTTGACTAACACACCTAGTAATAGTGTTGGGATTTACATCTGATCTTACAATGTCACTCATTTCAGACATAAACAGAATCAGCTTATTTTCAACTGCACTCCTTCAAAAATGTGAAACAATGTCTCTTATCTGCATATCTAAAACAGGTATGCATGTGCTAGTTATATTTCTATTAGAGTTTGGAAATATCCTCACCAATGTTCCTCTGTAGTGTAGCTCCTATTTCCCTCATAAGCTCTGCGCATTGGAATAATTTACACTATAGTTTTGGCATAGGACTGAGGTCAGTATGCCTCTATCGAGTATATTAAACTTAATTACTTTGTGTGCCAGCTAACTCAGAGGTCACTAGAAACTTCTCGAATAAACAAGAAGGGAGTAGTTTCTGCCAACTGCATAAACATGACAACTTTGTTTTCCTTAGAATGGGAACAGTTCTCAGAACAGTGGAAACAATAGATAACAGTTTCACTCAGTCAATCGTGCATGCTTAGTTTCTTCAGAGTTGCACAGAAACAGGTAGATGGGCGTTTCAATAAAAGGATTTATTGAACAGTCTTATTTCTCGTGTAAGAGATATGTGCTGTTACAATCAAAAGACAGAATGCAAGATATAAAATGTACAGCGTGAGCAGTGAAGGACCGGGTTTTAGAACCCAGCAGCGTCAGGGAGAACGCCTGATACCTTCGAGTTCCCCTGTCTTGGCAAACAGAGACACGGGATACTTCTTGATGACGTCAAAGACCAAAGTTTATTGGTTGCAACCAGGAACAGAGATCTACGAAGCACACACGGGTGGTTCGCCAGAGACTGCACAAACTCAACAAGCGGAGCATGGTCTTTTATGCCAAAAATCAATCCTCAGGCAACATTTCAAATTAGCATTAGGTGCATACAAACTGACCAATGACAGTGTAACATTTTGAAAGTAGCGTATGACGACAATCTCAGACAATCCCATCTTCCGTTGTCCAGCCCACCAGAAATGACCAAGCAAATTCCAAGTTTTCCTGTTCGATCAGGCCGGACAAACCCATCATAAAACCTTCAACCCAAATCAATGAATATGTTGTAAAGGAAAGGCAGAAACAGATTGGAAGTGAGATAGAAAGGTGGGAGCAGTGTACCATAAACTTGGGCACGTCCTGCTCTTTGATCTTAATCAGACCAGCTGCTGAACAAGGAACTGGCTTAACGAGGTCGGCCTCGGGCAAGGAGTCAGTTCGGCCAGGTCACTGAAAAGTCAGCTAAGGCATACGTGTCTCAAGGACTCGTTCGGCCACAGTTATCGGGCCTATGTTAGGGCAACCATACAAAATGGCTGCCGTACACAAAATGAAACCCGGAGGTTCAAACTAAATCCTCGAATACAGACTGTTCTCCTATATCGATTCATACGAAAACACTCAGACACGCCACACTCGCCATTTGCGGTCTGCTAACACCAAAATCGCCCATTTCCGATGACTTTTGTCGAACGGGTTCGGAACCATTGAACTTCATTCTCAAACCACGGAACTACAGACCCTCCTTTTGCCCTTACATAGGCAACAGACCCACACCCATGTCAATCTGAATCCGGATCTATATTCATCAGATCAACGATATGTTGCTGTAGCATCATCCTATTACTTAGTACCTCTCTCTGGACAGGTCTCCTTACACACGAAGTAGTACAGAGGCCACAAATCATCCGAGCACACTGCACACAGAGGCAGAACATGAAAAGGATAGCTAAGGCCATCCCAAAGACCATCAGAATCTTCCAACCCCAAGTGGATATCAATCCCCATAACCATCCCATCAACGACCAATCTCCTTTGTCCAAATGGACAGAATCGGAGATCTTATGTAGCTTGGAAATGGCCTGGAAGACTGATGGAGCGTTGTCTGGAATGAAAACGCAGCAGCTCGATTGAATCAGCTTACAAACTCCACCTCGATCTGCTAGTATGACATCAAGGGCAACTCTATTTTGGAGTGTCATAAGTCTATCCGACTGGAGCTCAGCAGTCAAGTTACCAAGGGCACCGGCAGTTTCGACTATGGTGGACTCAACCACTCTCGTCAACTGGCGAATATTCCTACTGTTAGCCATTGGTCCCCAGAACGGCAGAAAACCCTTAAAGAAATCTCCCAATTCTTGTCCTGCAGTGTCTTCCTGACTAAAGACACCTCTAGAAACTCTTGTCTTATGGTAATCTGCCGCAGCTGTAAAAGTGGGAGATAACAGAAAGGAAACAAAACATGTGCCCGAAAAGTCAGGGGGCAACCATGTATACGCTTTGTTGTAGCAAACAAAGTAGGTACCCTTAGCAGCTAAAAACGCTGGGGAAGACTGAGACGCAAATACATAAGTCTCAGCGCAGACACTCTTCCCTAACTGAGCTCTGGGTTTCTTGCCATTACCCTGCAGACAATAGTGGCCCTGATGGGGCACTATCCAAATCGGTGAAGAACTCTTCGCTCGCTGGTTAACACTCAGACTAACTACATATCCAGTAACGTTCCAACCAATGTAGGCTAGTGTCTCATCTCTCGGGATAGTTTCATACGAGCTAATCCCTCTAATCATGTCGACAATGCCTTTAACTAGAGCACTATTTTTCAGGTTGTCTTTAAGTGAACGTTGAGGGTAGACACTATGGGCATAGATAAACATCGTTCTAAAAGCCCAAATAGAACCATTTGAACTAAAAGGTAAAACTAAATACGGAATACCCTTATCGGTCGTATGGGGCATCAAACCACAAATCCAGCAGTTTGTCATGTTCATCACTAACTGGTGTTGATGCAAAAGTTGGATGAAGGAATTGTTAGCAAATTACAATCGTCTAACTACCTCATGCTCAGGCAAAGGATGAAAAGAATGAGAAGAAATAGTAGGTGGAGGTGTAGGTTGCACAGTGGGATTAAACGTCATTTTAAAAGAAAATGTTACATAACCAACTATAAATATCATCAAGCTCAATAGTAAAAACAAACATGGAATCAAAAAACTTTTCTTTGGTATGATTCTACATATTCGTTTTCTAAAAGTTATTGTCTGTACAGGCCTCTCCAACTCAAAGAAATCCATCCTAAACTAAATGTGCTGCCCGCGGTGGTAGGTTGATTCTGCTAAGGAATGCTTCTGTCAACCCAGGAAGACTCCCTTAGGCCACCAGAACCTTCGACCTAGTGTCTCAGGCTTGCACTCCCCAGACTTGTAGCAACCGCGACCCTAGCAGCAAGAACCGGATGGCGGTTCAAGAAAAACAAAATGAGTAGATCCTTGGTGGAGAGTTAACCTGCAAACAGAAAAATCATAAAAACTTTATCAATCTTTATTTATTTGTCCATGACTCTCGGTCGCAAATTATAGCGGCATTTTCCAGATAACTCTTGATCCGTAAATAGAAGTTGAGGCTCTGTAGTGTTCAACCGATCCGCAAGGGGCACTGATTCTTGTAGAATATCGTCGCTCTCTTTCTCTGAGTTTGTTCCAATCAGTCGAGCATCGCTGAATGGTAAGAACCGTGGTACAACTTCAGTCTCAGAGTCTGCAAGTCCCTCCTGGACCCACTTATCGTAAGGTAAGGGCAAAGGTGCCCGCTTAGTATGCACTCTGTGGATCCAGTTTCGCTTGCCATGCACTCGGACCGCAGATCGCGTTGACAGGAGCACCTGGAAAGGTCCCGTCCAACGGGGCTGCTCGTTCTTGGTCCGCTGGAAGTTGCGCACAAAGACCCACGAGCCAGGTTCAATAGAATGGCCTGGATCCTCTGAAGTTTGTGGAAGGCTGTCATGCACCTGTTGGCGTAAACACTCATTTTAGTTGTCAGTTCACGCAAGTAATCAAGCAACACGGGGTGCTCAAGGTCACTAAACTTGGTCGGTCTTGGTACGCCCCAAATATTCGCCGGGCCACCAAACACAACCTCATAAGGACTCAAACCCATTTGTGAATGCACAGTCATTCTCGTAGACAGAAGTGCTAATGGCAAGGCATCTGGCCATTGCAAACCAGTGCTCGCTTGGATTTTGGCCAATTTTAATTTAAGAGTACCATTATAGCACTCGACTAAACCAGCTGATTGGGGGTGATTTGCAGCGTGGAATTTCTGCCTAATTCCTAGACCATCACACACTCTCTTCATAACTTGACAAATTCACTCCCATTATCGCTCCAGATAATTCTCGGCATTCCAAACCTCGGGAAAAATTCTTTTATCAAGACTTTCGCTGTGGACAGGGCAGTATTGTCCTTAAGGGGGTAAGCTTCTACCCATCTAGAAAAAGAGCAAACAATCACCAAAACATATTTTAAGTTGTTGCATCTCTCCATATGGATCAAATCTAGCTGCAAAGCCTCGAACGGATACGTAGGAGGAGCAAAATGACCAGCTGGTGTTGGAGTTCCCTTACCAGGATTATGCATCAAACACACCATACAGTTCTTAACCAAATTCTCTGCACATTTGGGAATCCTCACATTCTGCCAAACCGGAGCCAACAACTTGCAAATCCCTTTCACGCTGATATGTGCCATACCATGAGCCATTGTAACAACTGGAAGCACATACGCGTCGGGCAACAACCATCTCTGATGTTCTGACAAATCCGTCCAAGAACCATTCGAATCCAACCTACCCTTGCTCTCTCTCCATTCATTCAACTCTTTCTCAGTGGCTTCAGTTTGAATGGATTTCACACTCTCAATCGTATCTTCACACATACTCTTCTCTGGAAATCATCTCGCTGGACCCGCAACATACATTCGACTCATCACGTTTCTTGCAGTTTCTTTCGCAACTTCATCCGCAAACGCATTACCACGACCAACATCATCAGTAACCTTTTTATGGGCACTGCATTTCACGATCGTTACTTGTAATGGTAATGTAAGAGATTCAAGAAGTTCATTCACCAATTGTCCATGCTGGATCTTCGTCCCATGCGAAGTTAAAAATCCACGTTCACGCCACAAACGCCCAAAACTATGAGCCACGCCAAAGGCGTATTGGCTATCAGTATACACATTCACTCGTTTTCCTTTCGCCAACACACATGCTCTCGTTAATGCAATCAATTCTGCTGCTTGCGCTGAATTATGTGGGATACGTGCAGCTTCAGCAATCGTATGCAAAGTCGTAACAGCATATGCTGCAGTCGTATCACCATTCGGCAACTTAAAGCACGACCCATCAACCCACAAAGTACCATCACAATCAGGAAGAGGAGTATCTCAGAGATCTACTCTCCCTTTTGTCTCTTCTTCAGTTCTTAAAAAACAATCATGTTGTTCTTCACTATCCTCATCTGTCTCAACTGAAATCGGCATCAACGTGGTATAGGTTAGGGTATTACACCTCTTTATGTGCACATGACTCGCTAATAATGTCAGCTCATACCCAGACAACCGAGCACTAGTTAAGTGCTGTGTCTTCGTACGATTCAACAAGGTATCCACTGCATGTGGAACCATCACCACTAATGTATTGTCCATAACCAAACCAGCAGACTGTCGAATTGAAACAGCTGCTGCCGCTGTGGCTCTCAAGCAACTCGGCAACGCTCTAGCTACTGGATCTAAGGTCGACGAAAAGTACGCGCATGGGCGTTGCTTATCGCCAAACTGTTGAGTCAACACTGACAATGCACATTCCTCTCTCTCGTGAATGTACAATGTGAAATGTTTACTGTAGTCGGGAGTACCCAACACAGGAGCCGAACACAACGCCTTGCGTAGTTCGGAAAAGCTCTTCTGACATTCGTCAGTTCAAGGAATAGGATTTGGAGTATCCTTAACAGTAAGTGCTATCAAAGGCTTCGCTAGCAGAGAAAAATTAGGAATCCACTGTCTACAGTACGAAGTAATACCCAAAAACGCACGTACTTCTCTCTCTGTCGTAGGAACACTCATTTTCGCAATAGCCTGAATTCTTTCTGGGGTCAGTTTCCTTCCCTCCTTCGATAAGAGGTGACCTAAGTATGTTACTTCTTGTTGACAAAATTGCAACTTTGAGAGAGAAACTTTGTGATGACAATCAGACAAAGTGGCTTCTCTGCAAATCTCCATAGTATCGGCGGCGACTAGCAAATCATCGACATACTGAATAAGGGCTGCACCTTCAGGTAGAATCAATAGATCAAGTTGTGTCTTTAAGGCTTGACTATAGATCGATGGACTCTCACAATAGCCTTGAGGAGCGCGTTTAAAGCGAAAACTTCGTCCTCCTAAAGAGAATCCAAAGATGTCCGTACTCTCCATGGCAATCGGGATGCTGAAGAAAGCATTCTTCAAATCAATCACCGAAAACCAGGTGGCAGAATCTGGAATCAGAGTCAATAGTGCAGTAATGTCAGGCACAACAGGAAATTGCGGAACAACAATCTTGTTCACTTCACGAAGATCGATAACAAATCTGTATACAGGAGGCTGTGAAGAATCAGTTCTCTTTAAAACAGGCAAAACAGGACTATTGCACACGTTACCTCTCGTTTCTTCAATGACACCCTTGTCGATCAGATCATAAATAATCGCTAAAAGTGCACGCTCACCATCACTTGAGATACGATATTGTGGAATCCGCGGTAACTTAGCATTCGCCTTCAATGTCACAACATATGGGGGAATGTCTATTAGACCCACATCATTCGGACCCGTAGCCCACAGTGAATCCGGTAACAGAGACAATTCAGATGGAAGACTATCTTTCGACACGTACATCGGAGAGATCACACTCTCACCCAAAGTAAGATGTACTTCTGACGGAGAACAGTACAATGTAGCATACAATCTCTTCAATAAATCCAATCCCAACAAATTCTCATTACAACCTGTAGTCAAAAGAAGGGGTGCTTCCAACAGAAAGGGGCAATGGAGCAGAAATCGGATTCGTAACGGGGCGCCAGAAAAACTTACAGAAACATTATTTAAGCCAGACAAAGGTGCGCCAGGGAGTTTAGAATGCATAATAGAACTCTTTGTAGCACCAGTATCTAGCAGAAAAGGCTCTGACACACCTGATGCAATCACTTCAACATAGGGTCCACTCTGATCTACTGGAACTGAAATAACTCCCTCTCTTCGTCCGTAGCTGTCCTAACAATCATTACCGTTTGCTTCGTCACCCTCAACATAATAATCATCTACATAATATTGTGCTGTCCTACCAGATGAATTCTGCTGCTGATCAAAAC
Organism: Lissotriton vulgaris; assembly: GCF_964263255.1. NCBI lineage: Eukaryota > Metazoa > Chordata > Amphibia > Caudata > Salamandridae > Lissotriton > Lissotriton vulgaris. Next base: position 1,630,436,530 of record NC_141694.1, on the reverse strand, counting down.
TATTCATCGAATTCTGCGGAGGCAAAGGACGTACATTCTGTCCGCGACCTCTACCTCTAGGCGCTTGCTGAGCACCTCTACCTCTTACACCAGAAGCACCATTCGTTCGTTGTAGCAAAACCGGACAACTATTCTTATAGTGACCCTCTTCTTTACAATACGCACACTGATTAGGCCCATACGGAAAACGCTGTTGAGAAGACTCGTTCCTTGGCGAATTTCTCGAATACTGCTAAGGTTGCTGATAATCACGCTGACTATTAACGCGGGGTTGGTAAGCTTGTTGTAGAAGAACTTTAGTCTTCAATTCCTTAGTCTTCTTATCCGCTTTCTCTAACTCATCCTTACGACTATTCTCATAATACTGAGCTGTAGCCAAAATCTGTGCCGACGTGGAAACAGGCCAAGCACTCTCAGAATCCTTCAACTTAGTGCACAACTCGGGAAGAAGATTATGTACAAATTTGTCAACGAATAATCTCTGGCCACCCTCGGTAGCCATATCCTGACCACTATGATCGACAAAAGTTTCTTCGAAACGTGTGAAAAAATCAGACACAGTCTCATCTTTCTTCTGCTTACATGCAGACAACTTGTCCCAATTAACACGCACTTCGGGCATCAAAGTTTTCATAAAATTAATTATCCTACCAGGAAGTTCTGTGATAAGATCTTCAGGTTTAGCACCTCCAATTTGTCTGTCATTTGCAGCGACAAGATTAACCCACGGAGCACCCAATTCATTATCATGATCCGCATGTCGAATGACATTCCAAATGGGCTGTGGAACAACATTCCCAAACAACATGTCTATGGCCGCCAAATTCATGACGCACGAACCCACAGTTTGAGTGAGCTCTTTATAATATCCCGCAGGATTTTTCCGTGGATCAGGTAAAGTCTGCTTAAGTGCTAGGACTTCAGCACGCTTCCAAGGAACATGTACCCATACTCGCTGAAAGTGCGCAGCAACAGCTCCATCTTGAGGTCTCCCAACCGGAGGAACCTCTCGCATCGGATACTGACGCGCTTGTCTCCTAACTGACGAATCAGGCTCAAACAGTCGTTCAGAAGGAGCATAATTTCGAAACGACAATAACGTCGACACCGCTCTCTCGATGTCGGGGAGACTCACAATCGTCCCTTTCGCAAATTCAGAACGCACTCAACACAACTCTTTAGGAGCTCTACCCACTTCGTCCATCCATTGTTCATGGAGGAACACACACACCATCTCAAAAACATACTGTTGCTTTGGTGCATTCCATTGCTGAAAAACATCCATAATACCCCCAAGATCGTACTGGGATGTATACGTAACCCATCTAGGATCCCATATGGTCCAAACCCACACGTTCATCCACATCAGGCAATTGACTACGTGATTGCCTATGCTCATCCACAGGAGACATACCCAATTGTCCCAACCAAGGAGTCAGGAAACCAGAAAAGGCAGCAGTCATTCGCTGTCTAGTAGAAGGAGTAGTTGGGAGAACAAGGGAAGACGGAACAATAGTGGAAGAATCCAAAGTCGGAGCTGAAGAAGCATTAGGGACAGACATAGGAGTAGCAGTCAAAGGAGAACGCAAAGTTGACGGCCCCTGACGAGGCTGCCCCAAAGGGACAGTAGTAGCCAACGAAGAGGAGCTGGCTGTGGAGGAACTACAAGAGGCACAATAACCAGATGTTGTACAGCCACCACTGGTGGCGGTGGTGCCGTAGCATTCTGTGCATAGGGTGGTGGCGAAGTTAACAGATGCGACATTAAAGGATCTTTCGCAAGATCTTCTTCGTCTTTCTGCTCTTTAGGCGGCAAGACTGGGTAGCATCTATCTACCGCTAACTTCCTCACTCTAAGCATATAGCAGCTTGTACCATTGACATACCTCGTTCTCGCTTATTCTTCTTTGCTAATTTCATTTCTTTCTGTTTGGCTTCTTTGCGCCATATGCGGAAAGAGTCAAACATCGCCGGCCGGGCTTTCTTCTTGAACAATTTCACTTCAAGATTGTCTAGAATCTCAGTTTCAAAACTACCGTAACGGGGCCACTTTAGGACACCGTCATTCTTTGTATATTTTACCCAGATCTCATTATAACTATTAGGCCCACACCATGCTTCACATATAAGTCATATGTAGGAGTTCCGATCGGAGGAACGGGACACGAATCCTCTAACCGGGAATCCCTAGATGAACCACAACCAAACAATTTTCTAAGGCTGCTAAAACCAGGCATCTTGCACACTAGTCTAGCTTCAAACAACAAGGGAAATCTCAAAACGATAGTCTCGTGAATACACGAATCCCTTGGCTTTGGGGCCTGCAGGTACCAAATCAAAGCGATCCACTAAAGGGATACCAAAACAAACTAAGGACTAGGAGACGCTCCACTTATACTTAACTGAAATGTCGATGGCGTCACCAGAAGACCCGTCAATCGTCTCGCTCTACAAACGCCTAAGGCTCCAAAACAGGGCGACAGTCAGGGCAGCAGTCCTTGGTAGCCGTTGGAAAGCGGGAAACCTCGCAGCAAAGACTTTCGGACCACGACGACATACAGGGGTCGATGAAGTGGCTGGCCTTCCTCCAGAATTTTCACACGAAGCTTCTCACGAACCTCTGGCTTGGACCAGTACCACTGAAGTCGCCAACTGAAGGACCGGGTTTTAGAACCCAGCGGCGTCAGGGAGAACGCCTGATACCTTCGAGTTCTCCTGTCTTGGCAAACAGAGACACAGGATACTTCTTGATGACGTCAAAGACCAAAGTTTATTGGTGGCAACCAGGAACAGAGATCTACGAAGCACACACGGGTGGTTCGCCAGAGACTGCACAAATTCAACAAGCGCAGCATGGTCTTTTATGCCAAAAAGCAAGCCTCAGGCAACATTTCTAATTAGAATTAGGTGCATACAAACTGACCAATGACAGTGTAACATTTTGAAAGTAGCGTATGACGACAATCTCAGACAATCCCATCTTCCGTTGTCCAGCCCACCAGCAATGACCAAAGTTTTCCTGTTCGATCAGGCCGGACAAACCCATCATAAAACCTTCAACCCAAATCAATGATTATGTCGTAAAGGAAAGGCAGAAACAGATTGGAAGTGAGATAGAAAGGTGGGAGCAGTGTACCATAAACTCGGGCACGTCCTGCTCTTTGATCTTAATCAGACCAGCTGCTGAATAAGGAACTGGCTTAACGAGGTCGGCCTCGGGCAAGGAGTCAGTTCGGCCAGGTCACTGAAAAGTCAGCTAAGGCATACGTGTCTCAAGGACTCGTTCGCCCACAGTTATTGGGCCTATGTTAGGGCAACCATACAAAATGGCTGCCGTACACAAAATGGAGCCCGGAGGTTCAAACTAAATCCTCGAATACAGAGTGTTCTCCTATATCGATTCATACGAAAACACTCAGATACGCTACACTCGCTATTTGCGGTCTGCTAACACCAAAATCGTCCATTTCCGACGACTTTTGTCGAACGGGTTCGGAACCATTGAAACTCATTCGCAAACCACGGAACTACAGCAGTAATAAGAAATAATACTGCAATAGCATGGTCTTTTAGCTATGCCATATATTCATATAAAGTATAAGTTAGTGGGAAACCCAATATACCCTTGCGGGCTTGGGCAAATACTTGGAAGTAAAAAATGCCAGCAAGGGAATTTATTCAAAGACATTTTTCACAGAAAACAGACTTATATGTGATTAGTATTACTTTTGGTCTGTCCCAACCTAATTGGTATCTGTTCACAAATATTTAGTCTCTCCTTGAGACCAAGAAAAGCAATGAAGCAAAAAACAGCAACACAGGACTTCTTTTTGTATCAAAAAAGTTTCTTTTATATATATGTTAATATTCAAACAGGGTACTTTTCAAACGTTAAAATTGATCAAAAATGCATTCAAATGACCAAGGAACCAATACATTTTTCCTTCAATACATCTGAATAGAAGTCCAATTTAAAACAAATTATAACAATCGACTCCTGTGGTTTCTCAAAATGAAAGTCGGTTGTGAAATCAATACCAAAATGTAGAAATAGACGTTAAAGTCAACGTTGCAGTCTTATTTTCGTTTACTCCTTAAGACCTTTTCACGACATCATTTATTTGCATATAGCGGTGACCCCTTATATATCTGATCCAGACGTGGTTTCTCCAGGAACTATTAATACAGGCTCTCCATGGAAGTCCTGATTTTCTGTATGGTTTTCTCACTTTAACTGGTCTGTATATCGGGATTTTATATAGCACTCATATTGTTCTCTTCATACATTAGAGAGCTTGTTAGATGCACTCTGCCTCGGAAAAAGTCCTTCCGGATCAGTGTTGCGAAGTCACGTGTTGCGAATTGCTGTTCTCGCAGATTGGTTGCCTCTGGGGACAACACAGAGCATGGGCTGTTATCGATTCCTGCAGTGTATCGATATCCGTTGTCATGACTGATGGGAGTGTTAGACAGATGTCTAGCACGCATTCCTCACCGCAAAACAGGCCGCGTAGAACAGGTAAGATGCAATCTTGCCAGATTGGTCTGATTGACAGAAACCATGTGGTATTTAATTCTCGTAGACGAGGTAAGCCCAAAAGTTGTACTATGTGTTCATGACACTTCCTTTCCAGGAAAGCTTTCTCCCCGGTGCTGGGAGTGACGCTGGTGGATTGGCTTGCCATATCGTAGCAGTAGGAATAAAAACAGGATTCCTGCAACAAGTGCTAGCATTAGTGGCAACCACCAAACACCGAGTGCATGAAGTGTGGAATGATTCCGAGGACGACAGCTTGAAAGGGTGGTAACAGTCCTGAACATACGTTCTTAAATACATGCATAATACCACTCATATCAGACGTGTTTAAGATACGTCTGTGAAATGTGTAGGGCAGTTTGTACTTAACAGAGCCTGTATCTCAGCCGAAGTCCTTGCAATTTGTAGATCAAAGGTTTCTTTGGCCGAGGTCAAAGGCACGGTTTGTTGTAAAAGAATGGCTTTCATTCTGCTTAAAGTATCAATTCATATAGAAGAGATGTTCTTTACCCAACCTTTCATATTTGCCTACAGGTATATTTATGAGGCAATACTGAAAATGGAAAGTTGTAGCAGGCAGAGTTATTTTGCCATGGATTATCCACTTAGTAGATATTTTTTCCTTCTACCGTAAATGGCAATTTTTCCAGTGTTTTAATGCTCAGCACTGTATACTTTGCTCCCCTTTGTGCCAGTTCAATCTGTTTATCAGTGAGATTGAATTCTGAAAACAGAGACGTTGTGTTGATAAAAGGCCAAGGCACATAGCCAGCACGCACGTTTTGTAGCATCCAGCCTAGTAGCAAAATAGAACGTAGTTGAGACTGGCCTTGTCGCAGCATGACCAAATCTCGTTCTATAACGTCTATGGCAGAGGATACAATGTTGCCCAATGAATATATCCTGGATGACAGAGTCGTTTGCCCATTGTTGACTATGGCGAGAGATTTCTCTAACTTAATACATTCAATTTCTCGTATTCTTTCTACAGCGTCTGCTTGGGTCACCTTCCATATTTCATTAAAAGCAGCATAGATACTGGCATATATGAAACGTTTTTGACGCGGTTTTCTTGGACATAGCAAGAAATCCCTAAGGCCTGCGCCTTCTTTAGGTAAAGATAAGTGTTGTTTCACATCCTCTAGTGTAGATGTCTGTAGCCAATCAAGGCATAATTTTCCTACACTGTATGTTGTTACTACCCCCGTATGCTGTCTTTAAACATAGTGTGGCTCTGGCCGATTGATAGTAAAACCCTGTATTCTATTCAGGAATCTTTCTTGACAGATGCTTGTGTCTGTGGGCCAAAGCAACAATTTTTCCCATTCAGGATCTGATCTGTTGTTTTGTAAAATAGTATGTACGTCGACCTCTCCCTGTGTAGTGCTATTACTTGCAGGTGCAGGTATGGACGGAGTGTTCATGTCTTTGATCTTGGCTAACCAAGGCAAGACGTTTGTTGGACAGTGTCATTAAAAAATATTATTTGCTGTGGGATGATATAGGCTCTACAGAAAGCTTCTATCCCCTGCACTTGCCAATCTTTTGCACCCCAGACAGATTTTGTGTCAATTGTATCTTTCCAAAATTCGAAACACTGTCTAGAGAGTAGGGTAATAAAGGCTGCAGAATAAATCTGTTTTGTATTGGTTAACATATTTTTCATTCCTGTTTTGTTCACATTTTTGCAGAAAAACGTTTCTGGAATGGATTTGTTGAACCCTGAAAATATGGAAACTTCATTGCAAACATTTTTGAGCTACCCTATGGTGGTGTAGGAGAATGTTCCCATTAGTTATACATAAATACATTTCTAGGAGTTGCAGATTTATGCAAGAAATGATGAGCATAGTGGTTGTAACAATAAAGCTGTTCATAGTTTGATGAACCCTCTAAATAATCATGATTAGAGAATGCAGCTGATTTTTCTAGATCAGACATCTGTTATTACCAGTCTAGAAGTCCCAATCATCAAAAAAGGTACTAGAGGTAATAAAGTCACTTAATGAAATTTTAAATAAGTGTGGAATCTTCAACAGTTCCGACGAGCCAAATATGTCATTTTCAGTTTTGTCCCAAACTATACCATCTTGTATAGGAACGGCTGTGATGTTCACGCTGACAATTCTCTTGCTTCACAATGGGATGATTTGTGTGGCTTCAGAAGTAAGTTCACTTTTTTTTTTGCTGTGTCCATTTGAATATATCTTCCATTTATCAGCATACTCATAGACATTACTAAAGCTAGCCAAAGCAGAAAGAAAAATATTCCAGAAACAATCCATTTTTCAATCCATGGTGAAACCAGACAAGTCTTTTTCAGGAGATAAAAAAAGTCTGTTGTTTATTCTTAGAAAGTTCTTTGTGCTGGCGATGCTTCAGGTTCGCTGGGATCCTCGGAAAACGTTTCAAAGTTAATGAAATAGCCAGAGGCAGTTCTGTCAATGGTTGGAATTGCATCAGGATTCATTGAAATCGCTGGAACCAGTTGATCACGTGTTATGTTAGTGTAGACAGGTGTATCAGGACGAACTGTTATTTGGGTTTCAAGAGGAATAGGTTCCATAGCATTGTTGCTTAGTCCTTCATTTCTCACTTTTGACTCTACGAAGGTGATGAGTCTTTCAGTTTGAACCTCTTGTATAGTAGCTAGAGGAGTGCGTCTGCTACTTGGTCGGAGTCCACATGGCCTACTGCTTAGTATCAACACATAGTGTGGTTTGATTAGGTCGATGGACACAAATCTTTTTTCCAGCAAGGAGCGGCAGAAGTACTGTTCTTGATCCGTAGATGACTAGGACAGGTACTGGTTGTCCGTAAGAACACCCAAATTCCTTCTTATCCGCAATCTTCTCTCTGACTAGATCCCCAAGCTTTGGGATCCTGACAGACCTTGATGGGACTGCTGGATTTTCCCCAGTGGTGGTTGGCTTCAGGAACACGTTCCTGTAAAACAGCCAAACGATCTTTGATGTCAAAAGGTTTATTTTCCACCACTGTGCCTTTGTAATCGAGATCTGGGTCCCACATTCTTGTCCCAAACAGGACCTCATATGGAGTGACACCCCCCAGAAAACCTCTTGAGCGTTGGACCCCATAAAGATGTTTTGACCCACCCATCACCTAAACCTAATACCCTATATGTTATAGACTGCTCTATGTCCCGGTTTTTCATTTCCACAACGGAATTTCCCTCAGGATGGAATGGAGAGGAGTACTGCAATGCTACGCCCAAACTGGCCATGGCTTCTTTGTAAGCTTGAGAGCTAAACGCAGGACCCTGTTCAGAATGTAGTGTGCTTATTGCGTATGTGCCGATAAAGACTCGCAAATCTTTTATAACAGTTTGAGCGTCAGCTGAGTGCTGAGACCACATCCATAGGAACCTTGAACACGAATCCACTGCGACCATGATATATTTATAGCTATCATCCCTTTGCAAGAGACCGCAGTGGTACAGGTAAACACACACTAATGGTTTATCTGAAATTAACAGGAGCGTCTGTGCAGGACGTTTCACTTTAGAGACTTTCATCTTCTGGCATATTTCACATTCCAAAACATAGTTTTGGTCTGTTTCTAGTGCCGGGCCTCCAATGCCTATGTTTTAATAATAATACTGTGGCTGAAACACCTGCATGGGCAGAGGCTATCCCTTCATGTGCTGCTAGGATTAGGCCTAATCTACGTTCCATGTTTAGAATTACCCTATCCCCCACTCCAGGGATTCGAGCAAACTGAACTTTTTTTGCATCAATTATATACAAGTATTTGAGTGGAAACTTTTTAGGTAAAGCTGCACCGCTGCCTTTGCTTAAAGCATTGACAGACAATAATATCTCAATGTCCATTCTCGTTTTTGAACGAGTGATCGCAGCTATGAAAGCCGTTTGCACAGCTCCATTCGCGGTTTCATCAGCCAATTAATTCCCTGCACCGTGAACGCCATCACGTTGATGACTCCGCGTGTGTATCACTACTTGTTCTCAAATCGTTTTATGCTTGATTGTGCCACCTTTTGCATCTTTGAAACCATTTTGAAGTCAATTCTGTAAATGTTCATTATATGATTGAACACAGTAAAAAGAATTGCACACAATAAGTGTGGGGAATTCGCGATCCGTAGTGCTAATTTGAATGTTTGAAGTTCAGCTCGCTGAACTGTACAATCTCCTAGAGATTGTGTTTTTGTGACCATCGGTCGGAATTTACCATCGCGTATACGACCATTAACCATCGCGAATGCTGCACTGTAAGCTTGCTTACTTTCCGTAGCAGGTTGTGCTGATCCGTCAGTATAAATTATAAATTTGTACTGGTCAAGAGGGAGAATCTCAATAGGTAGAGGACATTCGTGTCCAAATTGCAGAAATGCTTGTGTTTTTAAATAAGGATCAAAAACACATTCAACGTGTCATTTTCAGTTTTGTCCAAAACTATACCATCTTGTATAGGAACGTGACGCTGGCGTCCGATTATTGAAAAACCTGCTAAGTACCTGCTTTCAGGTGCTATGTTTTGACAAAAGAAACTGTTAGCAATGTCTAATGTTGTTTTATACTTTTTACGCACAATGTTATTCATTAATGCTGTACCATGTGCATTTTGCACTGCAAATGTTTTGGAACAAGTGTTCAAATGTCTGTAATCCAAAACTAGACGATATGTATTGTCTGGTTTGGATACAGTAAACAAAGGATTATTCATTGAGGATGTGCATGTTTCAATCACCCCTTGATATTCAAGTTGATCTAAGATCTCCCTGACCTGTTTTTTAGCTTCTTGCTTTATTGGATACTGCCTTTGTGCAGTGGGTTGTTTTTTTTACCTAGATCTTGTGGTGAGGTGAGTCCTCATCCCATCTTACTTGATTTTTATATAATGCTGGGGCCTGGGCAACTGCCCATTTCCTGGCATAAGCATATTTTAAATGTACTGGAACATGGTTGGAAAAGGCTGGCATAATGATGTCTTCGCCATGTGGGCACTCCCTGACAAATTCTGGTGGCCAGTCCTGTTCTGCTAGAAGTATATCATAACCCTTTGAAAGTCTCTCCCAAAAGAGTGCTTTCACTTTTCTTGGTATGTCTCCCTCCATCCAGAGTGTTATTTCATATAACTTTTGTGGAGAACTAACCCTGGTGTCTACATTCTCTACTGTTATGCACTTATTCAAGTCCACTGTCTCTAGAAGTTCCCTCAGGTTCTGGGGAGCTATTGTTACTTCTGCTGCACTGTCCAGCATTGTCTAAGCCCATTCTCCAGTCTCGAGTTGTGTTCTCGGAATGCTCGGCATGTTTGATCTTCAGACCTGCTACCTTCTTCTTGGAGAATTTAGGTTTTGTTTTGTTTTTCTGATCGTCTTTGGACTTCACGCATTGGGGCATATTATCAAGGGGGGTTAACACCGCTTTTTCGGCTTTAAAAGCCAAGAAAGTGGAGATAAAACTATCTCCCTATTACCTAGCTGTCGCTAAACCAGTTAGCGACAGCTAGTAGGAGATAGCGACCATCTTGGGCCCGCTTTGCATGTCAGTGAAATTTATCACTAATGACATGCAAAGTGGGCGTGCCAAGATGTTAGCGACTGGAAACAGTCGCTAACATCACTATCTCCTAATACCAACTTTTGGAAATATTCGCGCTGAGCACAAATATCTCCAAAAGCTAACACCTGCCCAGGAGCAGTTCTTAGCCATGTTATCCAATGGGAGGTGGATAACATGGCTAAAAGCATTAGCTCGGTAATGCCTGAATATCGCTGATTTTTCAGCGATATTCATGCATTATTGCCGATTTTTATCGCATTTGCGATTATCTGCGATAAAAATCGCGGCAACTGGGCGATACTTTTTTCTCGCTAACTAAGCAATAGCGATAATTATCGCTATTGCTTGGTAATATGCCCCATTCTTTTTTGTGATCCGACCGTCCTCTTCTTTTGGATGTCTGTGACGATATCTGAAAGGTACGAGAGGAATGTGTATCACTATCTTGATACCTGTCAGGTTTTTTCAAATTATCCCTATTCCTGAGGTTCTACCTCTTTTCTGAGGGCTCCTTTTGAGGAGACCTACCTCTGGATTGAGAACGTTTCTCTTTTGAATGTTGTTTATTAGTTTCCCAGTTCTTTTTAGAAGATGTATGTGGGAGGGCGGGTTTGATAAACAGGCGAGAAGGCTGAATGTATTTTACAAAAGTATGTTTTTTATTATCAGTGATAGGGGTGGTAGTTCGTTCAGAATACATTTCTTCCTGCTCTTCTCCCAGTTCGGTCTTAGTGGAGCTTGATGGGGATTCAGAGGTAGGTGTTCCCGGCTCCTCCTCGGTATCAAGGATCTCTCCCCGGAGGCTCATAAGAGAGGAGAAAGAGGGGGTCATCAGTCACTGTTTTGTGAAGATAATTTATAATATACCCGTCACCACACCTTGAAGTGCTTTACTGATTAGGTCTCTTGGTCTTATCTCAATGTTCTGGTTTTAGGGATGTGTATTCTTTAGACAATACGTAAAGGAAGCACATTAGTGATCTGTTAAGCCTGAAGCTATTTTCTTATGTGATAAAAGACTGCTGCATTATGAGGGTCACGCTATAATTTCATGTACTGATCTAGTATCAGAATGTATGATCACTTTCGCATATTATCGAACGGTATCAAACGTATGTTGTAACAACTTTAACAGGACATGCACAGTAATTTATTCATTTTATTTTTCATTTCTAGTGTTATTCCCTGATGAAGGGCTTAATATAAGGCCCGAAATGCATTGGATATATCATATAACAATGTTGAATGTTGTACATACAATATAAAATGATTGAAGATGAAAATTAAAAATAACGAGTAAAAAGGAAAATAAGTATGAATAAACAATACTGAAGTATATGAACTGAAATTGTGTTGGAACCCTCATTTCACACTGGGGGAAATAAAAGGTGTGCCCATAGGGATGGATCGAGTGATTCGCTAGAAACACGACTTTTCAGTATTTACTGAAGTCCAGGGACGATGGACGTATCCTATGTAGCATCCTAAACTTGGAAACGAAGTTTAAAAGACATTGATCAATATAGCTGTGCGTCTGCCTCCACAAATTTATTGATAAGCCTGAAGTAGTGCCATAAAGGAAAATGAACCTTGAAATCATGCTTGTTATCTATCACGTTAATTAAGTAAAGTGCCAATTCTTCAGGGAAACCAAATAAAATGTTGTTAAACACATGAGTACTTCTGAGGCTGGTTCCTCAACTCACTACCGTGTCCCTTCTCATGCTCGCCACCCACCTCCCTCGCACACTCCCCCTGGTCCCTAGAGAAGCTACCAGTCACCGGCTCTGCCGAAACTCTCCTGAGTTGTGGCTGCTCTCCAGCATCCTCCAGCTGGCACCACCACTCCTCGCACCACCGCTCGTCCGGTTCCTAGTCTCCTCCCAGGGCATCCTCATTCCTTGGGTTTTCTTTGTCTGTTTCCTCGTAGTTTCTGTCTTCTCTCTTCCGCTCTGCTTCTTCTGACTCCACTCCTGGTGCTCCTTCGCCACCGGTTTTGAGACTTCGGGTTGTATCCACTTACTTCCGGGTTCACGTCGAAGTCTCGCTGTGGAGAGACAGGATAGTGGAATGGATCTTGTAGTCCTACGTGGTCCTTCATGTTCCGAAATACATCTCTTGGGAGTTGAGTGTCGAAAGGAGTATGGGCTCTAGGGAGGACGGTCCTCCCATGGTGGTACAAAGGTGAGCCCTGCATGCACTTTCTCATAATGTAGGATTGTGTTTAATAGAGTCCTTTTCAGGAACTCCAGACAGTTGTGGTTTCAACTGTGTAATTTTAGTAACTCATCTAGTTGAGTGAGTAATTCCTCACCTGACATCTCTTCGATGTAAGGATGAGGTGTGTAGCAGGCTAAAATTGGCCATGTTGCTCCTAGTCTACCTTGTGGATGGAGTCTGGTAATGTTTTTGAGATGTTTTAGGGCGCCTTTAAACCAGAGATCATGCTCCTGATATGTGAGTGGAATTGCAATATCCTCGAAAGGAATATATTCCTCAGGTGGTTCATCTTCTTTGTAGAAGTGAAACACTTTTGTTACTGGATTTGATTCTGGGAATACTATCCATGAATAGAATACCTCTGTCTGAAAAGGTTTGTGTGCCTCTATCATGAAAACTGCTCTACCACCTCTAGGTGTTAGGCCGTGTTTTATAAGTTTTAGAGTGATGGCTCTCCTTAAATGTGGATGGATAGGAATCGCATCCTCATCGGTTTTATTAAAACTGGCAGTATTAAAACCTGTTGCAACTTGGTCAGACGCAGCTCCACCGGTTCCCTTGTTATTGTCCTCGCTATCGGACATTGTTTATGAAAAATACAGAACAAGTTTCAAGGAAACAAAGAGAAGGTGCAAAATATTTTGGAGCACTGTATCCTGCAACGTTGAACAAACCATTCAGCTAATACATAGGATTTTCGTCCTACTCAGCTATGGCGGATATTATCCCTACCCACTCCAGACGTCTTATGAGTATTATCAGTAGGGGTCTCTGAGAAAAGCACGACAGAGTTACTTCAGTATCTAGCGTTAAATTAGGGCCTTACCGTTGGGCGCAATGTAGTGTAGTTCCTATTTCCCTTATAAGCTCTGCGCATTGGAATGATATACACTATAGTTTTTACATAGGGTTGAGGTCAGTATGCCTTTATCGAGTATATTAAACTTAATTACTTTGTGTGCCAGCTAACTCGGAGGTCACTAGAAACTTCTTGAATAAACAAGAAAGGAGTAATTTCAGACACCCGCATAAACATGGCAACTTTGTTTCCCTTAGAATCGGAACAGTTACAGTTCTCAAAATCGTGGAAACAATAGATAACAGTTTCACTCAGTTAATCGTGCATACTTAGTTTCTTCAGAGTTACACAGAAATAGATAGACGGGCATTTCAATAAAAGGATTTATTGAACAGTCTTATTTCTTGTGTAAGAGATATGTGCTGTTACAATCATAAGACAGAATGCAAGATATCAAATGTACAGCGTGAGCAGTAAGAAGAAATAATACTGCAATATCATGGTCTTTTAGATATGACATATATTCATATAAATATACATAAATAACACAGGCTAAAATGTGAATACTCAAACGATACGTTCTCTAACTAGTTCTACCCCATTGTACCTAACCTAAGTGTAGTACGAGGTAAGAAGCAGGTGCTGTTTACTATAGTATGGAAAGCTATAGTTTATGCCATGAGTCCCGCTAGGTTTTAGTCTGCTCCATACCTTAGAATGAGAGAGGTGGGAATCTCCGGATCTCAATCCCTAACACCCCGCGAAGGGAGTCAGGACACTGGAAGCTGGATTCTCTGTGAGCAGGATGACAGGGTCTGGTCAGTGCGTCAGGCGGGGACTCGAATTCCTTTCGAACTTGCTGTGGCGAGCCGTATCGAGCTGTGTAGCCGAGCCGTGGTTTGCCATGATAAGTGAAGATATATTTATACCTGGAATGTGCCTAGGAATGCTAGAATTGACGTAAAGTCGGGCAGAGGAAGACGTTATGAATGAACCCCTAAGGAATAGTTGTTCATGCATAATAAATGAGTTCTTGGAGAAATCAATAAGCCAAGCAGGGAAAGTCCCAATGGCTTAAGGGTCTGGTTTCTAAGAACTCGATGTGACGTGGGATGGATGAATGTAGGTGACCATGCCTGTAATTGGATAGCATGGCTGATTCCTAAATAAGGACTGGGATACTATGCCTAAATAAGGGCAATCTGAGTTGTGTTTATATAAGGACACGATTCGGGAAACCTATTTACGGGTATCTAAATCGAAACACAACACCTCAGTCCTCTCACATGCTTGTTAGTCCTACATTAAACATCAAGACGAATGTGGCTAAACCCCCTGCGCATAGCCTAAGCCTGACAACAGATCAGGCTGGCCTCCTGCAGAAGGTTGTGTGCTGGGTCTGGCTGAAGGCCAAGCATTGTTATCAAACCTGCTGTGGCCCTGGTAATTCCGTCCAAACCATCTCCAAGTATCATACATCTATGTTGATTATTGTTTTGAAAAAGGTTCCTCCATTCTAATAATTCTTTTGAATCTGTTATTTCCTGCTTGAATATGTTGCTGTACATGTCTTTGTTCGAATGAACCTCAATTTTCTATCCATTTGTGTCATTCCTGGCTCTGTTAGCTGGTCATCAGATAACTGAATTTGAAGTCTGTGGTGCTCTAATTTGTTGCTGAGGTTTTACAATGTGCTTTTTTAATTCATGTGTTAATTCTTTAAATGTATCACTTGTACTAGCATGTCTTAAAGAATAGAAATGTGTTGAATTTTTGACTGAATTTTTATTATCAATATTAGCAAAGTAAGAATGTTATGTTTGTTTTAATAGATATTGGAAATCACGCTGCTAATTGCCAGTTACATTAACACGTTTCATCAGCAGAAGGGAGCTGCCCATCATCTGTCTGCTCCTGCACTCCTCTCATCTCGGATAGAAGAGCAAAAGTCAAAACAGGGGGGAAATCAGCCACTATTATCAAGCAACCGACCAACAAAAGGCCCTACCCTTCTATGAAGTGAGATGTCACCTGCCTTATTGTGCAACCCCTTATAGAGGAGAAGTGATTAAAGCAATGGGCTTATTTCATTCCCTTGACTTATTCACTCTCGTCCTATACCAGATTCCAGAGCTATCACTGGAAGCAATCAAAGCCAACCATCCCAGTGAGCAGGGCTTCTGGTTCCATTGGGGAGTGAAACATAGTAGAGCCAGGCGAAACCACGTACTACCTGGACAGGACTCTCTAGAAAGAGCAACCGTACGAAAAACGAAAAAGACTTTAAAAGAAGAACACAAAGATTGCTGCAACCCATTGCAATATATGTGAAGAAGAATTCACACAGCTTATGCCTCAGCTTTTTCCAATGTGTAATTCAAACATTAAACACATAGAAAGCAATGGTAAATACAATATAGCTCGACTGGGCAGAGCACACAGACATAAACAAAGGTTGTTAAATAGAACAAGCACATGATTGTGGATACACTGGGAGCACACGCTTTTCAGATACACAAGTGATTTGTTAAAAACAAAAGCTAATACTGACTCCAAGATGGCAAATGCATGTGAAGTATTACCATAACCATGGATTTAATACTTTTCTGGGTTCTGTGTACCTCAAACCAAAAGTCCCATCTTCTATTAACTGTTTATATGATATTTATTAATAAAGTGTTAAGCACCTTCAATGTGAAAACTTAATCAACTAAATAAGTCGACTTTAAATTTAACTGGACTCCATATGCTATTTTCTCATTTGTAAGGATAAAAAAGAAGGATTTTTTTAGCTCAGCAAAGCTTGTTAGTTTGCCTGGTCGACAGTGGCGTAACGAAAGTCATAGGGGCCCCCTTGCAAGGTGCACAGAGGGGCCCTGCTCCGGATTTACTCCGGAGCTCTCTGGCGTTTGTACAGTGCTGAGGGGGCCCCTGCAGCCCCTGGGCCCCCACGCACTGCGGGGGATGCAGGGGCCTGTGTTACGCCCCTGCTGGTCGAGAAGAAATCTATTTGATTAGTTCCCTAAGGGTTTCGTATTATGCTTAGCACTTTAACTGTTGCAAAGTCTATGTTGCAATTATGTTGATATATCTACATGTGTTAATGTTAATTATAAATTACATTTGTATTTTTCTCTGGGTGTCTAAGACTAAATTCTGCAGGGTCTCTGGAAGAGACATGGACTTTTAGAGACAGCTGATGCATACAACTGCCACATTATTAGATTCAAGGCCAGTTGATACACAAGTAACTACCAAATTAAACCTGCACACATTCAAGAGGCCATTGCTTAATTGAACACAATACAATGCATTAAACATAAATAAGATATGAAGACAATGTAGAATACATTAGATTGTTTGCATTGTAAGGGAGTCAAAGGAATGCTGGCATCTTGTTAGTATCTTCAGTCACTGTCTCCTAATAAAGGCTTTTGTCTGCACTGAAACTGGTTCATTATCTGCTCAGTTTGTTGCACACTTCAAACTAGGACAAATGGAACTTGCATAAATCCAGAACAGACAACGTTTGCATTTGGTTATCGTTTTCAATATATCACCTTCTTTTGTTTGACAGTGGCTGAGTGGTGGAATTCAATGGACCAATGCACACGTTCCTTTTCTAGCTATGAATTTAGCATAGCCATTATCTGTTGAAGTCTAAATTCTGAACCACATTACTGAAAAGTAGTATCATCATGCCATCAAATGACCAAGCAGATCAGACATTTCAATAAGTCCTTGCAAGTAAAGGGGTTCATACTTTAGAATGCTCTTGAAACCTCCCTGACAACAGCATTCATCCTCTCCTTTTAATGCTTCAATAAGTGCTTATGGTGAAACAAACCCTTGAAGACGTGGGAGTAGGCGATATCTTCTAATGCCAACCCTGCCTATGCTTTTTTGTACTTGCTGTTCAGGGATTTAGAGTGCTCCGTTTAGAAAGTATTTTCTTACTGCAGGGCTCCCCACATACTGAGAAACAAAAATTGAAACAAAAATTGGGCCCTTTTTCCTTCATTTGGTTTCACTATTCTGTTTTTAACCTTGCCCCAGACCTGTCATCATACCAGTGATGTATCTTTAACTTAAAAGACCGGCAATGTAATGCTATCGTGACAGCCATGTACATTTCTTGGTTTGGACTCACCCAGGTTACTTAAACAGATTTTCCAGCAGCTCACAGTGATTGTGAAAGTGATTTGAAATTCATGCTACTAACAGTGATTCTATTGGTTGCTAGCTTTAATCTAAAAGTATTTGAAAAGACTCCTTAATCTCCACTGAAGCAGGCCCTTTAAAATTAGGAACCAGGGGGCATATTACCAACAACTAGCGATAATTTTTGTCTCTAACTTGTTTAGAGACAAAAATTATCGCCGCACATCGGCGATTTTTATTGCAGATAAACCTTGCTATTAACAAGGTTTATCGCAAATGCGATAAAAAACGGCCGAAATGCATGAATATCGCTGAAAAGTCCGCGATATTCATGCATTATCGAGCAAATGTTCTTAGCCATGTTATCCACCTCCCATTGGATAACATGGCTAAGAACTGCTCAGGGCAGGTGTTAGCTTTTGGAGATATTCGCGCTTAGCGCGAATATCTCCAAAAGTTGGTAATAGGAGATAGCGATGTTAGGGACTGTTTCCAGTCGCTAACATCTTGGCACGCCCACTTTGCATGTCATTAGTGATAAATATCACTGACATGCAAAGCAAGGCCCAAGATGGTCGCTATCTCCTATTAGCTGTCACTAACTGGTGTTAGCGACAGCTTGGTAATAGGGAGATAATTTTATCTTCGCTTTCTTGGCTTTTAAAGCCAAAAAAGCGGAGATAAACCCCCTTGATAATATGCCCCCATGGTTTTAGTACAACTACAGTATTACAACCATTAACAATCATTTCCCTCTGGAAAGAGACAACACTTTCAAAGGCCTATGCTACTTTCTTTTAAATAGGTTTGAGCCCTGTGGCTACCTGCATTAAAATCTGAAGTAGGTGCTTTTATGCCCTGCAGAGACTTAAATGGTAATTACAGTGTATGCAATATAACTACTGCAACGCAATGGCACATGTAGAGCTAATCATACATCAGTGCACACAGCATATTTAATTCATGTAGTATATTTGTATTTATTCATTTGGCTGTAACACATTGTATGGTGTTTATATAAACTATAGAACTTGATTTAGCGAACAAATGGTTTGGATAATAATACAAATTATTTGTTCCAAAAGAGTTTATCCAGAATAATGCCTTAACATGAAAGTAAAAGCAGACACTGCCAATGATGTGCACACATTGCAGATGTAAGCACACAACTGAAACAATTGTACATCACCATAGACAGCAAATACAGATAAGTGGGTTGGTTGTGGTTTAAATGTACCTTTTTAATGATCTGTTAAAGGCACACGATTATAGTGCAGTGAAGATTTACACATTTCTTCGAATTGTAATATCTCACAATGTGTGCTGTTGAGTTTTTTAGCTGCTGGCATCTATGAAAATAAATGTTCTATGTGCATCTGCCTGTTCCTGGAGAACAGATTTCCGAGCACAAAAATGAATTCAGTGAAATAATGTTATTTTATGCATATCATGTCAAGATTTCAAGTATAAAATAAAATAATTTAAGATTAACCTTTTTCATTCATTTTACCACTCATTTATTGTTGAATTAATCCAGTCATACATGTGCTGTCACATACAAAGGAAAGCAAATAAACAATTGGGCTGCCAGTCCTCATCATTCATACGGAAGTATTACTTTTCCTCCTCTGTCTGACAGCGCATTTTCCCATTAGATTGTATTCTTTTGTACGAGTTTCTTTTTGTTGAAGTGCCATTTTTTGTTTCTCATATCACACTTTTTGTTTAGTTGATACAGTGAAATTATTTATTTATACAATTATTTCAATAGCGCAAATCTGTTTTCAATACAACGAAGAGTTGTAAAATAAATAAATAACAGATGGGGGGCATTATGCACCACCGGAATGTCACGTTTATCGACGTTTCAGTGGCGTAATGCCCTGCACCATATATCAAAGCCACTTTTTGTGGCCTAATGCCTCTTTGTAAATATGGTAACCTTTCATGCAGGTATCTGCGTTTCAGGGGCATGCAAAGACGTGTTGCTGTGGGCGTTCCACCGCAACACCCTTTGCTTTTGATGCTGCCCCAGATTTACAAGGATGTGTACATCTGAAGCAGCGCCAAAAACGAACACCATGCAATAAGAGGCGTCAGAATGGCGGAACGAGGAAAAATACCTATGTTTCTCCCAACTTTTGCTTTTTTCTATGTGTGCTGCAAAAGAGCAAAACACCATTAATGATTTTTTATGTGCATGAAGGTGTCCCTTTCTGCACATAAACAATCATTAAATAATGACAATTTGCTACTTAGCAGCACACATAGAAGTAACAAATCACCATTATTTATTTGGCTTGTCTTCTTCTTCTTCTTGTGTTCTTCCTTACCCTGGAAAATAGCCTCTTTACCATTCTTTTGACTGGCTAACTTGTATCTTTCCACTGCTTACATTTAGGGAACTACTTTTTTCTTTTTCATTAGGCCCTCTATGATAACTCATATGTGTTTCCTTGCTACCTCTTCTGTCATGATGCTGCCCCCCTCAAATATCCCCCCTACCCTTGCTTCCCCTTCACCAGCCCAATTTACCTGCACTTCCATTGCTTCCCTTCCACTTGCGTTACTTGTAATTTATTTGTGAACGACGCTCGACATTGCTTAAAGTGCTTTAGCGTTTCAACAAAACAAGGATAACCCGATCTGTCCACGAGCACCAGGGTACTGATACTAAAATACAACAGTTGTTCCATGGAACTAATTCGCGCAATACCTCTCCTTCTCTTTTTTCCTCTTAATATGCATTATAGGGCCTCGATGCAATATATACAGTGTGATGACAGAACAGACTATGCAGTGCTCACGTATTGAACATATATACATAAGTCACTGTTGTACAAAAATATTTAACAGTTGCAAAAAGGAGTTAGCATCTGTTTATATCCAATATCTCCATGTAAGATTTAATGAGAAAGCAACTGGGAGGAGGAGTCTGTTTTGGCATTTCCACCCGCGTTTATTTGTCAGGTCTCATCTGGACCAATTTCATCTGACTATTGCACATCAACTGCAATTGTCTGCTGTGTAAAGTGGGTTACCTTCACCACTTCTTGGGGTCCTACTAAGGTCTGAACTAATCGCTGCTCATCAAAGAGTCTCCTCCCTAAACTGGCACCATCTTTGCAAGGTCTAAAGTGCTTTTGTGTGCCTCTGCTGCCATTGTGTGCCTCCACCCCTGACAATTTCCTGTTGCTTAACCCCACCTGCGCCCCTACCCCATCACTACGCAGACTTCCCGTTGCTTAACCTCACCTGTCCCCTACTTGTCTCACCATCCGACAGAGTCATATATTTAATGTTTAACTTTGTGAAGGGCCCAGCAGCTGCCATTTGCTGTTTGGGCGTTCTGTTATATGAAAATCAGTTTTGCACAAATACAATAGCGTTTTTTTAAATTTACCTATGTAAGTGGCAATCGGCATCTTAGATCGGACATTAAAAAAAAACGCAAATATTTCCCACATGGTGTTCTAGTCATACGCATGCGTTATCACCCATGTGCATGCCTACGGAATGATGATGCCAGAAGCAGCGACTGGATCATTGTACCTTTACCTTTTTTTTATTTTTTTTTAGCTGATACTGCACTCTATTGGCAAAAAGAATTGCAATGCCATTAGACAAACAAAGCAAGACCTATACCATTTGCCAATGCTTGTGCTGGAAGTTAGAAGGAAACAGTATAGGTGAAATGTGTTCTCAAAATTGGTATTCTACAAGTTTGTTTTTCTCAGAGATCAGATACAGGGGCTGTGAGGCTTCCCTTAAAAATGGGGAATTAGCAGAGAAATCCAAAATTCTGGGTCTCATTTCTCAAGTACTTCCTCGTCCCCCCCGCCCCACCAGATTTTGACATTGAGATTTCAGCTACTTCAGCTGATATCTCCATGTGAAATTAAATAGATTTGCAAAAGCAAGGTGTGAAACTCATGATTCAGATGGGGCCGGGGAAACATGTTACTGGTCCCTTCAGAATTGAAACGCCACTCTTAATGAAGGCCAATGTTGTTTGTTAAATGATGTAAACAAATCAAGCCCTTCCTAACGATATACATTACTCTTTAGGTTATATTAAAAGCTCTAACTAGATTATTTTCCAACATTAATGGTAGATTGTACACTTCGCTCTGGATCCACAATTTTTAGACGTAGTCGGTTTCACATATATCACTGTTAACACATGCAACAGTACAAGTCAATCAAATACTTTGATTATGGTGATATATCCTTAGTAATAATAACTTCATCCCTGGACATATGTGTCTAGTTATTAGAGTATTCATTGAAACAGATGTGTTGCTAATAAACATTTGGGAAGTTTGATATGATTTACAGACCGAGGTCTTGTGATGAACAAAACTTATTAAAGCTTTTATTACAATTACAACATTGGTATATACATATGGTAGTTTAGCAGTGTTGCTAATAAAGGATACTGGGGGTGTTGTTGGACGGCAAAGATGGCGGTCGCAATTTAATTCAGTTTCGTGCTGGCCCCACCAAAATAAATCCTGCAACATACTAACCTAAATGCATATCTAAATTAAAGGTGGACCCCTCCCGGCAGGCCTCCAGTATGCATCCTGGCTGATGAAGACAGAGGAACAATATCGAGAAACCAATGCTGCTGAAGATGGCGATGCTGTGGTATGGCCTGGTCGGGCCAGGGAAGACCCAGTGGGCCAGTGGGGAGCCAGCAATCGTGGAGGTGGGAATTTAGTCCCCTGCCAGACAGAGGGGATTCTGTTAGGGCAAATTGGGCCACTGACCGGGTGCAACACCAGTGAAGGTGAGGTCTCATGCCAGTCTATGTTGGGGAGGCATGGGCCTCATTGGGAGCTCCTGGACTAGGAAGTCCCTGCCCTGGTGGGGGCCTCTGGTGGTGTGCTGCTGGTGCACCCAACTGAGAAACATGCTGCAGTCAGCGTCACTGGGCAAGGCGAAACCCCCAAAAAGATTTACTTTCTCTTTGGCATGAAGGGACCATTCCACATGGCTGTACTGAGGCCTGGGGAGACAAGGGCTATAGAGATGCAATAAGTGGAGAGAAGTGACTGCCCTACAATTATCAGTTGGGGTCATCCCCCTCCCATCCTGGGTTGCATTCTCGAACTGAGGACATTGGCCCCACTGTCCTGTTCATGGTGCTCCCAAAGTATGCTACCTGGGTCATCTCAATAGCTCCAGTTCTAGCCCGCTCGCTGAAATCCAGGGGAGAGTCCGGCACTCAAAATTGGTTCTATGACTTTGAGTGGGGCTGCTCCCTTCACCGCCTTGACCTGTTGAGGGATTTCTTGCTTGAATTGATGGAATTGAGACCATAATATCAAGTTGGTTGATCAATAGAGTGGCACAGAGGTCAGTGACAGGGCACAACTCAACAAAGCAAAATTGACAAGCACACAAAGCCCAATCGTACTGAATATGTACAAGGAAAAAAACTGTTGCAGGCATAGAGGGGGGGTCATGTCTAAACAACTTGAGACTAGTGGGAATTTCCGATGGGGTAGAAGGATAGCAACCTGAGGCTTTTCTGATTGCATGGCTCAAATCAGTGATCTCAAAGGCAGATCTCTCAATGTGCTTTGTGCTCGGAAGGGACACCCAAGCCTCCTCCTGGTGCACCGCTGCATCCGATGATTGTGAGACTCTTTAATTATATGGATAGGGCTGTCAACCACAGGAAACCTTGACTGCTACTGGACATTTGCTGCAAATCTGCCAAAGTTTTATTTTTCCAGATTATACAGCCAAAGTTCGTAACAGTGCAAATCTTACATCGAAGTCAAACACATATTGCAGGCACTGCAGATTCAATATATGCTGCTCTACCCAGCCAAGTTAAAGATAATGTTTCAGGAGAAATCCTTCTTTTGGAAAACTCAGAGTTCTCGTGGGAATGAGTGGATGAATGTAGGACACCAATGACTGGAGTGCACAGGGAGAAAGGTGCAGGCCTCTCAGGTAGGCTCCAAGAAACGCAAAACCATTAAAGATGAGGGTGTTTTAATTTGGCAGCAATTAGGTTAAGCATTAGCAAAAGACATCCTGTATTTAGAGACTATCTTGTCCGTTTTGTGGAACCCGTTTTGTATTTCTGTCAGCCATTTTGTTTGCCATGTGCTCACCATGTGCTCTGTCTTACCTTTCTGTTAACTGCTCTTGAAATCTACCTAGAGACAAGATATATTTAGCATCTTCCACCTTCGCACATGCTCAGTTGAGCTTGCAGCTGCTGTAACTGTCAGGATGTGTCCACCAGAATTAGCAAACTGCTAGCTCCTCCCACTTGTTGCCTGTACACTTTCTGTATGACCTTATATGTAGCTACAACCAGCATTTTGTACTTGTACATTTGAGCCCCTGTGTGGGTATAAAAGGACCAACAACAGGCGGCAGATCTTTCTCCTACCTTGCCGCCAAGACCTGGAACTCCCTCTCCACCCACCTCCGACTGACCAAAGACCTTCTGACCTTCAGGAGACACCTCAAGACCTGGCTGTCTTTTTTGCCATCGCTGCTCCGTCCATCACCACCCCCTTTTGTATCGCTGATTTGAGCCATGCAATCAGAAAAGCCTCAGGTTGCTATCCTTCTACCCCATCGGAAATTCCCACTAGTCTCAAGTTGTTTAGACATGACCTCCCCTCTATGCCTGCAGCTGTTTTTTTCCTTGTACATATTCAGTCCGATTGGGCTTCGTGTGCTTGTCAATTTTGCTTTGTTGAGTTGTGCACTGTCAAACCCAACAAGTCAGCATCAGAGCGCACATCCTATACGCCAAAATCATTGGTTAGTATTAAAAAATGTTATCTTATGATTAGGTCAGGAAAATTCCCCAGTGTCTGGAAGATAGCCCATATTCTCCTTTCAATCAAAAAAGCTAACCTAAATCCTTTAGATCCTGGGAACTACTGTCCCATTTCCAGATTGCCCCTTTTGGCAAAAATAATTTTAAATGCTCTTAACTCACAGTTGACAGCTGTCTTCAAGGACCAGAGCCAACTAGACCCTTGCCAATTCAGATTTAGGAAACATCACAGCACAGAATAGGCTATTATAAATGCCTCGGAACAGATTAGATGGACACTGGATGTAGGGGGTAGTGCAGTGCTGGTCCTATTAGACCTCTCAGCGGCATTTGAAACCATAAATCACCAAATCCTGCTGAATAGACTGGAGGATATTGGGGTAAAAGATAAATCCCTTGCTTTAGTAAAATAATTTCTGTCAGACAGAATCCAGTTTGTTGCAGCTGATAATTTCAAATCCCCATCCTTCTCTCTCCCTTGCGGCGTCCCCTAGGGTTCGTCTCTTAGCTCGACCCGTTTTAACATCTATGTGGACCCTTTGGCTAAACTCATTAGATCATTTGGGTTCTCGGCAGTTACCTATGCAGATGGCACACAATTAGTGATCTCCGTATCATCTAATATCTCAGAGACAGTAAAAGCCCTTTTAAAACTGTATGCAAGAGATCGGAAAATGGATGGCCCAAAACTACTTAAAGTTGAATTCAGGCAAGACCGAGGTGCTGCTCTTTGGGAAGGATACTTCCTTCTGGTCCCAAGACTGGTGGCCACCTGAACTTGGACAACTTCCGTCCCCAGTCACAAAGGTAAAAAATCTTGGAGTTATCTTTGACAACCATCTGACCTTTGAAGGGCATGTGAATACAATCACGTCTGCCTCCTTCTTTACGATAAAACTCTTCCAGAAGATCTTTCCTTTCATTCCAAAGGACCTGCAAAAAGAGTAATTTCTGCTTTGATACTTTCAAAAATTGACTATGCAAATGCTCTTTTTTTAAATATAAGAAAATAAAGTCTAAATAAGCTGCAGGTCCTATTTAATTCAGCAGCTCGCCTGTTACTAGGCATACCCAAAAGAGAATCTATCGAGAAGCATATACAGTTTAAGGCTCTGTGCATTGTGCATTGCTTTCAGGGCTCTTCATGGGGAAGGCCCACAAGTTTTTATGCTTTGGTTTCATTGGTCTTTCCCGCCACATTCCCTTCGCTCAGAAACAGCATTCAATATCATTGTTCCCAGAGTAAAATGGGGCGGGAAAAGTTTTATTGGCAGCACCTCCCATCTCTGGAACAGCCTCCCTTTATGCACAAATAAGGAAACAGACCTCTGCTTTAGGAAAAAAAACGAAAAACCTGGCTTTTCAATCTCTAGGAGTCTCTAAACTTTGGCCAGTCTCATAACCAGGTATTGCCCAGTTTACAAGCTTGCGCACCAAGACCCCTCAGGGTCGTAGTGCGCGTTTATTATAAATTTCATTTCAGTATAGAGGTCAAAATGGTCACCAAAGTCTTGGCCAAAAGAGTGATAAATGTAATCGACTCCTTAGTACACTGAAACCAGAACGGCTTTATGTGAGGAGGTGCATAAAACACTGTCTGAGACAGATGCAAGTAATACTGTCACATCACGGAGCTGACCCCACTAGTGATAGTGGATTTTAAGAAGGCCCTCTACTCTGTTGAGTAGCATTTTCTCCACCAAGTACTAGAAAAAAAAAACTTTGACCCAAACTTTCAAGCACATATTGAAGTACTGTACTGTTTTCCATGGACTAGACTTCGAATAAATGCGGTACTCTCCCAGTCCTTTCCCATAGCACAAGGTATATTGTGGAAAAAGGTAGGGCCGATGACCTTTTTCAGAGTTGCCCGGCGTTAACCGCCTCTATTACCACTCAAGTTACCAAACAAAAGAGGCAGGCGCTGGAGACTGGAAGGCAGGAAACAGAAGTTTTATTCCGACGGAGCAGAACACATCAAATCAGACAACAGGGTATCTTCTCGAGGTGCTCTAACCGCATCTCTGAGGCCTAGCCTCTTATACACAGGTTTATGATCTTTATTACAGTTTATTGCATGTGGCACATTCTTGCAAATGCTTTGAAGTATGAAAGGACATCCTCGGAATCCACGCTTCAGGCCGGTTTCCACACACATTTACAGTTGAAGTCCCCACCCCGGTCACAACAGGTGACGATTGTTGCGCAGCTGGGCATTCCGCCGATTCACGGAATGTATGTGGTTGATTGGATCTCATGGGGTGGGGGCTTTGATCAACTCGGGGATCCTTTGATGGGAGAAGCTTCCTACTGTATGGGGGGGGCAATAAACAGCATCCGCAGGGCCAGGTGGCGGCCTGGGAACGAGTAAGACAATCGGCATAGAGGAAAGGGGGGTTTTATCAAAGGACTCAGGATCATGAAAGGAATGGAGGGAGGTGTTGAGCTGGGAACAGGATGGGGTTCCGAGGCAGAGTTGTGCTGAAGAGGGGTTTATGGCCCAAGGCATGTGAGAGCGGGGGGCTGTCAGCGCGCGGGGGATGCCTGCGAGGTCAGGAAAGAGAGAAAGAGATAGACGCGCTGGCTGTCGGCGATGGGCAGAGAGGCCATGGCATTTAAAATGGCTGCGGCTTACGCGCACGAATGGGCTCGAAAAGGGGGCAAGATGGCGCCGATAATGTTGACACTGCAGTCTAGGTTTTAACAGTCCTCCCTTTTCAACATATCTAGCCAGCTTGTCTACTCAAGGTCTACCTGCATTAAATTCCTAACCTCGACATCATACAGTGCTCCCATGTGTTCCTTTCCAAAGTCCACAGTCTTAGGGCAGATACAATTCGCACATAATGAACACAGAGGCGGCAGGCATTGAATTCCTAAGCAGAACCCACATATTACAACCACAGGAATCAGGATAATGGTAAACAGCCTCCAGCCCCAGTTCTTAACAGTACTCCAGAACCATCCACCAAGCGACCATTCTTCCTGCTCCTGGTGAACTTCTGAGGAGAGTCTGTGGAGATGTTCGATGTCCTTGTACACTGAGGGTGAATTGTCCTGTATATATGTACAGCAGCTGGACCCAATAATGCGGCATGCTCCACCACGATTCGCTAGAACCACATCTAGAATAAGGCGGTTCTGGAGAGCCACCAGGCGGACCGCTTGAAGCTCGGCTGTGTTGTTTGCAAGGATACCAGCTGTGATGTTCATTGTTGTCTCGACTGCCTGAGTCAAATGTCGGATGGCACGGCTGTTTGCCATCGGGCCCCAGAGTGGAACAAGTCCCTTCATTGCATCAAGGAACTGTGCTCCTGTAGAGTCGACTTGTTCAATGTCCTTGGCTCGTTTTTGTCTATGGTGATTCGCCGGAGCCACATAGGTCGGAGAAACGATGAAGGAGATAAAACAAGTGCCCCCCCAGCCTTTGGGGAGCCAGGTGTAAGCTTTTGTGCCGCAAACAAAGTACATGTTTGGAGAGGATACAAAGGAAGGTGGATCGGTGGAATCCAAAGTTCTGGTGATACGGCAAGCACTGCGGCCCACCAGCTGTGTCTCAAGCCCTTCTATGCACATAAGGCCTGTGACGTTGATGACAGATAGGGCCACAGTCAGGGTGGCGGCTGTTCGCTTCCGAAGGTAGGAGAAGGTGGGTCTGGTCGGATTGTTGAACACCTGCATTTCATTCGTTCTTTGGCAGGGATGTCCATGTGGATAGAGTCGTTGGAGGTCTGCGGGCAGAAATGTGTCTTCGGTTTGTTTCGCCAGACCTCATGAAAGAAATGCGTCATGGTTTTGCTGGAGGTGGCATTGTCCCTATAGCTCTCTTGCAGGAGGATCAGCCAAGCAAGGCAGGAGCCGTGAATTGAGAAGGGTGAAGGGATGAAGGGTATCGAATGTCCAGTGGCGTGGGGTAGCAACCACAGATCCAGCAGTTGGTGGCATTAGTGGCAAGATTGTGCTGGTGCAGCAGCTGCACAAAGGAGTTGTTCCAAAACTCCTTTCGCCTTTCTCTGAGTTGGGGAGAGAGAGAAATCAAATAATGTTCCTTCATGGTGGTAGGCTGTGCAGTGGTCAGGAATGTCTCATGAGCGGGCGCGTTTTCTTCCACAATCCAGAGTGTGGTCATGAAGAGAAGGCAGAAGAGGATCGTGATAAAAAGTGCAATTGTCTTGGAACTGTGGATTCTGTCTGTCTTTGGGTTTCTGTAGCGAATTTTCGGATGTCCGGTTGCTTCCATCACCTTCTTATCGGGCGCTTCCATCACCTTCTTATCGGGCGCTTCCATCATCTTCAAGGGAGGTCGGTAGCAGGCAGAACCAAAAACCTCGTCTGGCTTTCTCTCCTGACAGCCTTTGTAGTGTTAGGCCACCGATCTGAGAATTATGACTTAGTCAATGATCTGCTTAGCCGAAACTCTCTCCTTTCGTCGCAGGTTATACCCTTCTTTGGATGGCACGGTGGGGTCAGGAATCTTTGCAAGTTCAAGTGTCTCTGTGTCTGGGTAGCAATTCAGCGATGTTCGGTCTTTGTTCAGGAGCTCTTCCTGGGTGGTCAAGTCTTCGGTCGTTGTCAGAGTCGGGGGAATCCGCTTGCAGTGGTGCGCATGCACCCAGGTCCGCTTTCCTTCCACTCGAAGAGCTGTTCGGGTGATGAGTAGGACTTGCCAGGGGCCCGTCCACCGGGGTTCCAGTCTCTTGGCGCGCTGGAAGTTCTTTATCAGGATGAAGTCCCCGGGTTGCAGGTTGTGTCCGGGACCCCTGGAAGCGTCAGGGATGGCATGCAGCACCTGTTGGTGAATGACAGACAGAGTTTCCGTCAATTTATACAAGTAATCAGACATTAGGACGTCCGGAACGTCATGAATGGAAGTCGGTTTTGGTGCAGACCAGACGCTCATGGGTCGGCCGAAAACGACCTCGTAAGGTGCCAGTGGTGTTTGGTGGCGGTGGAACGGATCGATAGCAATGCCAGTGGGAGAGCGTCTGGCCATTTCAGTCCTGTGGTAGCCACTATCTTAGCTAGTTTTAATTTTAGGGTGGCATTGTGTCGCTCAACAAGTCCAGCAGACTGGGGGTGGAAGACCGCGTGGAACTTCCGTTTTACACCCAGCCCTTTCAAGATGAGCTGGATAACTTCGGCTACGAAGTGGGGGCCATTCTCGCTCCATAAAATTCGACAAAGGCCGTAGCGAGGGAAAAATTATTTTAACAGTACCTTTGCAGTGGCCATAGCAGTGTTATCACGGGTTGGGTATGCTTCCACCTATTTGCTGAATGCGCACACCACAACAAGTACGTATTTCAGGCCTTGGCATCTGTCTAGTTGGATGTAGTCCATCTGCAGGACTTCAAACGGGTGATTGGGAACCCTAAACCATCCCCGGGGTACCACAGTCCCTTTCCCGGGGTTATGTTGCAAGCATATCAAGCATTGTTGGACCAGACGTTTGGCTGAGTCTGTGATCTTGTCGTTGTGCCAAACTCTGGAGACGAGTTCAATCATGGGGGCTGATCCTATGTGTGCAGGGGAGTGTGCCATATTCAATATGGGAATCAGGTATGAGTCAGGTAGCAACCATTTATTTGTGTCTTTTGTCCGCCAGCAGCCTTCATCGTCTTTCAGTCCCACCCGTGCCCATTCAGTCAATTTGTGTTGTGAGCTAGCCATTTGAATGTCCCTAATAGTGTCCCTAGCGTCGGTCCATTTCTCTGCTTGGGACCTGGTTACGTACATGCGTGTTGTCGTCCTATTTTCAGCTGTGGTTCGAGCAGTGATGTCGGCTAGTGCATTTCCCTGTCCAATAATGTCTGTCACTTTCTTGTGTGCCTGGCATTTGATGACCGCAAGTCTTTTGGGGAGAAAGACGGCTTCGATCAGGGTGGAGACTAGATCTCCATGTAAGATGGGGGTGCCGTGAGAGGTCAAGAATCCCCTTTCCTTCCAAAGGAGCCCAAAATGGTGAACCACCCCGAAGGCATACTGGCTGCCGGTGTAAATGTTCGCTGTGGTTCCTGCTGCTAGGATGCATGCTCGTGTCAGGGCAATTAGTTCTGCTGCCTGTGCAGATCGTTGTGTGATGCGGGCTGTCTCTACTACAGTTCGGGCCGTGGTGACTGCATAGGCAGCTGAAGTGGTGCCATCGGGGAGTTTGATGCAAGAGCCGTCCACCCACAGCTCTCCGTCAGGGTCAGGAAAAGCCGTGTCTCTGAGGTCAACCCTACTTCTAGTCTGTTCGTCTGTGAGGGTCACACAGTCATGTACAGGGGACACATTTGGATCGTTCTCCGGTAGGGGCAGCAAAGTTGCCGGGTTCAGGGTGGTGCATCTTTTCAGGGTGATGTGGGGTGCGAGCAGAGTCAGTTCGTATCCAGTCAGTCGTGCACTCGTCAGGTGTTGTGTCTTAGTTTGGTTCAAGAGGGTGTCAACTGCATGGGGTACTAATACCGTGAGGGAATTCGAGAGCACGATCCCCTCACTCTGTCGGATAGAGATAGCAGCGGCAGCTACCACTCGGAGGCAGGCAGGCAAGGCTCTGGCTACGGGGTCAAGAGTGGCAGAGAAGTAAGCGCATGGTCATTGCTTTGGGCCAATGGACTGGGTCAAGACAGATAAAGCACACCCCTCCCTTTCGTGAGTGTAGAGGGAGAAGGGCTTTGTGTAATCGGGGATACCTAGGACAGGGGCCGAACAAAGGGCATCTCGTAGTTCTATGAAGGAGGATTGGCATTCAGGGGTCCAAGGGAGTGGGAAGGGGACATCTTTAGCTAGCAGAGAAAGCAGCGGTTTCACAATGAGACTGAAGTTTGGTAACCACTGCCGACCGAAGGAGGTGAGGCCTAGTAGGGAGCGGACTTGTTTCTGAGTCTTAGGGATAGGGATTTCAAGAATGGTTTGGATCCGGTCGGGAGTAAGTTTCCTTCCGTCTTTGGACAAAAGGTGGCCTAAGTAAGTTACCTGGGGTTGGCAGAATTGCAACTTCTTCTTGGAGACCTTGGGGTGCTCGACAGAATCTATATGAGCGGGCCTTTAGGGTGAAGCCGAAGAGATATCGGCTGTCTGGATGGATGGGGATAGAGAAAAATGCGTTTTTGAGATCAATGACAGTGAAGGTGGTGGCAGTAGAAGGAATAAAAGTCAGGATAGTGGTGATGTCTGAGACCACGGGGTATTGGGGTACAACTACTTTGTTGATCTCTCGAAGGTCGATGATGAAGCGGTATGCTTTCTCATCTCCCTCTCCTTGTTTCTTGATGATGGGCAAGAAAGGGCTGTTGCAGACGTTGCTAACCCCTTCCTCTACCACTCCTGCGTCTATCAGTGACTGAATAAACTTTACCAATGCCTTCTCGCCCTCGGGCGATATCCGATATTGTGGAAGTTTTGGGAGTATTGCGTCCGGTCGAACAGTGATGTGCACTGGGTCAATCATCATGCGTCCTACGTCTGAATCTGTCTTGGCCCACAGATACGGAGGCAGAGTGTCAAGTAGGGACGAGTCAGTGTCAGTGATAGTAAACATGCGTCGGGAAGGGCAATGTCTGAGCAGAATGGGGTTGTTGTACAGGAAAACTCAAACTCCGTCTTGGGAACATCTAATAGTCGCTCGGAAATGCTTCAGTAAGTCAAGTCCCATAATGGCGTCAAGAGTATTGGTAGAAAGCAAAAACGTCGTGTCAGTTGTGTTGTTCTCTGAGTCAAAGGGGATCGGTGTGGACAAAGGGTTAGTGGAGGGCGTTCCATCGAAACCTATCGATGTTACAAGTGAGCCAGACAAGGGGGCCCTTGGAATCAGTCGTTTAGATAACGCACTACGTGTCGCGCCAGTGTCTACCAGAAATGGGGACTTTGTACCCAGGACCTAAGCGGTGACATAAGGACCATGCTGGTCAACATAGAGCTCGACTGGATCCCTCCCTTGCCCTTGGCAGTCCTATGCGAAGTCGCGGGCATCGTCGCAGTCAGACTGCTGGTACTGGTTCTGTCGGGGACGGCCAAATGTATTCGGTCTGGTCGATCTATCGTTAGTCTTGTCATCTGCGGACCCCCGTTGCTGTCCTCTATTTCTCGGTCTACCCGCTACGTCCTTGGGGTCCCTATTTCTGTTCATCTCCAACAGAACCGGGCACTGGGATTTCCAATGGCCGAATCCTTTGCAGAAGGCACACTGGTCCTCGCTAATGTCTCTACGTCCAATGTGGGGTGTTGGGGTACGGTCTTTAGGAGGTGCGTTCCTAGGGACATTTGTCTGGAAGTTACCTTTGTATTGTTCTCGTCCTACAGTCACCCCTTGCAACTGTGCAATCATTACCCTCTCTTTTAAGTCTTTCTTCTTTTTCTCTGTTGCTCTATCGTGTTCATTTTTCTGGTGCTCGTAATATTGGGCCATCTGAAGGATAGCCGCAGGTTTGGAGGCCGACCAACTACTATCACTGGCCTGCAGTTTCTGAGAGACTTCCGGCGACAAACCCTTTACATAATTTTGGACAAACAGATGGTGTCCGGTTGCAGTGGTCATGTCCTGGCCGCTGTAATCGGAGAACACAGTTTCAAACCGGGAGAAGTATTTCGATACGTCTTCCTGGGGTTTCTGACGACAGGCCGTTACTATCGACCAGTCCACTTTCTTTTCTGGGATCAGGGTTTTTCAATTTCTGTACAATTTTGTCTGGGAGGTCTAAAATGGATTTCAAAGGCTTCTGTCCAGGTTCTCGTTGCCTATCTATGCCATCGAGTTGTGACCAAGTATGTCCAGACAGCTCAAGGTGGTCGACTTTCCAGATTTGCTTCCACACATCAGTTGGCAGACATAACCCGAAAAACAAGTCGATGTCAGCCAGGGTCATAATCATTGAACCTAGGGCTGTACCTAATTCAGTGTAGAAGGCAGTGGGGTTTTTACGTAAATCGGGCAGAGATTTCCGGAACGTCAGAATATCTTGCCAATCCAATGGCTGGTAGACCCAGTTGTACACTACCCTCCCTCTTGCATCTTGGTGGTTGCCGTCATTGTGTGTTCCTAGACCTCGTGGAGGAACCCAGTAGGGGGCAGCCTCTCTTATTGGCATCATGGCGCTAGCTCGCTCAGTTCGTGGTTCGGTTGCTACGGGTGTCGTGGGTTTAGCTTCCGATTCCTGTTCAGTGAGGTGGCGGAAAACCTCAAGCGTACACGTAAGGAGGTCCGTCACATCACACTCGCCCTCATCCCCGATATCGACCTTTCTATACAGAGTCGTTAGGCTCTCGGAACCTTTGTCTCGATATCGGTCCTCATACGCATTCAGGGCATGATAACACAGTCGTACGGCAAAATGTCGTCTGTGGATCCCTGCATATGAGTTGAACATATCCATGATGTGCTCTTCACTTTCCTTTCTTTCTACCAGTGTCCTCACTATCTTGTCAATCCCTGCTCGCTCATCCTTGCTTAATCTGTTTGTTCTTGCGGAATCAGCCTTTCGGGTCTCTGGGTCATCTAATACTGTCGCTTGTGCTGTATCTAGTACAAGGGGTTCGGCCGGCGCGGAGGCCATGGGGACCGAAGCTCTGGAACTACTCTCGTCTGTGCTTGAGGGTAGTGGGTGTTGTGCTAAGGGTTGGGAAGGGGCATATGGAGGGGGCATGTAGATGATCGGAGGACCTAACAAAAGATCATCGTTGGCTCGCTGTTTCGAGGGCAATTCAGGATAGAGCGTAGAGGGTTTTCTAACCGGACACTGGCTTGATGTCTCTACCTCTAGTTTCTGTTTGGCTTCTTCTCTTTCCTTAATCTCTTCTTCTAATTTCTTAGCAGCTAGGTGGGCTGCCTTTCGCAGCTCTTTTCCCAACCTACTTTCATTTCTCTTTTTACGCTGTTCGGTTTCTTTGCGCCACATGGCGAGACTATCAAGCATAGTGGGCGTTGTCTTGTGTTTCCCAAGGGCTGTTTCTAGTGCGCTTATTTTATCCTCGTCGAAGGATCCTATCAGTGGCCACTGACTTTTCTGATCCTTCTTTGTATATTTATGCCACAGCTTGCTATAAGCTATAGCGATCAATCCATGCTTCATGAACATGTCCTTATTAGGGGTGCCCTCCAGTGGAGCCGGATGGTTCATCTCTAATAAGCGGTCCGGGCTAAACAGGCTACCAATCAGTGGGGAGAAGATAGGCATGACGGATTACAACGGGGACAAAAGTCTGCACTACCTATCTTATCACTGCGTGCAAAGACTAGACAGAATATTTCTATTCTTCGTTGTTTGCAGGCGGTGAATACCTCAAAAGAACCAATATCGAACAGTCAATGTTCGGTCAATCAAACAATCAATGGGGAGAATAAGTAGGCACGACGGGTTACAACGGGGACAAAAGTCTGCGTTACCTACCCTTTCACTACCTGCAAAGAGAGAACCTGTTCTTCCCTGTTTGCAGACAGGGAATCTCCAGAAAACAATCCGCGAACAACAGTTCGGGCCAAACAATCAATCAGTGGGGGAGGAAGATAGGCACGACGGATTACAACGGGGACAAAAGTCTGCATTACCTATCCTTCACTGCTTGCAAAGAGAGAGCCTGTTGTTTCTCCATTTGCAGACAGTGAATCTCCAAAAGAACCAACAAAAGAGTAATACTAGTATTATCCAAATCAAACAATCATTTCGCAATTTGTCGCGTTTACACGACCTTACCCGGACCGCATGGACAGTTTCTTGTCTTCCGAATCCAGCGCCCGATCATCCTCTATTCTTCGTGATCTTCGCGGCTCTCCTGATGGTTCCCAGTCAGGACCATAGATCACTCGAGAGAGGTCTGTTCGGAACCAGTGAAGTTCGGATGATCGGCTGTCAGACGAGGGTCTATCGGACAGGAGCTCTCCCGATCGTTGCAGTCGTTCACTCTGTCGTCAGGACCTCTCCCACTGGATCCACGAGTCACTGATGGGCCCCACGTTTGGGACGCCAATTGTGGAAAAAGGTAGGGCCGATGACCTTTTTCAGAGTTGCCCGGCGTTAACCGCCTCTATTACCACTCAATTTACCAAACAAAAGAGGCAGGCGCTGGAGACTGGAAGGCAGGAAACAGAAGTTTTATTCCGACGGAGCAGAGCACATCAAATCAGACAACAGGGTATCTTCTCGAGGTGCTCTAACCGCATCTCTGAGGCCTAGCCTCTTATACACAGGTTTATGATCTTTATTACAGTTTATTGCATGTGGCACATTCTTGCAAATGCTTTGAAGTATGAAAGGACATCCTCGGAATCCACGCTTCAGGCCGGTTTCCACACACATTTACAGTTGAAGTCCCCACCCCGGTCACAACAGGTGACGATTGTTGCGCAGCTGGGCATTCTGCCGATTCACGGAATGTATGTGGTTGATCGGATCTCATGGGGTTGGGGCTTTGATCAACTCGGGGATCCTTTGATGGGAGAAGCTTCCTACTGTATGGGGGGGCAATAAACAGCATCCGCAGGGCCAGGTGGCGGCCTGGGAACGAGTAAGACAATCGGCATAGAGGAAAGGGGGTTTTTATCAAAGGACTCAGGATCATGAAAGGAATGGAGGGAGGTGTTGAGCTGGGAACAGGATGGGGTTCCGAGGCAGAGTTGTGCTGAAGAGGGGTTTATGGCCCAAGGCATGTGAGAGCGGGGGGGATGTCAGCGCGCGGGGGATGCCTGCGAGGTCAGGAAAGAGAGAGAGAGAGAGACGCGCTGGCTGTCGGCGATGGGCAGAGAGGCCATGGCATTTAAAATGGCTGCGGCTTACGCGCACGAATGGGCTCGAAAAGGGGGCAAGATGGCGCCGATAATGTTGACACTGCAGTCTAGGTTTTAACAGTATGGCAGGGATGAAATCAGGGCTTTAAGTGTCCTGCCGGTGCTCAGCACTGGCAGTTTTTTTTAAAGCAGGTGCCGAGACGGGTCCTTATCGGGCTCTGCATTTTTACCCTCAGAGTGAATAAAAACCCCATTAACTCTGCAACAGTACCATCCATCACTGCCTTTGATGTAACTTCAAAGAGACCCGTTTTCAGTTTTATATACCACAAACTTCAAGCACCTTACATGTGCACTAGTTACATTACACAAGGGAATATTCATTTTGTGAATCACAGTACGTCAGGCTCGAACTTGTTTCCTCAGCTTGCAGGTCGGCTGCTCTAGCCTTACGCCAAAACCTCCCCGCAAGAGCCAGTAGCATTTTCAGTATTGTATACAACAAACTGATAGTTGTTGCTTGTTTATCTTACAGCTATTGATAAAATCAATAGTCCTGGCTGGTTGTAGGTCTAATGTTACTTGTTGTATTATATATCTTTATGGATGGACAGAAGCAACAAAATACCAGACTAGAGGCACACTATGCTATGCACAGATTTTTAGCTTAAGTGTTTTGAGCCATGACCTTAATTACAGCAGCCACGCCCCTATAAGAGACAACCAATTTCTTTTGGGCCCACTTAAAGCCCTGCGTGATATGATGTCCATTGCCCCCTCTTCTATTCAATTTAGTTATGGAACCATTAGCATAGTGGGTACCAAGGGATGCACAAGTTTTGGTTGTTCGGTGGGAGGATGGTTTGGAGAATCGTATCTTTCTTTATGCAAACAATGTCTTACCCTAGGTCCAGAAGCCTGCTGAGTTTATGCTGCCTTAGATGCAGATACTGGAGATATTAGTAATTCTGGCCTCAGGGACAAGTGGGGCAAATCAACCATAAAGTTGGTAGTGGGGAAATACACCTTAAAACCCCTTGGGCTCCTGCACCACAGTTGATTACATCTAATTTTAAATATCTAGCCATACACATCTCCCGTGATTCGGCTACCTGGATGCCTTAATATAGCCCAGTTGCTACAAAAGATCACAGAACATATGGCTAGATGCAATAGACTCCCTTTGAACATAATGGGGAGGTACGACTAATTTAAAATGGGTGCACCCTCACAACTACTTTATACACTACAAACTTACCCATGTAGACTCCCTCTGGGGTTTTCCTGCTCTGCAGTCTTTCTTGATGAGCTTCTTTTGGGCGGGTGGCCAACCTAGGGTAGCATATGGGAAATATGTGCATTTATCCCATGGTGGAGTGTTGGGCATAGTTACCATGAAATTGTACTTTTAGGCAGCCAACTTCTCCCTATTCATGATAGGGTATTCAGGGACAGGAATGACTTGTCCATCGGACTAGAATTGGTGACCTCGGAAAAAAAATTGCTTGTCAATGTTGTATGATGATAAGGTCCCTCTGGGCATGGGCGTCCGCAGGGGGGTGAAAGAGGGGGAACTTGCCCCCCCCTGGATCGCCAGTGCGTCCGGTGTGGGCCCAGTCAGGGCCGGCCGTTGTCCATCATGCTTTTGAAATGGTGCCATTGGTCCACGTGGCAGCCCCCTCCATTTGGGTTTGCAGACTTGGTGAACTGTGAAAGACACAAGGTGGAGAGAGGGGGTGGGGCTCTCCTGGGCCCGGCTGCCATGGGCTGAAACGGCAACATGACACCGCATCCCTTTGAGGTGCTGCAGACTGGGCAGGGCAGGGTTTGTGGTAGTGATTAGCTTTCCCTGCATCTCTTTCTCTTTGCTTTTATCGCTGCATCTGCATGATAACAGCGTTAGGCAGACACTTGAACTGGTGTACGGTGTTAAGTGAGACCTGCCCCTACATGAATGAAACGCAGAGCATCCTGCAGGGATCACACAAAAAAACAA
Source organism: Lissotriton vulgaris (assembly GCF_964263255.1). Classification (NCBI taxonomy): domain Eukaryota; kingdom Metazoa; phylum Chordata; class Amphibia; order Caudata; family Salamandridae; genus Lissotriton; species Lissotriton vulgaris. The sequence goes on along the minus strand of NC_141694.1, from coordinate 1,630,398,753 downwards.
GCATTGGCATAGTCAATAGGCCTCGTTTTTGGGACCTTATAAGTATTTAGTTATGCAGCACAATGTCTTTGGTGCAACAACATCAACTGTTGCATGGTTAAACACTTATAAGGACCCAAAGGCGAGACCTATTGGCTATGACAATGCTTGGATGCAAGGCGGAGGGGAGAAGGGTGCAAGACAGAGGATAGAACGGTGCAAGACAGAGGGGAGAAGGGTGCAAGGCATAGCAGAGAAGGGTGCAAGGCAAAGGGGAGAATGGTGCAAGGTTGAGGGGAGAATGGTACAAGGTAGAAAACGACTCCTGTGTGTGGCATATGTCATCTTTTCACCTTCAGGTAGAACCGTACAGGATTCCTACGGCTCCCACCTGTTTCGTTCAAAAATCAAGGCGCCTGTGGCGCTGTTAGTGACACAGGGCAAGTCGCCCATAACCGACCTCGTTTTCAGGTCAGTTCAGTAAATAAACCCACTCCTCCCCCCACCCAATCTCCGTTCAGTTTTTAAATAATCTCCACCAAAGTTTCATACTCGCTTGTCATCACAGAGTTGTGCACACGCCTTGCTCATGCCTTGAATTTCCCTTCATTCAGAAAAGGAGGAAAAACAGCACGGCGAAACGAAGGGGGAGGAGGCTGGAGGGGGGGAGCGGCCCAGGCTGACACAGAGAGAAAGCAAGCCCAGGGAGGACGTGAACCACTTGCTGGAGGTGGAGTGAGTGACCCACGGCAGGCTCCTCAGTCGCTAGAGCAATCTCTACTGGAAATTAAAGCTAGGCAGGCCGGCGTAAGGGGTGGAATGAAAGGTACGTGGGAGGTTGGAAGTAAAGGTGAGCTTGCGAGGCCAATGGGGAGGGAGAGGAGAAAACCGGAAATAGGAAGTGGAGAAGGGGAGGGCAGGTATGGAAGACAAATGACAAGAGGGAATCCGAGGCAGAGTCCCAGTTCCAGAAACTTAAATATAGTTAACTTTTGGGCAAGGAACGGATCGTTGTTCCACTTTACGTCTGAGATTATTCAGACAAGTGGATTGATAGAGGGACAATGGGGGAAGTACATCAGTGCTGTAAAGAGCTATAAGTGAGGAACACTTCCTTCAATATAGCTGGGAAGTTTTGAGCACAAAAATTTCAGCAGTTCCATGGGGATCGAGTATGATAGAACAGTAGGCAAGACCTAATAAGCTGACGTGATAGGCGGATGAGAAAGGAGGAGTAGTGAGGGAGTAGTGCAAGCAGAGGTGACGAGAAGGGCGGGGGGAGAAGGGCGGGAGTAGTGCAAGCAGAGGAGCCTGAATAAAGCTGACGAGGAGGGAGGGTGAGAAGGAAGGGGGAGTGCGAGCAGAGGAGCCATTAGAACAAGGCTTAATGAGATTAAAAAAAGGCAGAAGGCGGCTGCGCGTGTTCATGCGCTCATGCACGCAAGCTTTAGGCCAGAAAAACCTTGTGGGTAGCACTTTAAAAAGCCCCTTACTTAAAGTCGAGCATCAGCGCATGCGCTGCTCTAGGCTCGACCTAAACAGAGTGACCTCACATACCAATGGGCTCTGCTCACTTGCAAAGAAGGGAAAGGGGTGAAGAGCAGAAAACGGAGAGAGAGAGGTGGTTATTATTATCTTTATACAACTCTTTCTTTTTTTGTTTTATTTTACAAACAAGCATGTGCATCCAAAAGTAACATGAACAGAGTCAAACATAAATAGTAACGGCAGTCGAGTATAATCGCTTACTGTTTTTTATTTTCATGTAATTTACATGAAACAAAGAAATAGTGAAAAATTGGGTCTGTAAAAGAATAGTAGAGATGATAACATTGAATTGGTAGGAGGGAAGGATGGGTGACCCCACATCCATCCTACCACCCTGAGGTGAGTGCAAAGAACTGTCTAAGATACACCTGTGGCATCTTTGTTTCTTTTTCCTCATGTAGGTTGTAATATTTAGTTGTGCATTAGTAATAGCATTGTAATATTAATTCTATATTTTTATATAAAGGAAGGAGATGTGGCATCTCTGCATCTTTATGTCCATAGCAACACTTGGTATTGTGATTCTCCTAATACATCATCACTATTCTAGAATGGTAAAGGGACAGTTACCTGCCATACTTCTTGCTGTGTGGATGTATCTACTTGCACCTGCTTGTCTATTAAATATTTTTCTACAATTACCTTTTGTGAAAACCATAATTACAATTGGCACGATGGGATATTTCTGAACCCTACGTCAGAAGAATTTGCTTGTGACCTTGAAGAGACCAGTCGAAAGAAACTTGTGGGAATTTTAAATTCAATGGAGCGGTTACAGACAAGCAGAGGAAACTGCTCACTATTAACTTCGTTTTCTTCACATTGGAATTTTTTTTATCATCGTCGCAAGGACAGCGAAAGCGGAAAAGAGACATTTCTTAGTTCGGGGAAGCGGATTACAAACCAAAGAGTTCAACATTTCGAAGGAACTTTAAAGACATCATTCATCTTCATCAAAAGACAATATCAAGATGGAAATTGCTGTAAACCTCGTGAGTAGCAATATTCATTAATGCTACATCATACCTGTAATTATTTACACTCGTATGTTCAGCCGTTGTGGCCGTCCCCCAACCGCATTTTTTGAGCAGTGGAGAACTTTCCGTGAAGCACTCGAGGCATTGCACGTTCCGATTTGTCTTGCACGTCATTTCTGACGTTGCATACTACGCAGAAAATAGAACACAGCGTCCCCAACGTGTACACGAAATCACGCAAGGTCAAGCAGCGTGACCCCTACGCAGCAGCCATTTTGGGTCAAGCTGTCATTAAGCAACTGAAACAGCACGATAATTCACGATCGTCTCATCACAACGAAGCGCGTTAAAAACGCTAGAGAAGACAGGCGTCCTCGACAGGAAACACACGGTAACAAAAGTCATGCACTCAAGGTGTATAATTTAATCGTAATCCTTTAAAAAAAGGGAGAGAAAGAAAATACTATATAAAAGGAAACTTCATTATTAATTACAATTAAACCACATTGCATTTTGCAAACAACAAACCATCGACATGGCTTCACAAACATCTGGATTATGTTATGTTATGTTATGTTAAAGTGCATTTTTATAGCGCTCGGCTACTCTAAAAGAGTGTCCCTGCGCTTTCCACAGGCAACTTACAGTGTATAATCAACATAACAAGTAAAACAGAACCCAAAAGAGAAGGAGAAAGAAACCCACCTAAACAGAGTGATTAAAAAGCCAAGTCTTCAAATTCTTCCTGAATTGAAGCAAGTTGGGAGTGCTACGGAGTGCCAATGGAAGCGAGTTCCACAGCTGGGAGGCCTTAAGGCTGAAAGAGCGCCCCCCAATGCGGGCCTTCCTCACGCGTGGAACCACAGCAGTGAAAAGGGATTCCGAACGCAGGGAGCGAGCAGGGCGATAGAAAGCTAAACTTTTCTTCAGATATCCTGCGCCTGAGCCAAACAAAGCCTTGTGCACCAGCGTCATAGATTTGAAAACAATCCGCTTCCGGATTGGAAGCCAATGGAGCGTCTGCAGCAACACAGAAGCCCGTGCTCGTCTATGCAGACCAAAGATTGCCCGGGCTGCCGAGTTCTGTGCCACCTGCAGACGCTGAACGAAATAATCCGGAAGGCCTAAGAAAAGGGCATTAGCATAGTCTAGCCTAGATCCGATGAGCGCCTGCACCGTAATCCGTCTGTGCTCCGCAGACAGTAAGGGAAGAAACTTGCGGAGCATTCTGAGAATGCCGAAACAGGTGCCGGACAGGCCAAGGATGTGCGCTCTCAGAGAAAGTTTGTTATCAAGCTTAACACCCAGGTTCTTGGCAACCAAGGACGATTGTGCCGGAGGACACATGGCGACCGGCCACCACTGCCGCCACTCGGGATCGAAGGCACAGCCGAAGAATAGAACCTCCGACTTGCTGGAGTTGGCCTTCAGATAATTTCGCTGGAACCAGCTGAAGACCCTGTCCAAGCAGTCCCGGATTCTCTCCCCATCAAATGTCTGATCTTTGTCACATGTGAAGAGGAGTTGTGTGTCATCGGCGTAGGACACGATCTGGGCTCCGTAAGCCTCAACCGCAGCCGCCAGGGGGGACATAAGATGTTAAATAATGTCGGGCTCAACACAGAGCCCTGTGGAACCCCAACACCCAATGGCGGCATCTCGGCGGAGCTCTGGGAAACCCAGACCGTCTGGCGGCGGCCCTCCAGGAAAGATGTAAACCATCTGAGCACCGTCCCCCTTAGGCCGATGTCGTAAAGCCTGGCGAGCAGCGCCTAATGGGGGACGGTGTCGAAAGCCGCCGACAGGTCCAACATGACTAGCATGGCCTTGCCACCCCCATCCAAGGTCTCCCTGATGATCTCAGAGACCTCCACCAACGCTGTTTCCGTACTGAAATTCGGACGGAAACCGGATTGGGATGGATGGAGCAGATTGTTAGACTCTAGGAAGTTCGACAAGACGCCATGAACATGTTTCTCAGTGATCTTGGCCAGAGCCGGGAGAAGTGAAATTGGCCTATAATTGGCCAAGACCTCGGCATCAAGACCAGGCTTTTTCAGGAGGGGGATCACCATCGCCCTTTTCCAGGTGCGTGGGACACTCCCCTCGCTCAAGGAGGCATTGAGGATCGGGTTGACCAGGGGATTCACCACTGCCGCCATCCCGGCCAAAAATTTGGCGGGGCAGGGGTCAAGTGGGGAGCCAGATTTAAGACTGGCTAACAGAGTCCGGGACATGTCACTGGAGACAGGTGGAAAGTCCTCCAGGATAGCCATAGGCATGGCCGATGCTCCAAGTCCTGCCCCAAGATCACAGCAACCCTCCACCGTGCTCTCCAAGAAGGAGGCCTGAATTAGCCATGAGCGGATTTTGCGGATTGGCAATCCGCGAATTTGCGGATTTGCGAACTCGCAATCCGCAAAATCCGCGAATTCCCGCGAATTTGCGGATTTTTTTTTTTTTTTGTGTTCGCCCGTGTTTCTGCCAGTTCGCGAGGGTTTTTACAATTTCGCAATTTGCGAACTTACCTGTCGGGTCGCAAGTTTTGCGAACTTGTTGTTTCTACGTGTCCAACCTGTTTGGGACACTCTTCTTCATCACTGCCACTCTCTGTCACCACTGCCACTCTCTGACTACTCATGCCACCCTCTGGCCCACCCATGCCACCCTCTGTTTCATCACCACACCCTCTGGTTGTCCAGTGTACATTATTTTCGGCAAAGCAAAGCACACCTTCCCTGCCTCAAGTGACCTGAATTAATCTGGGGCTGATTAATGTGTCACAGAATATTTTTTTAGCTGGCACCTGCTTCCTTAGTGCGCCCTGATTAGTGATCTTTTGCACTTGCTAAGTGCTTTCATTGTTGCAAAATTAGTTACAACACCTGCCCTGCCCCAACTGACAATAATGAATTAGGGGCTGATTAATGGATTTTAACTTCCAGCCTGGCTCCTGCTTGTCTCCCTTAGCTGTAATTCATGACCTTTGTGGCATATGTGTAACTATTCTGAGGTTCAGAGCAGGGTCACATAATAGTTTCAACTGGCAACTGAACTCTGGAGTCTCCCCTCAGGAAGCACTACAGGAAATGGCTACTAATGATGTGCCTGAACTTTTGAACCTGGTAAGTAGTTACTTTCAGTTTTGCTTAGATCGTATTTCTGCAATTTCGCACTTATTCGCGGGGCGCGAACTCACGCGAACAGTGCGAGCAGTGCGAGCAAAATCCGCTGCTCGCGGATTTGCGGATTTTGCAGGAAATTCGCAAATCTCGCGGATTGCGGATTTCCCGAAAATCCGCAAAATCCGCGAGCGGAACGGATTTTCCGCCCATGCCTAGCCTGAATAGCCTTAATCTTGTGGGTGAAAAAGGTGGCAAGATCACGCGCCCACGCATCAGGTGATACAGGCGGAGGGGAATAAGAGGTGGGAGACGTGAACTCCTTCACAATCGTGAAGATCTCCTTACAAGAGTTCGCCGACGCCTCAATCCTCCTGGCAAGGTATTCCCGCTTGGCACCAAGAACATCACGGTGATAGGCCTTCACCGCCGACCTATAGACGAGTTTGGCCTCCCCATCGTATTGATGGCGCCAGGCCCGCTCAGCGACCTTACATTGGCTGCGAGCCATACGTAGCGCCTCTGTAAACCAAGGCGCAGATTGCCGTTTTGCCGTGGACCGGGGGGTTGCCCTGGGGGCAAGGTCATCTAACCTCTCAGTCAGCCATCGCTGCAGGGCCTCCGTGTCTCTTTCCGGATCCCCCGAGAGAGAACAAGGATGTTCCGTGAGCGCCTGCTCTAGCATAGCAGGCGTCACTCTGTGTAACGCTCTCGAGGCCGATCTGGGCACCGTGGGGGCGCAGGTGTCAGACCGCCCATTCTCTAACACAGAGAACCCAATCAGCCTATGATCCGACCAGAGCACAGGCCGCGTTTCAATGTCGACAATAGGGACAGAGGAAAACACTTGATCAAGGGTATGCCCTTTCTCATGTGTAGGCCCCGACACAAACGGTGCCAGGCCAAGCGGAGATGTAATATCCAGCAATTTAGCCCCATCCGGGTCGTCCGTGACATCAAGATGAAAATTGAAATGGCCTGCCAGCAAACAATGCTGTGCAGACAGCGCCAGCTCCGAGATGGCTGTCTGTAGGTCCTCCCAAAAGGAGCCCACCGGGCCAGGAGGCCTGTAGACCAACAGACCCTTAAGCGCTTGGCCTGGAGACAGTCTTAGCGTGAAAGCAAGGGATTTAGAGCCCCCAATGGAGTTCACGGGAAGAACTGAACAAGAAATGTTCTTCCTCACCACCACCGCGACTCCGCCCCCCCTGCCCTTAGCTCTGTCTTGGCGAAAGATGTTATAGGTTGGAGGGATCGCAGTGAAGATATCCGGATTGGACGCCTCTCCCAGCCAAGTTTCGGTCAGGAGTAGACAAAGAGGATTATCCCTGACCAATAGATCATAGATGTGCAGAGCATGTCTTCCTACCGACCTTGTATTAAGCAGCAGACAGAGATGCTTTGCATGCACCTCGGTAGCCCTAAGGGCGCTACACAGCGTCCCCGTGGGCGACCAACTGCAGGCCGGACAGCGTTGTTTACCCTTGTATCGACCAGGGAAAACTGAGCGACACTGGCAAGATGTAGTACGCAAGGCGCGGAGCGTCGCCGAGGTATAATGGATCATCCTCGCCCACGCCTGACCAGAGTCCTACGCCGCCCTGCCGCCTCCGGGACGCTGACGGGCGCAGACGGGCAGGACTCCGGCACGACTCAGGCTAAGCGAAGGCTTCCACCTGCGCGTCCCGCTGCGCGTGGGGAGCGACTTTAAATAGGCTCTCCAGTGAGCCCTTGGCGCGCGCGACCGGTCCAAAATGGCGGCCGTCGCCGAACAACAATCCCCAATCAAAGATGGCGCCTGAAATGGAGCCCAGGAACCCGGACCCACCAAAGTGGTGGTGCTTTAGAGGCACAGAGGTGCACTTTTTAAATGCGGTAAGGGGAGCGGGGTGCTAGCTGCAGGCAGCAAAGTTTAAAAACAGGGGTAAATATAAAGCAAGCAATAACCAAAATACAAAGCGAGGAAAGCTTAAAATAACACAGCGCTAGTGCAGCGCAGTCGCAGCAATGTGGTAGATGGTGGAGAACGCCACCCCACGAAGGACCGCCTTAAATAGGCTCTCCAGTGAGCCCTTGGCGCGCGCGACCGGTCCAAAATGGCGGCCGTTAGTTCCTCCTGTACCTTTTATTCCACGCCCAGGTGAACCAGTAATAAAGTGGCTTGACTGGAAGGAATACTTTTTAAACTATATCGCAGCTTTAGAAGAAGAAAATGAAGATGAATTCTCAGCATCCAGAAAAAAGAAAATGTTGTTACATAATTTAGGTCCTGAAGGCATAAGAATTTATAATCAGATTGAGAAGAAAACCAGTACTGGTGTCAATTCTAATGTATTGTTAGACACATTATCTGACCTAGATACTTATTATCAACCTACAGTATGTGTTGGTATTAGTAGATAAACATTTTTTCAAAGAAAACAACAAAAATCTGAATCTGTAGAGGATTACGTTTCTTCTTTGAAAAAACTATCCATTAATTGTTAATTTGGTGATTTGCATGACAGTTTAATTAGAGACCAGCTTGTTATGCACTCTAATAATTCGGCCATCCAGGAAAAACTATGGGTATATGGTGATTCACCTTTAAGTGAAATCATTGCAATAGTCAAACAAGCATTTACAATGCAATAGGTCTCGCATTATTAAAGTTTGAGCTATTGGCAATGCTAAATAATGCAACACCAATAACTCAGAGACAGACACAAAGACAGAGACACACAGAAAGAGACACCCACAGAGTGAGAAACACAGACACACAGACAGACACACACAGTGAGACACACACACACAGAGACACAGACAGAGACATGTGGACATAGACACACGGACAGAGGCAAACAGACAGAGACAAACAGACAGAGACACAGACAAACACATAGAGGCACACAGACAGAGACACACAGGCAGAGACACACAGGCAGAGACACACAGACAGAGACACCCACAGAGTGAGAAACACAGACACACAGACAGACACACACAGTGAGACACACACACACACAGACACAGACAGAGACATGTGGACATAGACACACGGACAGAGGCACACAGACAGAGACAAACAGACAGAGACAAACAGACAGAGACACAGACAAACACATAGAGGCACACAGACAGAGACACACAGACAGACACACACAGTGAGACACACACACACAGAGACACAGTCAGAGACATGTGGACATAGACACACGGACAGAGGCACACAGACAGAGACAAACAGACAGAGACAAACAGACAAACACATAGAGGCACACAGACAGAGACACACAGGCAGAGACACACAGGCAGAGACACACAGACAGACACACAGACAGACACACAGAGTGAGACATAGAGACACAGAGACAGACACACAGAGACACACAGACACAGACACAGAGACACACAGACAGACAGAGACACACAGACAGAGACACACAGGCAGAGACACACAGGCAGAGACACACAGACAGACACACAGAGTGAGACACAGAGACAGACACCAAGAGCACAGTTATACACCTTTTAAAGAGCGATTCCAGGAAACTTGCAAAAATAGATGTTGAGTCCTAGATGCGCTCCTCGCCATTCCATGTACCGCATAATTCACCGCACAAATGAGACAACGCCAGGGGCCACCCCGTAAGATCTTACACACAATCCCACTAAATTCTGTTTACTTAATTATTTTTTTTAACTAGTTACGTAATATACCACATTTGGCTAATATTAAAAAGTGTTGTCTGTTGGCACGGCATGTTTGCCTGAACTAAATGGACACGCTGTAAAATGTTGAGAGTGGGTGTTGTGGGATGGTGATGATGCTTGGAAGGCTGGGGTCTGTGTCCTGATGCTAGCCTGCCAGGACCACCGTGGGAGGGAGGATGTAGATTCAACAGCATCCAAGGGATCTCTGGCTCTGATTAGGGCCTAAATTGAATAAACAACTACTACTAACCGACTGGCTGCAGGCCTGACTGTATGAAGACTCTGCCCTCCAACAGAAACAGTCTTTTCTGATTATCGCGCGCGGCTGTACACTGTTTTTGAAGCGGCTATCTGCGCATGCTTTTTGTTAACAAACAGAACACAGTTTTAGGAAGAACTGAGGCCAAATGCAAACTGTTGGGCTGGAAGCCAATTATTAATGCTTTATACGTTTTCTGATTCACTAGGGTTTATGTTTGCAATTAACCGGAAACATCTTCGGATCTCGGAAAGCAGTCGTCTGCCAAACTCACACACCGCGCAACTGTTACCTAAACATCAGACTGCATTCATTTCAGCGGCTTTACTCAATTTCATCAGTTGGCAGTGGTCTATAAATATACCTCAGACACCAAGGGTTATTTTTAGATTTCATTCACACACCCAACCGAAGAGAATTGAACTTCAACTACAAGCACACTCCTCCGAGGCAACAGCTGTTTTAAGTTTGCAGTGGGGCTTCGGGGAGATAGCAACACCTACTGCACAGTTTATGCTGCTCGTTTTAAAGCAACGTTTTTCCTGAAAAATGTTTGTAGAATATGAATGCATTTTGCTGAAATGCAGTATTTCTGGGTGGATTCGAGAGCAGATATGTTCCCATCCATATTAAACACGATCAATTGCATAATTTTGTTCATTGTAATTGACGTCAGTTCAAATCAAGAAATACATAACTGTGCTTTCAAAACACTAATTTAAAAACAGAAGTCTATAGGCGCTGAATTCTATCGGAATACAACACTGCACCTAGGGTTTTGCTACATAGACTACCGGCACTTTTCAACAAGCAGCACTGAAGGCAATTGCTATCGCGATCCCTATTGTTAAAAAAAAAGCGTGCCACTGCGAAGCATATGCTTTCAGCTATCCCGCCCATGTCTGGGCACAATAATTGAAAACATATGGGCTTTGGTGCGCTTAACAGACACTAATATACCATGGGCGGAGTTACGCGGTCACCTATGGCCTATTACGTGTTCTGTTACAAAACAACACGCACGCAAAGCACAATCAAAATGCACCATAGGAAATGAACACGCACGAGCGTGTGGAATTTCCAGGTGCATTTTGAAAACCCGGACACAAGGACTCTCGCCTGTGCGAACACTGCTGCGCAGTGCATCGCACGGCGCGAGCCCTAAAAAGCACTCACTGGAGCTGTAAGAGTGAACTGAGTACTTACTGAGACATTCAAATTGGGAGGGAGACACAATGCAGGGGTGCCTGCTGACCCCCCCACCCCCCACCCCTCACCTGCTGTTTGCACTATTTCTGGAGCTGCTCACACGTCGTGTGAACTTTTTAATTGAGAGTGGAAAGTGCTTTTTTATGTCCTTTTTGTATGAATTGCAATGATTTTAATTAATTGTGCAAATAAACATATCTATCTAGGACCGACACCGTGGAATTTCCAGAGGTGTTGAATGAACTAGAATAAATGTGGCTCTATGCAGACAATTCGTTGGTCCATCTTACGAACCCAAAGATGTCACTTCCGGTGATCCTGACCCATTATTTTGAGACATATTCTGGACCCTGCATCAACTGGGACAAATCGATCCTTCATCAGATGGGGGACTGGGAGAAACTGGGCAGTCTGAGCTGGGCAATCTGGGTGATTAGAATAAGCTTCAGGTACCTGGGAATCGTGATAATGGCAAAAAGAGTTGAATTCCTGGAGTGGAACCTGTGCTGGGTCCTCTGAGAATTTCAGGAAGATGCAGAGATGGTAAACTCCCTTTGTCAATCGTGCGCAGGGCGTCCTTTTTAAAATGATCACCCTACCCAGACTACTGCATGTCCTGCAGAGTACCCCCTTTGTGGTATCAGACACTCTGATGGGTTTGGTAGAATATTATTTATTTATTTATTTATTTATTTGAACAGTTTTATATAGCGCTGGCTAGACCCGAAGGTATCAGAGCGCTTTACATGAGGACATAGCATCAAGACATTTTTAAATTGTTACTTCAATTAGGGTTACAATTAACAATAAGTGCTAGGGAAAGAAAGACGTGATCTTAACACAATAATATAAGACATTAGAGCGTAACTTAACCAAGACGCACGTTATAGGAAAGGTGGAGGATAGAGGGGACAGATAGTCAGGATAGGGCAGGTGGATAGGGCTAGGGGGTCTGAAGGGGGAAGATATTCAGTGTGAACATAGCAGTCGAGTAGTTGAAGAGAAGAGATAGAGGAGCCATGAAGAACAGTGAAAAACAATGTCCAAAGTCTGGCTGGGTAGGTGATGGCCAAGGGGGTGAGCCAGAGCCAGACCACCGGGCAGCGGTCAATGGTGTTCAGTCTCCACGGTAAAAAAGACACAGTTTAAAGAAGAGAGCAGAATTACAGAAATTCAAAGCAAGGGATAAGTGAGAGACAAGGGAGACGGGGAGAAACTGAGCCCAAAGACCGGCTGGGTAGGTGACGGGCAAGGGAATGAACCAAGGCCTATCTCCTCAAAATCTGAGCCGAGCAGCTCCACTGGGCGATGGACACAATACTCAGACTCCGCTGTCTGGGATGGTCCAAGGGGAGTGCGGACGCCAAAAAGTTCAGCTCGGGGAAAGAAATCACCACTGGCAGCCATGTTAGGATCAGGCAGACAACCGCCTCAGCCTCGAGTGAACAGGGGCCCCCTCTCCACACCCAAAACGTATACCAGGCACCAAAGCACTTCATGGAGAAAGGATGGGCCAGTCTCCCCCTGCCACCAGAGCCCACCTGGACGCATCACTCCTCACGGCTTGGAGGCGCAGTAGGCGCTGCCATTTTGCCTCGCGTGGGGTTGGGGGAGGCCGCTCACCTCTGCCCTCAGCAACTGATGCCTTCGGGGTCAAGAACAACCTGTCCAGCCCGTCCACTGCGGCCAAGCCCACCATTCACACACTGCGGTTGGAGGCTGCAGATCCAGCTATCACGGGCTGCGCCCTCTGTGTCACTGATTCGACTCAGCTGCTGGCGCCCGCCGGAAAAGATGATAGGGCAGCCCCCTATCTCGCCGCAAACCTTTTCTATCTGTTCCTGCTGCTTCTGGGCCTTGTGTATCCCTCTAATGTGTTAACGCTGCATCTTTTAAAATGTCAAACCCAAAGCTGCTTCATTGCCAATGTACTCTTTCCTTTATGAGTAATGAAGGCTGGCAACACCCGAGCAGATGTTTCTCTGAAACGGGTGGCACCCTGCAGATAGCCCTACAGACCATTGATCATGCTATAATGGGGGTATTGCTCTCCCCGATATAAGGGCATACTATGGGGCCTCACAATTGCAGGTCATTTATAAGTGGGGGTTTATATCACATACTGAGCCAGCAACAAGACTGGAAAGGGCACTCATGTAACACGAGACATTACGTTAACAGGCAGGAGGATAGAAAATGCTTACCGATGCCAATACAGGCAACCCTGAAAGCATGGGATATTACTAACAAAGCCCTGGGCTGGCAGGGGAAGATAGCATTGGCTATACTGATATGGAAAGGGATGGTGCTTAAGGAAGTACACAAACCGTCTGGATTCAAACAATGGACTGACATTGGGATCAGCTCCCAGTGGGATATAATGGTAGGAGGGAGCTTGAGACCATTCAAGGTAATGCACTCCCAAAGATATACATATGTTCAACTGGCACATGCCCTCAGGGCATGAGGGATTAGCGAGTCAGACATCCCTGAATATAGCCCAGTGGAAAACTGGGTCCTGATATGTGAAATCACACAGAAGTTAATGTCACAAATGTACCCCAACATCATTAATAGCACTCCAGACATCTACAGAACCTCTGATGCAACTGGGAAACTGATTTGGGACCCATGGAAAAAATTGACAGGGAGGCGGCGGCCTTGATGCATCCCAGGTAAGTAGCAATAAAAGCCAGGCTGGGACTCATTCAACTGAAAATCTTGCTAAGCATATATTATAATAAGAGCAGATTATTTAAAATGGGAAGGGCCTCGAGCAGCAGCACTGAGAAGCACACGTTTAGTCATACCATTTGGAAATGCACAAAGGTGAGCGCATATTGGGGTTAGTGATTCAGGAACTGGAAGCCATGATCGGCAGTGCTAACCCCAACACACAACATTGAGTAATATTAGGCGTTCTGATTAAAGTAGATATCCCGAGGTCACTGTTGTTATTTTGTATGTTTAGCTTTATGGTCGCAAAACGAAAAATAGCCAAAATGTGGCCAGAGAGTATGAATAGATGTATGGAGGCAAAACGGGTAGTATACAAGGGGAGGAGATTTCCCAAAAATATGACAAGGTCTGGGAGAAATGGAGAGCCTTTTATGGCTTGGATGCTGTAATATAAGACTCGTCCAGTAGTAAAAACCCCGTCATGCCCCTCCCCCCCCTTCCCCCCAGCCGTGCAATCTGCGGGTGCACTTTATAGGGTTGTGGTTTTGGTCAGGAAGTGGAATCCGAGGAGGTCTGTCCAGGTGTCTCAATCTAGAAAAATTGTATGAATATAAAGTGTTTTGTTGCAGAACATTAACGAGCGCTAGTACTTGCGCATAATCAAAGCAAAAATCCAAAAGATGAGAGGAAAGAGAAATTCGTTATGTGTAAGGTGACCAGACGTCCAGAATTGGTCTTGATAGTCTCAGTTTTTCATGGACTATCCCGGTGTCATGACACATTTTGCAAAAATAAATGCTTTTTCCGGTTTTTAAAGAGAGGTAATTGAGCACACACACTTTAATAGTGTTGCGCAGGCTCATGTTACACTACCCCTCCCCATTACACCTGGGAAAGAGCTTATTTGATAAGGGCCTCCTGATGTACTGCCTGGTCTCATTCACTGCAGTACAGCAGGATTTAATGAGGGCCAAATTAACGTCCACAGAGCTCATCACCCAAGACCCAAGGGGGGCTCAACCGAGCCCATGGAACAAAGTGGGGAGGGGATTCTTTAAATGTCATGCCATAGAGTTTGCATATATATATATTCGAGAAGTGAATATGTTCACAGGGGTGTGAGCATGTACTACTATTTTTGTGTTGATTGACGTCCCGGTTTTTTCTCTCCTTAAAAAGTGGTCATCATGTAGGCGACTAAACAGAATGCTCCCTAGACGACTACAATTTATACCAGACTGTAAACTTAAGTCTATCAATTCACAGAGCTGTGACCTTTCCACCCCTGAGACATCACCGTACCATGCCTACCCCCACCCGTTCTTTATATATTTGTTTTAGGTCTAATGCGCTTCTGGTGTCCTGGGTACAGGCTGGAGTTTCATTGATGGCTCCATACCGATGTGACTTTGAGAGTCAGGTGTGCGTAGGCGCAAATGAGTGGATTTGCGCCTCTACGGGCTTCGTTACCTCATGCGTGTTAGGTTGTAAGGTGTAGGCTTGACAGTGAGGTATTGAACGAGTCTCTGTGTTCTCGAGTCCGGCGAGTATTTTAGATTGTCCCGTTGGGGAAGCAGTCAACGGCTTGCCTGGCTGGATTGTAATTCTACAGGGCGGTGGCATTAAGGAAGGAGGCAGCTATAATTATTAATGTCTAAGGCCATCGGGAGGGAAAAGAGTTGTGGATTTCCATGTCTATGAACGCAGCGAATAGAATCAACGGGTTGCAGAGTACATGTTGTTTCGTGGACCGGCCCCAACTGATGAGAATCGAATCGCTGAGCTTTAAATTCACTTATGAAGCTTAGGAGCAGTAGTGAGTGGGTGTCCTTTCTGCAGGAGGTAAATATTATTATGGTTGATATCTCTGGCTTACCATCCTCGAACTGCTCATTCTCAGAGTTATGGCCATGTGAATCTCCCTTTAACTACGCCAACGGCGTTCTGACCACTCCGCACCCAGTGAATCGCGCTAGGGGGAGGAGACTGAGCGGTGAGAACTGCGGCACCTCCTCTCGGCAGCGGCATGCGTACGTCTCCCCTCTATTATGGTAGCTGAGCTGATAAAGTCTCCATGTTAGGACTAGGCGGAAATCGGCCTTCGTTTCCCCGCCCAACGACTACAATAACAACATTTTTAAAAAGAAAGGCGCGGCTCATCAAACTCCACGTTTTCAATATTTATGCATTTAGTAGCAAGAGCAGCATGTCGCATGTGCTGTGATGCTTATTAAAAACATAAAATATTGCAAAAATAGAGTTTGTTGAGCCTCGCCTTTCGCTGGAGTGGGGCGATTTTTACGGCGAAAGGCACGCTTTTGCTGCCCAAAGAAGAAATAAACAAGAGTGTCGCCATAAACAAACAATACTATCAAAATGCAGACAATGTTTCCAGAGAACACGTACACATGCCAAGACACAAAGTTAACCAGGGAACTATCTGATTACGCTGCTCCAGAGGGAGGCCAAGTGTCCTTACCGATAAGCCCAGCGGTCTGCATCAGCTGTGTATCGGCGACTGCAGCCATGGTACGGCAAAGCCCGAGGCCTGCTGCTCCTCGTGAAGCCTCAGTGTTTCCTGCTCTTGCCTTCCCCTGCCACCTCCCACACGCACACCGCTCCGCCCCTTCCCTACAGCTCACAGCAGAACTCTAAAGACCTGGATCTGAGCTCAATGCGCCGGCCGAGGCTGCCTCTCTGCCCTGTGAGCGGCTGTTGGACCCGGAACAGGCACATGAGGAGGCATCTACACTTTGGCCCCGATTACACCAGCTTCTGCAAAGATGCACTTGCCTAGTTGATGAGACACAGGATATTAAGAACAGACACAAGCTACAGAATACTGGATAAACGTGACTGGTGCCCTCGACTGCCAACCCCTGTTAAATTTTCTAAATGTTTACGTTGGAAGTGACGCTAGAGTGCAAAGTTGTGTGTCATTTGTAATCGTGAGTTGCATACTTTTTAAAAACAAGAAACTGTGTATGGGGAGGGAGGCGATTGCGAAACTGAAAGCGATCGGAAAAAGCCGCGAGTGGTGTGCTCGCGCCCATATGCTTTCGATTATCGCGCCCGATAATATAAAGCATATGGCAGGAAATGCACGTAACAGACACCAATAGGCCAGGGGCGGAGCTATGCACCCGCCTCTTGCCTATGGTGTCTATTTTACAGAACAACACGCAGGGAAAGGCCAATAGCAGGCCGCAAATGGAAAATCACACGCACGAGCATGTGGAATTTCCAGGTCCATTTACAAAACCCTGCCAAAAGGACTGTGGCTGCACGAAAACTGCTGCACAGTGTATCGCTAGGCCGAGACCTAAAAAGCAGAAATGTCCAAGAGATGTGCAGAGGTTGCGTTAAAGAAAAATTATGTAACAATGGTGTAGCAAAAGTATATGTAAAAAAAATGAAGGTAAGAAACCTGACAACCGTTATCAGAGAGATAGCTACAAGAAAACTGTCAATAGAGATAGAAGTGATACTGATGACAAACATGTTTGTTACAGATGTGGTTATAGTGGCCATAATGCTTTAGAAAAATGGTGTCCAGCAATTAAATCCAGATGTACATTCTGTGGAGTTGTAGGTCACTTTTCTAAAGTATGCAGAAGACGATTGAACAGAAATAAAAAGAAATTTGTAGGTTGTATAGAACAAAAAAAAGAAGGAAATGTTGAGAATGATTCATCGTCAGATGATGGCATTTTGTGCATAGAAGACATAAATGATACTAACAATGTTATTCTGAACATTAATACGGCGGGGAAAAAGAAACCATTTTGTGATATTAATACAGGTGGAGTAGATATTCAGATTGTACCTGATTTTGGGTCACCCTACACTATTGTCCAACGTGCAGTATGGGAATAGAAATTTGCTCACATTCTTAAACAAAAGTTAAAACCCTCAGATATTCAACCAGTAACTTTCACTGGTGAAAAGATCCCTATGATGGGTTATATTGAGAAAATGTTCAAATTCAAAGACAGGTCTACCAGAGGGAAACTTTATGTTGCTGAAAAGGGCCCTTCTGTATTGAGGTGGATTGACCAAGGTGAATTAGGAATCATCTTAAACCCAAAGTCGGTTGATCAAGTTATGCTCATTAATGATGTAAACAAAGATTTCACTGAGAGTATAACTAAACAATTTCCAAATGTCTTCACAGGTGAAGTAGGGAAACTTAACAGATTCACTCATAAGATAATTCTTAAACAAAATGCTATTCCTGTAAGCCATAAAGCTAGGAACATTCCCCTTAGTATTAGAGACAGTGTTATGGCAGAATTAGATATTTTAGAGAAAAAGGGTATTATTGAGCCAGTTGAGAGCGCAGAGTGGTTGGCTCCGTTAGTCGTCGTGCACAAACCTGATAACCGTTTACGTTTGTGCATAGATTTGAGAGATCTCAATAAAAACATTATAATAGACAAATTTCCTCTTCCCATTATAGATGAACTGTTATCACAAACTAAGTACATAAAGTGGTTTTCTAAGATAGATCTGACATCAGCCTATAATCAGATTAAATTACACGACAGCAGCAGAAGTTTAACAGCATTTATTACACCCTTTGGTTGTTATCGTTTTAAAAGAATGCCATTCGGCCTCGCTTCTGCTACTGCCGTATTCCAGCGACTGATGCATAAACTATTCAAAGGCATAAAAGGTATAACGTACTTTCAAGATGACATATTGATAATGGGTCGTGATTTGAATGAACATGATGAAACATTGAAAATTGAATTAGAGAAATTGATGGAACAAGGTCTTACTGCTGAACTTAAAAAATGCAAATTGAGAATGAATTCTGTGACATATCTTGGCCATCAAGTCAGTGGGAATGGTATTTTCCCTGAGAAAAGCTTAATTGAAGCAATTGAAAAAGTATCTTCACCAACATCTAAGGACAGAGTAAGATCCTTTCTTGGATTAGCTGAATTCTATTCAAAATTTGTAAAAGATTTTGCTATAAAAACGTATAATTTGAGACAATTATTGAAAATCAAATATGAATTTGAATGGAATGATGAACTTTTCAAGGGATTAAATCTGACATACATCGGCTTTTACCCTTCAAGCTTTTGACAATTTTGCACACAGTATTATGACAACTGATGCCAGTGGCGAAGGTTTGGGGGCAGTACTTTCACAAATAAACAATGAAGGAGAAGAAGTAACTATTGCATTCACATCTCGATCGTTATCTCCATCTGAAGTAAAATATTCTGTAATAGAAAAAGAAATGCTAGCCACGGTTTGGGCCATGGAAAAGTTCAGATAATTTGTGTGGGGGACAAGATTAATTCTTCGTACCGACCACAAACCTTTACTTAAGGTATTAACATCAGAAGGTATACTCAAGGCCACACCTAGAATTTCAAAAATTAGTTTAAAATTGTTGGATTTTACATATGATGTTGAATACCTTCCCGGTAAGAATAATCAAGTAGCTGATTATCTCAGCAGGTCACCAGTTCAGCATGAATTTAGCTCAAGTTCAGACTCAGATGAATTTAATGTAGCTATTGTATTTGATGAAAAGAGTGCCATAACAAAAGAAGAATGGGACAATGGATATTCTCAAGATGAGGTACTATCAAAAGCTACTGGCTTCATCACCAAAGGATGGCCTAGCAAAAACGATCTTCAAAGGGATTTAAAAGTTATGAAGATGAATTATCAATTGACAACTCTGGTTATATTTGCAGATGTGAAATGATTATAGTTTCTGTTACATTTCGTATGAGAATACTAGGAATCAATCATGACAGGTCATCTTGGCATCTCGAAATTGAAATCTAGAATCAAAATGCTATTTTGGAGGCCAGGAATAGATAAGGATACAGAAAACGTTGTTAGAAGCTGTTCAATGTGTGCTGATGCTGACAAATCCTTAAGAGTACTTAGACCCACACTTGGTTTAAGAACAATTCCAGATAATCCATGGGAAAATCTCAGTATAGATTGGCTGGGTCCTATTGAGGATGATGATGGAAACAATAAACACATTTTAGTAGTAATTGATGAATTTTCTAAATGGCCTGAAATTGAAATCACTAAAAATTTGGACAGTAAACAGGTCATTAATTTTTTGCAAAATGTACTCATTCGAAAAGGAGTACCCAAAGTGATTCTAAATGACAAGGTCCACAATTTTCATCTGAAAAATATACAAAACCTTTGGAAAGAAATGGAATTTACAAGAAGTGTACACCAGTTTAGAATCCTGCAGGAAATGGAATTGTTGAAAGGTTCAACAGAGTCATCATGAGCATTATCCAAGCAGCAATAAATGCAGGAAAGAATTGGGAAAAAGAACTGTTGAGCACATTGTGGGCTCATAGAATCACTCCTACAGGAACTGGATATAGTCCTTTCAGAATTTTAAGAGGGAGAGAACCTTTTGGTAAGGACAACGTAGCTTGGAAAATGATGAAAATTCATAGTAAGTGGTCACCAGCTCTAGTCAGATCTAATTTGAGGAAAATGCACGATTCTTGCAAAGTTCATTTTGACAAGATGCATAATGCTAGTGATATTGAATTAAAGACAGGTGATTGGGCCAAAGTAAAGTTATCTTCAAGATTAAGGAAGGTCATAGCAAATATTCAACACCCTTACAGGTCACTTCACCTTATTCCAAGTCAGCCAGATTAAGTGACTGTAATGTGGCATTACAACAGAATGTCCTCGTACAAAAATACTGATTCTAATAAAACGTACAAAATCTTCCTCTTCCATGAATTGGATGTGGGATGAAGTTATGGATTAATCTTCAGAAGGTTCAACCAGTTTTCCCTCTACATCTGGTCATCAACCTACAAGAACCATCTCTACAGACTCTACCAGTGTCATTAATGGAACTCAACAGTTGTTCCACAAAAGTAACACGAGTTGGTAGAACCATAAATGTACCAGTAAGATATAGGAGTTATGTTATGTAATTTAAATGTTTTATAATGAAAGGGATTGGGGCTAACGGTGTTGTACTAACCTTTTAAATTATTCTTTCTTAGATTGTTTCTTTTTCCTCATGTAGGTTGTAATATTTTGTTGTGCATTAGTAATATCATTAGTAATATAAATTCTATATTTTTATATAAAGGAAGGAGATGTGGCATCTCTGCATCTTTATATCCATAGCAACACTTGTGGGGTCATTAGGATGACGGGCGGACTTAGTCCGCCTGCCATCCTATCGGATAATGAGTCCGCCCGCCATAAGGGTGGAGTTCCCGTGGGGGGTATTAGGATGCGCCCGCCCATTTTTAACATTGTGGCGGGCGGTGCCACAACGTGAAAGAGAGACGAGGGCCCTACGAGTGAGGTGATCAGCCTGCTTGTTGGAACAGCCAGGTTTTCAGTTGCTTTCTGAAAGCCAGAATATCAGTTGTTTGCCTAAGCGGTAGAAGGAGCCTATTCCAGGACCTGGCCACCTGAACCTGAAAGGAGCGACCCCCACAGCGGGCTTTAGCACATTTAGGAGTTACCACCAGATGTTGAAAAGCAGACCTAAAAGGTCTGCTGGGGGGTATAGAATGAGATTCTTTTACATGTGTAAAGTGCCCCCATACCATGCAGGTCTTTGAAAGCCAGAACCAGAGCTTTGAAGAGTATTCTGCAGCGGACTGGCAGCCAGTGCAGTGCCTTCAGATGATGAGAGATGCGGTCTCTAAGCCCAAGGCTGAGGACTGCCCTTGCTGCCGAGTTCTGAACATGGTGTAACTTACATAAGAGCAGTGGTGTAACCCAAAATGATGGGTCCCTCTCGGCAGAATGTGATAATGGGCCCCTGGGTCTCCCACATCTCACAGATATGCATTGGCCCTGGGCTGAATGGGAGCCCCCTGATGGGTTGGGTGCCCTCTGAAGTGTTGTGGGCCCATCTGTGCTGCAGGGGCCTGTAATGCGTCCTGGCACAAGAGGTGAAGCAAGGTAAGAGGCCGTGGAGAAGAGTGGTGAATAGCAGAGCATGTAGGAGGAAGCAGAAGGTACAGGGGCAGAAACAGCAAATGGAGATAATAGGTGAGAGAGAGACATGAAGAGTTGAGCATGGAGGGGAGAGGTGGACATGAAGGGGGCAGAATCAGTGAATTAAGTTAATGCTGGAGAGAAAGATGAAAGGTGAAAGGCAGTGCTTGGATAGGAGAGGTAGATATAAGAGAAGCGGAACCATTAGGATAACTTGAGTGTCATGGAGAGGGAATGCTGAGTGTTAAATGTAACAGGCAACACAACCAAGATCTGGTACGAGGTTGGGGAAGAGAGGCAGGGGAGAGGTTTATTTCAGACAATCGTCCACTGTATCATCATCGAAAGGTTTGCTGATGTGGATCTCACTAGAACCACATCAACCTGATTTAGAATTTTTGTGTTTTTTTCCAGCCATTTTTTGTTTTTCCCTCTGTTTCCCTGTAGTTGCCAGGTCGTCAGACATGAGTCCCTTTCTCACTGCTCCATCAGGATTCAAGCAAGCCGGGCCGAAGAAGGCTGAAATGCCAGAAACCAGTCCCCGGTAGCTTGTCTCCTTTCTGGTGAAGAATTGGCTTGGTAGTTTAGTCTGCCCTGTTCCCATGATGCACTGGGCCAGGGACAGACTGATTTGCATATAGCCAGGTTCTGAGCTGGGATGGGGCAGTGAGATAAATAACGGTGATGGATCAAGCCCTGATCTTTGGACTGGGTAAGAGTGGTCTGTTTAACTCAGACACTCTGTTCATCACCACCCCCTTTTCTAAATCGTTTTTGGCCACTATAGGTGTGGCAGGGTATACTCAGACATGAGTCCCTTTCTCACTGCACCATCAGGATTCAAGCAAGCCGGGCCGAAGAAGGCTGAAATGCCAGAAACCGGTCCCCGGTAGCTTGTCTCCTTTCTGGTGAAGAATTGGCTTGGTAGTTTAGTCTGCCCTGTTCCCATGATGCACTGGGCCAGGGACAGACTGATTTGCATATAGCCAGGTTCTGAGCTGGGATGGGGCAGTGAGATAAATAACGGTGATGGATCAAGCCCTGATCTTTGGACTGGGTAAGAGTGGTCTGTTTAACTCAGACACTCTGTTCATCACCACCCCCTTTTCTAAATCGTTTTTGGCCACTATAGGTGTGGCAGGGTATACTCAGACATGAGTCCCTTTCTCACTCCTCCATCAGGATTCAAGCAAAGCGGGCCGAAGAAGGCTGAAATGCCAGAAACCGGTCCCCGGTAGCTTGTCTCCTTTCTGGTGAAGAATTGGCTTGGTAGTTTAGTCTGCCCTGTTCCCATGATGCACTGGGCCAGGGACAGACTGATTTGCATATAGCCAGGTTCTGAGCTGGGATGGGGCAGTGAGATAAATAACGGTGATGGATCAAGCCCTGATCTTTGGACTGGGTAAGAGTGGTCTGTTTAACTCAGACACTCTGTTCATCACCACCCCCTTTTCTAAATCGTTTTTGGCCACTATAGGTGTGGCAGGGTATACTCAGACATGAGTCCCTTTCTCACTGCTCCATCAGGATTCAAGCAAGCCGGGCCGAAGAAGGCTGAAATGCCAGAAACCGGTCCCCGGTAGCTTGTCTCCTTTCTGGTGAAGAATTGGCTTGGTAGTTTAGTCTGCCCTGTTCCCATGATGCACTGGGCCAGGGACAGACTGATTTGCATATAGCCAGGTTCTGAGCTGGGATGGGGCAGTGAGATAAATAACGGTGATGGATCAAGCCCTGATCTTTGGACTGGGTAAGAGTGATCTGTTTAACTCAGACACTCTGTTCATCACCACCCCCTTTTCTAAATCGTTTTTGGCCACTATAGGTGTGGCAGGGTATACTCAGACATGAGTCCCTTTCTCACTGCTCCATCAGGATTCAAGCAAGCCGGGCCGAAGAAGGCTGAAATGCCAGAAACCGGTCCCCGGTAGCTTGTCTCCTTTCTGGTGAAGAATTGGCTTGGTAGTTTAGTCTGCCCTGTTCCCATGATGCACTGGGCCAGGGACAGACTGATTTGCATATAGCCAGGTTCTGAGCTGGGATGGGGCAGTGAGATAAATAACGGTGATGGATCAAGCCCTGATCTTTGGACTGGGTAAGAGTGGTCTGTTTAACTCAGACACTCTGTTCATCACCACCCCCTTTTCTAAATCGTTTTTGGCCACTATAGGTGTGGCACGGTATACTCAGACATACGTCCCTTTCTCACTGCTCCATCAGGATTCAAGCAAGCCGAACCGAAGAAGGCTGAAATGCCAGAAACCGGTCCCCGGTAGCTTGTCTCCTTTCTGGTGAAGAATTGGCTTGGTAGTTTAGTCTGCCCTGTTCCCATGATGCACTGGGCCAGGGACAGACTGATTTGCATATAGCCAGGTTCTGAGCTGGGATGGGGCAGTGAGATAAATAACGGTGATGGATCAAGCCCTGATCTTTGGACTGGGTAAGAGTGGTCTGTTTAACTCAGACACTCTGTTCATCACCACCCCCTTTTCTAAATCGTTTTTGGCCACTATAGGTGTGGCAGGGTATACTCAGACATGAGTCCCTTTCTCACTGCTCCATCAGGATTCAAGCAAGCCGGGCCGAAGAAGGCTGAAATGCCAGAAACCGGTCCCCGGTAGCTTGTCTCCTTTCTAGTGAAGAATTGGCTTGGTAGTTTAGTCTGCCCTGTTCCCATGATGCACTGGGCCAGGGACAGACTGATTTGCATATAGCCAGGTTCTGAGCTGGGATGGGGCAGTGAGATAAATAACGGTGATGGATCAAGCCCTGATCTTTGGACTGGGTAAGAGTGGTCTGTTTAACTCAGACACTCTGTTCATCACCACCCCCTTTTCTAAATCGTTTTTGGCCACTATAGGTGTGGCAGGGTATACTCAGACATGAGTCCCTTTCTCACTGCTCCATCAGGATTCAAGCAAGCCGGGCCGAAGAAGGCTGAAATGCCAGAAACCGGTCCCCGGTAGCTTGTCTCCTTTCTGGTGAAGAATTGGCTTGGTAGTTTAGTCTGCCCTGTTCCCATGATGCACTGGGCCAGGGACAGACTGATTTGCATATAGCCAGGTTCTGAGCTGGGATGGGGCAGTGAGATAAATAACGGTGATGGATCAAGCCCTGATCTTTGGACTGGGTAAGAGTGGTCTGTTTAACTCAGACACTCTGTTCATCACCACCCCCTTTTCTAAATCGTTCTAAGTCGTCTGCTGTGGCGCTTCACAAGATTTTTCTCTTCACCCTATGGGTTTCTTTGTTTATTTAAGATCTTTGTCTTATTAGATTTTTTAAAAATCATGTCGGAGGTTGGTGATGAATTTAAAATTCTCCCCCTGCCCCCGGAAACATTTCTGCGGACGCCCATGCCTCTGGCACTGCTTCTCGTTAAACTTATTTTTTTTAGGTTAGATCTAAAATGGATAGGTTGGAATGAACACTTAATGCAGGAAATCCCCTCTTTGAAAGGGGAATTTTCTTGGTGGGTTGTCACAGCTAGAGAGATCCCATACTTGGGACAGGATTGGAATATCCAGGCTTGTAAATGTGTGGTTTTCAAATAATAAGCTGTCTAATGAACAATTATCAAGAATCAAGGAAATGTGGACTCCTTAGATCTCAGTTTTATCATTATCTACAAGTCCGGCATGTGCTCTGGGTTTATAGAGACAGGAGTAAACTGTTACCAAACTTGAACCCGCTAATGTCAAAACTAACAGTAGAAAGCACTGAAATACAAGGGTGTCGCCAGACTATACAAATTATTAGTTGTAAATTCCCTGCACCCACTGCTAGTACTGAAAGAGGAAAAGGAACGCAATGTCGGGTAAGAGTGGATGGAGTTGAAAATGGTAACACATAAGGCAGTCATATCAGCAAAACTGCCTCATTCAATTAAAATATTTTCTCTGGGTGTACTACACACCAGATATGATGTAAAAAATGGGGAGGGGAACAAACCCCATCTGTCTGAGATTCAGGGTGAATAGAGGTACATTTATACACACAGTCTAGGACTGTCCTGTCATTCAATCATACTGGGCCAAAATATTCAATGTTATTGAGTACATCATTGGCATTTCCTTTCAAAAAAGTCCTAACCTTAAGCTATCGATCTTTAACATGCTACAAGATTGGGATGTTAATATGGGGGCAGGAACGTTGATTAGAATTGGAATGTTGGTGGCTAAGAGAGATATCTTACTTCACTGGAAGTCCTCCTCGGCACCACCCACTGCGAAATGGTTACGGGAATAGATTATTGTGCAATTGCTGAGAAAATGGTTTACAAAACGAGGACATGATCAGATAAACCACACCATATGGGGAACATGGTGGAACCACTTTAAGTTGAGACCAGTGTCCAGGGAGGTAGCAGAGGTGGAGTGAAACTTGAGGTTCAGCAGGGTAGTGTGGTGAATGGGATCAAAAGTGCAAGTAAGTGTAAATTAGTAATTTTTGTGGTTGCTGTGATGAGTGGGTGAGAGATTAGCTGAGCAGTAAGATGTATTTTATTGTCTAGGTGATAATTGTGTACAATTGTTTTGTCAGTTGTGTGTTAAAAAACAAATGATAAACACAGGAGTCTTAAAAAAATAGTGCTGTGGGTATTAGAAACTCATAAAAGAACAGAATGCGCTTCTGGGGAATCGACCACAGATATATTGCTGACTTTAAGTACTCTAGCTGTAGCTTAATCATTTGCTAAAACACAAGGTATTATTTATTAATGTATTTATCCAACACCAATAACACCATATTAAAATAGGATAGCATATGCCATAAAGGAGAATATTAAAGTTGTTGGAGTGATTGTGTACCTATTCCTGCTGTGACAACTGGTTGTGATGAAGCAGCTTTTAGTTTAGGCTGATGCAAAACAAGTGAGCTACAGGACTTTTCTGAAAGATAGAAAAGTTTGCATAGTTTTCAGATTCTCAGGCAGGGATTCCCATAAAGGACCAATACCAGAGAACGAATTTGTATGTTCGTTGTAAGTGCAACCAATGTTTAATTTGTGAGAGTGGAAAGGAGAGGACAGAAAGTGTTAGACTCATTTTACGGATGGTATTTATAGCTGGCTGTAGGTGAGAATTAAACAATTTGACCCTGAATATGAAAGTAGGAAGTAACAATTAAGAAATATATTGATAGGAGGTCATGTGATGCGTACCACCGAGAGCATGGTGAAAGCTCGCTCCTGCATCCATATACAAAGGGCAAATACATCAGTCCAAAATAACAAATAAGGTAAATAGAGGAGTACTTTTATTGGCCAAGGTTGCTGATGCTCACCAAGAGTGTAAAATAATAAGATAATAATCAAAGTATGGGCGTCTCAATGGGTCTCCTGCACAACTGGATCCATGTGGCATGTAGAACCCTTAATGCAACGATTAAGGTCAGCTCAATGCATCTTGAGGCTCATAATTTCCCATTGCAAATCTCGCAGGATGTTCAGAACTCGGGAGATGGGCTCCCACCTTGGACACAGCTGTCTAATTAAGCTACACTCAGTTCTCCATCCAGTGATTTCCAAAATTATACAATATTGTTCACTGTGCATATAAGTGGGTGTGGGTAATCTAAGCTTCCTTCTTTTGTATACAGTTTTCCGCTACTCTGCAAACAAAGGCTGTCTAATGCTCGCTTCCACTCAGAGTGATTAAGAAGTTTGCTAAGTGCAGACCAGACTGTGTCTAAATTCACTTTTTTCCCCATTCCCCCGCTACTTCAATGTACTGGTCACCATATTATTAACTCAAACGTGGGTCCAGGCAGAGGAGGGAGTGAAGAATATGGAATTCTCGTGCACAATATGATCATCACAACCAGGGGTGCAGTTAGATTCAGGGATTGGGGGGGAGGCTACTGCTTTTATCAATGGCAGTGTAGTCACTTTAAGAACCTGGGACCCAAAGACTAGTTGAGGTTTCCTTTATTGTTGCGGTACACTACATAATCTGGACAGCACTATAACACACGGAATGTTGAAGCTGTATTCATTGGTACAACACGGTAACCCTGTATTCCAGCTTCCATCGTGCATTCATACTTTTGAAATGCTTGGCAAGTACCAAAACCTGAAAGCAACTCATATTTGTAAAGATGTTGGTGCTAACATCACACGAAGAAGTACAGCAACTGAATATGATCATCCATTGAGCATCTATTGCACAAACAAACAATTTAGTTATCCAGCTGTATCAGCTGCTACAGCTGTCAGGACATTTGCTAACCCTGGCAGTATCTTTGGTATTGCAGTTTTTGATGTTCATCAAGACAGTTGTTGGATCACAAATTAAACATAGCTCTAAAAGTCCTGCACCGCGCAATCAAGAGGAGGGCTGAAGAACTCAGGGTAGGTCAAATGATCAACCATGTATTGCTATTCATGATCAAGGGGTATGTAATGTCCGGTTCATTTTGGTACTTTAGTTCTTGGAAGTCCATACCTTCCCAAAACCAACGCCCATGCATGCATCACAAATATGAACATTAGTAGCAAGACAGTAATAAATATTAATGATTTCTAAAAAATAGTAACAGTATAAGAGGAAATGCTACAGCCTTAAATCAGTGGAATCTCTACACAATGTTTTTACAGATGACGTGGTGTACATATTAAACTGAAATCCCTGAGTAGGAGCAAAAAGCTTATAAAATATGATTTATTGCGGTAATGCTAAGTGAAAGCATAACAATGTACTTTTAGAAACAAAGGTAGTCAGGCTTCTTACAGCAGTGAGGCGGTTAAATCAGAACAATTGAGAAAAAGGTTTTGGATAAATAGGGGTAACTTGCATGGCCCCTCTTGGGAACCTAACCTTTCCGTCTATCTCTTAAACAGCTATTAAAGACCTAAAATCGTGAGTGCGGAGCTCCGCGTCGAGGGTCCCAGCACGGCTCTGTTGTGAGAGGGGAACACCCTTCTTCCAAGTCACAGATATGAGTATCTGTTGTAGGGTGCCTCCGGACTTGACCAGTGTTGTTTTTCTCCTGTGTGTCGGCAACTTTGCTGGTATGTGCTGATCCTTCCATTATAGCAACCACCATTTTGTGCGCTGAATCCCACACACTGTATTGGGAACTTTCTCTCAGAATGCTTGGTTCCCGCCCTCTACTGACATCTAGTGGCTGATGGCTTCATATGGGCAGCTGAATTCTTCTTTCTGTCGACTCCCTTGAGGTTTTTTCTGCTACTCTGGGAGAAGAGGTGATTTGCTTACTGGTGGCCGCCATTTTGTGATTCCTTTCCACCTCATTTCATCTGAATATTAATAAATACTAACTGACTTTTACTCCAAATTTCTCCCTGATTGTTTGACGTTTGGGTGTTTCTTATACTGATGCTCTGTTAATACTGCAGAGACTTGGGCATTTTCATCTTATTACTGTTTATATTTTAGTGGAAACACCCCCTCTCAAGACGTTTTGAAGCAATTTTTCTATGTTTTGACTTCATATCTGCTTGCACATAACAGGCACATCCACTCTAATGAAAGCAAAAATGTTTTTGTGCCTTCACTATTCAATTTTTCTTGTTCTTCTCAATTGACTCATTATTTTTTAAGAGCTTAGGGACCACTATTTGTCACTTTCTTTTCACTATTTGTGATTTAAATCACTAAGACAGTGGACCCTGCGATTTCTTTTTTTGGACTTAAACTTCCATTACCTCACAATAAATTTGACTCTGCCTTCCTGTCGCTGGAAATTCAGATTTAAGGTTTTGCTTACTAAATTTCCTTTGTCTTTTCTATGGGAAGACTAAGAAATCTTAAATGTACTACTCCCTCCAAACCTACTATGCAATCAGACTCCGACTCTGCTAGCAACGAAATGGAAGACATTTCTCCTCAGAAACCTGATCACACGACAGGCACCATTCCAAAATCACATCCTTCAAGTAAACTATCTGCAATTTCCACCAAGCGACAGAAAAAATACCCTACTTCACCAGTGAACTCAGCACCATCCTCCATGGATATAATCCTTGAGGAAATTTGTGCTGTGAAACAATTTATTGAGGAAACCAATAAAACTTTGCAGTGTCTAAACGATAAATGGTCTTTGTTGGATTTACGTTTGCTTGTTGTGGAACAGAAAACGGAGTCTCTTCAGGTCTCATGTTCTCGCTTCTCCAGTCTGGAGTCTGTGATATCTCTGCTCAAGAGGCAATCAGAGGATTTAGAAAACTGGAATCACTGAAACAACCTTCGAATTTATGGTCTTCCCGAAAATACAGAGGGTTCCAATCCAACCGTCTTTTTTCAAACATTTTTGCCTAAGCTCTTGGATCTTACTACTACTTGTCCTCCCAACATTCAAAGACCTCACAGACTTGGTCCCAAGATCTCCGCAAAGCCTCGTGGAGTCATCATGTTTTTCTTGCAATACACAGACTTTCTACAAGTGCTGTCTGCAGTCAAGTCCAAAAAACAATTTTTTGGGGAGGATCAACGCCTATTTTTTTCTCAAGATGTGACCAAAGTTACAGCTGACTGTCAGACAAAATTTCTTGATCTTCGCCCTCATGCCAGATTTGACCCAATTCATCCTTCCCTTTGCAAAGTCACATATAAAGAAAAACCTACTACATTCGATGAACCAGTTGTTTTGAAGGAATTACTTCGTTTACATGGAGCGGTCGCTATGGACACTTCAAAACATACTTGATTTGGTATTTTGCTTCTCCATGTCTGATTGTTTCCTGTATTTGTAATTTCTTTATCATTGTTTTGTTTGTAATTCTGTAATGGTCACAGTATTAAAATATATTTTCTCACCTATATGTTTTTCTCATAACATGTGCAATTCCTTTCCCAAAATCGCTTCCCGCATGATCTCCCCTGTTTGTTGTAGTTATCCATGGTCACTCTGCTTTTCGGGGGAGCTCTGATGATGTCGCCGTTGTACTCTGGTGGAGCCATTCCTCATTTCGTCTTGTGTTGTAGGTATGTTTTTCAGTCATCATCTGTATGACATGTACTGTCTTATTGTTCTCTATTTCATCTTCTTTTCTTCTGTTTTCTTTCTTAAGGTTTCCTCTCTCCACTTTCTTATGTATTTTATCTTTTTTACTCCTTATGTCTTCTTTTCTAAAATACATGCTATATTTATTTCAGTTTACTTCCTCATATCTATCCTATTTTGAATCTGAGTTCGCTCTTGTGAGCATACTACTTTTTCATGCTTTTATAATTAAGTTAAATTTTGGGTTACTACATGGAACATTAAAGCATTAAGCAATCCTATCAAAAGGCAACGGGTGCTATCTCATCTAGCGAAATTAAAAACTGATGCTGCTCTATTTCAAGAGTCCCACATTTCTGAAGATGAAGTGTCCAAGTTGAAACGATGTTGGGTGAGTCATGTATTTAATTCTCCAGCTTTAGGCAAGTAAAATGGGGTTGTGATTTTATGTCATAAAAAATTACATGTTTCACTTGTTCAATAGGAATGGGTTGGGTTATTGTTAAGCTCCTCATAGATAAGATCCCTTTATTTTTTTTGTAGTGTGTATGCCCCTACTTCGGTTGATAAGGTTTTCTGGACTAATGTATCTGACAAAATGCTTCTATATGATGATGATTATATTATTTTTTGGGGGTGATTTTAACCAAACTCTAGATCCCATATTAGATAGAAACTAGATTTAAGTTTGTTCCCTCAAAAATGCACTCACAATTCTCATCCGCAATACGTCGAAAATCGTTGGTAGAGATCTGGAGACTCTGTCACCCTGACCTTCAAGATTATAGTTTTTACTCAGCCGCACATCTCTCACAGTCCCATATTGATTACCTTTTCCTAAGTAAGTCCCTTGCCCAACATGCCATTCAGTCTGAGATTTGTTCTATTTTAATTTCAGACCACACTCCTGTACTTGTAGATATATATCTTATCCCATTCTCTCCCCTCCCAGGAAGATGGCGTTTTAATAACTCTTTATTTCTTGCTCCCAATTACTGTCAACAATTTAATTCCTTTTCCTCTGAATTCTTTATTATTAACAAAACCCCGGATTCTTTAAAGCTGCTGCCAGAGGCTTTATTATCAATTTCATATCGCAAAAGAAAAAATCTCTAGTACAACAATCCATTCAATTACTGAAAAAAAATTAAACAGTTAGAATATGCATAGAATATGCATATTATCAATCTAATAATGAATCTTCTTTAAAGAATCTTATTGACGCCAAACTTGCTTTTAATAGAATTTTTACTGATGCTGCTTCCAATTATTTACTGAAATGCAGTTCTCGCTATTATGGGGTCAAAACGGAATGGGGAAGTTATTGGCTAATTACTTTAAAATTGGAAAGGAAAGAATGAGAATAGAATCCAGAGTTGTAGCAGTAATCCGATTTCTAAAGATAATGACATTCTAAAGGA
This sequence comes from Lissotriton vulgaris, assembly GCF_964263255.1. Taxonomy (NCBI): domain Eukaryota; kingdom Metazoa; phylum Chordata; class Amphibia; order Caudata; family Salamandridae; genus Lissotriton; species Lissotriton vulgaris. Next base: position 1,630,366,922 of record NC_141694.1, on the reverse strand, counting down.
ATTTGTTACATTCTACAAGAACTTCTTAACACCTGAATCCCTCTCAGAACAGTCTGATCTTTCTTCTTACTTCCAGTCCATCCCCTCTCCTTCTAACCACATTGATTTTGATTCCCTGGGAATGTATATTTCTTTAGCAGATAATACTAATGCTGTTTCAGTTCCACGTCGTGGGAAAGCACCTGGGCCGGATGGTTTTACTACTGAGTTTTATGATAATTTTGCAAAAATGATTTTGCCTGATTTTTTACTCTTGTTTAAATCTTTCACCGATAATAGCTCATCTCAAGGCACGTTGCTTAATTACAAAGGAGGATAAGGATCCTTCTTTCCGAAAAAATTATCGGCCTATCTCACTAGTTAATACAGACTAGAAGATTTTCGCTAAGATCCTGGCTCTCCGTATCGATCCAGTCTTACCTGACTTGATTGGTCCTGAACAATCCGGTTTTGTTAAAGGAAGAGTATCCTCTGACAATTCTCGAGTATTCTTTAATGTACTAAGTAAGGCCTCCTCCTTAGATCATTCTATGGCTGCTACCGCTTTGGATGCAGAAAAGGCCTTTGATAGGATTCGGTGGAATTTTATGTTTCATGCTTTACGATGGGCCAGTTTTCCTCCTAAACTGATTCCTTTAATTTCTTTGTTGTATTCAGGACCCAAATCATCAATATTTGTTAACTTTAGAACTTCTGATTATTTCCCACTGCATAGAGGTGTGCGACAGGGATGCCCCTTGTCACCACTGTTATTTATCATAGCTTAGAACCTTTTATAACCAGGATTAGACAAGATAATTGTTTTTCAGGTTTTCATTTTGGTCCTCATCAGGTTAAAATAACATTATTTTATATTGTTCCAATCCTGAAGCCTATATTCCTCACTTTCTTCAACAGGTATTCTCCTTCTCCCAGCTTTCAGGATATTGTCAAAATACAGATAAATGTGAAGTTTTGCCTTTTTAATGTTTTATGCCAGACATATCTTTTTGACCATTCCGGCTTTTCTTGGCAACCTTCTAAAATAAAACACTTAGGCTTATGGTTTGCTCCTTTAATTCCTGAAACTATAAGGTTAAACTTTGATTATTTCACCAAAAAAGTAAATGCTGCTGTAATCCGTTGGCACCCTCTTTTTCTATCCTGGTGGGGTCATTTATTAGACTCGGTTAAATTGATGCTCTCTCCTCTCATTTTATATATTATTTCCATGATACCTATACACATTCCTGGATACTATTTTAAGAAAATTGACCCTACCTTAACAACATTTTGGGAGGAAAATAAGCCCCCTCGTGTAGCTATATCCTCTTTGAAACAGCACAGACTTCATGGAGGTATTAGGTTTTTTTATTTTAAAGCTTATCATTCCGCTTTCTCGCTAAAACAAGCTTCTAGTTGGATCTCTATGAACCTCTATATCCATCTATATGGATAAAAGTAGAGACATTTGTATTGCCCCTTTAGATTTCCAAGTGATCTTTGCCTTCACCACCAATATTTCATCTTCACGTTCCCCTGTCATCTCCCACTCTCATAAATCTTTGGTCTCTCTTTTACCATCCTCTTAGCCTTCAATTAATTCCCATCATCAAATACCTATTTGGCATAATAAATTACTACAAATTCATAATCGTTCTATATACTGGAAAACGAGGCATTCCAAGAGTTTACATTGGATATCTCAGTTACTACATAACAACCAACCCCTTTCTTTTTCGGATCTCCAAAATAAATTCTCTTTACCATTGTCCTCTAGACCGCAATATGATCTTTTATGTTCTTCCCTAAATTAATATCTTCTAACTTTACCAACAGACACAAACTTTTCCGCACATTACAAAAACCTATCTCCAATACTTGACACTTCCCCCTTCTTCTAATATATATCAATTGCTACAATCTCCCCCAGACAGACACAAATCTAAGGCTGAATTGGCATGGGGGAAGGATCTCTCACGTTTGGCCAATTTATTTATGGGACAAAATATGGTTTAAACTTCATAAAACGTCTTGAGCTGCAAACACCACACAAACCCTCTATTTTATTTATCACAGAGTATTATTTTCTCCACTAGCCCTAGCATCTTTTTCACCAGATATGTCCTCTACATGTTGGTCCTGCCCTTGCCCATCTGCCGATTTAAAACACATGCTGTCTGAATGTTCACCTATTCATCAATTCTGGCACCTGGTTTGGTCTCAAATTAACATCATTTTCAAACTTCAGATTCCTTTATCTATCACAAATGTATTTTTGGGCACATTATTAACCCAATGGCCTCACTCCTCCCTGAGTTTCAAACTCTTAGAGTTATTGCTAGCAATTGCCTTTAATTAAATAACTTCTAACTGGAAACAGGCAGACAAAGTTACTTTTAGATCCTTGTGGAACGCTGTTTGTTTTCATTACCGATTAGATACCAATTATGTTTCCCCATATTTCCGTAGCATTTAAAAGAGATTTATTATGGCTCCCATTAACAACGTATTTATCTTTGTCTGCCTCTTCTAGTTTTGAAACTGCTAAGATTTCAGACGATGTAAGGAACCACTTTGAGATCTCCCCTTGCCGCTCTATTTCTAGACGTTTACAAATTTCTTAACAACCCTATGTTTGTAATACGTTATTCCTATTCATTTATTGTTATGCTCACATTGTTGCATTATTACTCCTAATTGTTATATAGTAGTGGCATATTGTTTCCCTCCCTTGCACCCTTCTTTTTATTGTTTATATTGCGAATATTTCTTTTTGTATACAGCTTGGCTAACCTATCCTTATATATTTTTATCTCACTACATACTTTTTATGTTAAATAGTATTTGTTCTATTCATTGTATTGCTGTTTCATTTCTTGTTTTCTTTAATAAACTCAAACTTTTAAAAAAGACTTAAAATCTCAAAAACTAATAGTCTTTGTCCTCCCAGGTCAGATCTTCTTCCAGCGCTTCTTCAACAGTAGGCGCACTGTGAAATGTAACTATAAGTAGGAGTCTCATGAGAAGTTGAACTGTAAATATTGCGGAGCAGCTAGACAGTTTCCTGCCTCAGTGGGACTCTATCTGACCTAGCTTAGTATCTCTGTAAGATTTACAAAGCTCAGTCAGCATCTGATTCACTCTGACAACACAACAACATCCTTTACTGATTCCTCCTGCCACTCATTGTTTCTAATTTTCGGTACTGCACAGTTGTTGGTCAGATGCTTAAGGCTGGTTACCCAAAAAGCACTGTTGCCTGTTTGGCGAGAGACCAATGTCTTAGAGAACACCCACTTCATATACAAGGCTCAGTCCCTCTGCTTTGTGTTCTGCCTTTCTCTCTCCTTATTTTTTCTCAATCACTTCCCCTGTGCTTCGACGTAATTATATGATGTCTTAAAAAGGTATAAAGAAAAGCAAAATATCATCTTAAGGCAATCAGAGACAAATATGCAAAATAACCTTTTAAGGCAACCAGAGACGTAAAGTAAAGTCCTTTTGTGCTAACATTCTAAGTTAACATTTTATTTTAACAGCATCTCTCTCTCTCTCTCTCTCTCTCTCTCTCTCTCTCTCTCTCTCTCTCTCTCTCTCTTTGTGTATCTTGTCCTACACTATCTCTAGGTTTTTGCCACACTCCTTGGATCTCTCTTTCTAGAATTCTTTTCAGAGTCTCTGTCTTTCACTCTCTGCTCGTCATCCTGCAACCATTTAGCACTTCCTCTCCCTTTTTCAATCTCCCCTTATCCATCGGCCTACTCAGTCTTCCGTCATTAGATCCCCCAAAGATAATTTCCTCCTCCACCTATTCTTTCTCATCCCATCACTATCTGCATCCTCCACTCTCATCACATCACTATCTGCATCCTTACCAACTTCATCACTTTTCCTTCCTCCACCACAGTTTTGTGTACTTATCTTCCCTCTTACTTTGCTCCACCCTTCTTCTCCACCCCAAATAATGTTGCTCTCTTCATCAATTTCTACCTCAGACCTCCACCATAGCCCTACTATGCCTACTACAAAACAACCGGGGAGAAGGTTTCTCACAAATGAGGTGCAAGTGCTATTTGCATCGAACATACATCCCACAAAGGCAGAGTTTTGGACAACCCAACTGGAGTGGATGCATGTTGCCAGGTGATCATCATGCTCCCTGCCAGAAACTTCATTTAAAATAAAAGGTAGTAGTACAACCACAGTATTATGTGGTACATTACCCCACTCTACCCTCTAAACATGAAATGCTACTTCAAAGCTAGTAACATCATTACTCCTTCAAATTTACACTACACTGTCACAGCAAGTACCATTCATGCATGTTTTCCTCCAACACAAAACATGTACATATTTGGCAACAGCAAAACATGCATATCTCACATACAGAATAGGTACAGCATGGGCAGTAGAAAGATGAGCATAGGAGCACCTGACACCAACAATGTATGACGGCTGGTATGGGGGCAGGGTTTTGCTAGGAGATAATCCCAGCATTAAAGTCTATGTTTGAAGATAGGGTAAGTGCAGAAGTCTGCGTCAAGGTCCCCAACAATCCACGGAGAGTCGGAGAGCAGGAATAGATGCAAGCTCAGAGTTTTTGGGCAGTGGACACCTGAAGATACCACTGCCATCTTGTCAGGCCACGTCCTCTATACCGGCGGGTCAGTATATTCTACAGGGGATAGGAATCAACCTTTCGCCAAAGAGATCATGGATAACAGCACTCCGGTTATGGCAGTACTGGCTACATGCTGTCAACATGTGGTAATCCATAAACATTTTGTAAAACAAGAAAACTATGGAACAGGGCTGGAGGTACAAACAACATGTATCCATTGAGACAGGAAGTGGTATCCTTGTTCTACTTCATGTAGGGGGTACTTAGGTACCTCCCAGGTAGCGATCATACCCTCTTAGGAGAAGGACTTTCTTTTAGCGAAGAATAATCTCCAATTTTGCCAAATCAACAATTATAAAACGTGATAGCAGGACCCCATAAAGGCATAGTTGCTAAAGTCAGAAAAACTGGGAGAGAAGAGAAGAAAAGAGTAATGATACCATTATTTATGCATGACAGAGAGAATTTCTAAATACGTCCAGAGCAGAAGATTTCCCTCTTTCCTGGGAATATCATCAAAGCTTCCTGGCATCCCAGGATGATAATACTACAGTGCACTACACTTACCAATCAGCCCGACCTTTTCCAGCTGGTGTTGGCACACCGGCAACCGCTCTCTGTCGCATCTTCAATTCGGTCGCGCATTGTTCAAGCGTGCGGCTCGGGCAGGCTCCAATTCCCTGTCGAAGTGAGTCGCAGGCCACCAGTGATGCAACGCATCCAGAGCCAGCCGCAGACCCCAAATCTTTACAGCTCCAAAAAACTCACGTGCCAGGGTCATCCAGGTCCCTGTAATGATGTAGTGTATACCCCCAATGAAGTGCCACTCAGTTGCAGGTAAGTGTTTAACTTTATTAATTATCTATGGAGAGCGCACGGAGCATACTCGATGTCTTCGGGCTCGGCTCTCACTCCACAACAGCAAAAGGCCGTTGAGCTCTACGTTATTACGCCGCCGCGTAACGACTAGAGCGCAACACTACATATCTACCTCCTTTACAATTAAACAACAACAGAGAAGAAAGTCTCAAAGTCTATCAGCAGGCTATGCCATTCACCTCCCCCATATCATAGTCTCTGTATCTCGCGGGCCTCACTACAGTTCTACCAGCACGTGTACGTCTCACCGGGTGGAGGAGGGACTCTCTGTTCTTTCTCCAGTTGTCTTTACTCCCATCCTTCCAACTCCCGGGAGATTTTCTCTCTGCGGTGTTTTGCCCAGACCACTCGAATATTCTGTAACAACAGGATTATCCCCTGTGTCCAACTCTCCTTCTCTTTCCGCTACTCCAGAATTCACCTCACCTTCCCACAGCGGAACAATGTCATTTGGTTGGTCCTGGAGGTTTTCTGCTTGCAATTCTTCTTCTTTGGTCCACTGCAGTATCTTGTTGCACTTGGACATACGATCTTGAGACCAGATTTTTCCATCACGCAATAAAGCGGATCTGTTATATACTTCCTTTACTTGCAAGTACGCACTGAACTTGCTGTCCACCTTTCTTCTCAACTGGGCTAGTTTGACTCTGACCCACTCTCCTCTTTCTAACTCCGTCTCCTTCACATTATGCCTTCTGTTGAAGTGTTCGGCATATATTCTTTGTGCTCTTTCTAAATTGTGGTGGACTACCGCCGGAAACCACCTGCTCTTGATGGTTCGTTCCTTCCACGCTAGATTGTCCTTGGTAAAAGGGTCACGCCCTCTCAGGATTTGGAAAGGACTGTATCCTGTGCAGGTTGGGGTGATTCTGTAGGCCCACAATGTGCTCCTTACCTCCTTTTCCCAGTCCTTTCCTGCTCCTATTGTAGATTGTATGGAGCCCGTGATGACTCGGTTAAACCTTTCGGCTAAGCCATTGCCGGCCGGGTGATATACAGATGTGTGTTTTATCTTGATGCCGTTTCTTTCCATGTATTTGTTCCATTTCTCTGATGTGAACTGGGGTCCATTGTCACTCAGAATGGAGCGGGGAATACCTTCTCGGAGGAAAGTAGCTGTGATTAACTTCAGCACCATTTCTGTGTCCATTTCCTCTTGGATGTCTATTTCTGGCCACTTGGAAAACCTGTCTATGAGTACTACTACGTATTTCGGTACTCCCTGTGCGTTCAGAACTAGACCCAAGATGTCTATTGATAACTCTTCCCATGGATTTGATGGGTTGTCGAACTTCCCCAATGAAGGGCGCATCAACGTTTGCGACTTGTCAGCCTTTTGGCACTGTTCACATTCACGAACATGAATTTCGATCAGGTTGTCCATTGCTGGCCACCAGTACATCTGTTTTGCTCTCAGCTTCATTTTCACAATGCCCAGGTGTCCTTAATGTAGAATGGCAAGTAAGTGCGGTACCAGTGTAGCGGGAGGAACTACTTTATCTCCTCTAAATAGGAAGGTCCCCCGGTCTCCGATGGATAGTTCGTCTCGCACATCGAAGAACTTCCTGTGCTCTGCTTTCATGTGTCTCTTTTCCGGCCATCCTTGCAGAATGAAGCGCTTGACTTCCATGATGTCTGAATCGTCCTCGTAGGCTTTCTTCCACTCTTGCCCACTTATTACTTTTTCATGATCTTCCATGAAGGTGACGCTAACATTGTTCTCTTCGGAGTACTGCGGGCCTCCTCCATGGCGGAAGCTCGGCTGAAATAGTCGGCTACTTTGTTTCTTGTCCCTGAGATGTACTCTATGTCGTATCTATAGTCCAAAAGCTTCAGTGTCATCTTAGCAATGTGTGGCGTGTCATTTGCATGTCCCCTGGACGTGAGTACTTTGACTGGTGGCTTATGGTCCGTCTTGAGCCTGAATCTCATGCCCCATAGAAATTGGCGGAATTTCCCCATGGGCCACACCACAGCTAACATCTCCTTTTATATTACGCTGAACTTCTGCTCCGTGGTTGAAGGCAAACTGGACGCAAAAGCTAATAGTGGCCATTTCTCCGTTTTTCCTCTCCTGCATAAGGACTGCTCCCAGTCCTATTTCACTTGTGTCGGTCGTTAGTATGGATTTCCCTTGCTGATCGAATCCTTGTAGCGTGACTGCCTTGCTAATGTCCTCCTTGATCTTCTGAAACTCTCCTAGTGTCTCTTCCGTCCACTTAAAGATTGACTTGTTACGTAGGAGATGGCGCAGGTGGTGCGTCTTGGTGGCAAAGTGCTGCACAAATTTACTATAATACTCACCCATCCCTAAGAACGATCTTATTTCTTCCTTGCTTTTCGGAGGAGGTGCTTCACATATGGCCTTGACGTGTTTGGGTGTGATGCCGTGATCACTGATCTCATGGCCTAGTAGGTAACCGACAACATTCCAAACTGGCACTTCTCCCACTCTGCTGTGAGCCCATTTCGCTCCAGGACATGTAATACATCGGACAGCTTCCTGTCATGGTCTGCTTGATCCTTGCCCATCACCAAGATGTACTCCTTCCACATTCTTAAACACTTTGTGCATGAGCTTCTGGAATACGGCTGCCGCCGATGCCAGTCTTAACGGCATGCGGCGGAACTGGTAGAACCGAAAGGTGTTATGAAGGATGTCAGCTTGCGGCTCGAGTGGTGCAAGGCTATCTGATGGTATGCCGAAGTGAGGTCAATGGTGGAAAACCATCTTACCCCCTTCGTTTTCGCTAGCATTCCGTCTATTCTTGGTAACAGGAATTTTTCAACTATTATGTTCTTGTTCAATTCCCTCGAGTCGACACATAAACGGACCTTACCGCTGAGTTTCATTGCCACCACTAACGGTAGATTTCTCACTTTGTGACATACCGGTTTTGCGTCGGCCTTGAGGTCAATCTTGTGCGTAATTTTTGTCAATTTCCCGAGTACCTCCAAACACTGTTGGGAATTCTTCCTTCATTCTGGTGACGTCAGGCTGTTGTTCCGGGCTGGCCATCAGGACTTGTGTGATGCCACCCGGGTTTAGCTGTATGCCTAGGTCGCCTTGGTCTATCCATCCTAAAACTGAAGGGCCTTTTTCTGCCACATTTAGCTTGCATTCTACATTGCGATCCTTAAACACGAATTTCAGGACTCAATATGCAACCATGGGAATGGGCTCTCCTGTATAAGTGACAGGTCGAATGTCTGGAGGTTCCAGGTAGGGTCCTAGGCTGTCTTTGAAACGTTCATTCCACACCACCTGTTGTATTATGGTATACGGGGACCCAGAGTCTGCCACCATCTTGATCGGTATCCCTCTATAACTAGGTCACATTGCGGCTTCTTGGAGAGATTGCAGTCAATGCCTAGTATGTGTTCTTCAATTCACAGCACATTGTCCTCTTCTTCTTCTCCTCCTTACACCCTCCATTCCTGGGCTATGTACTTCACTGCCGGTCTCTTTTGCTTGGGGCGGCATACTTTCTCGGAGTGCCCCACGATACCACAGAACATACATTTGGCGCGGAAGGCCGGGCAATGTTTCTCATAGGCTGCGTGAAATGGACTGCCACACCTATAGCATGCATTCTTGCTTTCATTGGCGGGTTTCTTCGCTTGTGTTGGTCTGGGTGTCCACTTGGCTTGTGTCTTCATGTCCCCCTGCTGTTACCTTGCTTCTCTCCGGTGGTTCTGCTTCGGTGACTCTGTTAACCATGGGCCTCGCGGCTGTTTCTCTTTTATCCGCGTCCGCACACCTTTTGGATAGCTCTGCCTTCTTTACCATGGCTATGACTTCCTTCAGGGTAGCATCCCCGTTTACCCACAGTTTGTCTTGGATCGCTGTATTTGTGGTGTGCATGACTATTTGGTCTTTGATGAACTCGTCGTGTAAGGTGCCAAATTTACACATGATTGCTAGTTTCTTTAAGGCAGCTATGTATTCGTCTATGGACTCTCCTGCTGCCTGCTTCCTCTGTTGGAAGTTGTACGTGTCTATTGATGTGCAAACCACTGGTCTATAGTGGTTGTTTAGGTCGTCGATCGCGTGTTGGAACACGTCGTTGTCTGCTGCCTGTCGCGGTGTGGGGACTAGATTCTGGAAAACTCTGATGCCCTCCGGGCCTAGGTTGGGGAATAATATTCTCCTCCTCCTCTTGCTGGGAAACGCCTCTACGTTCTCATCCTCTAGGGCTTCCAGATAATTCATAAAGTATTCCCTCCAATCCTCCCACTTCATCACATGATCCCCTGGTTTGGGTAGGAATGGGACAGGTGTCATTTTTTTTTTCAAATTCTTTTATTGTTTCAAAAAGACAAACAAAACATGAGGATAGACCATCATGAATACAAAGAGTCCCACATTTCGCAATGAGTAAAGGCTCGACAATAATCCAGCAATTCCACAAGGGACTTTAGATCTGAAATCTAGTCTGGCGCTGCGATATCAAGCCCCTTCCATCAGCACAATAGTATTACGCAACCCTGGGCTCTAAAACATTATACGGTACCCCATATATGGTCATCCTCAATGCCCAACGACCTCCCCTTCCCCCCGCCCCTGTTGCCGGCGCTGTTACCTAATTAACAAGTGTCATCAATATACTACCCTAATGTGTGAAGTGCGTGCTGAGCATCTCAGCCATGAAACTAAAAGTCTCCGCCACCACCCGGAATCCAGGGATCACCCCCGCGCTAAACTCCCCAAGACCCGAGGAGGCCACCTACAACTGCTCCTCATCCGTCAATGTGCCAGAATCTGAGCCAATATCTCCATCCGGCATCCGGAGTTCCATCACCAAAGCCTCCCACGCCCGCGCCGCTTCCAGCGCCCTATCGCTATGGGATCTATGGGCCTGCTGAAATCGAACGGAACCCTTGCTGCCCGCCCACATAAGCATTGCTGCTTTCCATCTAACATAGCTAGGGCCAGCCGCTGCCTTACAGTGTAATGTAATTTCCCTCTTGGCCAGAACGTGCCCCAGGTCCATAAATTTGCTTGTTATCTTAGTTTTGCTAGTGTGTGGGAACCAGTGCAATAGGCAAGCTCCTTTATCCAGAACAACCTGTCGCTCAGTCACCTTAGAAAGCAACTCGGTTACCTCCTCCCAATATGTTCCCAGCTGGGGACAGTCCCACAGCATGTGGCTCAGGTCCACGCCCTGCAGCTGACACCGGGGACAGATCGCAGTATCAGTCTGAAAATATTGATTCATTTTTGCTGGCGTGAGGTATGCCCTATGTAAAGGAAGAATTGGATTAGCTGAAACCTAGCATTCCTGGTACCCTTCCATGCTCTTTTAAGTGTCTGTAACCAGGCGGCGCCCGGGATCGTTTTATCTAAGTCCGTCTCCCAGTGCTCCCGCAGTTTTTGTAATGGGTTAAGCCCTTCCCCTAGCATCCATTTATACAGACAGGTAACCGTCTTGTACGTGCCCGCTGCCATCACTACAAACTGACACGCTCGGCTTGTTGGCGGTTCGGAGAGACCAGCACCCCAATGCGTCTGTATGGGTGTAACCAATGCCGCGTGTAGCAGGTAATGGCCTCGTGGAAGACCAAAGGTCTCCTGTAACGTACCAAAGGGTAATAGTACACCGTCTGCATACAGGTCTCCCACCATCTGCAGGCCCAGGTCCTCGCATTCCACCAGGGCGGACCAATCACCGTCATGTGGCAATGCTGTGCACATGCTCAACGGAATCTCGGGCGCGTAAGGACGCTGCACTCCGAGTCTATTGTGGAAACATTTCCAACAATGCCGCAGTGTGCCCTCTACCATTGATAAGTCAGCAGTCCTCAGTCGCTGCTGCAGGATTACGAATGTCAAGACATGCCTGGGCGCCTCCGGCACTGACCCCCCCTCGGGTCCCCGAAATTCCAACGCCACCGCCTGAGTAAGAAACTGAAATTGCGCGGCCAAATAGTACAATTCAGAATCTGGGGCGGCAAGGCCTCCTTCAGCTCTCGGCTGCATCAGTGTATCCAGCACCTCCCTACGCCGTCCTGCACTCAAAATGAAACTGCCCACCTCGGAACGGAGCTGTCGGAAAAAAGCAAACAGTCCTCGTATCGGCAGGGTCCGGAAAAAGTATAACAAGCGGGGAAAGCGCCACCATCTTCAGCAGCGCACCGCGACCGGCCACCGACAATGGCAAGGTCCCCCAAAACCTCATGCTACCTCTCAGGCCTCTCATCTCTCTCCCAATGTTGTCCTCAAGGAGATCCCCCTGATCATGATACACCTGCGTTTCCAGATAGGGAAGGCACCTCGGTTCCCACGCCAGATCTGGCGGCAGTGTGGGCGGGTTACATGTACTAGTCACTGGGAAAACGCAGGTCTTTGCGCAGTTAACCCGTAGTCCCGAGATATCCCCGAAGCTGTCAAGGTGGGTGCGTGCCCCCACCAGTGTATCCCCTGTATCTCTCAAAAAACATCAGGAGGTCGTCCGCATAAAGTGAAATATACTGCGCATGACCTCGGAGCTGGAGTCCACAGTATTCCCTTCCCATTCTAGCGCGCGCTGCCAACGGCTCTATCGCAAGGACAAACAGCAGCGGGGAGAGCGGGCAGCCCTGCCTAGTGCCCCGTCCCACCGGATAGGAAGAGGAGATAACCCTACCCACTCGGACTCTAGCTGTCGCCGACGAATACAGTATTGCAGCCCAGCGAACGTAACCAGCTCCAAGCCCAAATGCCATCATGACTGAGAACAGATAGGGCCATTCCAGGCTGTCAAATGCCTTGGCAATGTCAACGTAAAGGACCATCGCCTGCCCCTCCACTCCACGGCCTCCATCCAATATTACTATCAACCTACGTATGCTACTGGCGGTATTACGCGTCGGGATAAAGCCAGCCTGGTCCGGATGAACCAACTGCGTCATAAAGGGAAGGAGTCTAGTGGCCAGCATCCGCCTCAGTATTTTATAGTCAGTAGTGAGTATAGAGAGAGGCCTGTACGCAGCTGGGTCAGTCGGCTGCTTTCCTGGCTTGAGGAGCAGGACAATAATGGCTTCCCTAGTAGAAGCCGGCAATACTCCCGTCCGTCTGGCCTCCCGGTACATCGCCAACAATCTGGGGGCCAGGAGGTCAATATACGTCAGGTAGAATTCAATAGGCAAACCGTCGCTGCCCGGTGTTTTGTTGCGTGCCAATTGCTTAATGGCGCAGCGAATCTCAGCCAGAGTAATATCCTGTTTGAGCTCCTCCGCCTCCTCCTCTTCAATTGCAGGCAGCTCCAAGCCCTCTAGAAATGCCTGAGTATCCTCCTCACCAGTCCGCAACTGGCTGGTGTGGAGAGTCGCATAGAAGGATCGAAATCGGTCATTTATGAGATGTTGCTCATATTCCAACCGTCCCGAGGATGAAGCTAGCGCCAAAATGGGAATGCACCTAGGAACAGGATCAGCCAGCCAAGCCAGCAATGTGCCCACTTTGTCCTGTTCCGCATGCGCCAAGAAAGCTCTGTGATCAAAGCACCGGAGGTGCTCCACCCCCACCGCCACCACCTCCTTCTGGGCCAGTACCTCGTCACGCGTGCCAGAGCCATCCGAATGTGCCCTCTCCGCTTCGTGAAGGGCGAGTTCGCCCGTCTTGAATTCCTGCAATAGCATCTTCCGAACTCCCACCCATTTGGCTATACAGATCCTGCGGACCACCACTTTAAAAGCATCCCATTCCAGGGCCACCGTCGTAGCAGAGCCCGCATTCTCCGCAAAGTATGGTTCTACCCCATCTCCCAACTCCGCGTGAAAAACCTGATCCTCCAACATCTCTGGGCGCAATCTCCAAATCGGGACCCTGGGGTGTTCTGCTATCCAGCAGAAGTTTACCAATAGCGGATTATGATCCGATATGGTACGCGTTAGATACTCGTTACTAGCTGCCAGTGACGCCAAGCCGATACTACATAAAAAGGCGTCCAACCGAACGTGAAGATCGTGCAAGGCAGAGTAATATGAATAATCTCTATTGACCCGGTGCTGCTCTCGCCAAATGTCAATGAGTCCCAAGTTGTCTTGCCATTGGGCTCGAGCCCTAGCCAATTTATTGACCGGGGCTGTGGGCAGTGGAGGATGGGACCTGTCCGTGGTGACATCAACAACTGAGTTAAAGTTTCCCCCCAGCAATACTGGTGTTGTGAAGTAATCCGTTAGGGCAGTAGACAAGGTCTCCAGGAAGGACGCCTGCTCAACATTGGGAGCATAGACAGAACAGAGGGTCACTTCACGCCCATACAGGCGACCACTTACGGCAATGTAGCGGCCATCAGGGTCAATCAGTTGGTCCAACACTTGAAAGGGGGCCCTAGCCCTAACTCAGATCAGAACCTCCCGTGCAAAGGCTGAGTAAGTAGTGTAATAAAGCTGCCCTCGCCGCCTACGCTGCAGCGCAAGCCCCTCAGTCTTAGTCAAGTGTGTCTCCTGTAAGAAAGCCACCTGCGCGCCCCTGCGGATCAAATAGGAGTGAACCTTATACCTACACTGCATGGAGTGCAATCCCCGAACATTCCAGGATATACATTTCACATCAGGTGATGGACCCATAACAATAATGTGAGAACCACTCAAAGTAGCACCGCCCTTCCGGCTGCCAGGTGACAACATCAATACACAAATACACAACACTCGATAGTTCCACTTTTCCGGCAAAATCCACCAGCAGGCAGTGTCCCCTAAACAAACTAAATCCATCCCCAAACAACCCGCCCCACCCAGTACACCTCCCTCCCCCCCAAGAACAGGCACCAACACAGTGAATCCCATCCAAACTACCCCAACTGTGTGCCTCGTGCAAAGCTAAGGCAATCTAACTAGTACCATCCAGTGGGGGATGGATAGGGCCTAAGGAAATTACCTACAAGAAAACAAAAGCACAACTAGTGCCCGCCCACAAATCCCCCTAAAATACAATACCTCCCAGATCCCCCCGGAACCCCATGTAACCCCAGCGCCACCTCAACCCTAGTCCCTCCTGATATAATCACCCAGCCCCCTGCATGCCCAATGCCCCACCATAACCCCTATTTAAAGGAGCGAACAATAACTGCAGCACAGCATTCCAGGGCAGAACCCCCAGTCCCACAGCCATCCCAATATCTACTCATCTCGCAGCCCATCTGCAGTTCCAGGAGTGACCGTTGGTAAGCGTGGATCGTCCAATACAGAGGACTCCGCCTCCAATCGGCCCTTGTCACTGCCAAGTTCTGATGCATCTGGTGTGGTTTTCAACAGTTCTCCGGAGATCACCGTCACCGCTTCCAGAGCACCCCTACGATCTATGGCCGTCTGTGAAGTCGATGGCTTCCGCAGGTCCCGTCTGCGGCGACTCAGCCGCTGTGATCTGGGAGGTTGAGAATCTCTAGCCAGTGCATCCTCCGGCGTGTCATGGAAGTGGGTCTTTCCGTCGAGTACAATGCGCAACTTGGCTGGGAAGAATAGAGAGTACTGAATCCCTTCCGCGTGCAACTCTTTCTTGACAGTTTGGAAGGACATGCGGCGCTGCTGCATATCAAACAAGTAGTCCGGAAAGAGAGTAACACTGCTGTTGTCCACCTGGAAAGGGCCATCGCTACGGGCCCTCCGAAGAAGCAAATCGCGGTCCAGAAAGTGCAACAGCCGCGCCACTACCGGCCACGGAGGACGCCCCTGCTGCGGCAGCTTAGCTGGGACCCGATGCGCCCGTTCCAAGGTGTAGAAGCCCGATAGCCCCTCAGGGGCCCCTACAGTTTGAAGCCAAGTTTCTAGGTAGCTCACCAAATCCGATCCCTCAATTTTCTCCGGCAGTCCCACCACGCAGATGTTATTGTGTCTGTTTCTGCTTTCCGCGTCCTCAGCCCGCCGCTCCAGCATAGTGAGACGGTCGAGAACGCCCGCCATAGTTGTAGATATTGCAGTCTGTGTAGGGCCAATCTCCTGAAGTGTAGCTTCGGTCTGCTTCACCCGGTCAGCAAGCTTCGAGTGGTCTGCCGTAACAAACCCAGTCCCGTCGCAACTTGCGCAATATCCTGCTGAAGGGCATCTCAGGAGTCCGCTATGGCCGCCAGGATTTTGTCCAGCTGGAATTGAATCTCCGGGTCTCGTGGCAACTCCTGTTCACCCCTACTTTCATGAGGTGGAAAGTCGGCCCCAGGTGGCAACGGGTCTTCCTCCTTCCGTGCGCGGGGCTTGCCCATGGTTGCCGCCGCCAGCGCACTCCAATCCTGCGTCGCGAGGTCCCAAACGCCTTCCGCTCCAGTCCAGTGGGCAGTACCACCCCCACTTCAAGTAGGCCCCAATGGTCGCCCCTCGCTTTAACGGCAACACCCAGAAAAAGCCCCAGCCATAATGCACCGTCTAATGATGGCAATGCGTTGGCTTTCAGGTCTCACCACGTTGGGTGTCAGACCTCGCAGCTCACCGCCGGTCCCACAGGGTTCTTCCCAGGTTCTTCTCCAGGCCAAGACGGCCCGACTCCGTGCGGTCCCACACTAGAGGACGAGCCCAGGACCGCCCCCCAGCACCGCGTTGCTGTACTCAGTCCACTGCTCCGAGTCCGGTTAGTCGCCCTACCGCAGTTTTTGTGAAGCCCCACTCCAGTGCGTCAAGTTCCCAGCGATACGCTGCCAGGTCACTGCCTGCACCCCCGCTCAGTATCTCTGCGCAGGGGGGGCGCCGCCAGTCCAGTCAGCACTGCCCAAGCAGAGCAGCCCGGGGCCTCTTGCAGCCTTCCTCAGCAGCCCCACCACCAGTGTCCAGGGCCCCCGAGGCGATCCTGCTCCCAGTCCGCAGTTCACGAGGGCAAGCAGGCGGGTCTCAAGGGGGCAGCAAGCTCCAGCTTCCTCCGATCTTCCTTTCAGAGTGGGGGCCCCCCGGTTTAGTTCCCCCGGCAGGGTCCAGCTATCACTCGATCTCCCCCAGGCAGGCAGGAGGGGCGCCATCCAGTCATCAGGTTGGGCACACCCCCCCACACAGCTCTGACTCCTCTAAGGGCCCTCCGCGATCTCGGAGGGCCAAGCCACTGGTCCCAGTCTTTCTGCAGCCGCTGCACTCCCAGCTTCCACTCACCGCGGTCTGGGGCACTCCGCCACCCAGCAGTGCCTCCGCAGTTGTCCTTGGGGCGTCGCGCTCTGACTTACAGCACGTCCCCCGCCGCGGGTACCTGTTCACTCACACAGCCGTCAGCACCAGCTCCAGCTCCCGGAATCGGGGGTGGGGTCCAGCGCCATCTTGATTTCTCCGGCGGCCTGCAACCCCACTCAGGCCAGCGGCCTCCGCCGCCGCTTCAGGTCCGATTTTGGGCCAAATCTCGACAGCCGTCATCTCCTGGCCGCCCCGCTCAAGTGGGTCCGCCTGGGGGTCCGGGAGATGTCGGTAAAAGGAGCATATGGGGGATCGGGCGCAGAGCTCAGTGCTCAAGCAGCCTGTCCCATCGGCTCCTAAGCCACGACACCCATGGTCATGAGCGAGGATGCCTGGGCACACATTACTCTTCGCCTCTCTGGTATTGCTTCTTCCCCTCATAGGGAAAAGAATGAAAGTGAAAAAAAGCCTGACATGCAAAACATAATACGCTGTAAATACACTGTCATGGCCATGCTCAAAATGGTTCATGGGAAGCACAATTTTACTGGTACACAAATGTATTCTCCAACACCTACGAGCAATAAAAAATATAGACAACCCCTACCCAGTAGCACAACATTTTCAGAAACTACCTGGGGGTGACCAGCAGCTTTTGACCTAAGGTGTGATTGACAGTGTGGTGAAAAAACTGAGAAGGGGAAACAGAGAGAAAGAATGCAGAAGGCTTAAATACAGATATATTTGAGAAATGTATTGTAAAGAACCAATAGGGTTGAATGTCGACAAATAACTTTTGTACATCTGTAACCCTTTTTTGTATATGATTTTATTTGATTGTTTTTAATTAACTCCTTGTAGCCAGCACATGAGATCGTAGGAATTCTATTTTCTTGTTTTTAACAGTGTACATATGTGTTTTTTCTTTTATAAGAAAGCAAGCTCGGATGCATCACAGTGTAGACAAGCATGTAACGGCAGACAATATTAACTACTCAGACACTTCTGATTGAAACCGAGAGTAGACAGCAATCAAGCTGGTTTGATATTTTTTAATTTGATTTTGAGTTTATTTTAAGATAATGAACACATTGCCCGCCCTAGGAATACGTTTACAAATAGCTCACTGAGGCGAAATTTGCTTTATCCCTTTTGAACAGACAAACATTATGAGAACTTATCATAAACACACTGGGGCACATACATAGAGATGGAAAATGTAGTTCGTCCACACGATAAAAAGGTATCTAAATTGTGTTTCAAAACAGAATCTTTGATGAGTCTAATCGAAGACAATAGTTAATGTAGCCTTATAACCCACCGTAGCGGGCTATACCGGCTATTAAAGGACCGCTGCAGCGTTAAAGGCCCGAGCCGAAGGGGAGGGACTTTAACAAGGCAGCGGGGCATTAATAGCCGGTACAGCCCTGCTATGAAGGGCTACAAGGCTAGTAGAACATTCTGCAACTAAAGGGCAGAATGCTCTAAAAAAAAAAAGCCTTCAGGGAGTGCAAGGGGATTGAAATCCCCTCAGGCTCCCTGAAGCCTTTGTTCACAGCCAGAGCGGTTGGAAATTGCCTCCGTTGCACGGCACGGTTTGCTTACGGACGAGGTGTACCGAGCGGTTCAGACCTGGAAACGATTTGGTCGGTGATTTTGCGTTTCTCGCATCGTACTTGCTCGCTCATACAGCTATACGAGTCGTGGGGAGAACACGTGTAAGGCTCGTACTTTTTCCGGCCGGATCGCATTCGGAGCCCTTCCGAGAGAGATCGGAATTGGCCCCTTAGTGGTAATGATTATAGCACAGTACTATATTTAGCTGTTCCAAGATAGAGCTACCTGTATCTACTTTGAGCTTTTCCTCAGTTTATGTTAATGAAATGTTTCACAGGAGTTTAAAATGCCAATGATCGTGACCTAGGTGCTTTGAGCACCAAAGTGCGTTGATGCATTCTTCCAACTGAGCATTAAATATCTGGAAAATCAATCCTGTACTGGAGTGCCGTGCCTAGGAAATGTATATGTATATTTTACCTACTGGTTAGGACCTTGTTTCTATTCAAAAAGTGTTTTTTCTTTTGCGAATATCTTTGGTGCCGTTTGACGAATATTCGTGCAATTTTCAAATTATGTGCCCACTCACATCAGCTGCTGTGTTTTGGGGTGATTCGTCAAGCGGGGCAGAGAAAAGGGGGGGGTCCCAAAACGCAGTTTCTCTGTGTTAATTTCCATAGGAAACTGTTGTCGCAGCTATAGGCTGAACTGCTGAACGGAATTACACCAAATTTGGCAGAAAGGTAGCTCCTGGACCAGAGTGAACTCTTTTTGTTAAATGATGTAAATCCGTTCAGCAGTTCTTGAGAAATTTAAGCATTTCTCAGATATACAAATATGACCGCAGAGGATCCAGAAACCCTCCTGATCTCGGGCCTGCGATCTGATTAACTGCCAATACTTCAAACCAGGAAGTGTTAGCAGCCATCTTGTGACTCGGTACAGCCACAACACAAGAAAAAAGGTAAGAAAATTAAGAAAAATGGGTAGGGTAGAAACAACCTGACCCCCTAGACCTCCTCAAGGGGTCCCACAGGGAACTCCTGGGCCACAAAAAACATTTTTTTTAAATACATTTCAGGGGGATTCCCTGTGGATCCGTAAATCCATCCAAAACAATTGTTTTTAAACGCAGCGCGGACTCCCGCGCTTCGTTTTCTTCAAACCCCTGGGTGGGCCATGTCCCAAGGCCTATGTTTAGTGAATGTAGGGGGCCACGAGTGCTGGGGTTGTCTTTTAAAATGAATGCATGGGGGGGCTTCTGCCCCCCCCACAAAGCCCTGGGGACCGACAACCTCTGAGGGGCTAATTATGGCGGTGGGGCAATTAGGTCCCCTTGTGTCCTGAGGACTTCAGGACTAAAGTGGACTTCATCCCCCAAGCAGCAGTGCGCCAGGAAGTGCATTGGCAGAGTGCTGCAGAAAGGGGGCATGGCCTTTGACTACCTCTCAGCAATCCATCTGTGTGGGACTTACTGGAGGTAACAGGAGGGCTAGATGGTCTCCAGGGACACTTAAGAGGAAAGGGGACTTCACCCCCCAACCAAGAGCATGCCAGGAGGCACGTCTGCAGAGTGGTGGAGAAAGGGGGGTTGGCCTGCGACCACCTCTCAGCCCTCCCACTCCTGGTACCTCCTGTTAAGTCCTACGCAGCGGAATTCCTGAGAGCTGGTTGGATGCCCAGCCCCCTTTCTCCACCACTCTGCAAACGCAACTGCTAGTTAAAAAAAAACATAGAAATTCACTGAAAAAAACTCAGGTTTCTGTTACATTATCGTTGGAAATTAGCATTTAAAAAACCTTCGAAATTCACTGAAAAACCACAGGTTCAGAGACGTTATAGTTAGCATTTAAAAACATTAGCAGCCATATTCATCAACATGAATTGCGCTCGCAAATGGCCAGATTCTGAGAATCTGGCCGTTTGCGAGTGCGATTTTTGCATTTGGGATTCATCATCCCAAATGCAAAAATCGCTATTACCTAAATCGCATATTTGCGAGGAATTGGATTTAAGGAATCTCTAATAGAGATTCCTTAAATCCAATTCATCACCCAATTTGAAATTGCGAATTCGCAATATTTGGTCGCAATTTACCACAAAATGTGACTTCGTGGTAAATTGCGAAAAAAGAGTAAAAAGCACTTTAGTGCATTTTTTTCTTTTGCATGTTACACACACACATGTCCTCTGGACATGTGTGTGCGCAACACCTGTTCAAATGTGCATTTGAGGGGTGCTACAGGGTGTCCTTTGGACACCCCTGGCACCCTTCAAATCGCAATCTTATTTGCGATTAGCAAATTGCTAATCGCAAATAAGGAATACTCCCCATTCATTCCTATGGGCCTTTTGGCCCATAGTAATGAATGGGGAGTTTTTCCTTATTTGCGATTAGCAATTTGCTGATCGCAAATAAGGAATCAGTAGGAATCGCAATAATTTTTGCTAATCCTACATGAATCCCGTTTTGCGAGTCCTTAATAGCGAATCGCTATAATTCGCTATTAGGGCTTTGCAAAACGGGAGATTGATGAATATGGCTGTAGATTCCTCCATACACCCTACTACACACAACCGTCATGTGAGAGAGGCCTGAAAAGAGACGCCAATCTTTCTGTACACCTTACTATGCACACCTGTCATCTGAGAGGTCTGAACGGACAGGACAGTTCCTCTCCGCACCCTACTGCGCACACCTGTTACCTGAGAGGGGTCTGAAAGGGGAGGCCAGTGCTTCCACTCACCCGTTATCTGAGAGAGGGGTCTCAGCGGAAAGGCCTGTCTCTCTCCACAGATACACCCTTCATCTGAGGGGGAGGTCTGAAAGGAGAGGAGAGGACAGCCCCTCCCCACAACCTACTACACACATCCGTCATCTGAGAGAGAGGTCTGAAAGGAGAGGGAGTCCCTCACCAAACCCTACTATGCACATCTGTCATTTGAGAGAGAGGTCTCAGCAGGGAGGCTAATCCCTCCACACACCCTACTACGTACACCAGTCACCTGGGAAGTCTGAAAGGAGAGTGCAGTCTACACATCCATCATGTGAAAGAGAGGTGTCAAAGGAGAGCCCAGCCCCTCCCCAAACCCTACTACGCACACACATCTTTACAGAGAGTGGTCTCACCAGAGAGGCCAGGCCCTCCACTCACCCTACTATGCACACCCATCATCTGAGACAGAGGTCTAAAAGGTAAGCCCAGTGACTCAATGAGCAAGCAAAGGTTACTCTGCAGTGAACCAAAAGACAGATCTCAAACAAGTTGTCTTCAGATACCTACAGGAGTATTCATCAACACCGCACACATAAAAATGGTGTGTCAGTTGCCCTCATGGGCACCTTCCTAATGCACATTTCATGGATTCGAAGGACTTAGACATTGAGGAACTGAAGGCCATTCTTGTTCCACAGTGAGTGTGAGTCGGTTTGTTTACACAGTGAGAGGGAGCTGTTGGAGAGGTGATAGTCTATCTGGAGATTCTGTATTGTTTAGAGAATGGAACTACAGTGAAAATTTTAGTTGCTATATAATTCTAGGGCAATGATTTGATGAGAAAGAAAACACCACAACAATGGACAAACATTTTGACTTCAGCTTTACTTGCAACATCTTGACATTTAAGAAGTATCAAGTCAAGGATGTCACCAAACAACACAAATTCAATCATTTGTAAAATGGTGTTGAGGAGGAAGACTGAGGACTGGCCAGAACAAGCTACAAACCATACAGTTAGAGAAGAGGTTGTCTGTGACAACTCTCCACAAGCCAGTAACAGTAGCAAATAAGAGCAATTAAAAACACAAGAAGCCAATCAAGTGTGAACAGGAAACCCCGGCTACAGTAACACACAATGACCATAGCAAGTAAAGAATTCACCTCCAACACCAGCCTCGGTGCTGCAAACCAACTAAAGTGGCTTCCTTAACTTGAAGAGCCTCTACAATTAATAAGGAACACCAGCTTTTGTGAGGAGAAATCGGGGAGAAGAAGAGGTCAGTATCAGAAACATCACAGGAACAGATTACCAGAAGCAAGAAACCATGGCAACAACCAACATCTTAAGAAAGGTACCCATAATCAATCTAACACATATATTTTAGTAAGATTAAGGATCAGACCTTAGAAAGGGTGTTCAGTTTTGCTCCAAGGGCGTCATGTCTGTCAGTCACCACCGCTACCCCAAAAAACATATTTGCCTCGAACCAACATGACACAACTGCTGTCATGCATGCTGGCCACTTCGGGCACAGCCAGTGAGCATAGAGGAGTGGCTCATAGTTACCATTCAGCAGGGCTTCACGGTCTACTCTGTATGCCTGCTCGTCCCTGTTAGCATATACCCATTCATTTATAACAAAGAGCTGTGATGCCCAGTAGTACAGCCTAGCAAGGCCACCCTCATACACCCCTCTCTACAATGTGTATAGGAATATACTTGGCGCACCACCTTGCCACAGTAAAGTACCGAGTTCCTTCGATAAAGCAGTCTCAACCATTTACAGAACACAAGGCCAAAGCCCAGCCTTGATAATACTGCAAATAACAACGGCAACTCAATGCTAACAAAGGCCATTGCAGTGACCATTGCCATCAGCGAAGTCTGTTGAGACTAGAGATTTTTTGTTAGGTGCAGGACGCCATAAAGTCTTCTCAGATTATGGCGAGTACTCTTGTGTTGCATGAAGCTTAATTGGTCTACATGAATGATGGTGGAAATCATTCACTTGTCAATTAGCTAATGCCTTCGCTAGCACCTTTGCCTCCAAATTTAGCAGCAAGATTGGCCTATAAAAGCGGCACAAATCTGGGGGTTTCCCTGGCCTATGTATGACTACAATTGTGGCCATGTGTTGGTTGGTCAGCAACTGGCCCTCTCTCCCGGCCTCTTTTAGCATGTTTTTAAGTGGTGATGTTATTTTTAAGTCCAGCCTTTTGAAAAGCTCGACCGGTAGTCCGTTAGGACCGACTGCCTTGACAGATTTCAGAGACCCAAGGGCGGTGGAAAGCTCTTCTTTTGTGAGGTCTGCCCAAAGGGCCTGACTTGCGTTGGCCAACAAAGTCAGCAGCGAGAAGTTGCGCAGTAGTTCCTCATTGTTAATTTCAGAGCGGGTGCTAACCAGCGAGTACAAATCTTCATAGTAAGCCGCGAAAGTTTCCACTATGTCTGCACTGGACGTCTGAAGGACCACCGATTTGTACATTAACCACCCAGGATCTATCCCTATCCTGTTTTTCCAGTTAGGCTAACAATTTAGATGCCTTGTCGCCCACGTCATACAGACGGTGTTATGTTGCCAGAGCGTACGCCCTTGCCTCGATCGCAACCAATGCGCGCAGTTCACGCTGGCAGAGCGTTAATTTGTGGCGCTGATCTACTTTCCTCCTTACAGTAGTTTTAGAGCTTCCACCTTCTTCTTGCCCCCTATCAGTGCCTGAGCCTGGTCCCTCAGACTGGCTTTAAAGGCCTTGCAGGTAATCTGGTGTGACTGAACGGAACCAACATTTTCTGCGAAGTACAGCTCAGTCTCTTCGCGAAGCTTGTCTTGTAGGTCTGGGTCCTTTAAGTGCCAGGGATCAATTTTTGGGTATATTGATCTGTTAATGGGCGGTCCCTGGAAAGTGGCGCTTACCGGAGAATAATCTGATATGCGCCTTGCTGTGTGAGTCAATGCAGGAAGCATCCCACCCTGTCATGCTGTGTTAGTAGGCAGTCAATCCTGGAGAAGGAGCCATGCTGCGCTGAATGGTGTGTGTATTGTCGCTCCTGTGGGTTGTGTGCCCTCCAGAGGTCCACCAAACCCATAGATACCAGGAATCTCGAGAAAAATCTGCTCTCTCTCCTGGCCCATCTGTGCGAGAGAACAGTCCAGTCCGAGATTTGCCGTAGTGTTGGCGTCTCCTCCTGCTAAAAGGGTGCATGCTGGAAGACCCACCAAGAGTGCACTAATTTTCGGGAGGATAATGGAGTGTAATTCTTGGTGGCACATAGAACGACAGGGGCGCAAGCAGGCATCCCTCCCAACTGTCTACCACCACCACGCAACAGCCAGCATCGTCCCACATGATTTTGTCAATGGCAGGAAGCAATGAGTTACGTAGCAGGATTCTCACCCCGCAAGCATCAGTCGTGTAGCCCGAGTGGGCCACTAGCTTGTACCCGAAACGATCAAGGGCCCTATACCGGTTCCCTTTGAGATGCGTCTCCTGCAGCAACACTACATCAGGGGAGTGCCGCCTGATGTATTGCAGGACCAATGTGCATTTCATTTTTTCCCCAGGCCATTAACATTCCAAGTCCAGGCTTGGATACTAGTGCTATCCCCCATTATCCCAGCAGTGACCATGTACGACCCCAGGGGGCTCCTCCCACATGAACAATTTAGCACCCATGACCAATTCTGTCTTTAGCCACACGTAACATATTGACAAACAATTCTAACAGTTTCCCCAACGCCCCCTCCCTGAAGCCCTGCTAGGCGAGTTAAGAACCTCCCACCACACTAATATGCAGAGTGCCTGTTGCCCGAACTGTGCTACAATAACAGCTGTTGGGAGAAGCGAACTCGCCGCCTGTGAAGCTGAGCTTGACTAGCTGCCGGAGGTAGTGATGCCTGTTGTAATTTAGCTTATCTGTATTTCATCCCATGGGGGTTAGCCCTTCCTTTGTGTTCTTTCCTATTTAATGTTCCAGAGTGTTAGGTTGTTCTATGCTCTTGCCTTACCTCATGATTCTATCTTCTGTCAGTTATGAGTTGGGTCAGCTGGGAAGAGGATTGCTCTTATCGTCTGTTCAAATAAACTACTACGCTGAACATCACTGATTGCTGGTATCCTGCCTTTCATTGTTTACAACATTTTGGCGACGTTTTGGTAGCTGACCTGATTCGAGGATACTGCGTCTCAGCTGTTAACAGTGGAGTTCTCCCTTCCCGAGGAACGGATCCTGCGTGCAGTGCCTTGTCGTCTCTGCTGTCTTCCTGACGTTAATTATTACCCGGATTTAAGGTAACTGTGCAGAAATATATTTTTTTAACCTTGGTAATCTTATCGGAGTCAACGTCATTCTTAACGTCTCTCTCTCGAGCGCAGCTGCGACAGCGTCATCTGGACTGCTCTCGTGATATTCTGACTGCGTCTTGAGGTATCCTAGCAACGTTCCCTGACTCTGTTATCTCCGCTGCGGTGTCACGTCATCACGCAACGTGCGGCCATTTTGGATCTCACTGTTTACTTTACTCGTATTCCTGGAAGTTTCCTTGCGCAACGAGTAAGATTTAAGACTCAACATTTACGGTGACTTTATTTTTATTAATCTGCTACGTTGTGTTATATTTTGTCCACAGTGCAAGTTCTCTGCTGTCAACTTACGTTTTGAATTACTATTTCGTAAGTACTTCACTACTGTGCAAGACAACTTTTTCTCTACCCTTCAAGGCGATATGACACAGCAAATTAATGTTGCTCTCCCTCCACCATTTCTGTCAGAACCTGGTACTCCTTTAATTCCTTGGGAAGACTGGATAGTTATGTTCGACAACTATTTAGATGCTTTAGATGGCCAGCAATTTCCTGCTAAGCGCAAAAAGGCATTATTACTAAGCGCAAAGCCTAATGTAAAATTTTGCTCAAGGTGTGGAAGTAACACTCATTCCTCCGATGCAAGATTTTGTTTTGCAAACAACAAGGAGTGTTTGAAGTGTGGAAAAGTGGGTCATTTTTCAAAAATGTGTCGCTTCAAGGGTAAACAGAAAGTAGCTGTTGTACAAGATGACTGTATAGACTTTCACAGAGATAAAGACAAGATTTTAGTTATTGATGAATCTATGTCAGATGTAAACCTTATAAATGAAAAGAGGGAAATTCGTCCTAAGGCCGAATTCAATATCAATGGCAATGTTGTTATTTTAATGGTAGACACAGGCTCTAGGTATACAATCATTCCAGAATCTTTATTCAAGAGAGAATGGCCTGAAGTTCAATTGTTGCAATGTGATATTGTTCCCACTGGGTTTCAAGGTGAACACATAGAAATGTTAGGATATTTTGTTGCTAACATTTCTTTTTCAGGCAGAATGATTGATGGGAAGGTATATGTAGCTTTAGATGGTCCTCCAATCCTAGGGTGGATCCATCAGTACGACCTTCACATTAGAGTAGACCCTCGTGCTGAGTGTCAAGTCATGGTTGTTGATGGTGAATCATTGAATGACATCTTGCTTAAGTTTGAAAGTGTTTTCAGAAGTGAATTGGGACGACATGATGGTTATGTCCATAAAATTTTGTTAAAAAAATGCTATTCCCATTCAGCATAAGCTCCACAGAGTTCCTATAACTGTTAGAGATGAGGTTAAAGACCTAATAAATGAAATGTTGCAAGGGGGAGTTATAGAACCTGTCGAGGCTTCTGATTGGGTATCCCCGGTTGTGAGCTCTCCCAAATCGGATGGAAAAATTAGGTTCTGTGTGGACCTCAGGTCCCTTAACAAAAATGTAATTGCAGACACTTTCCCACTTCCCAATATAGGGGAGTTAGTTTCTACTCTTAATGGGGCCAAATTCTTCACTAAACTTGACTTAAAGAGCGCGTACCATCAGATTCGTCTTCATGATGAATCAAAGAGCCTCACAGCTTTTATTACCACTGAGGGCACTTTCCAATTTACGCGTCTCCCTTTTGGCCTTACATCAGCTGCCAGTGTGTTTCAACGCATGGTTACGCAACTTTTTAAAGGTATAGACAGAGCAGTATATTTTCAAGATGATATCTTGATTTTTGGAAAGACTGTGTAGGACCATAACTTCACCCTTAAGGAGGTCTTCTTTAGGTTTCAGGAGGCGGGTTTAACTTTACGCAAGGAGAAATGTTCCTTCTTGGTGCCACAGATTGAGTATTTGGGGTATGAAATTTCTTCACAAGGTGTTAAACCTAAGAAGAATCTCTTAGAGGCGATACGTTTAGCACCTTGCCCCATTGACAAAGACCAACTTAGGTCCTTTATGGGCCTCATTGAATTTTATTCTAAGTTTGTAAGCAATTTTTCTGACAAGACAGTTGTTTTGAGATCATTATTGAAAACAGGTGTAAAATTTGTGTGGAATGATTCTCATGAAAAATGCTTTAATGATATCAAACTTGAGTTGTGTAATGCTAAGATGTTGGCATCTTTTGATGTTAAGCGCATGTCCACTCTAATGGTGGATGCCATTTCAACAGGATTGGGAGCTGTTCTTTTACAGGAATACGATGAAGGTCTGAAAACTGTTGCATTTGCCTCACGTACTTTGTCTCTTTCAGAGAAAAACTACTCTGTTATCGAGAAAGAGGCACTCGCAGCTGCTTGGGCTGTACAGTATTTCTGGACGTATTTATGGGGTACTCGTTTTAAGTTGCTCACAGACCACAAACCTCTAATTAGTATTCTCTCTCCTGGCAGTTCTGGTAAAGGTTCTCCTAGACTTGCTAGATTGGCATCTAGACTTCAAGAGTATCAATACGATATATCTTTTGTCCAAGGTTGGCGTAACATTGAAGCAGATTGTCTATCTAGACTTTCTGTTGACTGTCATACTAACTGTGATTTGATTCTGCAGGATGATGTTGCAATAGCATTTGTGCAAGATGTTTTGTCATTGGGTGTGGGTACTTTTACTCAACTTGATTGGTCCTCTGCCATGTCTCAAGATACTGTTTTGAATAATGTTATAGATATGCTGAAGTTAGGTGTACATCGTGAAAGTTGTGTCCCTGTTCCTGTTCGTCCTTACATTAAAATTTTGGATGAGTTGTCTTTTTCTGATGGTGTTGTTTTAATGCGAGGAGATAAGTTTGTTCCTCCGGCTTCCTTAAGATCTAAAATCATTGCTTTGGCTCATGAAGGCCATTTGGGACAAACTTTCACTCAACGTAGAGTTAAAACTGATTTTTGGTGGCCAGCTATGGATGCTGAGATCGCTTCTTGGGTTCAGAATTGTTCCTGGTGTAAGAATAGTGAGAAAAGACTAAAGTTAGCTGGTGGTCACACTTGTGGTCAGATTGTTGTTCCTCAACGACCTTGGCATAGCATTTCCCTTGATTTTATTGGTCCCATCTCTGAGTTGCCCCTAGATCAGCGTTTTGCTATTGTGGTTATTGATCTTTTTTCAAAGTGGCTTACTGTGAAATTCGTTCGTGATATAACTACTAATTCCACGATAATTTTTTTTTGTCTATCTTGTTTTCTGAGGAGGGGTGTCCTCATACTTTGGTTACTGACAACGGTACTCAACTCACTTCTCTTGATATGCGTAATTTCTTAGTTAGTTGTGGTATAACACATCACAGAACTTCGTTATACAATCCCCGTGCCGATGGTGTTTGTGAGAGGGCTAATAGACTCATCAAGGGGATTATTCAGATGTCTTTGGCTTCAGGTGGTTTTTCTCACGATGCTGTTTGTGATATGGTTTGGGCGTATCGGTCTACTCCTCATGAGTCTAATGGCAAGTCTCCTTTTGAGTTGATGAGGGGTAGGCGTCCGGGTAGTAAATTGAATCCTTCCTGGTTGAAGAACAAGTCTTTGGGACTTTATGGTCTGTCTCAACCTGATGTCACTGTGCGGAAAATTTCCTGTGGTGACCTTGTCAAGGTTAAGCCTGGCAGAATGAGTAAAGGCTTAAACAAGTTTAGAGGTCCCTATAAAGTTAAGCTTTCTTTTCCTGATTATGTTGTTCTTGAGAATGGTGAGAAATAGCCTTCGGAATGTGGCCTTATTTAAGAAGTGTGGTTTATCTTGTAGTTCTTTTTCCTTGGGTGGTGACTCTCTTGTTTCTAATTCTTTTGATTCAGAATTACCTTCAACTTCTGGTTACATGTTATCTTCTTTTGAAGAGGTGCCTTCTATTCCTTCTGTTGTTCCTAGGGAAGAAGGTGGTGGTGATGCTTCTAATGTGTGCCAACAGGTCGTTTCTTTACCTGTTGATGTTTACTCACCTTCTGTCGTAAGGGCCCCTAGAGCTCGTCAGCCTCCTCCTTATTTGAATGATTATCTGTGTTGAGCTTACTTTCTTTCTATATGTCTTACTTTACTGTTATTGTAAGTCTTTATTGTTATTTATTTGTTGCATTGTTTAAAGGGATAAGATGTGTTGTAATTTAGCTTATCTGTATTTCATCCCATGGGGGTTAGCCCTTCCTTTGTGTTCTTTCCTATTTAATGTTCCAGAGTGTTAGGTTGTTCTATGCTCTTGCCTTCCCTCATGATTCTATCTTCTGTCAGTTACGAGTTGGGTCAGCTGGGAAGAGGATTGCTCTTATCGTCTGTTCAAATAAACTACTACGCTGAACATCACTGATTGCTGGTATCCTGCCTTTCATTGTTTACAACAATGCCCCACTTGATACACAGAACTGTTGGAAATCTTTATAAAGACTGAGGCCCACCCCGGCTTCCAAGTGGTGCTTTAATTATCACCTTATCTCCGCAAGCATAATGCCTCACAGATTTTTGGGTAGCAACAGCACTGAATGGCATAGTGTTAAACATCACATTGATGTCATGGCAAATTGTCAAAGTAAAGACATTGTCTAGTTGTTAATCTGTCCCTGTAGAAAAGGATATACTTGAGAGACTTGCTGCAAACTGTGGGTTCAGCTCAATGAACATAAGCCAGCAATCAGTAAGAAAATGTTAAGGGCTCAGCTGGTTGAACATTATTTGTAAAACAGATAGACTGAGAAGGACACACGTTGATTGATTCTTACTGGAGAAGACTGAGGTGACACTGAGAGGGCATGATGTCACTAAAAAAGAAAATGCATATGAAAATGCACACAGCAGTTAAAATTAGGTACCAATACATTAGGCATGAAAAATAAGGGCCTGATTGGAACACTGAGTTTTGTAGTAGTACTTCATAGAAAGCTCCGGCCTTCCTCTTCTACCCTCATTTACTGATTTCTGCATCTTCAGGTGCTCCAGATTCCAAGGAAGGTTTCCAAGTACTTTCTGTATTTGCTATCCACAATCTCTTACGGATCATTAAGTGAGTTCCATGTGAACAGGCACTGTTTTCTGCTGTGGTACATTTGTCCATGTGAACAGGCACTGTTTTTTGCTGTCGTACATTTGTATCTATTACAGTCTAATGGTCTGCATTTGTCATTATATTTAGACTAGCTGTGCCAGTGGCATGTGTGGTCTCTTTAACATCTTTGAGAGAGACGTGTACCAACACAAACAGTGATCAGATAAGTCAACAACCTCCAGTGTGATCCTCTCCTCCTCCTTTTCTCTATTTCCTCCTAACAAGAACCAGTAGCAGCAGCTTCCCTGACGTCTTAGCCCATCATGGATTTGCATTGGAACCTGTTCCCTTCATCTTAAACACCACACAGCTGGTCATGACAATGGAGCTCAAAGAAATAAAGAAGAGTTGGTGCTGTGGAAGAAAGACCATAGATGAATCAGAATGTTAGAAAGAAAGGTTGGGTAAATGAGGAAGTAGAAAACTAGAGTAAAGGTGAGAGAATGCAGTAACTCCTCAACTGTGGATGAAGAAAAGAAGGTGTGAAATGGGAAAAGGAAGATAAGGCCATAAGACTCAACTCCTCTATCCCAATCTACTTTGTAGGGAATTTAAGCAGGATTGCTAATCCTATGGGTACCTATTGTGCACAGAGCTCTCAGGTTCTTTCAGGTCCTTGCAGGAGTACCTTATCCAGTCCAAATTTTTAGTTTGCATACTGGGCCTTGTAGCACTAATGACATAATGATATACTGGTCTACAAGACCAAGAATGCAAAGCAAAAACTCTGGACTAGATGTGTTTATCACTCCTGGATCTGGAAAACTCGAGAGCAGCTCCATGTCTGGAAGAGAGCTTTGGCCTCTAGTTGGCTTCACTGGACACTGATCCCAACTGCACTGGGGGCTCGGCTGTGAATATCAAACAAGAAGGGTAGTTGGAAGAAAGCACTGACCAGTGTTCTCACCTGCCTCATTTTTGTTGTGTTTTTTGCAGTCTCTATTACAAATGCCCGTATTTTCAACTTCTGATGAACACCTGCGAAATGCTTGAAAATCCCAGCCAGCACTATTGAGAGCATTGTCACCCAAGGAGATTTTCCACAGTTCTAAACAAAAAGACACAATGTGAGGGAATTTTTTTTCTATTATTCTATAATGCTGATATATTCCCAGTTCAGTTTTCAACAGCCCCTTGACGTAGGGCACGAGAGGGTGGAAATTTACAAGGGAACGGAATAAAAGAGGGAGTACATAGGTAATTATAATGTGATTAAATGTGTGCGTTAGCACTTAGTACTCTGAAAACCCAATGGTGACCGATTAAGGCATTGAGAGAACCCTGAGGTGGTATGAGCCAAAATGAGATTTGTTTCTCTGGACCTTTGAAGAAATTGTTATTTTCTAAGCATGTGCCATGATCCTTAATGCCTCCCTGGCATCAGCTGTTGGCCTTGAGAGCACTTGAGGTAGTGACCTTTGAATTTGGTTGACTTGAAATATTTGACTATTAAAGTAGTATTTCTGCTTGACAATTACTTCGGTTAGAAGAATTGGTGAACTTGGAGCACTGTTGTACATACCTCCTTGTTTGAGAATGTTGGTTGATGGTATTCCGTTTATATGCATGCCTGATTTTCTTCCAAAGGTGTCCTCCATGTTTCACCAAGAACATGAGGTTATGCTTCTAGCATGTTTTCCTACTTTCCCCTCTATGAAAGAAGGGTTGTGTTACTAATTGGATGTGAAGATGGCAGTAGCAATATACCTGGACCAGTGGACATCCTTCAACTCCACCATGGCCGGTCCCATGTCCAGCTGTGAAAGGAGGAGGTTTTTTTTCACCTTGTTTTTATTTCAGAGTTGCAGTCATTAGTAGACCCCACGGCGCATGTGGTCATAACATGCGAGAATGACGTCAGAAAATTAGAAATTCCCTGCATACATCAGAGTTTCCTCCCAAAATCCGCAATGGGCCCGAGAGTATCCAGCGACTAGGTCCGCGGTTAACATCATAAAGTACATTTCTCTGTGCCAGATTCACTGCACAAATCCCATGGAATAAAACAAGCAAAACAATCACAAAAACAAAAGAACAGAATACAGAGCCAAAACTCTGGCAGCTATTGGCGGTGGTGACATATCTTTTACTTTCTCGAAGTCATACAGACAGTCTTGAATACATTCCGGAATCCACATCCCACCACCTCTCGGGGTGGACTCACTGAGTTACAAGGCTACAGGGCTATAAAATGAGGCATCTGGTCAGGCAGCTATTATCAGTTGACCTAGACATGGACTATCCCTGATAATTAGAAGCAATTTCATAGGGGACTCCGACCCCTTCCCCCAGAGGCCCCACAGTGCAATGGTCTGTCCGAGCGCAGTCACCAATACATGGGTCGCCACTCTCAGAACTCTCTCCCAAACTGTTCACCTCAGCTAGTAACCATTATTCGACCAATGGATCAGCCTCCTGTGCCCGCAGCCGTGAGGTGGAGGTCCCCGCCTGTGTCAGGTCTGCTGTGTCCCCATTCGGCTGCTCAGCTGACTGGAAGCTCACCAACATGTCCCCCAAAATCTCCAAATCACGTTCAGCATTTTCTTCCGTGCGAACTGAGCGCAGGCGGAACTCCTCAGCCACCCCCAATTCACACATATCAGTCCTCCATTTAGCCAAGTGAGGTGGCACAGGATGAGTCCAATATATAGCAATACGGCGTTTGACCAACACAAGCCCCAATAGGGTAAATTTATGTTGCATACGGGTCCTTGGTTTGGAGGCCGGCGAAACTCCCAGAAGACAATGTTTAGCCAACGCCTCAACAGGGACTCCCGTAGTGTCCAAGAGCAATTTCAAGACCATCGACCAGTATACCTGGAGGCGAGTACAATCTCAAGTCATATGTATAAATGTCATGGGTTCCACGCTACATAGGGGGCATACTGATGTATGCGGCGCATTAAATCATGACAATCTGTGACGGGTCAGGTATGTGCAATGCAAATAATGAAATTGTGTACGTTTAAATCGAGTTGCTAGCCACCTCCTGAACCTGTGCGAACGCCCTGTGTCACTCCACCTCTGTAAGAGGTGACAATAAGTCCGCCACCCACCTACCCTGAACACTTGAAACATCGACTTTGAGTTCTGCCTTCAAGGCTTTATACAGATAAAGAAATCAATCTCCTGAAGCAGCCTGGATCAAGAATCAACATCAAGGTATGGGATTCCTCAGAAAAAGGTTATCCACAGCTCGCGTGCTGTGCATGATATAATTGCATATTGCCAAAAATGGTCCTTTAGGACCTGGTAACAGTTACTTGCATCGGCAAAGGAGAGAAAAGTTCTGCTTAGGTATAGGTCACCTGCCGACACACAACCACCATCAAACCATGCCACCACGTCCATCACCGTTTGTATGTGACAGAAGCTGTGGAGCCATTGGAGGGGAAGTATTCGTGCGTATTGGGCCCTTCACAAAACGAGGGTGACCGCTCGCTCCCAGGCCCATGCAACCTGACAGGCCACAATCGAGCAATCCGCGGGGGTTTGTGAACCTATCATGAGGTATCTCTGGAGGTCTACCCCTGCATCCCGGTCGGCCAGCAGCTTTTTCTCTGTGTCTAGTCCCTTGGCACACCACTGCACTGCATACTGGAGGAGTTCAGCAAAGTAGTAAAGGCCAAGGTCCGGAAGACCCAGACCACAGGTCCATATCCAGTTTTAATGTTAATGTTAATATGGATTTGTTAAGCGCTCGTACGCCCGGGGGCTTCATGGCGCTGTAGGAAGGAACGTAGTGCGTCGGTCACAGTAGAAATGAGGCAGCTCAGCAATGCGCCTGAGAGAAGAGCCAAGTTTTCAGGGAGCGTCTAAAACTGAGGATATTGTTGCTCAGTTTTAGTTGAAGGGGGAGAGAGTTCCAGAAGGCAGCTGCAAGATGGTCAAAACAGCTGCCTCCGAGGCGCTTCCTCTTGTAGGAAGGGACGATCAGAAGGGATTTGTGGATGGACCGGAGATTGCGGGAAGGGTTGTATCTCTTGAATAAATCTCTAATGAATAGAGGGCCAGAGTCGTGCAGAGACTTGAATAGGATGCACCCGGCTTTGAAAGCTACACGCTGCTCGACAGGAAGCCAGTGTAGCTGTTTCAGGCCGAGTCTAACAGACTGCCTCTTAGAGAGATTCAAAAGAAGTCTGGCTGCCTGATTCTGAACCAGCTGGAGGCGCTTTAGCTCTCCAGTTTGAAGCCCAAAATAGAGGCTGTTGGAAAAATCTAATCTGGACAGGACCAGGGAGATGACGATCTGTGTAAGGGCAGCCGGAGAGAAGAAGCAGGCAATTTTCTTAATTTTCTTCAGCTGGAAAAAGCTAGATGACACAACTGCTCCTACCTATTTTTTTAGGGAGAGGTCCTCGCTGATAAAGATTCCCAAGCTCTTAACCGAGGATGACTTGGATGGAGGGGCTCCCATGCTAGAAGGCCAAAAGCTGGGGTTCCAACTAAGTGCACTCTGTCCAGGCAAGACCAGTTCGGTCTTGCCTGGGTTAAGCTTCAAATGATTGCAGTTCATCCAGCTCAGAATGTGGGACATGATGTTTTGGAATTCTACCACTGAGTCCTTGGTGTTTAAAGGGAAGATGAACTGCAAATCATCTGCATAGTTGAAGATGGTATTTGCTTTCCTAAGAGAGTACAGAAGGGGGCGTAGGTACAGGTTAAAAAGCAAAGGTGACAAAGAAGAGCCCTGAGGTACTCCACAGATGGTGGGAATAGTAGGGGCAGTGAAGGAACCCAGTCTGACAGATTGAGTATGGCCAGTGATGAATGAGCGGATCCAACTCAGCGCAGGGCCCCTGAGACCTGCCTGCTCGACACGGTCGACCAAGATGGTATAGTCGACCGTGTCGAACGCAGCTGAGAGGTCCAGTAGCACCAGAGCCTGGTGGATCCCCTCATCCGCGTTCCGCCTCAAAGTGTTCTGTACCGAAAGAATGACTGCTTCAGTGGAATGACAAGGGCGGAAGCCAGCCTGGTTAGGTGCGAGATATTCTGATTCTTCCAGAAATTTGGAAATGCTGTCACAAACATGAGCCTCCAGTAGTTTGGCACAGTAAGGCAGCAAGGATATGGGCCTGTAGTTAAGCAGAAATTGTCCAACGCAATGCCAGCCTTTGTAGAGTGTGTGAAGTGCCTGCTCTGTCATTTGCTGCTTTGTGCATTCTTGGCAAAGTATTATACCTCCTACGTGCCTTGTTTTCCCAGTTTCTCCAGTTTCAACCTACTGCGCTTCCCAGCTCACACCATGGAGAAGGGGTGGCTATTTAGGGTGGAAAAGTTGGCTCTAGGGATGTAACAGAAGGAGCTCTGGAGAACATAGAGGCAGCGAGGTAGAAGGACCATTTTAGACAGGGCCACTCGACCCATAACAGAAGGGCAGGATTCAAAAACAGAGAGGATTCTAAACCCGAAAGGACTGCTCCCATGTTCAGGCGGGTTTTGGGTAAGGCTAGCTAAGCCACCATGTGAAAAAAATCCTACCTACAGAAACGTCAACCAAAAGACCAAAACTCCCCAGCCTTTGGGGGGGCGGGGAATCTCCTTCACAGAGAGTTATGAAGCCTAATGGTGAGACCCAGAGATTGCTGAATGCCACAACAAAGCCGATTCACCTGCTTTCGACCAAGACCATAATGATCGGCACATGGAATGCGAGGACCCTGTACGAAACAGGCAAGACAGCCCAAGTGGTAGCACAGATGAAAAATACAACCTTGTCCTGCTTGGCATCAGCGAGACCAGACGGACACATTCTGGAAAGAAAAGACTGGCTACAGCAGGAATGTGGCTGTATTCGGGACACAAGGAAGAGAATGCCCACTCAGGGAGTAGAACTGATGGTAACATCAGCAGCCAACAGAGTATCCTAGTGAAATGCCTTGCGAGAGAGACATCACCATACTGATGTGGGACCTCAATGCCAAGGTTAGAAGCAACAACAATAGGTATGAAGAAGTAATGCGTAACCGTGGCCTTGGCGACATGAAAGAGAATGGTGAAAAGATCGCAGATCTCTGTGCCCTTAACACTCTGGTGATAGGGGGTAGTGTATTCAAACACAAAAGACAACGTGGGATTCACCAGACCATTCAACAAAGAATTAAATCAACCATGTCTGCATTGCCAAGAAGTTCTGGAGGGCTGAGCTTCGGTGCACATGGCGCTCAGATCTGGGGCTTCTCATACCCCAATGCACAACGGCGAGGGTGCCTCTGTAGTTGCACTGTTAGCAAAATGCAGGATGTCCAGGGTGTCCGGTCCCACGTCTCTCTTGTCTGCCACGGGTCTCAGCTTTGCTGTGGATGTGGATCGGAGTCAGAGAAGTCTGAGAGTCCAGTTCCTGTGTCGCTGAGTCTTCGGGATCCGGCGGGAGCGTCGACAAAGCAGACCGGCAAGTTACTGGTGGTGCCTGTTTGCACAGGGTGGTCACTCCTTGACCACAAGGGAGATGTCTTCAGTCTTCTAGTCGATATAGAACGTCGAAGGTCCAAGAGTTTGTATCAAAGTTTCTTTCCAGGAAAATCTAAAGTCCTGGGGACACAGCACCTATCTTTATACTAAAGAAGTGGGCTGGATTACCTACTAGGTCCCTCCTATGGGTGGACCTGAGAAGGGGGTGGTTACACCCCTTTCCCTTTGTCCAGTTTCGTGCCAGAGCGGGGCTGGAGTGCCCCAGCAAGTGGTTTGAACCGGGCTATGCATGGAGCACCTTGTGTGCCCCAGGCAGTGCCTGGAAAAGCATCTTTCCATTCAACCCACCCTGCCCCAATACACTACAGGCTGTCTGGAGAGGTGCTAGCACCTCCCTCGACAGGAAACCTATTGTCCAAGCCTCCCTTGCTGGAGTTTCCCCCAGCTACAGGAGGTCAGACTCGTGTCTGTGTCAGCAGCATCCATTCTGTGATGCTGAGGCTCTGTTTAACTTTAACCGGGTAAAGCAGTAACTACATGCCTTCTCCCTCTAGAAGGGTGGATTGCTACCCCCGCCATCAGGCATCAGAACTGGCGGGGGTAGTATTCCAAAGTGTTTGACACCTTACACAACATGTTTTGATAAAGCCAAACCAAAGTTAGCATTAACCGCGAGGATTATAATGCACGTAAGAGTATATGGTATGGCTATAATATAGAACAGCTATAATGAGATGGTTCCAAAAGCTGCAGAATGGTTCAGCTCATGCTAGAGCACTCTCTCACATAAAACCAAGCAATCTGCCTTCAGGATTGTCAAGGCCTGCCATAGGAGTGACTTATAGGTGTATATGTGTCTCTATATACAAGGGTAGATATAGGTATACTATATCTAAGGGGTGATTACACCACCTTACCCAAGCTGAGTGATCAGCCTGTGGTGTCAGTTTGCATGGCCAACCAGGGGTGGCATAATACATGCTGCAGCCCCTGGTAGGCCTTGGATGCACCTATGCCCTGGGTACCTAGGGTACACTATACAGGGGCTCACAAAGGTGGCCCAATTCCCAATTAGGTTTGTATCTAAAGTACATGGTATCAATTTAGAGAGAGAACAGCTGGGCTGTGGGTCTGATTAGCAGGCCCACAGCCACACTAAAGTTGAAAAAACAGAAAATCACAGCAAAAAGTGGGGGTGACCATAGGAAGCAGACCCTACTCTCCTACAGCGAACATATGCACGGAATCCGCACTATATTCTGTACAACGCGGACAAGTAGTTCCAGGACCGGTTGTCCATTTGGCGATCCTACTTGGGGTTATGTACATAAAATATCCTGTCTTATAAAATTGCATTTGTAGTTTAGGGGATACCAGATATATTTGTGCTAGGCCCAAGGCGGAGCAAAAGGCATTAGATGGAGTATTTCATTTCAACTGCCATTTAGCATCTATTTTACTTAGGTCATCTGGTTGTTGTTTATTGAATATGAAGAAGATGTCTCCTATCCTCTGTAAATTAGAGCCAAGGAGTTTATCTAGAAGACCTACCACTGCATACCCAGTGGACCCCCCAGTTTTATTTACTAGATAATTCATAATGGCATTGTACTGGAAAGTCTGATTGTTATTCAAATTAAAACAAGTTTTCAGCTCTTCGAATGACCGAATATGGCCAGCGCTGTACAAGTCTCCTAAACTACTAATGCCCGCCAGATGCCATTGTTGAAGATATGCATTTTTAAATATTAATGGCAGGTTATCATTGTTTCTGATGGGGGTAAAATGATTCAGCTTGGCAATTCCAAATACTTGGTGAATATTACAAAAGACTTGATTAGCACTAATCATTGTCTTAAATCCAACTCACTTGTAATAACTGGATTCCAAATGGCGCCGCCGACACCCCCTTACATTTTCTCCTAGAAGTAAGAGATAGGGAGAGGGCAAGCCTGACGGGCTTAGGGTGCGACCCTCATACATTAGTTCACAGCAGTGTTGTAGGGAGGCAGCCCAATAATATAATTTTAGATTGGGGAGAGCCCATCCTCCCCTTTCCCTAGCTAAAGAAAGAAAATTGAAGGCCCTTCTCGGCTGTGTATATGCCCAAATAAACTGAGAAAAAATGCGTTCAAACACTAAGAGTATGCGACTGTTAAAAACAAGCAGAATTGTACGGAAACAATAAAGTAGTTTGGGGAAGTACGTCATTTTTAAAACATGGCATCTTTCCACAATAGTTAAATGCAAATTGTCAATTTTCCTGAGTGATTTCTTCATGTCAATGGCCAAAGGGGTCAAATTTACAGCAACCAAAGTATCTAAGTCTGAAACAATATTCACTCCTAAATATTTTGCTTTCTTAGTAATTCTATTATCTACCCAGGTTATTTTTTTGTTGACAACAATCTGCGTTTTCGTTCTATTCAGGATGAATCCAGAGATCAGTCCGAATTCTTGAGCATCTTGCTCCAGGGCCCTGATAGCTGACTCACGTTTTGTGGTTATTATGGCTACGTCATCGGCATAGGCCATGATCTTTGTATCTATGCCAAACCTACTCACAGGCAGAATTGAGGGATTAGCTTCAATTCTTCTTATCAGGGGGTCGACATAGAGGGCAAAGAGTAGAGGCGAGCAGGGACAACCCTGCCTTGTTCCTCTTGTTATCTTTATTTGCTCTGACAGCTGACCATCAATCAATACTTTGGCTGTTGGTTCTGGTACAATGCTTGTAGGGCCTGAACCATTCTCTGTCCAAAGCCGGACTGCCGCATGATAGCCCAAATCAATTGCCAGGAGAACCGATCAAACGCCTTTTCAGCGTCTAAAAGAATTAATGAGATCGGGTCTCCTGTCACCTCTGTGGCGTCAAATAAAGTAATGGTCTGACGAACATGTTCGGTGGTGCCTTTTTTGGGAATAAATCTGTGCTGCCACCTGGATACTAATGGCTCGATATTTAAAGATATTCTCATGGCAATAACTTTAGAAACATTCTTAAAGTCAGTATTAATTAATGTTATGGGTCTATATGATGCCATCTCCAGGGGTGATTTATCCTTCTTGGGAAATATCACGATTTTAGCTGATGACCAGGAATTCGGTAGAGAGGTCCCTTCAAAGATGGATCTTACTACATTCGTAAAGAGATCTTTTATTTGCTCTGAGAAAATTTTATAAAATTCGACTGGTATACTGTCCATCCCAGAGGCTTTGCCATCCGGGAGGCTAGCCAATGCAGCTGCGATCTCCTCCCAGACTGGAGAGTTTTCCAATTCATCGTGTGTAGCAACGTTCAATTTAGCTGTCTGTATCCTCTCTAAATATTCTCTAATTTTAATGGCTATATCTTCGGGTGATCCTCTTATCTCTTCTAGATATAGCTTCTCATAAAACTTCCTAAAAGCTTCCTCTATTTTTTTGGGATCGGTGATTATCCCTTCAGTGTCTGTATTAATTGAGGTGTTTGCAGTTATCTGTTGTCTAGTAGAAATGGCGAGCTGATGACCGATAAGTTCGCTCCACTCATAACATTTCTCTCTCGATGCTGCCCATTTAGTAGCTATTTTCTATGCTAAAACAGTCCCCATCTCTGATTTGGTAACCGCCACCATTGTCCCATTACTAAAGGAAATAAGCTGACTCTCAACCAGCTGTCAGGTGGTCCTCTCATTTAATATGTTCGTTATTTAGGTTTTTCGATACAGAACCTGCCCCGGCTGGCTGCAGGTCAATCAGGAAAGTGCTAGTGGTCTGAGGCATAGTCAGCAGCACTGACTCTCATGATTAACTCACTTCCTTCCCTGGCACTGATTGGGGAATGCTGCAGTGATGTCACAGCACATGTGCATGCTTTGCTGCCTTGCTTGTTTGTTTGAAGATTGCAACATTAGTGGACTTACAGCACACCCACAGCTTACCATTGGCTAGTTGAGCCATCGCTCTCATCTGCTTTGTTCTCAATTGACTTACCATGACTGCGTCATGTATTTTTCTTGAGTCTCGCCCTCCCCTGGAGCATGTACCAAGTACTTGTGTCCTTCCACTGCTCCAATTTTTGGACTTACATTTTTGTTTATGTTCAAGCCATATGTGTACTTGAGTTTTCAGCCTGTTTACCATATGCTGCTTCTTTTCCCTCCCACACCCCTGCAGCATGTCCGTTACTTCTAATCCATTTCATCTCATTCCCCCACCCGCTCAAGTTTCATCTCTCTTCCCTGCCCTGGTCAATTTTTCTTCTCTCCCCACCCAGTCCATGCCAGGTTCTTCTACCCCCCACATGCTCTCCTATTGTTCCCAAGTCCTACTACCATGACTATGTCGCTCCTAAGCAAATTCCCTCCTTTTCATTCATGTAGACCTTTGTGCGTTACTAAGCCTGCCCTGCACATGTAAAATAAGAATGGGCTCAAGCCCAAAGAAAAATGGACATTTTAAACTTCCAGGTTAGTCTGCTCACAGGCGTCCTATTTGCAGATACAGATTCTGGGTGCACCTGCAGTGGCTACTTCATCCTTTCTGCAGAGGCATGGGTGCTATCTTCCGGAGCAGTGTTGTCAACAGGAGCCAGCAGCTCTCATTTTCACTCTGCTCACCCTGTCTGTCGCACGGTGCATACTTCATCCCATCCACCGGGTGCTGCTGATTTTGGACTTGTGGAGAGAAAGGCTCAGGAGCAGCAGGAAGATTAAAACTTCTTACATGGTTCTGCATGTTGCCAAAAGCTATCCAGAAATTAATAAATCTCAGTTTGATGACTTAGCCAGACGGGTGACTAATGCATGCATGCACTCTTTCTCTTAGAGATAATGAAAGTACTGCCTGCTGTCTCAGGATTCCATTCTTCCACCATAAAGCCCTTACATACTGTCTGCAGAGAGTTCTGTCCACCTCCCATGTGTTCTATGGTTTTAGTTTACCAATACTTTTTTTTAAAGAATTACATTTTCTAGTAAACTCGTGATAACAAGTTGCATAAAGTGCCTCTTTAGATATACAAGGTATATTTTCCAAAATCGCAAGAAGTTAAACTTGATTCACACTTTACAGAATTCTGTCCTGTTCTCCAAACCCACTCACCCCCCTTCCAATTCCCCTACCCCATCCTCCGCTCCCATTCACCACCCCCACTCGATTGACAAAGCCAACAGCTCACTCATATGTGAGACCTATTGGCTTTGTCAACGCTTTTTTTCTTGGCAGGGGATGGCTCCGTCACTTCAGGTATTGAGCAGCACACCCATCCTCCACTGATGCTCAGATGAGCCGACAAGTCTAGCTACTGTCTCGGTGTATACAGCAGTATCTCATGGCCTTCTCAGGGCAGTGAGAAGCAGCCCTTAGAAGAACCCAAAGTCAGTCCCAGAGACACCGCTGACACGTTTTTGACTGGAGGCTACAGCGGGGGGAACATAGTCGCTGGGGAAGGTGACGCTTAACAACAAAGCATGTTGATCTCCCTGTTGATAAAGTATCATAGGTACATTGAACTATACTGTAATTAAGAAGACAATGAAAACGCGAGTGGATTACTGTCTCTTCTAAACTGAATAGTGAGCATAAAAAGCACCATTCTTTTTTTAAAAACAGATTTTATTTATTAAATGACACATATGGAGCAGCGCTCTGTAACCCAGAGTCGTCTGCAAAACCAAGATTCAGCATTGTGACTTTGATTTTTTACAAAGGAATGCAAAAAGAAAATTAAGGCAATACAAATGAAATATGGCAAATGAAAACCCCCCCAACTCCCTCCTCCCCGTCGCACTAACAGCCTGGTAGATTACAGCCTAGCTGTACATTATGCTCCATTACCACTCGCCCCCAGAACTGAAACACAACATCTTGCACCAGCAAGGAATCATCAATCTGGGCGGAAGTGCCCCGGTGCAGCAACAGGCTCCAGTAGCAGGCCCGATAGTCTGTTCAACGCTTCCACACTTTAAAGTGCTTCTGCGGGCAACCTCTTGCAACGAAAATGGGAAGTTCCAGGCCCAAGCAGATGTCCAGTCCCTTCTTCCATGCTGACACCAAGGGTGGTGTCAGCGCCTTCCATGCCCTAGTAATATCCCGTTTAGCTAAGGTACACCCCAGCTGCATAAGATGACGTTTATAGACATTGCCCCAATTCCATCCATGACGTTTAAAAGCGCCAGTTTTGGCGAATGGGGCAAGTTCCAGCCCAACACTTTAGAGAGACTAGCCACCACCCCTCTCCAGAACGTGACAAAGAGAGAGAGACAGTACCATACAGTGTGCATCAGGGTCCCCTCCTCCCGCTGGCATCTAAGACACAGAGGGGAGGCAATCAATCCCGCCCTCCACAGCTGGACCCACGTAAAATAGACTCGGTGCAAATATTTGAGCTGAACCAGGCGCAGCCGCGCCGCTATGGCTGCCCCCCCGGGGGGAGGTAAGGGCCTCGGTCCAGTCCGCTTCATCAAGTAGATCTTCATCTTCCTTCCAGGCCCCCCTGAGCTTCAATAGTGTGGAGGAGCTGTGGATCACAAGGGTTTGATAGATCTTGGAGATTTTATGGTCCCGGAGGTGCCCCAAAAACACCTTTGCTTCTATAGGTCTACACTCCGCCAATGTCTCCAGGCCCTCAAAGCTAGGGGAAATGGCGTGCCGAAACTGTAAATATTTATAGAATTGGGTTTTAGGCATCTGAAAATTCCACTGTAGGTCTTGAAAAGATCTGAGTCACCCCCAGAATGACATCCCCCAGGGTAGGGATACGAATGTTATCCCATCCATGGAACCCCAACAGCGTGGCTAATTGCGGCAGGCGACCATTGTTCCATAGAGGGGTCTCCAGCGTCAGTGTAGTCCACCACCCGATCCTTCGCCAGAGATGAAAAACCACCTGTGTTGCCGGCGACAGGGATCTACGCACTGGTGCCGAATACAGAATCGTATGGAGGGAGAGATCCCCCAAAAGGCGCAGCTC
Source organism: Lissotriton vulgaris (assembly GCF_964263255.1). Classification (NCBI taxonomy): domain Eukaryota; kingdom Metazoa; phylum Chordata; class Amphibia; order Caudata; family Salamandridae; genus Lissotriton; species Lissotriton vulgaris. Next base: position 1,630,323,379 of record NC_141694.1, on the reverse strand, counting down.
CACAGCATATGCAGGGTCATCTCTATCCCCATACCACCACTCATTCAAGACAAGCAGGTGCGAGGCCATGTGATAAGGTAATATGTCAGAAGTCGCCAGTCCACCGCAGTATGTGGAGAGGAAACATGTCCACAGGGCGATTCTAGTCGCACCTGCAGCCCATAAAAACGGACCCAAGGCCGCTTCAACCTGCCAAAACCATCTAGGAGGAATCAGGTAGGGGTAATTCTGCAATTGATACAGCAAACGGGGGAGCGAGACCATCTTAAAAATGGCCGAACAGCCATAGATGGACAAAGGCATATGTGACCATGTCTTGAGGTCGTTCCGTACACGCTCCCAGACCGGGGCCAAGTTCTGTTCCCATGCCACCGCAGGTGAATCCGATAGAAAAACCATGAGGTACTTCATCCCGCAGGTAACAACCCGCACCGGCTAGGCCCAGGCCCCCAAGCCCGACGCATCCCCCAAGGACCACAGGATAGACTTGCTGGGAGTCAAGTAGAGGCCTGATGACTCCCCAAAGACCTGCATTATACGAAGCAGCCGTGACCCTGTCCTATCCACATCTGTAAGAAAAAATAAAACATCATCGCGTATAGGGCGATACGATCCAACAGGCCATGAGCACACTCAAAGCCGGTCACCTGCGCATCCATGCGCACCCAGGCGGCCAAAGGTTCAACCACTAGCGCAAATAAATAGGGAGATAGCGGGCATCCCTGCCGGGTACCCCCCCCAAACGAAAAAGTGGAGCAGGTGGAGCCTGCACGCGTACTGCTGTAGTATGGTCTATGTAGAGTAGGGACAAGTAGGACAGGAAGGGAGGACCAAAATTTAATCGGCGTAACAGAGCGAAGAGGTAAACCCAGCTTACGGAGTCGAACGCCCTGTCCATATCTGCCAAGAGGAGCGCCGCCCACATGCTGAGCCCCCGGATAGTGGTCTCGGTCAACTGTGCACGGCGGATATTATGTCTAGTCGCACGCGGAGGCATAAACCCAGCCAGATCGGGATGCACTAAGGTGGTAATATGGGACCGCAAGCGAGTAGCTAATGCCTTGGCCAGTATTTCGGCCTCCACATTTAGAAGTGAAATGGACGGTAGGAGGCATGTTGTTCTGGGGATCTATTTCTTAAAAAATTCACAAGGGAACCCGTTTGGCCCGGGGGCTTTACCCGAATTAAGTTCTGCTAAGGCGGCACCAATCTCCTCCTCTGTGAAGGGAGATCGAGCTTGGTCCTTGCCTCATCAGACAGAGCCCGCGGTGGGAGGTCATCCAAAAAATGTCCAACCTTGTACTTGTGAAGGCTTTGTCTGGGGCATACAATTCCACAAAATAGGAGGAGAAACTCTCAGCAATGTCAATGGCGTCCATAAGGGGCACCCTAGTCGGGCCAACAATACCATGAAGGGTTGGGCATGAAACATCCCCTGACACAACCGATGAAGCATCTTGCTAGACTTGTTACCCCACTGGTATACCCTACTACGGGTTGTCAACCAAATAAGACGGGCCTCATCCCGAAGAAGAGCTGCATAGTGCTGTTGCGCCAGTAGCAACTGTTGCCGCATGTGATCACCCCCTTCGCTCCTACTACGATGTTTAAGCTCACAATATCAGTCTCTGCCAATAGCAGAGCCTCCCTCCGAGTCCTGCGGGCCGCCGCGCAAAGGGATATATCAACGCCCCGTAGAGTGGGCTTCAGTGCCTCCCATAGAGGTTCTGCCTCGGAGACCGACCCAACATTAAGTGTCAAGTATTGGTCAATAGTGCCCTCCAGGCATTCCCTGTAATCCGCCTTCTGGAGATTCCACGTCGAGAGGCGCCAGCGGAAGGGCTTTTGTGTCCAGCCCATCCGGACCATCAAAGTAATCGGTGAGTGATCTGAGAGCCCCCATGGAAGGATATCTGCCTCCACTACCCTATTCGCCGCCCCCGAGGGACAAATAAATAATCAAGACGAGAGAAGGCATTGTGGACCGCAGAGAGATACGTATAGCCCTGAGTATTCCAGTGCATCCGGCGCCAGGGGTCCACCCAGTCAAGCCCTGACACCAAGAGGAAAGCTTTGTGACCTGGCTAGCAACCCCACCCTCCCCTGGCCTCCAGCGATCCTGGGTCACATCAAGCAAGTCATTCCAGTCACCCCCAATTAAAGAGGTGCATCCGCCCATAAGGACATGAACCACTCCACCAAGCTGCACGATAGCGGAGGGGGGCATTTACACAACCTAGAATAACCAGTTCCTGCTTGACCATGCCCTGTAGGAATGATTAGCGCCCTTGGGTGTCAGCCCACGTCTTCAAGTGTGTGTATAGGCCCCTTGGTGAATCATAATCGCCACCCCCTGTGACCCCCTTGCAAACCCTGAATGGAACACATGGACATAGCCATGCCGTTGGAGGCAGGGCATTTTCGGAACCTTAAGATGTGTTTCTTGGAGTATGAGTACATCAGCATGTGCCCTTTTGGTCTGTTGAAGGACAGCCCCTGCTTAATTTTTTCCAGGACTTCCCTGACATTCCAGGTCACTATTCTAAGAGTCCCGACTGACGAACGAGAACCATCACCTGGGTCGGCCATGAAAGATCCCTATGGGAAACACTGGTGCATGAGAAAGCAAGGGGTGCATATATGGAGGCCTAGGCATACTGTGGCAAAGTGCGACCTGTCGAAAACAACATTAACAAAAACAACCCAACAAACCCCCACCCAATACTTCAAGAACAGTGAAACATCTGTCGCAGTGAGTGCTGCCCGCAGACTCGAACAGGGAGTCCCGGCCCACCTTGACCAATAGATCCCCAAGTTACAACCCGAAAGTAGCAATCCCCTATTCCGTGGAAGGTCTAACAGAGGAGCCGGCCCGCACATAGAGTCCTTCGATCTAAGTAGTAATGTCAAGGAGTCCGAGGCCTGCAATCCTCCCCACCAATTAGGAAGCTGACGGAGTCTGCTGGGAGGCCAAGCCGGCCCGGGAGGACGTACTGCAGGAGTGTGATCGACGATTAGACCTGGAGCGCTTGCGATCCTTGAGCTTCTTGTGGGGCTGCCGCTGAGCCGCCTCGCTGGAAGAGCAATCCGACTCCCGAGGGGGAGGCATGTGGGGTCGCTGTCTCACCGTCTCATCTGTCCACTGAAACACCTCCTCCGGCGAATCAAATAAATGTGTCCAGGAGCGATGAACCATCCGCAGCCGGGATGGGTACAGCAGCGCATAGGGAAGCTTAAGCTCATGAAGTTGGGCCTTGGCTGCCAGAAAGGATTGCCGCCGCTGCTGAACTAACTTTGTATAGTCAGGGAAAATCAAGATGCCCGCATTGTCAAAGAGCAAAGGTTCCTTGGCCCTGGCCTGCTTAAGTATTATATTACGGTCATGTTAGTTCAGCAGCTTTGCAATAACTGGCCTTGGGTGGGTGCCAGGTGGGTGCATCTGCACAAGAGCTCTGTGGGCATTCTCAATGATAAAACAGCAGGACAGGGTCACCGGGGGAAGCCAGCTCTCCAGCCACTGAGTGAGGAACTGTTCCATGTCCCCCCCTTCACACCCCTCCGGAAAGCCCACAAAGCGGCGATTGTTGCGCCTGGCCTGGCCCTCCGCATACTCCACGCGCGTCGCCAAGCCCCGCTGGGATGTCTCAATGGTAGCCACCCACTTCCGCAAGCTGGCCAACTCATCCTCCACGCCCGACATGCGAGTTTCAGTCTCTGTGATGCAGGCCACGGCTTTCCGCAGGTCCTGCCGAAGGAGCGTGACATCCGAGCCAATCGCCCCAATTCTAGCATTTAGGACATCTCTGGACTGCGTAATAGCGGCCTTGAGCGCAGCATTGTCTGAAATATCTGGCGCAGCCCCCTGAGAGCTACCCGATGCGGTGGCCCCGGGGGCCGTGTATTTATCCAGTGTGCTCTGTTTGGTCGAGCCCCCACTCGCCTTGTCCCTCGTCATTGTGCCCACTGGATCCAACCAACTGTCAGCCACAAATTCTCGGGCCGCCTCGCCTGGAGACCACTGGCCCGTCCGTGGGGGCAAAAAGGCATCACACTTCTGTGACCGTCACTGACCAGTCTAAAGCCCCCCTCAGGCAGAGAAAGCGACCGGGCGAAGAATGTCTATAGAGCAAGGTCCCGCGTGACCCGAACCGACCGCCGAACACAGGACTACCAGCAAGCCCCAATGCAGAACTACCGGTAGGGGGCAGGCACAATTCTGGGCCACAGGGAGTCTAGTCCACCGTCTCCACCGTGGCCCGATCCGGCCGCCGACCTCCCCGCCTCAATCCAGCAGAAGAGGGGGGACAAGCGCACGGACAGCTCCGCTCATGAGCCCCTCAAGCCGCCGCCTTACTCTGCTCCTCCGCCTACATCTGGTCCTCACAGGCCGCCGCTGCAGCAATTCCACTGGGTCTTCGGGCTTGCCAAGGCCCAGTACAGGGGAGGCTCGCCAGTCGTTCCGCTGCCCTGGGGGCAATCCCAGCTTATAGCAGCAGGGTGGCCGCCAGTCACATTCCAGGGCGGCCTCTCAGCTCAGCTCCACGGCCCGATCAGGCCGCTGACCTCCGCGCCTCAAATCCTGCAGGAGCGCGGGGGAGGGTTACGAGCACAAGGACAGCTCCGCTCCAGAGTCCCTCAAGCCGCCGCTGCCTACCTCCGCTCTTCACAAGCCGCTGCAGGGGCACGGCCATGTACACCGAAACGCTGCGTCGACTGTTTTTTAACTTCTTGTACCGGTCTCATTCAATAGAGACACGTTATTTTTATCTTTTTAGATTGTAACATTTAGGGAGGCCCCAGGCTAATGATATATGAAGAACAATAAATATTTTCTTTTAACCAATATTTTTCTTAGATGTGATTTCATAATGCATTGTGATACCTAGAATATTATTTGAATTTTCTTTTGTTGCTAAATGTTATTCTGCCTGCTTTAATATACAGTGTGTAGATATTTGTTAGGAATACCTATTGCAATTGAAAGTCTCTTTATGCAACACCGTGTGACAGGGTCTATGCCCTTTGAGTTTTGCACATACCCCCTCCCTGTAAAGTTTATAGGGGTATCTTCCTCCCTTTTTTGATGCTTCCTGTTCCTGCCAGAGGCAGGAAAGCAGGTCAGGAGCAGAGATGACGCGAGACCCGGTAAGGTAAGTTTATTTTATTTATAAATTACCCCCCCACTCCCCTGTTGTGCGAACTCCCACGAGACCGCCACCCTGCGAGACCCCCACCCGTAAGTCATGCCGGAAGCGGCTGGATGTTTCATGCAGTGTAGAGGGGCCTCACATCTTCCCTTTCGCCCGGGGCTCCAGAAGTTCTAGGACCGGCCCTGGGTATGAGAAGCAAAAGGAACAAGAGAATATAGCAAAGCTAGAGGCGTTTGGAAGAACGAGAGAGAGAAAATGTTATTAAAGCAAGAGGGTGGGAGAAAATAAAGGCAAGAGTAAGTGAAAAGGGAAAAGACTAGAGAGTGAGACAGGAAGAGAATCTGTGTGAATTAATTGACGAGAAGGGTCAAGAAGTGAGTGAGAGGGGTTCACAGAATCAAAAATGGAGAGAAGAGGAAGACAGAAAGGTAGGAGTGAATCACAAATGGAAACTGAGGAGGTACTAGGAATGTTCTAGTCTGTAAAAACAACATAAGGATGGACAAGATCTCTGGTGCTCTATATTATGATTCAATACTTATGGGGCTGGTTTTAGGAAGAGATGGCAATGAAGAAATGTAGGTAAATGTGGTCAGGCGCGCAACACCCATTGGGCTCACCGGGTTTCAGCCCCCCCCGTCGCCTCCTCTGCCCGGGCTAAGATGACACGCACTGAAATGGTGCAGGAAGGCTGCGCATCCGATCCGAGAATGTGATTGTTTTAATGATTTCTGAGAGGCCCAGCAGCCCGAGCCAGACAGCGAGCCTCTTAAAAGTTTCAGCGAGTGAACCGACCCCCCTGCCCTGACCTCTTGTGTTTCCTTTACAGTGACCTAAAATGCGCGTGCACATCACCAAATCGCCGTCTGTTCCCTCTCCCCGCTCCGCCCCCTCCCCTGCCCGCCGTGTTGCATTTCTCCTCCCCCTCCCCTTCTCTCTCTTCCCTCCGTCTTGCTTCTCCAGCACACCCGGCCTCACTTCTCCTCCCCCTAATTACACTTCTTTCACTGCCGCCAGGCTGCTGTCACTTAATCTCCCCAGTGCCCCACCCCCGTTAGTGTCCTAACTACACTTCCAAGTCTCGCTACCTCGCCGCCTCCTCTCTATCCCTCTCTCTCCGTTCTTTTCCCATCTCTCCGTCCTCCCCTCTCCTTTTCTCAATATTCTTGTTTTCATACTTGTTAAACACGGGGTCCGTGCTGTATTTGAGCATGGCGCCGCTTATTTCCATTACACCCTGCCATTGCATGCATGCACACCTTAAAAAGGCTTGCCCGTATTTTCCGCAGAAGACAACAAGGGATCAGTTGCCAGCTTTGCAGGACCGTGCTGTGATGACAATCACCTGCCTTTGTGAGCCGCTGGAAATTCAGAGCATTCTAATCGGTAAACTTTCTTCTTTTCCAGTCATGCTCATTATTATAGGCTGCCAAGCACTTCCAGCCTGCCATATGCTTCAGAGGGTTGATATTGCCGCACGCATTCATATTTAAAAAACGGACGGCGCTTTATTTTTTATCACGGCAACCACGTTTGGTTGCATGATTCATTCTCTATGTCTGTGTGTTTGATGTATAGCGCTGCCGCTCCAACACACTCCAGTGGGACTAGTACTAGCCCTGCGCTATTAAATAAATACAAAAATAAATTGGTAAGTACTTTCCAAATCATTCGTGTAATTACGTATACGGTCAGATACAGCTGACATTCTTACAGTGCAGACCCATCTCTTACACAGCGGTTGAACAAACTCCCAAACCTGCCTCCAAATCAGTTTCAGGTAAGCACTCGTGAAGTGATTAAGAGGCGTAGGTGCCACTGCAGAGTCCCTCGGTTTTACTGTCTCGTTGTCCTGTGTGGGGTTGCTGTGCAGAGGGCATATGCGTACAGATGTCCCACTCCCACGACTTCCAATGCCCTCTCCTCTCTTACTTCTTCCCTTGTCCCTCCACTTCCATTTGGCGTCTGACCTGCTGGGAGTCGTTTTCCCTGACAGAGTTTACTAAGCACCGCACGTTAGATAGTGGGTCCTGTGTCAGAGCCAGTAACAACAACAGTCAGTGAAGGCCTGTGAGGCGTCACGTTCTACAAACCACTCAATGTTCGCAGAGAAGATTTGCAAAGCCCTGGTTTTCAGCCAGAAATGAGTTTACAAATAAAAAGGAAAACGAAAGCGTAGCTATGGCTATGGGAATGTATTTATTGTAGTTTTGTTCGAGACGAACCCACGTCAATGGGGTGTCAGAGTCCTGTACAGACACATTAGAAGAGAGTGAAAAGAACATAGCAGTTTGTGTGCCCAATATTAACACAGCTATTCAACAACGCCCTCTTCCAATCCGTAGCTCTTTTCCTTGTTTGGTAGTCATTACCGTCTTATTTGTATTTTTGTGAAATAATTTCAAAATTCGATGGATGGAAGCGCAGCAGGAAACTACCTGAATTAAAAGCAATGAAATCATTTTGTTTAATTGTCTCCTCTCACAATACACTTATAAAATCAATGCCTGTGACTGTGGTGTTTGAGCGATTAATTAGAGTTAGTTCCTTGTAGAGACTTAAGTCAGTGTCATGCAAGGCTTGAAGTTTTATGTTTTTATGGCCTGCCAGAAGCTAGAACTGCCGACTTAGAAACTATGGAACCAGGTTTCAGTTCCAGCATTGCTCTGACCTCTGCCATCCCTAACCAGTGCCAGGCTAGCTTCCCCGTACTGTCATTGTTGTCAGGCCTCCTCTGTCATTCCTCTCGTCAGTGCCAGGACTCGCTCACCTGCCAAATGCCAATCCGCAATCCCTCATCAGTGCCAGGCGAGCCCCTGAGTTGCACCATTTCTGTCTTTCGTAAACTGAAGAGGCGCTAGCACATGGTTATACTGAATAAGCAGCTACCTATGGTATATGACATCTCTTTAATAATGTAATAAGTGCAGTTTCACTATAGCTTTATTAACCTTCCTGCTTTCTGAAATTTGCCTGAAAATGCAGCATTTCTCCACTACTTCGCTACGGTGAAGTCTGACAATCATGTTACGCCCACCACTTGCAAATGTCACCGTCCGCCACTGCGCGTTCCTGTTTTTTGTATTGAAATCCTTTGCGGCCGCCATGAGCATAACTTTTTTATGCACAGGGTCCGTGCTGTGTTTGAGCATGGCGCCGCGTATTTATATTACACCCTGCCATTGCATGCATGCATGCACACCTTGAAAAGGCTTGGCCGTATTTTCCGCGGAAGACAACAAGGGATCAGTTGCCAGCTTTGCAGGACCGGGCTGTGATGACGATCACCGGCCTTTGTGAGCCTCTGGAAATTCAGAGCATTCTAGTCTGTAAACTTTCTTTTTTTCCAGTCATGTACATTATTATAGGCTGCTAAGCACTTCCAGCCAGCCATACCGTGCTTCAGAGGGTTGATATTGCGGGGTCCGTGCTTTGTTTGTTTGTTTTTAAATCTCTTGCAGCCGCCATGCGCATAACTGTTTTATGCACGGGGTCCCTGCTATGTTTGAGCATGGTGCTGCTTGTTTACATTACACCCTGCCATTGCATGCATGCATGCACAGCTTGAAAAGGCTTGCCCGTATTTTCCGCGGAAGACAACAAGGGATCAGTTGCCAGCTTTGCAGGACCGTGCTGTGATGACGATCACCTGCCTTTGTGAGCCGCTGGAAATTCAGAGCATTCTAGTCTGTAAACTTTCTTTTCTTCCAGTCATGTACATTATGATAGGCTGCTAAGCACGTCCAGCCAGCCATACCGTGCTTCAGAGGGTTGATATTGCGGGGTCCGTGCTTTGTTTGTTTGTTTTTAAATCTCTTGCAGCCACCATGCGCATAACTGTTTTATGCACGGGGTCCCTGCTATGTTTGAGCATGGTGCTGCTTGTTTACATGACACCCTGCCATTGCATGCAGCTTGAAAAGCCTTGCCCGTATTTTCCGTAGGAGACAAAATGCTGGTACCACGCAGGACAGCTCTACAACAATGTCCATCCAGGCCCCCCACCACTCACGGTGAATCCGCAAATGGCATGCCTCTGCCCTAAAAGAGTGGACTTGGTTCTGATAAAAACATAACTTTATGTGTTTTATATCTTGAATCACCAGAACATTTGTCTAGTCCGATGTACTTTCAAGCAAAATATGGGCAGCTGAGCAGTAACAGTTTACAGCTGTACTGTTTGAAACTATCTGGAGACTTGCTCTCCGTCGCTCCCTCTTCTAATATTTCACTCCTCTCTCCCTATTCGACCTTCTTTTTAGGTAGAGTTATTTATAACTCGAAACCTATTACTACTGAACGAAAATCTCTGAAACCAGCCGGTCTTCATGCAATGCATGTCCCCAGGAGCACGCTTGGCCTCGCAAGGCAATCTGCTTCCCCTCCCCCCTGGTGTTTATGGCTTTTCTCGCTTGCTAATGTGTTTTTTTCCCCTCCCACCCTTCCTTTGATGTCCACCGTGCATGGCCTCTGCCTGTCGCCTCTCCGTCCTTCACAGCCCCTCTCTGTCATGGAATCTCAAATTTGGGGACTACATCTTCAAAACAAGCCTGTTCATGTTGACACTTGCAATTAGAATCCTTTCTTTCTTTCCTTTCATTCCTTCCTTTCCTTCTTTTCTTTCCTTCCTTCCTTTCCATTCTTTCTTGTCTTGCCTTCCTTTTCTTTCTTCCATTCCTTCATTCCTTTCCTCCCTCCTTTTCATTCCTTTCTTTCTTTCCTTCCTCCATTTTTCCTTCTTTCTTTCTTCCCTTCCCTTCCACATTATCACTCAGCACCACCACAGCATCACTCAGCACCACTCAGCACCACCACAGCATCACTCAGCGCCACCACAGCATCACTCAGCGCCACCCCAGCATCACTCAGCGCCACCCCCGCATCACTCAGCGCCACCCCAGCATCACTCAGCACCACAACAGCATCACTCAGCACCACAACAGCATCACTCAGCACTACCCCAGCATCACTCAGCGCCACCAAAGCATCACTCAGCGCCACTCCAGCATCACTCAGCACCACCACATCATCACTCAGCGCTACCCCAACATCACTTAGTGCTACCCCAGCAACACTCAGCACCACCGCAGCATCACTCAGCACCACCCCAGCATCACTCTGCACCACCACAGCACCACTCAGCACCACCACTTAGCACCACCACAGCATCAATCAGCGCGACCCTAGCATCACTCAGCACCACCACAGCACCACTCAGCGCTACCCCAGCATCACTCAGCACCACCACATAATCACTCAGCACCACCACATTATCACTCAGCACCACCACATTATAACTCAGTACCACTCAGCACCACCACAGCACCACTCAGCACCAACACAGCACCACTCAAGCACCACCACAGCATCACTCAGCGCAACCCCAGCATCACTCAACACCACCACAGCACCACTCAGCACCACCACAGCACCACTCAGCACCACCACATTATCACTCAGCACCACCACATTATCACTCAGCACCACCACAGCACCACCACAGCACCACTCAGCACCATCACAGCACCACTCAGCACCACCACAGCACCACTCAGCACCACCACAGCATCACTCAGCACCACCACAGCATCACTCAGCACCACCACAGCACCACTCAGCACCACCACAGCATCACTCAGCACCACCCCAGCATCACTCAGCGCCTCCACAGCTTCACTCAGCGCCACCACAGCATCACTCAGCACCACCATAGCATCACTCAGCACCACCACAGCATCACTAAGCACTACCACAGCACCACTCAGCACCACCACAGCACCACCCCAGCATCACTCAGCACCACCACAGCACCACTCAGCACCATCACAGCACCACTCAGCACCACCACAGCATCACTCAGCGCCACCCCAGAATCACTCAGCGCCACCCCAGCATCACTCAGCGCCACCCCAGCATCACTCAGCGCCAAACCAGCATCACTCAGCGCCACCCCAGCATTACTCAGCCCCACCACAGCACCACCCCAGCATCACTCAGCACCACCACATTATCACTCAGCGCCACCACAGCATCACTCAGCACCACCATAGCATCACTCAGCACCACCACAGCATCACTAAGCACTACCACAGCACCACTCAGCACCACCACAGCACCACCCCAGCATCACTCAGCACCACCACAGCACCACTCAGCACCATCACAGCACCACTCAGCACCACCACAGCATCACTCAGCGCCACCCCAGAATCACTCAGCGCCACCCCAGCATCACTCAGCGCCACCCCAGCATCACTCAGCGCCAAACCAGCATCACTCAGCGCCACCCCAGCATTACTCAGCCCCACCACAGCACCACCCCAGCATCACTCAGCACCACCACATTATCACTCAGCACCACCACATTATCACTCAGCACCACCACATTATCACTCAGTACCACTCAGAACCACCACAGCACCACTCAGCACCAACACAGCACCACTCAGCACCACAACAGCATCACTCAGCGCCACCCCAGCAGCACTCAACACCACCACAGCACCACTCAGCACCACCACAGCACCACCACATTATCACTCAGCACTACCACAGCACCACTCAGCACCACCACAGCACCACTCACCACCATCACAGCACCACTCAGCACCACCACAGCACCACTCAGCACCACCACAGCATCACTCAGCACCACCACAGCATCACTCAGCACCACCACAGCACCACTCAGCACCACCACAGCATCACTCAGCGCCACCCCAGCATCACTCAGCGCCACCCCAGCATCACTCAGCGCACCCCTAGCATCACTCAGCACCACCCCAGCATCACTCAGCACCACCACATTATCACTCAGCACCACCACAGCACCACTCAGCACCACCACAGCATTACTCAGCACCACCACAGCTTGCGAGCATATAGGGCTTTAACCAGAGTTAAACTAACTGGGCGATTTGGTGCTGTGCCCGTGGCTTTTAGGTCAATGCGCAAGCGCATTGACCTAAAATGCGCGTGAACATCACCAAATCGCCGTCTGTTCCCTCTCCCCGCTCCGCCCCCTCCCCTGCCCGCCGTGTTGCATTTCTCCTCCCCCCTCCCCTTCTCTCTCTTCCCTCCATCTTGTTTATTTATTTTTTTACCCGCTCCGCCCCCTCCCCTGCCCCCCGTGTCGCATTTCTCCTCCCCCCTCCCCTTCTCTCTCTTCCCTCCGTCTTGTTTATTTTTTTTTTTACCCGCTCCGCCCCCTCCCCTGCCCGCCGTGTCGCATTTCTCCTCAACCCTCCCCTTCTCGCTCTTCCCTCCGTCCATTGGTCACCTTCTCTCACACAATCTGCTTATTTCCACCACAGTGGTTTTTGTAGTCTTGACTGTTCATCTCATCCCTCTCTCTCACACGCTCCTGTGTGGGCTGTGGGCACATCAGGACAGGTCTGTGAGGGGCGTGCACACTGCACTATAGGTGCACTATCATCCATTGCCAGCTCAGACATATGGAATGTCTCCAGCCGTGAATTCACCTCTTTGGCATGTTGGGTGCACTTCTTTTCGTACAGCCCTGTTGAGGCTTCAGTAGGTTTGGTCTGAACACGTCACGGGCAGCATGCCAGGGTGCAACGATCATTATAGCTGTACGTCGCGCACAATGTCTGACCGCCCCAGGAATCGGGTGTGTACGCCTCTTTGTGTTCTCTGCACTCAGTTCTGGCTCATGTTGCGCTGTATGTTGCAAACTGTTTCAGTTGTGCAGAGGCTGTGTTCTTTCGGTGCATTCGCCTTTTTCCTTGTGTTTTTCAGTTGCGTACTGCTCTGTGTGTAGTCTTTGCATTTGATGCACGCTGGTTTGGTTTTGTATGGGCTGTGTGTTCTTTATGTGCACACTGCACTGGCTTAGTGCTCCGTCTTTGCATTTGATGCACGCTGGTTTTGTTTTGTATGGGCTGTGTGTTCTTTAGGTGCACACTGCTCTGGCTGTGTGCAGTATTTGCATTTGATGTACGCTGTATTGATTTTGTATGGGCTCTGTGTTCTTTAGGTGCACGCTGACCTGCCTCTGTCTTTACCGTCTTTGAATTTGATTTGCTCTAGTTTTGTATTGGCTGTGTGGTGTTTAGGTGTATGCTTATTTATCCCTGTGTGCATTTGTGCATGCTGCTTTAGCGGTGTACTTGCTCTGAAACAGGGTGCAGCAAAAGCAGTTTTTCATAAGCTGTGTGTTCTTTAGGTTGGAGCGTCCTAAATTTTAGAATGACAACCATTGCGACTCACCTAGGTTTAATGGACATGTGGTGTGCCCCCCCCCCCCCCATGTCATTTTTTCTAATACTGCTACATTTATTATTAAATAGCAATATCGAAAATCTAATTGCTTGCATATGCTGGGACTTTTTCAACTCGACTAAACTGGCGCACGATCCACCTGTGGGTCACACAACCCACTGTTTGGGAAATGCTGGTTTGGCTGCATGCTGCTTAATCCCTGTGTACTTTGATGCACACTGCTCGTGTTATGTGTACTGTCGGAACTATTAATGCAAGCTGCTTCAGTTGTGCATAGGCTGTGTGTTCTTTAGGTGCACGGTGCTCATGTTCTGTGTGAACCGTCTCTGCATTTGATACATGCTGTTTCGGTTTTGTATGGGCTGTGTTTGTTTTTGGTGCACGCTGCTCTGACTGTGTGCACTGTCCACCACATCCACCATCATCTCCACCATCACCTCCACATCCACCACGACATCCACCTCCACATCCACCGTGACATCCACCGCCACATCCACCACCACCACATCCACCACCACCACATCCACCACCACCACATCCACCACTACCGCATGCACCGCCACCACCACACCCACCACCACTTCATCCACCACCACATCCACTACAACCACCACCCCATCCACCGCATCCACCACCGCATCCACCACCGCATCCACCACCACATCCACCACCACATCCACCACCACCATCACATCCACCATCACATCCACCATCACATCCACCACCACATCCACCACCACATCCACCATCACCTCCACCATCACCTCCACATCCACCATGAAATCCACCGCCACATCCACCACCACCACATCCACCACCGCCGCCACATCCACCACCACCACATCCACCACCGCCACCACATCCACCACCACCACATCCACCACCACTTCCACCGCATCCACCACCACCACATCCACCACCACCACCACATCCACCACCAGGTGCAAATGCAATGTTCTTGGATTTTCCTCACAATAAAATACACTGAATATAATCTTCACAAAATTAAATTACAAACGTTTAAGCTATTGCCATTTATAAATTACAATAAATTTTATTTAAGTATTAATTATTTACAAAATTAAAAGCCATTGTTATTTGCAATATCAATACATCTAAGTCACGTAAAGACAACACACATTGCATTACAAATGCTATAGGTGTCACATTTGCGAAAGTTAAAACTATTGACATTGTAACTGACAAAGCTATTACTTTTGCTAGTTTCAAAACCAACACATAAATAAAAAAAGTGTCAATTACAATACCAATTGCTCAAACTTTCCTAATGCGAGACCTATTGCATTTCCAATGCTTGTTTTTTCGTGGCTCCTACCCACGGAGCCTCTAAGGCAGATGGTCTTGGTTAATAGAATTCTTACGGTGCGTCGCTATACGTTAAAGTTTTAATTAAACCTCTGCACACAGCTGTAATTCGCTGCTTCAGCTGTATTTTAATGTCAAGAGGAGTTAAAAAATATGTCATTGAGAAGGCTACACTAAAAGATAGAAATGGCAACAACATGCGTGGGCTGATGCCCATGCAGGTAACTAGGCATAAAGTCAGTATGGAGCGCTGAAATCAAATCCGATACCTTCCTTTACCGGCTCACCCAGACTGACAGGGAAATAAATGCTCCCCACACAGAGCCAACCTTCCTGCGCATCTAAAATTGCAAACTAATATAGAACAATATGGAACTGCTCGCAGCTAAAATAAACATCGTAACAAACCACTCTAGGAGGACTCGCAAGAAAGATCCAACAGCCAAAGAACTAGCAGCTTTACTTCCAGCCAATCCCACGAGAAGAAGCATAGAACCAATCTAAAGGCACCACACTTTTTCCGCCCCTGATAGAAAACGTGACCACTTTTTTGATTGGTTACGAGTGCCAGCGTAAACTGCTGTGGCTCTCTGCGATATTGGCAGTTTTGCATGCACGCTGACAGACTGACGTACAGCTTGCACAGCATCACTCGGTGTTACGTTCGTTACCTTGGTGATTGCGTACCGGAAGAAGATGCCTAGGGGCAGGTATAGTATATTTTCTCTCCCCAGTCATTCGCTCCATTGCAAGTTATTGTCGCGTATTCGCCCTGATTATTATTTTTTGTTAAATATCCAGTACTTATGAGATCCCAGACATTGACATGCATAATATTGGTGTAACTGGAGTCCCTCCAACCTGCGTGTACTCGCAAATCTCATGTGATATTTGTAAGAATGTACTTAGTTAAGGGTCGGAAATTGTGGTACGGGTACACAATGGCCATGAGAGGAACAGCACTCAAATCCTTAACGACCGTTCTTGAGTTCCCTCAGCGGACCCTGCCGGTGCCCGTTTTTTTCTTCCAAGGTTTCAGCATTCCTTTTTCAGCTACACAGTGGTGGGATGCTAGTGTATAAATTAAAACAACATTTTCTAGCTTACGCGTCAAGAATTTATAAATCTATTTTTGACACGGAGGCGAGGATTATGCTTCTCTTTAGTGACATTTACAGCAGCCAATAAAAACGTTGACATACATAACCCATCAGGCATAGCATGCCATGTCTCCACCGATCATCACGCCCTTTAAGGCATATAACGCAGTTCCCACAACCATCATTCTCTTTCTTTGCGAACTGTCCAACATGAATAATCATCTTCAAACTTCTGATGTTCCACTGCCCGTGTTCAACAGAACCTCCAACGGGAGAATCTTTAGAATGCCAAGCCAGATCTCCAGTTTAGTCACATCCTTCAAGTTGCCCTGCTCTCTGCAGCTGAACAGAAACCAAAGTCATAATATCTCTTGTCTCGAATATTTCATCCATAATGGGCGGGGATCTGTAACATCACACCATCTTAGGTGATAACAGTTATTAACCATAGTATAACCCACAAGTATTCAATGTTTCATCACAACATTACAAAGGGTGGGATAATCTTCGCCTCCGTGTCCTTAATAGAATTGAAAATTATTGACTCGTAAGCTAGAAAACTTTGTATCTTACGTCAGGAAACGGAGGCTTCAGATTATGCTAGTTTAAAGTTTTTCCACCACATTTGATGCCATATCCACAATAGGTTTATGATAAAATGTTTTAAACGTTGAATCAGACGACCAATCCGCCACAGTCATAATGTCTTCTAAACGAGAACCAGTCATGAAGGCTTTAGATGCCATAGCCCCTCTCACAGAGTAAGCCCCAAATACAGAGATATCAATACTGGCCTCCCTCATTAGCCATCTGACCCATCTGGCCAAAGGCACTGACGAGATTGGACGAAAAGGTTTCTGAAGGGAAATTAACAATTGTCCTGATACATCATTCATAAATTCACGGGTACAATCCTCGTAACATTTCAAGCATTGGTTAACACATAGTTTACTATGATTTGGAAAGCCAGGATAACTCACACATTTTGAATTTGTCTTAGTTTGTTTAGAAATTGTGAAAGAAACTCCTGAGGGAGTAAATACTCTACCTGCTAAATCAAAGGCACGTACATCCGAGACACGTCTACAGAAAATGAGGCATAATAACAAGGTGAGCTTAGCTGACAACTGTTTCCGTGAGAGTTCCTTATTCGCTGGCCAACTTCAGATAAAACGAAGTTCACATATACATCTCCAAGGGTAGAATATTTGGGCTTTGGTGGTTTCACCAGTCTGATGCCTCTCAAGAGCTTACAAATCAAGGGGTGTTCCCCAACTGGTTTTCCCTCAAAATGGGGATGCCCTGCCGAAACAGCCAAACGGAAATTATTGACTGTCCTATATGCCATTCCTTGACTGGCGATATCTGAAAGAAAATTTACGATCATATGTATACTGGATCCCACGGGTTCCACCTGTCATTCAGTACACCAACAAACCCATCTACGCCAAGCTGACTCATAGTGTTTGTGCGTAGCGGGACCCAAAGATTGTGACAGAAAAACAATGCATCACACGAACCTCCTGGCACTTGCCAGCATCTCCAGAAAGTCTCCACGCCATGAGGGACAACTGATCCCTCATCAATAATGGGTGTGGTCTACCCATCGGGTCTTGTAGTATTCCTGGGAACGAGAGCAGACATACTGGGGGAGCACAGGTCAGAGTAAACATCACTGGGAACCATGATTGTGCCTTCCAATAAGTAGTAATCAATATTAACTCTGCTCTCTGTCTGCTGACTTGTGCTAACACTCTCTGGATCATGACGAAGGGGGAAAAGGCATAGAGCGTGCCCGTATTCCAAGATTGAAGGAATCCATCCAAATTGAGTGGCTTAGAGTCCGGCTTCAAAATGTAACATTGAGGCAACTGAGTGTTTAATCGGGATGCAAAGAGATTTATTGTGCATGGACTTCACTTCTGATTCAGTTGCTGAAAGACTCTGGGATGCAGTCTCCAGTCGCTGGAGTTCCGAAGAAAACTGGAGTTCCAATCCAACCTGCCACTACATTGGAGCTGCCCGGAATATAATCCGCAGTGATCGAGATCTGATGCTGAAGGCAATAATGCCAGAAATCATTTGCTATTTCCGCCAATAGCTGAGACCTCGTGCCCCCCAACTGGTTGATGTACCATACTGCAGAGACATTGTCCATCCGCAGCAGGATACTACAACACGTTTTCTGTGGGGAAAGAGTCCGGATCGCGAACGATCCAGTCAAAAGCTACAGACAATTTATGTGCAATTTCAGTTCCTCCAGAGACCATCTGCCTCCTCGTCTCCACAGACCCGCATCGGGCTCCCCAGCCCCACCGAAGTGCGTTCGATTCTATTACCACCTCTATATTTGAAGCGAAAATGGCCTTGCCATTCCAGGCATCCATGTGCTCCAACCACCAGGATATTTGCGTCCTGGCTTCCGAGGATAGGAGGATTTGCTCTGAGAAACTCAAGCCCTTGCGCAAGTGCATGATCGATCTTCAGTCGTTGTAAGGCCCGGTAATGCAGAGGACCTGGAAAAATCGTTTGGATGGACGAGGCTAACAGGCCTACTAGGCGAACTGATATCCTCATGGATATAGTCGGAGAAGCAAGGGCCCATCTCAATGCTTTCTTGATCGAAATCCTCTTTTTCAGAGGTAGTAAGAGGTGTGTCAGTACTGAGTCTACTTGGAACCCCAGGAACTCCATTGATTGGGACGGAATCAGAATTGACTTGTCCAAGTTGATGACTAAGCCCAAGTTTTGAAGTAGTTGGATCGTCCAGGATAAATGGAGTAGGACTATTTCCGTGGGTTGCGCCATGATCAGGACATCGTCAAGATAAATAATCAACCTCGCTCCTCTCTCTCGCAGATATTGTACTACTGGTTTGAGCAACTTGGTGAAGCACCAAGGGGCTGAAGAAAGGCCGAAGGGCATGGCTACAAATTTGAACCACATATGATGCCATTGAAACTGGAGGAACCTCCGATGAGAAAGAAAGATTGGAACCGTCAAGTATGCGTCTTTCAGATCTAGACGCACCATCCAGTCTTTTTCTAATAACAAGTCCCTCAATAGGTGTATGCCCTCCATTCTGAAATGTCGATACACCATCCAGGAATTACATTTCTTGAGATGTATTACTAGGTGGAATCACTGATCTTTCTTTGGCACTAGAAAAATCATGCTGACAAAACCGTGAAGATAAGGTGACGATCTCTATGATCGCCTCCTTTTTTAATAGGGATACTATCTCCCCATCTATAAAAGAGCTTTCTGTCAGGGAAAAATGCAGAGGTTGAGGTCTCCGCAGTTGCCCCGGGGAGGAATAAAACTCCAGTTGAAAACCCTGTACAGTCTAGAGTACCCAAGGGTCTTGTGTTAGTGTCTCCCAATTTTGAAGGAACCGTGAATTCGTCCTCCCACAGACCCCCCCTCCCCCTGGCCTGAATCAGGCTTACCTGCATAAGAGGTGTCACCGACGCTGTTGTTATTTCCACCATGATTCTGTCTGCCTCTCCCACCCCTATGGCGGGGAAATTCGATCGGCTGGTGCCGCCACCACCTGTATTGTCGAAGCCTTTCGAGACCTTGAAATTTCCTCAGCCAGTCGCTCGACTCCTTAAGCACCTGGCCCTCGTAAAAAGGCCAATGTGCAAAACCTATTTAATCGAAACCTGGGCCTTGTCCAGGGCCGTAAGGGTGGCCACATACTTTCCTAACTCATTAACAAATTTATCGCCAAACAAGAGGCCGTTAGCCATTGTGCCTGCTTCCTTGCTGGTCATATCCGCCAACTGGGGGTCTAATCTCATCAAGAACGATTTCCTGTGCTCTGTGGATAACGCACAATTGGCGTTCCCTAGAAAACACAAAGGTCTCTGAGCCCACTTTAAATTCTCTGTTGGATCAAGGGATGTGTTTAAATACTTAGCCCTGACCACTAAGTCAAGAATCTTGGTGAGGGGCCCGATACATCTAATAACTTATCTTGGCATCCCTTTCATGCCCTGTCGAACCCTTTCTTTGGGTCGTTCTCAAATTTTTTAAGGAAGGTTGCCATGTTGGGGTCTAGCTCCGGGGTGTCCGTCACTTTTCTTAGTAAGGTAAGTCTTGTACACTCTAACCTTAAAGTGCTGCGCACCTTGTGCTCGAACCCCTGCCTCATGTTCTCCTGCACATAGTGTGCCACCTCTGCGCAGGGCACCCATTCCCTGGACATTGGGTGAATGATGGTTTTTTTTATCAAATAATAGTTGTTTATTCGCTGTCTCTACTTCTACATAGTGTGATTTACGCTTGCGTTTTGCCTCCTTACGCAACCTCTCTGTGTCCCTGTCTGCTCCAGAAGTATAATGCGCTGAAGGAGACGACTCCTCTGCCTCTCCTGGGGTAGAAAAGGAGGAATGGCCAAGGGAACTTGCAGGGAGTGCTGTAGCCATGGTCTTTAAGGACCGCTGATGCTACCTGAGCCAACACCTGCATGGAGGCATTCATTGAGGAACTCGTTGAAGATTCTCCTAAGGAGGCACTCAGTGCCCTTTTCCCATTGTTTTTTTAATGGTTTAGTGAATGGCTGTCACGCCCTAATTAATGCCCTGTTTACTAAATGTTGCACGTGGGAATCCAGGGCCTCTACAAGCTGATGCTCCATTTTGTGCTTGTGAGGCACCTCTTTACTCTCAGCATATTCATTGTAATTTTACATATCCATCCACCTCCTCAGCGTAGTATGCCATCGTTCACTAAAGGAGGTATGGAGGGATTTCCGGGGGAAGTGTAGCCCAGGGTGAGTCTTTCAAAATAATACTACGTGATTATCTCAGGCCTAGAGCCTCCAGTCAGCAGGCCCAGAGTAATCTAACACCTTCCCTCTAACCTACTTCTTATTAGACTGTGGTGGGAGCCACCCTTTTGATATTCTCTCCGAGGGCAGAGCCCTACCACGTTTTTGCACCCTGTCTGGTGTTCAGGGACTGAGGATGGATAGCAGTTGGTGGCGCTGGCGGGAAGAGCAGATCAGAGAATAATGAGCTCCGATCGGCTGCTCGCGCACGCGAACCATTTTTGGCAATGGAAACAGGACTGCCTCCTCAAATAGCGCAAGTTGCGCCTCCCGCTCCATAGTTTCCTTAAAATAACTGAATACCCGGTCCGCTGCTCAGCGGGTGTCTATCTCGCTCCCTTGAGCGCGGCGCTGCTATTATAAATCATCCTGAGCATATCAATAATCAACAAAGAATAATTGATTGTACTTCTCTCGCTGCTGCAGCAGCAAAGAAAGAGGACGATATTTGTGGGAACTGCATTATATGCCTTAAAGTGTGTGATGAGTGATGGAGACATGGCATGCTATGCCTGATGGGTTATATAGTTCAATGTTATTATTGGCTGCTGTAAATGTTAGTAAAGAAAAGAGAAGCATAATCCGAAGCCTCCATTTCCTGACATAGAATCTGTATTGTCCCAATTACTTACAGGTAATCTTCATTACTCTTAGTCCTACTCATCTTTGTCACAGTCATTATATCATGAGGTGAGACTCCACCTTTAGACAGAATAAACGCTGTGTTACACTTTTTTCAAGCAGCATATTACTCTTTGTCTAGTGCATAATTTGAATTGAGTCATATCCAGGTATTTATAATGGGCACAATTGAGTCATACATGCCAACATTTTAGAAGCGCAAAAAAAATATGTTTTCGGGAGAATGGATTTCCCCCATTCAATTCTATTGAATCAGGAGCAGTTCCAGGTGGGAAACATCCAATATAAAGCAACTCTTAGTTAAAAACAAATCGTGAATCTTCTGAATTGGGCCTATTGGCATGCATGTTGAGTTGTGGCTAAAGGCAGGGTGAGTTTCTCTCAGTGCCTGTCAGTGGGACCGAAGGTGTTCATAATACTTGGTCATCCAAACCCTGGCCTCTCTGCAAAGTGCACACAGCAATGGACACATATGGCAGTTGCAGTTGTGATTCTATGCAAATATATGGTTAGGGTGACATTCTATGAGAATTTCAGTGCGTATAATTTAAAGCCATGCCCTAATTTATATAGGCCCTTACCCTTTCATGGACCCCCCCACTTATTTTATATCCCACTGAAAACCCTGAGTAGCCTTACGTAGAATCCTGTGTAAATATCAAAACCTAATCAAAGTTAAGGAGGGAGAGTCGGAAGGATTTGTAATGATTGGGATGGGTAGGACTAAGAGTAATGAAGAGTACCTGTAAGTAATCAGGGCATTGCCTCTATGCCACTCATCCTAGTCATTACACCATGTGTTATACCAAATCATATGCTTTTGATTTAAAATACGACACTGCAACATCAGTATGCATACAACATTGTTAGACTTGGCATCTTTTGGCGTGTTACCCCCGAGTTTTTGCTTTCTGCCTTCCCAGCTTTCACCATGTTTATGCTGTTATAACGTTTCTGCGTGCTTTTCGCACTGCTGATCAGTGGTAAAGCGCTGGCGCTCCTGTGGTAAATTGTGTTATGATTGGATGTGTGACTTACTTGTCAGTCCCCAGTAAAGGGCACTGTGGGTGCCAGAACTTGTGAGTCAACCGCTACTTGTTGGCCTGCAGCACGGATTGTGCCACCCACGTACTTAGCCAGAAAAAGGTATAAGTGAATGAAGTTTGTTATGCCTGAACTCTAAAGACGCAGCCTTTAGGGTGCCCTTTTCATTCTGAGTTCATAGAGGCCACTTTTAGAAAGTGGGTATTATTTTGCTCGGTCATCCCCTGTGCCTCTGCTGGAATATGGATTGCCAGTCTGGTTTTTGGATGACAGATGGCTAGGAAGCAGAGTGGTTCCCGATAGTCTAAGTAAAAGGGCTAAATAGACCTGGGTTACGATGGGGGAAGAGGGAGGAGATTTCTTTGCACCTCAAAGGGCCTGGTCTGCCTCTGACAAAGCTGTCTCCACCTCCTGCCAGGAATTCACGCCAGAGAACCTAACTGGTTCTGGCCAGACACCAACGCCCTCTGCCTGGAAGATCACAGGAGTTTTGTGTAAAAATGCTGGGTCCCAGACCCCTGATTCTTAGAACTCATCTGGATCAAGAAGACTGCACAGAAGAAGAGCTGGAGAATCTGCTAAAAGGAACGACCACTTTGCTGCGTGCTTTGCTGGGCTGACCTGTAGTGGCTGCTTCTGTCTTGGACAGTGAAAGGCCTGGACTGGACTTTCTGCAACCAAATTGGTGAGACTCTCCAAGGGCTTGAGGTAGAGCTTGCCCCCTGTTCACGAAGTCTCAGGAACAGCAAAGACTTCAGGTTCTTCGACCTGCAGCACTGGGAACTATGTGTTTTGTGCTGCAACCCTAAATAACGCCACTCGACGATGTCTACGACGACTCTGCCGAACCCGTGTCCTGAAGACACTGCTGAGGGCAGTGCCGCACTGCGACCCTGGTCTCACCGATGACGCCTGCTGACTCCATCACCGGGCCGCTGCTCGCACCGCGACCTGTGGGCACCGCTCTCCGCACCTCCTTGCTTCACGCTGAAGCTTTGTCACCGCAGAGGGCACCGCTGCCACGCAGCACCGCGACCCTGGTCTCACCGATGACGCCTGCTGATGCCATCACTGAGCCGCTGCTCGCACCACGACCTGTGGGCCCGCACTCTGAACCGCCTCGCTACACGACAACGCTGTGGCCTTCCTGATGCGCCACTTCTCGACGAAATTGACGCCGCTGCTTGCACCGTGGTTCGGGGCACCGCTTGTAAGTTTACACGATGCATCACCCTCATCCCACATCGCAGGCATTGCCCACCGATGCCGGTGTCATCGACTCTAAATCGTCAGCCAACGACAGTGCTTCAGCAACAACCATGCAGCTGCTTGCACCGTGCCCTGCTAGCACCGTGACAAGCACCACCTCCATCTCGCACCGTGACTCTGGTCTCACTGACAACGCCATCTGACGTCGCCACCGAGCCGCTGCTTGCACCACGACCTGGAGGCGCTGCACGCCGTACCGCTGCGCTTCATACCACAGCACCCGACGCCTGTTGGCGCAGCGCCCCGGATCCCATCAGAAAGGAGCTTGACCTGCAACGCGAGTGACTTCAAGGGCCCCATCGCCCTGCATCTCTGAAAGGTACTGTTCGCTGGTCTTCCCGACACCGAAGCTGGCCTGCGACCCCGCGGTCAGCCAGAACTGTTTTTGGATTTGTGTGCTCACGACGCCGTGGAAGCCCGGACGAAGCTATCCACATAAGGAACTCTTTTTAATCAACGTATTTTTTAACTGTGAACTTTTAAGTATAGTATTGTGGATTTTCATCATTTTTGGTCTTGTTTAAATTATATACAAATATTGGATATTTTTCTAAACTGGTGTGGTGTCCTTTTGTGGGATGTACACTGTCTTACTGTTGGGTATGTGCAAATGCTTTACACACTGCCTCTAAGATAAGCCTGGCTGCTCGTGCCAAGCTACCAAGGGGGTAAGCAGGGGTTATTTTATACGTGTAACTTCCTTATCCTGACTAGAGTGGTGGGTTTTGCCTGGCTTTGGCCCGCGCCGTAGCCTACCAAAAATCCCATTTCAAACATGTTCTTTAATCCACAACCATGTGAAAATTAGAAATATGTTAATCCAAAACTTGAATACATCTTCACCAAAATTCAAGCATTAGTCCAGCACATTGTTAAGTCTCTAATGTCTGACAAAAGTGGAATTAGGGCACCATGTATCGGCCCTGATAATCTCTTGAACAGAAACCCATTGGAACTCAGCCCAAGAGTAAGCAATGCTTCAAGTGGATCTGCTCTGAACTGCTCCACCCAAAGAGGACCCTTGATCCAACTGCAAAATAGTGGTCTTCAGAAATCCACTCAAAGTTGTTTTTGTTCCTTTCCTTCCTTGTTCTGCTTGCCCAAAAATCACAAACAGGTTATCTTATTTCTGGAAAGGTAGCGACCTGTTGAGATAATTGAAAAGAGTTCTCTTACCATTCAACAAGTGCAAAGAAATCTCCTCCCGAGTAGAAGGAAAAAATAAATGAAGCATCACCTCCTGTGAATTGTGAAAAGCAGAGTTAAACTTGGGTAGAAAAGAAAGATCTGGCCTCAAAATCACCCCATACTCTTAAAACTTAAAGAAAGGTGGGCTGCAAAGAAGAGCCAACGGTTCCCCAATCCTACAAGCAGGGGTGATGGTAACCAGAAAGACCACCTTGTAGGAAATTAATTTCAAGTTTACCTCCTCCAGTGGCCCAAAAGAAGGCACTAAGGAGATACAAGATCTGCAGGAAGATCCCAAGGAGGGGATGAAGATCGCAAGAAAGGTCTTGATATAGAAACGCTTCTGAGTATTCTGCTGATAATATATTGTCTAAGATTCTAGGAATTCCTTAAAGGCCCTCATAGTGAACCAATGTGACTTAAGCAAGGAAAGAGAAAGATTTAAGTGAAACCCTTCCACCAAGAACTGTTACACTTTGGAAAAGTACATGACAGACCTGGGAAGGCATGCAAAGGACACCTTCTTATCAGAACTCTCCCAATACCTACAGTAAGATTTCAAGGACTCCTCAGTCAATCCACAAACCTAGGAGGAAGACCCTGACTTAATAAAGGCATCCTTTTAACCTCCAAACCGACATAACCAGACTTTGAGAGGAAGGAATGATTACTCGATGGGAGGAGGTTCCTGAAGAAGTACCCATGGCAGACAAATTACTAGAATCAGGATTGGAAACCATGACCGCCTCAGCCAATATGGGACTATCAGGATTGCACCCCCTTCTCCTGCTAGATCTTTGCGAAATGCCTTGGTATCTGAGGAAAAGGCAGGAAGGTATACAGAACTCTCTGGGACCATTTCAGCAGCAGATATGTGGACTGCTGAGAGACTCATCATGGTGGTCTGTGCCCAAAGGCCTCTGCCCATTGCTACTTGATTCAAGGACCCCGACCTTGTTCTGCCTCGGTGATTGATGTATGCTATGGAGACCCTGTTGTCCGTTCTTGCTAATTCAGCCTTCTGAAGAATGAGACCCTTGAATTTCGGAAGAGCTGTGAAGATTGATGCTAATTCCCTTCAGTTCGATGACTTCTTCTGCCCCAAGATGAACCCTTTCTGCTGATATGATTAGTTTTTAATGGTTGCTTCCCATCAGTTCTGCTTGCATCCTTAATGAGAATTATCGGCTGTTGAGGATGCATTTGCACACTTTTCTGAAGATTATTCGTATTCAACCACCACATCAAATACAGTTTGACCTGGGAGTCCAGGGGGGTGGGAAAGTGGACCATTGAAGAATAAAAGGTATGTAGATGCCAGAGGAAAGGACGTATATGAAAATTACATCAAAGTACCATGAAGAAACATGCTGCCATGTGTCTTGTACCCCCATGTATTGCTGGCTGTAACCGACTGATGTAAGCGAAGAATCCTGATCAAGTTCTGCAGACGCGTGATCCACTCTCCTTGAAGTAAGATCCTGCCCAAGTCTGATTTGAAAATGGCTCAGATGAACTTGATCTCCCTTGACATGGTCACTTGCCACATTGAAATGTTGAGAAAAAGACCCAGCTTGGTAACCACCTCCATTGTGGTCCTAATAATGTTGAACATCTCTGAAATGGAAGGAGCATGATATAACCAGTCACTGAGGTACGGGAAGACTAAAATTCCCATTTGGTGGAGATGCACACTTATTGTAACCATCATCTTTTGTAAAGACTCTGTTAGTCGATTTGATCACGCAAGGGAGGACCATGAATTGTCACTGCTAACCCCACGCCGCGAATCTTAAAATTTGATTCCTTCTTTGCAATGGGAATGTGCAGATAAGCATCAATAAACCTCCATAACGCCTGGCGTAATCATGAAACTTCAAGATGGGATCAAAGGAAAGATTCTCTAAAGCTTCGAATTGGATGTCTGGAATAAATTGGTTAAGATTATACTGATCTATTACCAATCGGTAACCACTGATTGCTTTCTTCACTAGGACAACTTGAGTAAATACCTATAACCCTGTTCAGATAAGACAGATTGCTCTTTTCTTCATAAGGGAGGCTTTCCCCTTTCAAGGCCTGGTTCTTCTCTTGATTCTTGGGAGTTGGTGTCTGGATGATCCCCGATAGAAGGGGAGAGGGGGGGGGGGGAGCGGATCGAAACTCGATGTGTTATCCTTCTTTGATTATTTTGAGAACCCATCTGTTGGATGTAATCCTTTTGCATTCGGAGAACATTTGTATTACCCTACCTCCAACCACTAATTGAAGTTTGGAATTGGCTTTGTCAGAAATTCTGAGGCTTTGATCACGAGTCTTACCTTGAAATCTTGAAGACTAATAAAATGATTATCGTCCAGAAGATTGATGGAAGGATTTATATTTCGAAGATCTAGAAGACTATGTAGAATCCTTCTTGAAGGAAGAAGAATGCTTTATTCTCTTGAACCGCTTATGGATTTTATCCTCCTACTCCGCTCTGGATAGTGTGGATCCTTCAAACAGCATTCTAATGGTGGTGGATCTCTGCGCTGAATCAGTGTTCCAGTCTTTCAAGTTTACATTGTCATCTCATGGTGTATGACTGTGACGAGGGATGTAGAGGTAATAGCTATTCATTCCCAAATGCATTAGAGTTGTATGGACATTACGGACCACAGCATTCTTGGACAGATAACAACAGGTGATCCCTGATCTCCGTTTTTTTCCACTGGCATGATCCCTTCCAACTCTACTCAATTAGGCTGGTCCTCATAGAAGAACAATACATTATCCTTCCTGTTGCTGTGGTCATACTTTTGCCTGAATTCATGATACAATTAATTTCTCACTGATTGCTGTTAAAGATACTGTTCGATCACCTCTACAGAATGTCTGTTCACTGACACTCGATTACTCCTTAATACTCCATATACCTTTGTTTCCCTCCTTGTCCTCCTGGCTGTCAGTCACATTCACCCTTATCTGCTGTTAATTCCTGTAGCCGCATTACAGTGTCTACCTTATCTGACACTGACAAGTATGCCACAACAAAATTACATTATTTTTTTTATTCATCCACCTAGTTCTATGAGTAGCTTGTACATAGGACTTCCAGAAAATATATAAACTAGAAGTTTGTAGTTTATCCTCACCACAAAGGACCAGCCCATAGGTAACATCTGAAATGCTCCATCTCCTAATATCATCCATGAGCCTCCCACTCTACCACAAATAAGTTGATCTCTGCTTTCTTGAGAGCCCTTGATGCAAGTGTCACACCTCTCTCTTTGCCAACTACTGTTTGTGACCGCATGGTTCAAAATCCCTTTTCACTAGGATCAGTGTTTTAATTATCTTCCACTTCACATCAAATATTCCCAAAGATGTTGCTACAGGAGAAGTGTGGCTCAAGGGTTAGAGGCGGCAGACCCGGAAGCTGAGAGCGGTCCTGGACCAGGGTTCAATTCCCCGCCTCGGCGGGTCTTGGGCTAAAAATTCCACGGACTCGATAATTCTCCCTCCGGTGCCTTCTCGACTCACGGGTTCACACTCTGCGACTCTGGGCAATAGCTTGCTTAATCTCCACAACGGCCCCTCGCGGCGGGATGCCTGACTTTCACCTTGTGGATACCCGCTGGGGCTATCACACAGGGGAATATCAGGACGGGTTCCCTAAGCAAGCGCCGGGACACCCACTGCGGGTAGCTGTGCGCTATATAAGCTCAACTACATTTACAGACACATCTCTTCGCTGATGTCAAATTTTGATTGACATCCTTCTGTCCACTCAAACGTGACCCCTTCTAATCATCTCCCTCAGTAGGTGCAAAATCTTTGAAAAAATCTACACTAAGTTTCCTTAATACTAGCTAACTCCTTGAACTACCTAACCATTTCCTTAGTTTGAGGAGGCAGGGCTTTTGTGTAGCATTTAATATATACATTGTAGTTCAAATTCAATCCTTTAAAATAGTGGGACCAAGAAACATAACAACCAAGCGTTTATCTTGCATTTCTCCCTTTTCACTGTCAACCCACTCTTTTCCAACTTTTCTATTACAGTTTATGGGACAGGATAATAATCTATTCCTTTTCTGTAGGCTAACATGTCACCTTGGACAATTAACTTGCTAGCCCCTTCAAAAGTCTTTTGCATTACTCACACGAAGACCACAAAGATATTGCTGAGTCCAAAAGGTATAAGTTTGAGTCTGAACACTCTCAGAGGTTTAACACAAGAGAATAGATGCCTCTAATCATCATAAAGGTCCATCTTTCCACCACTGGGCTGCAATGTTGGGGAGAGGGTGCCTGTTGAGCAAGATGTGTTTATTGAGGTTCACCAACACGCAGATCCCTCTCCCTCTGACTTGTTTGCAAGGACCACTGGGGCATGTCACACCAAGGATTCTTTTTCCTCAGTAACACCACCATCGAATAACTTCTTTTTCCCTGTCTTCAATGATTCCCTCATCAAATATGGTACATGTCACACTTTGTTCATCACTGAATAGCAAATTTTCCCACTACAGACTTACTTTCAAATTAATTTAAGTACCCACATTTTTCCATGAATACTCTAGGAAACTTCTTTACCACAGATCTTGATCCTAAATTCACCTACCAACTGACTTGAGGGTACAGTTTAGTGATGGCGCCAGCCCAATACATTGCCCCCTTCTTTATCCATGTAAACCTTCCCCAGTGTGTTTCTGTCTTTAAATAATACTCATCCTGGTGATCCCAAAATAGTTTAATTTGATTTTTTCCCTTGAACACATACTTCCCCAATAACGTGCCTGGAGAACCTGAACGAGTCATCACACTTCCCTTCCACCGATCGAACACTACTTCACATTTAGACATCTCCATTTCATCACTCATTTCCTCACCACACTTTACTACCTTAAGCGCTACCTCCATCTTTTTTACCACTTTCTTCTACATTTTGAAATATCCTTCCCTTGCATACTCTTAATACCAATGCTTGCTACACTTGTAAATTCCTCAAAAAATACATGCTATTTGTTGAGCCAGAACCAGGGTTTTCACATTTAAAGCAAGTTGTCATGCCCTCACTTGTAGATCTCTTGATCTTGTATGACTTCTTGATCCTATTACCTATGCATACGTCTTAACTATCTCCTCATCCTTCATATTTTATATTCAACCCTCTGTTCAGCTCCCTTCGCTATGGTCACAGCCTCTTGTAAATAAGGATTCTTGGTAATCAGTTTCTACTGCACATGGAGACTGTAGGTAAACCTTACCAACCAAAGTCTTACTAATAATTGCGTTGGTTTTCCAAAGTTACAGGTCTTCACAACCCTCTGTGTTTGTGCTCGGATGTAAAACGTGCCTTTTTTTGCAGCACATTTGTGTGTGTACGAAAACTTTTCTCTAATATTTTAGGTTTAAAGTATTTTATTAAGGCACAGAAACACGGGGAGGGGAGCAGGAGGTCAAGCATACATACAATACAAGAAGCGGAACGTTGCAGCGAGTCAGAAGAAAAACAGGGAGGCAGGAAGCCCCAGAGGGTAACTAAGCAAATACAAAAGGCAATAAGGCATTGTGAACAACCCCCCTGTTGACCCCCACTCCCTAAGCAAGGCCAAACCGGAATAGCACCCCGCAACACAGTAAAGGAGAAGCATACCGTACCACCAACCCCCCAACCCCAGAAAGGAAGAAGAGAGGAGAGTAAAGGAAGAAAAGAAAGAAAACAATCCCCCAACATCCCCGTCCGAAAGGCAGCAATAGAAGCATATAACCCCTCTTCCCGCCCCCAACCCCCGGCCCTCAATCCGCACATTCACTCCGCCGCAGCTGCCGGCGGTGTCAGCCTAAGGAGGCGCAAATACCGTGGACACGTGAGCTCGTGGAATTCTGTGGACAGCAATGCCAAAAAGGGGTGCCAGAGCTCCTCGAACTGGTCGACATTCCCAGCCACCGTTAGCGACATCTTCTCCATGCCCAGTACCTGCCAGAGTCTATGCAGCCAACCAGTGATAGAGGGGGCAGTAGGGGTGCGCCAGAGTATCAGTATGTTCTGAACGGCTGAACCTAGCGCAATCGCAATCTGCCTGCCCCTGCGGGATTTCAGCGGGTACATCAAATCATTGGGGAGGCCTAGCAAGACATACGCGGGGAAGCGCGGAAGCTCGATCTCAAAATGTCTATCCACCTCATCTAAGACTTCCTTCCAGTAGGCCGACAGCACCGGGCACTCCCAGAGAATGTGCGTGAGGGTGCCTACCTGTCCGCAGCCTCGCCAGCAACCTTTATCGCCTATTTTGCGCATCTCATAGAGCCGCTCCGGGGTGTAGTACCAATAGGTGGACACTTTAGTGAAGGTTTCCGTCAGCCCAGTATGGTACGCAGAGTGCCTCGCCCGATACGCAATCCTGTCCCACTCCTTGTGACTCAGGGTCCTGCCCAGTTCCCTGTGCCAGCGCTCCCTCCCTGGGTTATGGTAATGAAACGGCGGGGGTTGGAGAAATTTATACAAATCAGTGATGAGCTTGGCGTCCGAGGCCCGGGTTACCAACCATCGCTCGTAGGGCGTAATTGAACGGGCAGCGACGTCACGCACTGGGGGTTGAAGAGCCCAGTGGCGGACCTGCATGTAGCGCAGCCTGTCCCCCTCCGTCAGGCCAAACTCCTGGCGGAGCTGCTGAAAGGGGAGCACGC
This sequence comes from Lissotriton vulgaris, assembly GCF_964263255.1. Taxonomy (NCBI): domain Eukaryota; kingdom Metazoa; phylum Chordata; class Amphibia; order Caudata; family Salamandridae; genus Lissotriton; species Lissotriton vulgaris. Next base: position 1,630,291,910 of record NC_141694.1, on the reverse strand, counting down.
CCTCCGGCCCGTAGATCTGGAAAAGCGCCCTGCAGCCCGCGCTCACCCAGTGGGAAAAAGCTCCCGGCTCCAAACCCGGGGTAAAGTCCGGATTGCCAGCGATGGGAGCGAACGGCGATGGAAAGGTCGTGAGCTCACGCAGCTCACACACCGCGTCCCACACTCTCAGCGGGACTCGGGTGATAAAAGAGGCGTAGAGATTAGGCGGGCGGTGAGCGCGCCGCAGGAACGGGATCTCCTGGAGGGTACGGCCTGCGACTGCCTGGTCCTGAAAGAGCCAGTGTTTATCCGATTCCCACCGGCTCCACTCCACCAGATACCGAAGCTGTGCCGCCTGAAAGTATCTCCGGAGGTCCGGGACTCCGAGACCCCCCGCCTCCGGGGCCAGCATGGAGAGGACCCGCTTCATCCGAGGCTTACGGCCCTGCCACACAAAGCGGGATATGTCCGCCTGCGCCTGCCGTATCCAACCCACAGGGGGCTGGAGGGGCAGAGCGCGGAAGAGATATAGGATCTGAGGCAGTATCCTCATCTTCACCGCCGCGATATGGCCTAACCACGAGAGTAGGCCCTTGTTCCATCGGCCGAGTTCCTCTTTGATCTTTTTGCCCAGAGAGGAGTAATTAGCTGTAACCATGGCAGGCAGGGAGGGGGCAAGCAAAATGCCTAGGTAAGGCACCGTGGAGGAGGACCACTGCAGAGGAAAGAGACTCTGAAGGTCTCGCCTGGTGGAAGCAGAGAGCGACACGTCTAGTGCAGCCGACTTAGTCATGTTCATTTTAAAACCCGCCACACGGCCGAAGGCGTCCAGTTCCTGGACGCAGGCAGGGAGCGACCGCTTGGGGTCGTCCAGGGTCAACAAGACATCGTCCGCGTATAGGCTGATAGTGTGCGTGTATTGCCCCATCTTCACCCCAATAGCGTCCGGATTATCACGAATCCTCTGTGCAAACGGCTCCATATAGAGGGCAAAGAGGAGCGGCGAGAGGGGGCAACCCTGTCTCGTGCCGCGCTCAATGGCAAAGCAATTAGAGCTGTGTCCATTGACACGCACTGACGCTGATGGTCTCCTGTAGCAGTTAAAGACCATAGTGCGGAACTTCTCGCCGATCCCCAGTTTCCCAAGGACCAGCTCGAGATATGGCCAATGAACCCTATCAAAGGCCTTCTCCGCGTCGATCGATAGCAGCATCCGCTCCCCCGGAACGCGTGAGGCCTTTTCCAGCACGTGCGTCACCCTCTTTGTGTTATCGACCGTCTGTCTACCGGGTACAAAACCGGCCTGGTCTGCCTCCACCAGACCTGGTAAATGTAAACCCAATCTGGCCGCCAAGATCCCGGTGTAAAGCTTGAGGTCCACATTTAGGAGCGAGATGGGCCGGTACGAGCCGCACAGGGTCCGGTCCTTCCCCGGCTTGGGGATAACCGATACCGTCGCTGAGAGAAGGTCCGGCGGGATAGCTCCCGGCTCGGAGAAGGAGTTGAACAAGCGAGCCAGTAGAGGCGTGACAGTGGGACAGAAGGTTTTGTAAAACAAGGCCGTATAACCATCCGGACCCGGGGCTTTGCCGTGCTTTAGTCGTGCAATCGCGGAGATGACCTCCTCCACGTGGATGTCCCTCTCCAGGTGGTCCGCTTGGGAGGAGTCCAGGGCCGGAAGGGTCACGGACTCCAAATAGGCCTCAGCCTCTCCCGGTGGGGAAGGCTCCGCCGCGTACAGTGCTTCGTAAAAGGAACGAAAGGTATCTGCCACCTCCGCGTCACCGGAAACCGGGATCCCGTTCATTCCCACCAGCTCCTTCACCACATTGCGCTGCTGCGCAGCCCTGAGCCTATGGGCTAGGAGTTTACCGCACCTGTCTCCGCCGGTGTAAAAGGCATGCTTCAGGCGCAGTGCAGCATACTCCGCCCGATCTAGATCCAACGCGGAGAGGAGTTTCCGAGCCGCCTTCAGTTGCTTCCAGACACGAGGAGCCCCCGTCCGGCGGTGAACCTGCTCGAGCTCCCGAACCTGCGCTGTCAGTTCCTCCCTCTTGCGTTGGCGTTCCCTGTTTTCCGCCGAGGAAATGGAGATAAACTCCCCTCTGACGACCGCTTTCAAAGCCGCCCACTGCGTCGCCAAGGACGTGGCAGAGTTGTTATTGTGGGTCAGGTAGTCCTGGATGACCTCCTCCACTCGCTTTACGACCGATTTCTTATGGAGAAGCGTGTCCCGGAGCCGCCACATCCCCCTAGAGGGGGGGGCCGCCGGCCAAGCAAAGATTCCGGAAACCGGTGCGTGGTCGGACAAGGACAAAACCCCGATGTCCGCTGCCGTGGCGGCCGAGCGAAGCGGTCCACTCACCAAGAGGTAGTCCAACCGTGAATACGTGCGGTGCGCGTGGGAGAAATAGGAGTAGTCCCTATCGGTGGGGTGCAGGACGCGCCAGAGGTCATGCAGATCCAGTTCCGCAAGCTGGTCCTGCACCGCCCTAGAGAGCTCCCCTGTCTGCGGAAAGCGTTGGGCAGACCTATCCAGGGTGGAGTCGAAGACCATATTCAGGTCTCCCCCCAAGATGATATGGCGATCGGGCGAGGCAGTAACGTCCACCAACACTGATTCCAGGAAGCGATCCTGGTGGTCATTCGGGCTGTACGCGGAACCAACCGTAAAGGTGACACCTCCCAAACGCATGCGATACACCAGAAGCCTCCCTTTCTGCTCAGCCTGTTTATGCAACACCTCCCCCCTGAAGGAGCTGGCTAAAAGAATGGCCACCCCAGCAGTCTTAGTCGCAGCAGAGGAAAAGAGTTGCGTAGGGAACTTGGCAGAGCGCAACCTATGGCAATCTTTGGAAAGCAAATGGGTCTCCTGCAGGAGGCAAATATCCGCCTGCGACCCCTCCAACAGGGAAAGGATCGCCCTACGCTTCACGGGGTTATTGAGACCCTTAACATTAAGGGTCACTACCTTCAGGGGCGGCATCGCCTCCAGGGAAACAACACGCTATGCAGTGGGCAAGGGATCAGCGGAGGGGGCGCGCGGGGCAGGGGCGCAGGGAAGGCCAGAGGCAACATCGCACATGTTCGGACCACTTCGGACGGGACCCCCCCCACACCAAACCAACAGTAAAACCCCCCCAGAACCAACCCATGGCAACCAACCAAAGTAAGAAAAGACAGAAAACAACACCCCATAGTCTCAGTCTAGCCCAAATGGGCGAGTCTGTAGAAAAAAGTCAAGTGGACGTCCAGCCACACACCACCCCCCCCCTCCCTCCCAGCCCCAGCTCAGTACCGTTAAAGCTAAGAATCTCTCCCCCCGGAGAAAAGTTAGGCCGTTAGGGCCACACCAGTAGCTTCAGGCAAGTTCCTGGCCGCATTCCTCAGGGCCTCCGCCATTTCTGCCCTGATGGTGGGCGAGTCCGGACGACTCGTCGGCGCTGACGATGGGCGCCTCCTCGACCTCCGTCGGCCCCGCCGCTCGGGGCGCCGCCATGCAGGTGTAGCCCCCTCCTCCTCTGTAGCAGTAAGGCCCAGAACTCCACAGACATCCTGCAAAGAGCGCAGCTGATGCAGCACCCCATTCCATCGAAAGATAAGACGGAAGGGGTGGCCCCAGGAATAGGGTGTCTCATGCTCTCGCAGAAAGTCCGTCGCGATGCGGAAAGACCTGCGCTTCTGCAGTGTGATGGCGGACAGGTCCTGGTAGAGCGCCACAGGTCTTTCACGAAAGGTCAGCGGCTGCTTCCTGCGGGCCTCCGTCATGATGCGCTCTTTCAGGGGGAAATCCGGCAGGAAAGCTAGGATATCAGGCGGGGGAGCCGATGACTGGCGCTGGCGGCCCACCCTATGCGCTCTGTCAATGCGGATCGGGAAGTCCGCTCCTTCCTCCAAGATGTCGCGGAACAAGTCCTGCAGATAGGCCACCAGGTCCCCACCCTCATCCGCGGACGGAACACCTCGCACCCGAATGTTATTCCGCCTGGACCTGTTCTCGAGGTCCTCCGAATGGGCCTGGAGCTCAACACATTGCTCCCGGAGGCGGAGGACGTCCTGCTGGAGATGAGTTATCTCTTCATCGCGGCGCTGGGCCGTCGTCTCCACAGCATCGACCCTCTCGCCCAGGCCCTCGACCTCCCTGCGCACCTCCCGGACCTCTCCAGCCACCTCGGTCTTAAGAGTCTGAAATTCCTCCTTGAGGGAGCTGAATAAGTCCTCCATGAAGGACCTCGTGACTGGTGGCTCGCCCACGGCTGCGTCCGTTGATGTCCGGGAGGCCCCCGGGGACGGCTGTGTCCTGTCGCGTAGTTGCTGGGACCTGCCAAGCATTTCCGGCAAAGTGCGATCTCCTCGTGCCGCGCCACGTCTCCCAGCCATCTTGGCCCCCGGTGAAGCCTAGGGTCAGTCGCTGTAGACGAGCGCCACTGCTCGCGGGCACCAAATGTGAGGCCTTCGGTGGGGACAAGAGTAGTGCGTCACAGGCGACAAAATGGCGGCCCGGTCCTGGGCCAGACGACCCTCGGGCCAGCAGGGCAGGCAGCAACGTCCAAAGTGGAGGCCTCCAGCCTCGTATTCCCAGAGAGGGCAGCAGATGAGTCGGTGCCAGGACAAATCGAGGCTTCCGTGGAAAATGGGTGCGGGCGAGGGCCACTGGGCATAGCTACACAAAGACAAGATGGCGGGAGGGTGGGCCCCAAGGAGGCAGCCCGGGCCAGCAAGTCCATGGGCGACCCTCAAACAGCAACAGGTCCGGAAGGGGCGAAACCGGCGGCTCCCTTCGCCACTAGTTAATTCGCCCGGCATGGGCACAGCTCGAACTCCGCCATCCAGCGACTCCGGGCGCGGAGTACGCAAGGCGTCACCCCTCGAAGACCAAGGCAGGGGGAGGGTCGCCGGTGCAGGGGTGAGGTCCGTCGCCCATCAATGGTGTTCGCCACCAGGGCACCGGTCAGGGAGCTCCGGCACTCCGCGAAGTCCGTCGATTCCGCTCCCTCGGGAGCTACGGCTTTCAGCTGTTCAGCACTCGGCCTAGCCGAGGCGAGCGGACAGCGCCGTCGTATGCCCCGCCTCCAAGCTCTTCTCCTCGGGACGACCCAGGCTCCGCTCCTCGGAGCGATCTTCGGATAAACTTTTCGGGGACTTCCCCCGGGGCCACGAAAGTCAAAGTGGTATCAAAGTGTGTCCCAGGAATTCCGGCACAGGTCTCTCGCCCGCAGTGCCGCCGCGGGGGGAGAGAAGCGCGGCGATCAGGGCTCGGGCTGAGCCGGGCCGGAGGAGCTACGGGAGGAAGCGTCCGCTCACCCCGCCATCTTGGCCACGCCCCTTCTCTAATATTTTAACTGGCATATTGTACACATCTCTGGCATTCTTTTAAGCCCTTTGATATCCTTTATATCTATGCCATTCTAGATGTTCTGCCCTCAATATCTAACCAGTGTGAATACCAGTCCCCAATAGTGTTCAAATAAGTTACAAGATAGTTAATGAATTGTATTCAAGAATGTACAAGTATAAAAAAAAGGCACCACAAAATTATATTCAGGGTTTACTGTGTGCTACATTCACCATATATCATTTAAATGAACAGTGCATGGCGCCAGTGTTAACATGTTATACTGACTACCTGATTGTATAAGCAGTTTGATATCATCCCAAATACAAACACTTCATATACATTCACAACACATAATAAAACATGCTACTTAAAAAGGAACTTCAGTGGTCTTAAAAACATATACCTTTTTACACTAAAAAGTCTATTACTACCATGCCCTACCCACCTCCGTACAAATATATTTTAAGATCTAAAAATGCTAAGTTGTACCTACTGTCTAGCCAATATTTAGAACACTAAAATCTATCCTGCTCCCAATCCAAGCAGGGACACTCTACCTTAAACCCATGTTCACACAGATATGATATTAGTCATAGTTCTAGATGGGGTGAATATTATCATCGTGCAAAATACAATTTCTTTTGTGCCAAATAGAGCAACAGTATTGCAAAAAACAGTTGTATTCATACAGTACACAGTTGGGCAAGATAGGCATTGGCATTGTACAAACAGGGTAAACAATTATCATTGTGCAAAATACAATGCTTTTGTGCAAAATAGAGCTACGGTAGTGCAAAATACAGTTATACTGTACACTCCTTGCCACCAGGTTTCAGTATGCAAAGGAGAGACAGAGGAGGAGATAAACGAGGAGGAGGAATAGCTATAATTCACAAGGAGGCATATATATGTTCGGTGATTGAACTCCCTGAATTAAAGGAGGCGGAGGGGATGGGTTTTTGCATTAAAATCAGCGAGACCATGACATTTGCGGGGGCCCTCATTTACCGACCACCTGGTACATGTAAAGACTTCCTGGAAAATATAGGAGAGGCACTGAGTCCTCTGGTGCTCAGATACTCCAATTTTACATTACTGGGAGATGTGAATATACACTTGGAGTCTACCACCGATACCGCAGCTGTCTCTTTTAAAGAATTAATGGAAGTCCTCGGACTAGAGATTGGGACAGTTCAAGCTACCCATGACGCAGGTCATGCCCTTGACTGCATAGCTACCAATCTGCAATCGCTTAAGACAAACTGCCCAATACCTCAAACATGGACAGACCATGCTCTAGTACCATTCATGTTCCCCATTCAGAGCCCTAAGGAATGTAACAATAAGGTTAAGTACGACCAGGCTGACCTACAAGAATGGAGGGCCTTAATGGCAAATCCAAACCTGATTGAGATGGCTAGGGATTGTAAGCCTACCGGGTCAGGCTCAGGGTTCTCAGACCCCAGCACTTTCAGAGAATGGATGGTTGAATTAAAAAATATGACAGGGCGGCCAAACAGGACTCGAAAACAGAATACTAAGAAAAAATCAGCTCCATGGTACAATCAAGAATTAAAAATAGCACAGGGGGAGCTCCGTAGAGCAGAACGCAGATGGAGAAAAAACTATAGCACGGAAGAGCGGGGTAAATATAAAAGGGCTATAAGCACCTACCATGCGCGAATTAAATCATCAAAAAGGAAATTCTACGAATCTGCCATAGTTGCTGCAAAAAACAAACAAAAATGTATTTTTAACATTGTAAATGATTTTAATAAACCCACATTTTTAACACAGGAAATTCCACCCTCAAAAGACCTCTGCGAAAATATAGCTTATTATTTTGAGGACAAAGTACAGGATCTAACCAAAGATTTTGAAATTCCCTCTCTAGAACCCAGTAGAGAAGGTGGAAGTGCTGATGAAATTGTGAACCAGTTAGCAACATTCCGCCCAATTAGCCTGGAAGAAACAAGGCAGTCAATCTTAACCACAAAATCTGGGTCCCCATTTGACCCCTGTCCCATAAGACTCCTGCATCTCATGGTAGATGAAGTAAACCCTATGATTAACGAAATCGTAAATCATTCACTTTCCACGGCCAATGTGCCACTGGAATGGAAACTTGCGGCAGTGAAACCCTTACAGAAAAAACCCCTTCCTGACCCTGCGACTCTTTCCAATCTGCGACCTATCTCACTTCTCCCAGCATTATGTAAGATCGCTGAATCACTGGTTAACAAACAGCTGACCATGTTCTTAGAAGTCAACGAGATATGGCATACCAATCAGGCGGGGTTTAGAGCCCAGCATTCAACAGAATCGGCTCTACTGTACACGACAGACACCATTCGTACTGCCCTAGACCAAGGAAAGAAGGCCGTCCTGATTTTATTAGACCTGTCGGCGGCCTTCGACACGGTCTCTCATGCCATCCTATTAGATCGGCTAAAAACATCGGGCGTGAAGGGGACGGTACTAGAGTGGTTGGAAAACTACCTAAGGGACAGGAGACAGGTGATAACCCTGGGGGAATTTACCTCCACGGAAAAACATCAGACGATGGGAGTACCCCAGGGGTCCAGCCTCAGCCCGACATTATTCAATGTCTACACTGCGCCTCTGATTAAACTAATATCATCTTTTGGCATAGAGGTAGTAGCATATGCCGATGATACGCAGTTAATACTGGTTACGGATAGGGACAACCAGTCATGGGAAGAAACATTCAAGGAATGTTTAACTGCCACCTTTGATTGGATGCGGAAGAATCACCTAAAATGTAATACAGGAAAAACAGAGATCATCCCGCTAGGCCCACATAATGACTTTATTCCCAGGCAATGGTGGCCAGAAAGGGCAGAAATACCGCCTCATACAACCATAGTTGCTCGGAACCTGGGGGTCACGTTTGATTCCAATCTCGCCTTCATGCAGCAGGCAATAAAAGTGGCAGGAATGTGCTTTGGCTTAATCAAAAGCCTGAGGAAATTCTTTGATTTACTCCCTTTGGAGGCGAGGAAAACTGTTGCAGTAGCGTTGGTAACGTCGCGCTTAGATTATTGCAACAGTTTGTATGCTGGCACAAACAAAGAAGTAATTTACAGGCTTCAGCTAGTGCAAAGCGCTGCTGCCAGATTGGTGCTAAAATGGCCAAAAAGATCGTCAGCCTCAGGGGCATTAAAAGCTCTTCATTGGCTTCCCATTGTAAAAAGGATCCTGTTCAAGGTTTTGATTATAACATTTCGAGCAATGCACAAAACAGGACCATTATATCTACAGAAAAAATTCAAGAGATACTGCCCAACCAGAAGCCTACGATCATCAAATTCCAATACTCTGGTGATTCCTAGGTTTCGTTTAAAAACCCGTTGAAGAAAGTCCCTGGCAGTACTGGGTGCAAAGGCTTGGAATACTCTGCCTCTTGCCCTGAGAACTCTGGATAAAGAAACAGAGTTCCGCAAAGAATTAAAAACTTGGATATGTAAAACTGCAAGATAGCATGGCCAGAACTCTAGTTTGATGCTTGCCTCTGTTTTTGGTCCAACTCTGAGTCACTTTGTCATCTGGTAATTTGCCGGAGGTAGCGCCTAGATGCTCCATTGGAGCGATTGCTGCGCGATATAAATAAAATTTTACATTACATTACATTTTACATTACATATTTATACAGAGTGTGAATGGGCAAGATAGGTATTGTACAAAATACCATATCTTTTATGAAGGGGTAAAACTGTGGCAACATGATATACAATAATTGTATTTGTGCAACAAAGCAGTTATAACTAGGAGGCCTCAATGGTCCCATTCCATATCACTAATGCAATGGGCCATTCTGCTCTGTTAGCCATTCGTAAACAATGGACAGGAATGTCCATACCGCATAGCACAGTGATATATAATCACAATTTAAGATTACTGACAGTAGATCACTTGCACGGCAAACCTGTGACATTCTAAAAGCGGATAACAGAAATTTTCTTCTACTATTATTTAAACTTGAGCAGACTATAAGCAAGTCCAAAAAGGTTAATGATACATTTTGGCAAATGGGACACTTAACTGTTTCTGCCACTGCCTGGCTAACCAATTTCCATCATATAAAGGCTGGCACCTGTCCCTTCAAAGCCCACATCCTTATGTAAGCACTTTTTATATCTTGCAGGTAAGGTTGAATATTGCCCCCGTAACTTGACTCCTTTAAAGGTCGCAGATTATCTCTCTTACACACATCTTCTATACCACTCCTGATGGATCCCCTCCCGATGGATCCCTCTTTTACTAAGAATTGTAATGTTTGTTTCTGCTGTACTACAGACATTCCTGGAAATTCTACCCCTACTGAAGCTTTCTAGAGAAACCATAATATCAAGGAGATTAGCAGCCCATCTGGCAGCATACTTCTCCTGCAGACAAGATTTGACAATTTGCCTTAGGTAGCACTCATCACCTCTAAGGAGACTAAACTAGTAATTAAGGAGCCACTGTTTGTACCTAAATAGTACACTAGTGAGGCACATTTCTAACCTCAGGGCACTGTTTACGGATCTTCTGGGTAAGCCAAGCCATTTTTTCAAGACATTCATTTCTATAGGCTGCCACGCCAGCAAAAAAAGTGAAGGTTTTCCATCATATATGACTACGTTCACTAGTCATGCTCTACGAATGTCCCACTTCTGCCTTTTACTCACACACATTTCCTTCTAATCCGACAGGCACACTATCTCTTCCTGTTTAGGTATTTATCTCGTTACCTCTTTCTCTCATTTTCTCTTCTTTTCTCGACCCCACTCTACCTCTTTCTGACTTTGCCTTTGTTTCTCTTGTTTTCACTGTCTATGTCTCTCTCTCTCTCTCTCTCTCTCTCTCTCTCTCTCTCTCTCTCTCTCTCTCTCTCTCTCTCTCTCTCTCTCTCTATATATCTATATATCTATATATATATATATATATATATATATATATATATTATAGAGAGAGAGATTGCGAGAGAGAAACATAGACAGAGAAAACAAGAGAAACAAAGGCAAAGTCAGAAAGAGGTAGAGTGAGGGCGAGAAAAGAAGAGAAAATGAGCGTAACAAGATTATATATATATATATATATATATATATATATATATATATATATATATATATATATATATATATCTATATCCATATCCAAAGTTCCTGGTCCAACCTTCATTCAAAAAGAAACCAGCGTCGAGGCCCCAATGTTTGTACAGTGCTAGGGTTTATTGGCACATAAGAAAAAACACCCTACGCGTTTCGAGGTCAGCCGACCTCTTGCTCACGGGTGGAGTTTCAAAAAACGGCCATTCTTTTTAAAGTGAAAGTTACATGTTCAGCAGAGACACGCGATCAGTAAGCATAAACAAAATACTTCTCAACGTTACATTGTTGCATACAAAGGCTTTTCGGGAACAATAAAGTTTACAATTTTGTAACTTTGTAAATTTAACAGGACTGCCACTTAAGCAAAGTAAATACTTAAATCATCAGATCCGGGTATAATCCAGGTTTAGAAGAAGGAATCATCAGTATTCCCCCAGTGGGCAAATGTCCAATCTCTTTTTGCCGCTGTTTTGAATCTCCATTCTTTTAATTTTAACATTGGTTTTAATTTGTGACATGTGATCATTACATATGTAATTTCATTGAGTAAAACGTTGCATTGTCCCTTTGATTACAGGAACCGGATTGGACTGTGTGAAATGCAAGAGTGCTTTAGCCCACTGGGGCAATATGTATTTATGAATTGGAACATTGCATAACCCGGGTCATATTATTAGACATGTCTACGAAAAGAGATGCAAATATAACGGTAGAGGACGGTCTACGCGTTTCGGCGCTCAGCCTTCTACTGGACCATTTTTAAACATTTTTATATCTTAAGAGCAGATTAGAAGGTGCCTTGGAAGAAAAGTAGTTTCAGCTCCCTCTTGAAGGTGGTTAATGAGGGAGAGGTGCCAGGAGGCGAAATGATATGGCCCTGTCCGATTTAAAAAATTTTGGTGTGAGATATCGAGGACAGGCGATGTTTACAGTCTTATGTGTAAGATACGCATTGTCTCTGTTTGTAACAATTTAATTAAGACAGAATCTTTTTTTCATTTATTCCATCAATATTAACTCACTTCCATCTCAATCGTTCCAATATTTTGTTATGATACAACCATAGTAAGCCAGCTATTTGAAAAATTCTCCCATATATATTTCTTTTACATTAAAGAAAAGAGGGTTCTAATATGTATCTTATATGAATAGCAAAGAGTGACTGTAATAAGCTCCAGCAAGACCTCAAGCAAAATGTTCTCACTCTGTGATACTTATCAATTTACTGTGGTAGGACTAATTGTTGAGGTCATATTGTAATTGTCAAAGTAATTACATTAAATTCAGTCCTAACCTGAAAAAAAATAATTTATATTTTGCTCAACTGTTTACAATTTCATAGGCTGAGGTTATATTTATAACAATCTTTTACTTCCTTTGGGCCTTTCCATTGCTTTACATACTATTTGAACTAATATTTCACAGGTTTAAAAAACAACATTTTTTGCAAGGTTATAGTATTTATGTGGTATGGCAGGGGTGCCTTATGATGTAATACTAGCACAATACACAATGATAGACCCCGTAAATTCTCTTGTACACCTTCTCTCAGTCCTGGTAGAGTGGCAAAGAGCAGATATGCTACTTAGAGGAACATGTGATTAGCATTTCACTTTATCAATATGGATGATAAGTAATTGACACGACTCAAGAGAAATCCAACACCAATTTGTAAAAATATAGCTGATTTTTATATAATTTTAGACACCAAAACGAAGTCATTACATACAGGATAGCCGAAGTTATCAATTTTCAAGCATTAAATAAATCAGTACTTGGCAGTGTAAAACATTAACGTTGCGGTAAATGGGAAAAGACATATATTCAATCGATTACTTAGAGAGTAAGTTCAACTGAACCTATTCGGGGTTAAGGTCTCCTGAGTCCCTAGACCAGTTCACAACAGTAGCATAATTTTACCTGGCTCAGGGGAGCGGGATGCAGAGGTGCACATTAGCTGTCAAACAGAGCTGTTAATCAGGCTTGCATTCTATAAATGGCTACCTTAGCAAAAAGGTACTTGTGGGTCGAGTCTCCAGACAGTTCTGATCTACCTAGCTCTGAAGAGTCTGGTGCAGAGGTGCTTTTAGCTATCGGTGGTGCTGAACAGGTACCGCAGGAACTGGTTCTGGCAGGCGTACCAAGAGGGGGTGACATCAAATGCAGGATCTTTATGATGGTGCCACAGGGGTGGATGATCGTTCGTGCAGGTGGATTCCTTCTCTTGGAGAGTCGAATAAAGCAGGTAGTAGTTGCACTGACCACCAACAATCCCTCTGGTTGAGGAAATCTTCATCCAGAGCACCAGTGGAGCATTGTAGGAAGCTGGGCCTCTCTGAGGGTCGGGACTACAGTTCCCAGAAGCCACCTGCCCAGTGACTGAGTGGCCACTCTGGGCGGCCCGGTGGACAGTACTTCAGGGTCGTAGATCTAGTAGTTTGTGACTGCCGACTGCAGTGGACTAGTTCCTCTAGCCGAAGGGAGTTCTTTTTAAGTGTAGAGTTTGAAGAGGGGTTCACCTTTTCTTTTGGAACTGGCCTCTTGCCTTGGTCGAGACAAAATCCAGTGGGTGCAGGGTGGCTGCCACTGGTGCAGAGCTTAGTGCCTCTCTTCGTGGAGTCCTGCCTTGTCATGGAAATTGGTACAAAAGGGGTGGTGATGGACTGAGCATCTGAATCAATCAAACACTCACACCCAGTCAAAAGATCTGGGTTTAATCCATCACCGTTCTTTAGCCCACTCTGCCACCCCAGTTCAGACATGGCTATATGCAAATCAGTCTGACCCTGTGCCTCATGGTAACAGTCCAGCCCGAACTGCCAAGCCATGTCTTCCCTGGACCGGAAACAAGCTTCCGAGGACCGTTTTTTGGCATTCCAGCCATCTTCAGCCCGGCTTGCTTGAATCCAGTGGCAAAGTGAGCAAGGGACTCACGTCTGCCACACTTATGGCGGCCAAAAGCGGTACAAAAGGGGGTGGTGATGGACTGAGCATCTGAATCAATCAAACACTCACACCCAGTCAAAGATCTGTGTTTAATCCATCACCGTTCTTTAGCCCACTCTGCCACCCCAGTTCAGACATGGCTATATGCAAATCAGTCTGACCCTGTGCCTCATGGGAACAGTCCAGCCCAAACTGCCAAGCCATGTCTTCCCTGGACCGGAAACAAGCTTCCGAGGACCGGTTTCTGGCATTCCGTCTTCAGCCCGGCTTGCTTGAATCCAGTGGCAAAGTGAGCAAGGGACTCACGTCTGAGCATACCCTGCCACACTTATGGCGGCCAAAAGCGGTACAAAAGGGGGTGGTGATGGACTGAGCATCTGAATCAATCAAACACTCACACCCAGTCAAAAGATCTGGGTGTAATCCATCACCGTTCTTTAGCCTACTCTGCCACCCCAGTTCAGACATGGCTATATGCAAATCAGTCTGACCCTGTGCCTCATGGGAACAGTCCAGCCCGAACTGCCAAGCCATGTCTTCCCTGGACCGGAAACAAGCTTCCGAGGACCGGTTTCTGGCATTCCAGCTGTCTTGAGCCCGGCTTGCTTCAATCCAGTGGCAAAGTGAGCAAGGGACTCACGTCTGAGCATACCCTGCCACACTTATGGCGGCCAAAAGTGGTACAAAAGGGGGTGGTGATGGAAATTGGTCTCTTCGTGGTATCAGGCTGAATCTGAGGTTCTGGTATCAGGGGTGCCCCTTTAATCCTGGATTCAGGGGGTGGTAGTGGGTGTGAGGACTAGTAGCCAGTGGATATCTTGTCCTGCAGCTAATCCGCCATGGTAGTGACCACATCTGTTGAGTTTATTTCACTAAAACTAGTCCGAACCTGCTTACTAGCCTAAATTCATGATGGCCAAAACTATCAGCAGCTGTGCACCTCAGCTGCTACAGCCCAGAGGTGTGGCAAGCCTTGTAGAGGTGTGCCTGCCTGCAAAAAACAGTGCCTGGTCCAGGGGGAGCATTTGTCCTCAAGTGGGTGACAAGTTCCTTTGTCCAGCTGTGCCAGTGAAGCCTTTGAGGCTCACCGCCGCAATGAGTCCATTCACTAGCCATACTGTGTTGGTGGAGGAATCACCTCCTGCACACACAGGTCTTTGTACTTGACCTCTGGGAGTGGCACACACTCACCAGCATGATGTCAGATCTCTGTATTGGCGACAACCCTCGAAAAAGCCTTCCAAGGCACAAGAATACAGGGTAACTTGGTGGGCACTGTCTAAAGTGCCACCTAGGTACATGCTGGTTAAACCCCAACACCACCATCATGTCAGTGGGTTAAAAAGCACGGTGTTTGACACCAAAAACGAAAGAAATTGACTGCTCTATAATGGATCTGAACATCAGTGGTATGTCCAGTGTCCAGCGCATGTTATCCAATGGAGGGTCAGTCACTTGCGGTAGAATCACGTTAAGAATTCCACCACAACGCAATATATGCTTGCACATATATTTCTACACAGATCTTATAATGGACCCTGCCTCCTGGGCTATAGGAGGCCTACCTTAGGGATGACTGACAGTGGGCCGACCCTGTCACACATGGTGTATGCAAGGTTAAACTCAAGCAGGCAAGATACTCGTGCAAGGCTGCCATGGCAGACCTGCTGCCTTTGGTTTCACTTCGGTCATTCAGGGTGGCACAATAAGTGCTGTTGCCTTGGTGCCCCTATTACATACCTGCCTTGGGTACCACTAGTACAATATACTAGGGCCTTACAGGGGTGTAAAAGTACTTGCCAAGTGGGTGTACCAGTTCACATATTCACAGTTTAATGGAAAGAGCACTGGTGCTGGGGCATGGTTAGCAGGGCCCAGTACACGTTCCGATCAATTACCACAGCATAGCATAGTGTAGCAGCAAAAAGTGTGGGGGGGGGGGGGGGGGCATATGCAAAAAGTCCAGTTTCCTAAACAAAACAAGATATATTCCATAGTAGACCAATATTTCCCATGTTGGAACAGGTTGTTATCAATTCAATTGTCTTGAAGCAATAATACGTTTATATGACAGAGGCACGCATGGCTAAACCACGCATACCACTACCACGCAGCCTCTACCACACAGCCTATACCACACATGCCTTTACCAAGTAATTTTGTGGTAAAGGCATGAATGGTAAAGGGGTATGCGTGGATAAGGTTGCAACCCCCATTCCCCCACCCTAAGCTACAAACTTCCTCCACACCCTTCCCCCGACCTGAGATCCAAATATCCGACCCCATCCCAACCCCCACGCTGTCCCTAACCCTTAACAAACACTACCTCAACCCCCTCCCACTCCCTTGTGCTGTCCCTAAAACTACCCCAACCTCTCCCACTGCCCTTAGGCCTAAAATTCGAAACCCTATTTTAAAAAAGTATCCCCCCCAGCCCTAAAAACTACCTAGACTACCCATTCCCCGTCCCTGGGGCCTAAAACTCTGTCCCTAAACAAACACTATTCTGACCCCCTCCCACCCCGGACTGTCCCTAAAACTACCCCAACCCCTTCCACTGCCCTTAGGCCTAATTCCCTAACCCCTAATTAAAAAAAGTACCCCAACCCCTGAGCTCTACAAACTACCTGCAACTCCCCCATCTCAGCCGTGAAAACTAGCCCCAAACCCCCATCCCAGAAAACTACCCCCAAACCCCATCGCCCAGAGAACTACCCCTGAACCTCTCCAGTCCAGAAAACTACTCTGACCCCCCAGCGAAGAAAACTACCCGACCTCCCTGCCCAGAAAACTACCCAAACCCCCAGTCCAGAAAACGACCCCTACCCCCAGCCCAGTAAACAGTCCCTGACCACCCCAGCCCAGAAAACTACCCTGACATCCCAGCCCAGAAAATTACCCAACCTCCCAGCCCAGAAAACTACCCAGACCCCGAGCACAAAAAAGTACCACCGAACTCAACCACCCAGAAAACAAACCTGAACCCCCTCAGCCCAGAAAAGTACCCCGACCGCCCCAAGCCCAGAAAACTACCCCAGCCCAGAAAACTACCCAGGCCAGTCCCACTTTACTCACCGTGGCTCTCTTCCTGGCGAGATCTTCTTGCTTCTGTCCCTGCTGCCTGCAGCAACCAGCAGCTAGACCGCGCAATGCCTTAACCACTCATATGCGTGGTTAAGGCAAGCGTGGTTGAGCTTGCGTAGTCGGAACACGCGTGGTTAAGACTGCGGTATTCTGACTTTTTCCCGAATATTAAATTTCATATCTTTACAGACAGATAAACAA
This sequence comes from Lissotriton vulgaris, assembly GCF_964263255.1. Lineage (NCBI taxonomy): Eukaryota > Metazoa > Chordata > Amphibia > Caudata > Salamandridae > Lissotriton > Lissotriton vulgaris. The sequence continues at coordinate 1,630,275,248 of NC_141694.1, read as the reverse complement.
AGCCTGGGGTGCACACCCTTGTTCACTAGTTACCTTCTGGTGTGGGAACACGTATTAAACATACTTGTTAACATCCAGGAGGCAACTTAGTTAAAGAGTCCGTACAATTAAGATCTTGATGATAAAAAATGTATTCATAATGTCCATACATAAATTGTTTGACAGATGTGTATTGATACAAGAATTAGCCATTCCTATCTTTAGTTATTACATCCAACACATGTTTCGCAGACTTACCGCTTTCTCAAGGCTAGAAAATCTAATTGAATTCTCAGTTCACCATTATGCACATGTCTTCAATGGTTTGTCTGCAGTATTGTCATGTTCATCAAATGCGCTCACTTCCCAAATATCCTGCTAAAAATGGGCATCAAATAGTGCACCCCCCAAAAACTAGGATATCAGATGCATTTATTCTACAGCGTGCCCAAAGGTGTTCTATTCCATAGCAATAAATACTATTTTTTCAGTCAAAAGTTGTGGTTAGAGTGCTCACTTTGAAAATTACGCTATTACCTCAACAATAAGTCCTCTTGCAATATTTATTCTTTTTCATCAGTTCATAATTTCCTGTGCCAGTTTTTTCCTAAAATATAGTCTACCTACATAACCACATTCTAATCATTAATTCACCAACTACTTATTTCCTAATAGGAGCATTTTTCAATCCTGTACCTCAATCTATGCCTTTCATGGGGAGCCCAACTCTTGGCCTCTAATGTCTCCATCTATTTATTGCCATTTTTAAATTTTAATGTATCAACTTTGCTAACATAGTTTTGGCTACTTTCTTATTCCTCACATTTCTTACAATACAACACTAATAACTGTAAATCTTAAAACCATTTGATAATTTCTTTTAAACTATCACCTGTTCAGAACTAGAGATTGGTACAAGTATTTGGCAAAAGCAAAACAGGTAAATTCAATTCATTTTTTAAAAAAAAGTTCACTAGCGTATCAAAATTAGGCTTTAAAAATACCCTTGTTCGCTCTAGCCATTTCCTGAATTTTACTCTAGGCTTATGATGGAAAGAACATTTCACATTTTTTCTAACCTTTTGCCATTCTCAGGACAATTTCTTTTCATAGAAATCCACCAATCAGGATTCTGTAAAATGCGTACCATTTGGTGTTCATATAAGTGAATTTAAGGTGTGCATAGAAATGTGGAGAGGGTCCGTAGTCAGAAATGTCAATTGTTTTATTATTGCAACGTATGTGTTCGGTAAAATAGTGTATTCTCTGGTGTTCAGAATCTGTGTGGCTTTTGTTTTTTTTCCACAAAATGTATACCTTCAGGGAATTAATTGGGAATTGTAATAGGTCGCAAAAAGGGCCCAAGGGAACAGTAAGAGAGAGCTTTGAAGACGGCCAAGAATTGGCAGGTTCGATTTTCTTTATGGGTTACAATTAATTTAAGTTGACCTTCCATGAAGATTCGTATCAAATTTAGGAACTTATTGTGGTCTTACATTTCCTCCGAATTTGCACCCCAAATTCTCGAGTTTCCCCATACAGGCTTGAGTAACTTACCGAGTCAATACTTCTTCCTTTTCACTAAGGTACTTGTAGCACTGTTCATGTGATGATAATACTAAAACTAACAGTATCAGAATGCAAAGAAAAACCTCAAACTGGATGTGCTACTCATAAACGGACCTGCCAGATGGTGCCAATTTTGTGCAAAGCCTATCTAAATTGTGCAGCAGAAGGTGTGCATGTGCAGTTGAATTTGTGTGAAGGCAAATTATCTTTATGAATGTGACCATAGCACTTTTCTTACAATCGTCATGCATGCAGATTGGAAACACATATTTTGTGGTCGAGCTTCTTACCTTAAAACACTTTCAATTTTTAGTTTATGATATGATGAAGATGATTTCATAGTTTGTTTGTTTCTCTGTCAGTGATAACCTCTGGGATATAGCTGTAGCTGAAGTTCAGAAGAAGGAGAATCTTGAAAGCCAGGATGATGATGGAGCTGAAATCTGGGAAAGATCCATTTTCTTTATGGGAAATAAGCAAGGGGTAAAGAAAATTGCTTTGAATACATTGTCACATGATAACTGTTTGTTCCTCTAGAGCTGCTGCGATACTGTTCTTGTTAAGAAATAATTTAGTTTTTAGGCAGTTGATGTACATTCTCAGGTATTTTCAACGGATCACTGACATAATATCGAGGGACATAATATCGACTACCAGAAATATCGGCGAACAAATATCGACAGACAGAATATCGACTTTGTATCTACAAACAGGTAAGTACAAAAATATCGAGTAAAAAATATTGTTTACAAAAATATAGTTTGTAAAAATATCGACTTTATTAAAAACAATGTTAAATTAAATTAATATAAAAAATTATTTACTAAAATAAACTTAAAAATACTTATATTAAGTAATTAATTAAAGTAATACACTTTTTTTACAATCATATTTGTTAAAACATATATATGTATGTATATATATATGTATAGTAACATAATATAATTAAAAAATATCAAATATTATTATCGTAGGATAGAGGAAGTGTAAAATTACTATTCCCACTCCAGAGAGTGCAACAGTAGATAAGGCGTTGGATAGCGTAGAGGTAAAAATTACTATTCCCACTACAGAGAGTGCAACAGTAGGGAAAGCGTTGGATAGAGTAGGGGTAAAAATTACTATTCCTACTCCAGAGAGTGCAACAGTAGGGAAAGCGTTGGATAGTGTAGGGGTAAAAATTACTATTCCTACTCCAGAGAGTGCAACAGTAGGGAAAGCGTTGGATAGCGTAGGGGTTAAAATGACTATTCCCACTCCAGAAAGTGCAACAGTAGGGAAAGCGTTGGATAGCGCAGGGGTAAAAATTACTATTCCCACTCCAAAGAGTGCAACAGTAGGGAAAGCGTTGGATAGCGTAGGGGTAAACATTACTATTCCCACTACAGAGAGTGCCACAGTAGGGAAAGCGTTGGATAGCGTAGGGGTAAAAATTACTATTCCCACTCCAGAGAGTGCAACAGTAGGGAAAGCGTTGGATAGCATAGGGGTAACAATTACTATTCCCACTCCAGAGAGTGTAACAGTAGGGAAAGCGTTGGATATCGTAGGGGTAAACATTACTATTCCCACTCCAGAGAGTGCAACAGTAGGGAAAGTGTTGGATAGCGTAGGGGTAAAAATTACTATTCCCACTCCAGAGAGTGCAATAGTAGGTAAAGCGTTAGATAGCGTAGGGGTAAAAAATTCTATTCCCACTCCAGAGAGTGCAATAGTAGGAAAAGCGTGAGATAGCGTAGGGGTAAAAATTACTATTCCCACTCCAGTGGGTGCAACAGTAGGGAAAGTAGATACTTCATATATTATTTAAAAATATATATATATTAATATATATATAAAAAATTAATTAAAAGTAATTACCAATTTAATATAATCTAAAAATTAATTAATTACAAATACTAATTTAATTTAATCATTACAATTAGTTATCTATTAATACTAATTAATTACAAATGAACAATTAATTAGGAATTAAAAACTTACTTAACAATTAAAATCTAATAAATACCCCAAAAAAATTAACATATGTAATTAGTTATAATTAAATTACTTCCCACCCTATTCCCCTATAAACCCAGAACCCACTACAGAAAATAAATTAGTAAAATTAACATAATGATCAATTAATCAATTTAATAAAACTAATTCTCAATGAAAATGTAATTAATTACCAAATACAAATTATTGAACAATTAATTGTAAATAAATAACCCTACATAAATGAACATATTTAATTATAATTAAATTACTTCCCACCCTACTTCGCTATAAACCCACAACCGGCTATAGAAAATAAATTAGTTAAATTAACATAATAATCAATTGAATAAAATTAATTGGCAATTAAAATGTCATTAATTACAAAATAAAAATTAATTAACAATTAATTATAAACAAATACCAATAAATAAATTTACATATTTAATTAATTATAATTAAATTTCTTCCCACCCTACTCCCCTATAAACCCACAACCCGCTACAGAAATTAAATTAGTTAAATTACCATAATTATCAATTAATCAATTAAATAAAATTAATTGGCAATTTAAATGTAATTAATTACAAAATAAAAATTAACAATTAATTATAAACAAATACCAATACATAAATGTACATATTTAATTAATTATAATTAAATTACTTCCTACCCTATTCCCCTATAGACCCACAACCCGCTACAGAATTAAATTACGCAAAATTTAAATAACATTAAATTCATTAATTAAATTATAACATGAATAAACACTTTTAACACATAAAATACACTATAAAAAATTCGATATTATTAAATGTCCGATATTTTTATTAACCTATATTATGTACTTCGATATTTTGACTATCTATATTTTAAAATTCGATATTACATTACTTACCTTCAAAACGATATTTTTGATGTCTATATTCTTTCCATTCGATATTCTGTCCAGCCTATATTTTGTACTCGATATTATGTCCATTCGATATTTTCTAGTCGATATTTTGTCTGTTTACCATTTTCAACTGTGGCCAGTTAACACTTGGGAGATAAGTTTATACTTAATAATGCCCATATCTTTGTCTTTTAATGTCTTAGGTAAAGATGTTTTCCCAAATTATGTAATGCCATGGTCACTGGAATTAGATTGTTAGGGATGCAGTTAAATCGCATGTAAAGAAGTATTGCCTTGGTGCTCAGTAGAATTTGTCGGCTTTATGTAAAAATAAACTGGAGTTGAGATCTTCACATAGACAAACTGTAAAAATGAATGGGGATTTTAACAAGCCCACCTATACTTCCATTTGACGCTACAGAGTTTTAATGTCTTGAAAGACAGCATTTGCAGCTTATACCATAGTCTTTCCTAATTTAAATGAGTTTTTTGTCTGATCTCCAGATTTCTGAAGCTGGTATAGATTACATACATTTCTCCTTAAGAACACTCTGGATGCTCGACATAAATTGTGTAGAAAGCAGACAAAACTATGATAGGCAAACATTGCTACTACTAATGAAACTACAAATCCAGCAGTTACTTAAAGGACGACATAATGGGACTAACTTAGCGTGTTTACTAAAGATCTCCAAGAGAGCCAATAACATCACAAACCGATATCAACACCTCCTTTATTTCCGTCTATAAGACACTGTGTTTAGCTGGTTTTATATGAAGAGAGGTCGGCATAGATGTGATATGGAAAAAGTGTTGTCTACCTTTATTTTTATTCGATATCTTTGCTATATTTGAAGTGAACATGATCTAACACAAGCATTAAATTCCTTGCACAGTGGAATATTGTCTGTTTAGCAAGACGTGTTGAAATTTACTAGGTGTATGCTTTAGCCCTGGCCCCATACCTCTTGGTGCTTATCAAAAAGCACCTACATTCAATCTCTGTGGTCTCACTTCTATATGAAATGTCACACTCTATTGTGTGTGGCAACTCCTTGAGTGGACTCCCATTTGCATTATCCAGAGGAACCACAAACAGTTGCCCCCATAGTGCAAAGTATTTGTATTCATTAGTGAATCACCAACCTAGTTATATTTCCCACATCTAAAAATATGACATCCCAACAGGGTTGGTGAATAATAATACATCACTATATGCAGTGATGTATTTTTCTGACACTGATTTGGTCACATTTCTACCACAAATTCTGTTTACTACTATGTTTAGCAATCAACAGAATTTACAGACAAGTTTTTCCCTCAGATTCATGTCTCAAATTAATTTATTGCACAGTTTCCATTTAATGTATTTCCCAAATTGTTTGAGATATTTTATATACAGGTCTGCAAACGGGGTGGAACGTATACAACAACTTTGGGAAAAAACTTGTGCACAAAGTGCAATCTGAAACTTTTTCGGTGGAGTTATTGGGGCATTACTAGGTTGGTGAGGACTGTACTCTTCCTCTTTGTTGATGCTGCCCTGCTTTGTACCACCCTGTGTGTCAGTTTGAAGGCAATACTTATCTTTCTCTGCATCTTTGTTCTGAGTATTTTACAGCTACATTATTAACAGTGAACTTCCATGGTCTAGTAAAGGAAGAGGGCAGAGGGTAGGATGGAGCAAGCAAGCAGTCAATCAATCAATCAATCATTACAACTTTATTTAGTTTGTTACGACCATAAAAGTATACACTTTACATATATTCCTTCTGTTAAAAGCATAGGCAAGCCTATTTCTAAAAAATATAGCACATGTTCATCGCGCATAAAAATGACCCATGACCATAAAAATAGAAGATACATATTATTCTAAAATTGACAAAATCAAAAGTTCATCCCTATAGGCCCAATAATTCCGATAGATTAAGTACAGTACTGTTATCCTTCAATTACACAATCTTCAGGGAACACATACATTAATTACTCTGTACTCTTGAGGAACACTTTAACTCTACATTTCCCCATGGCACAGGCTATGTCTAAGTTCATCAAACCCATTAGAAGGTTTACAGCTTGCGCCCTATTCTTAATCCTTTATTTTTTAAATATTGGACATAAGATCTCCTTTTGTATATCTAAAAATGTCATACAGTCAAGTAAAACATGTAAAATATCGCAGCGGGTACCCAAAGTGCAAGTGCATTTCCCATTATATTCTATCATGAAGTTTTTGACCCCCATTATTTGCCTAACAGGGATTTATCCCAATTCGCGCTTTTAGCACCTCACGTCTTAAGTGGTAGCTGGGTAACCTATCTACATAAGGATAATGTTGGTCCATTTCCCAAGCCAAGATCATGTGGGACACTAAAGTTTTTCGCAAAAGATACTCCCGATCATGTATACGAGACGTATCAAGGTCCAATGACCTAAGTTCTTTCTTGTCTATTAGTGGATGTCCTAGTTGTGGGCAAAGCTTTAAACCTAGCACTCCATACACTTCCCTTAGTGAGGCTCTTGTCTCCTTCGCCCAGGACAGCTCACTAATGGTAATTTCAGCTTAACACCAATGGGAAATTTTATGGGATCCTCTGCCCCTAATCGCTGCCAAAAACGTATTAGTTCCATACAAGCTGTTATGGTCCAAGAGGTAATTCCCAACTCTAGTCTTGCTGCTTGTTCCATAGATGATTTTGTCAGCAAGAACAAGCTTTTTAGAGTATTTCCCTCTTCTTTATCCCAACAGATTTTGCCACTTAAGTATAGTACTTCAGCCCCATACCGGAATTGTGGAGGGACCATTGCTAGATAGGCCTTTATAACCGGCCTGTCCGACATTTCTCCATATACACTGTTAAATCTTTTTAGGCCCTTCACCGAAGCCGCTGCCCTCTTTTTTAAGGTTTCCTGATTGGTGTACCATTTTAGATTATTTGCGAACCACATTCCTAAATATCTCTAATCATTTACCCTCTCGAGAAGTTCTGTACCAAGATACCAAGAGAACTTTCTTTTCCTCCTCCCGAAGCATAACATTTTGGTCTTCTCCATGTTCACTACTAGTTTTTTAATTAAACAGTATTCTTTAAACGTGTTTCATTTTCTCTGAAGACATTTCTCCGACTGGTCCATAATCACCAGGTCGTTTGCATATAGTAAGCAGGTTACATGTTTTCCTCCCAGTTTCGGGCTAGCCCCTCTAACCTCTCTTCGTTTCCGAGGTAGATCGGTTATGAACAGGGAAAAGAGTAAAGGTGCAAGTACGCACCCCTGCGTCAAGCGGTTTCCAATCTAGATCTTCCCAGACAAACATCCCTCCTCATCCAGAATTATTTGGGCCCAGTTTTCAGTGTGTAAGGCCTGGATCAGGGTCAAATGGTCGTCCTGTATTTTATACCCTACCAGAGTTGACCACTGCTGCTCCCTGTCCACAAGGTCAAATGCCGCGCAGAAGTCCACAAAACAGCAGAATAAATTACCCCTCTGTTCCATTGACTTCCGAGCGATGGACCAGAGGGCAAAGCAGTGGTGCACCATCGAGTGTCCTTCTTTGAAACCCCCCTGTTCTGGGGGTACTATCCGATTATCATATGCCCACTCCTTTAACAAACCCAGGATTACCTTGGAGAATACTTTTTCGCCTATGTCCAGGAGATTATTAGGTGGTAGTTTTTAGCGGAGTTTACATCGCCTTTTTTATGTATTGGCCTAACAACCGCCCCTTTCCAACTATCTGGCAGAGTTCCTGTACTTACTATCCTCTTGAACATATTCGAGAAAAACTCGGCCCACCAGTCTAAATTCGTTTTTTACCGACTGCTGGTAAATTACCTGGTCCTGCAACTTGTGTTAAATTTAACCCAGATATTATGCTTTTAATATAACCTGGGGAGAAGTGCATTTTCACATCTTTCCTGACCCCTGACAAGTTATTTGATACTATTTTCCCCCTCCTTGGCCATTTGCCATAGATTTCCTCAAGATAAGCTACCCACTTATCTTCCAAAACGGAGCACTGCAATGTCCCTACAACTTTCCACGTACATTCTTGTATCATTTTCCAAAAACTTTTGACGTAAATTCACCTAGCATTTATCTTTATAGGATCCCTTATTATCTCTGATAGTTGCTTTATATTCTATCCTTAATTTCTTAAGTTCAAGTGAATATACATCATTGTAACTACCTCTGAGGCATCTTTCATGCCGCCTAATAGCGGCCTTTACCTTCCGGCAATCGTCGTCAAACCCTGGTTTATTATTGAGGTATACTTTAGCTTTACTTTGTGGCCCATGATTACCCCGTTTAATTTTTATCCTGAGGCATTCTACCAGCTTCTTTATTATATCCTCATACCAGGATATATCCTCTCCAGGTGGTAGATTTTCTACCCCCACTGTTAACTGGAGTGCACTCAGTATCTTTATATATTCCTCACTAATCCTGGTTGTAAGACGCTTAGGATATTCAACCTCTACTTGTAGCGCTTTTTGTCTCTGCGGTGTCCTATTTGCCTTTAATTCTATCAGTCGTGGGTAGTGATCACTGCCCTCTGCCCTACCTATTTTAAAGTGCTTAATTAAATGGAAGCTCCATGCCTGAATAAATGCATAGTCTATGGGGCACTTTTGCTGCCCTATTTTAAAAGTACGCTTTGCGGGCCGGTCCGATTCCTTTCTACCATTAGCACAGAGCAGGCCCATAGCCCCCAACATCTTACCAAGCTCCACATCTTGGGTTGAGCTGTCACACCTTGGGAACTTGGCAACCTCTATATTAAATACTCTTAGCTGCTCCCTCTGCCAAGAGTCAATTTTTTGGAGGTTTAGTCTATGGTTAAAATCGTCCACAATAACACATCTCTAGGGTATATAAATCTTGTAAACCCTCCAGGTCCTTTTTTAGTCGTTCCAAATTCGCTTTATACTCATTTATTCTTCCTTTGTGTATGTACACATTTATAATGCATAGCCCTTCCCCACCTGCGTTATTATTTATTATCGACTCTCTACCTAATGCCCAGTTACACTTAAGTTCGAGGGATGTTATATCTCTCGCTATCCTTGTTGAAACTAGTGTCATCTGGCCGCCTGATGGTCTACCTAATAAATTCTTTCTTGCGGGTTTTACATGGTGCGTAAAGCCTTCCGTAGCAGGGGTTTCGTCGCACAGCCAAGTCTACAGTAAGCAAACAATATCGGTCTTCCTAAGAATATCTTTAAAGCTATCAGGAACCATTATTCTTTTATATCCATTGACATTCTAAGACAGACCACATTACTCAGATACCAGTCTTCTTCACCATCCATATATGCCGATTCTCTATATCTATTCCCGGCCAGTAGATCTGCATCAACCCACCATTAGTTTTTAGGAGTTATAGTGCTTTCAAGGGCTTCCTTCATACCTCGTCCCGAACTGATCATTTTTATTTGCTGTTCTCCCAGCCCTGCATGGTTCCTAAGGAATGGTTTCCCTTGTTTATCCATCAGCACATCCTCTCTTTTTATTAACCTAATTCCTTCCCTTAGCCTTTCAGCTTCTGCCTTTTCCATTGCGACTTATTAGTGCAGAGTGGAGTAAGACCTTTGTTATTTCTTTCCCTTTAGTGTTCGTCAGGAACCCCACTTCCTTTAGATCTTCTGTACTAACGTATCTTAAGCTAGGACATTTTGCGAATGAAGAGAGGAGCTGGGAACGATTTAGAGGGTTTCGTTTCTTAACTCTTTTCCCTCCCTTTCCCTGTCCTGTTGGTTCTACAAATAACCAAGTTTCTAAGGGCCTATCTAACTGCATATCTGGCAATCTTTCCTCTGGCATTTCTTCCCTTCTTTGGCAAGTTACTTCAACTTTGCCTCTATTCCTACGCCTCATCCCAGAACTTGGGTTGCTAGGCCCTGCAACTACAGATGTCTCCCTCCCCCATTATGATGGTACGTCCTCCTTTTCCCCGAGGTATTTCCTTAAAGTACCCTCAGAACTCTTTACCATACTTTTTCCTGATTCCCACCTTGTTTGTCCCTCAGGTCTGCAAGTGCTCACTCCTGTATTGGCAAAGGTTAGTTTCTTTGTTTCTGGCCTTACAACCTTATCACTTAACCTTTGATCTATAGTTACCAACTTCCCTTTCTCCTGTTGGTTTTTAGATGGGGCCTTTTTCCCCCTACTTCGCCACCGGGTATTTAGTTTTATACCCCTCCTCTCCCCATATCTCTTTATAATCATAAGCCAACGGTATATATATACTGAAGGTTCTTCCTCCTTAGGCCGACTCACTCTTTCCACTTCTATCCCCCTATCTGCATTAATTCCCTCTTGTACTTCTACTGTTCTTACTAGGGAGGGCATTAGGTTTTTAATCTGTGTCAGCTCCCCAGTTATATTCCTAAACTGATTACTTTGTGTTTTTAGAATTTAATTATTTAAAACTGAAACCTCTAAAATGCCCTGCAAGGTTTTCTCCAGCATCAGCATAACCTCAAGCATAGATAAACTGGAGGAACCTGTCACCTCCAGGCTCGGCGGGGGAGGCCTGATAAATCAATTTGGGTGGCATAGGGGTTTTCCAATCTTACTTTTCCCTTCGGACTAAATACCCTCTGGGCAGAGTCTTCCTCACACAGGGATTTACTCTGTTTTGCTCTTTCTTCCTCCACCACTTCTACATCCCTGTCCTGAGTAAATATCGACTAGAATAACCGTGGCGAGGAAGACAAACGTGGTTCCATCGGGATCTCAGCAATATTAAAATTAGTCTGGTTCAAAGATTCCACTCTTATAGCTGCATCATCCTCTATATTGTGTGGTGTCTCTATCTCACTCATCTCCTTATCTGGCATCTCCTTCGATTTAAAATGTTTGCCAATAAAGTCTTTGATGGATTTTGAAACTGCTGAACCGCCTTTTGTGCCTTGAGTCTTGGAAGTTGTCAACATTTTCTGTAGGCTTGAGCCCAAGGAGGGGGTAGACCCCCTCACTGGTGTTTTACTTCCGGTGGGTGTCACCATATCACCATTCATATCATTCGAGTCCTTTGGTAATTTAGACGTATCCTCCATCCCAAGGCTTTTATTTCCTAATTTCTAGAGGTTTTTCAGGGCTTTCCTGGGTTTAGTTTTCCATAGGGCCATTGCTTCTGCTTCTCTTGGCTCCTTCCTTCCGGAATACGTGATTTTATGATGGACTTTTCCTTCACTTTCTTCAGGTTCGCGCTACACTTTGGTACACTACAGCTTCAGGCTCTCTGTGCGCTTTAGATTTCCCCTTATTTTATTATTATGTTTTTCTTATTTAGAAGAGAGTAAAATATCTTTCCACTTTACCTCTGTTCTGTCGGCACGCACTCTTGTCTCCACCACTTCTCGATTACAACTTGCTTTCCTTCCTCAATCTTTCTGTAATCCAATTGCTCAGGCATACTGCTAGATTCAGCTTCCACGGGGTGTTCAGTGCCTACCATTTACCCCTTCACGGCTTCAATTCTTTTATTCAATGCCTTCTTCGCGGGTTTTAGACCCAATTCTCCGCCTTCACTCGTGCCGGTTAGATTTTAACGTACTCCAACCTCACACAAGCATTTACTGCCAACCAAGCTGCTCCAGGATCGCGGCTCGCTCCTTCTGCGCCTCCTGTTACCGGGCTCACGGTCCGCGGCACGATTTCTGCATTGTTAGCGGTTTTTGCTGGCGGCGGTGAGAAAAAGACCAAAATCCACAGGTTTCAACACGATACACTCGTCCTCCCTGCCGCAGGTCTCGCGGGTCTCGATGGCGGCGTCAGAAGCGGAGCTCGGTGTCAATAGCGGAGGTCGTCGGTCGGAGGTGCAGCGCAAGAAGTGGGAGGTGGGCGGTTCCTTGCAAGAGCGCGTCCGTAACCAAACAGAACAGAACCGTCAGAGCAGTCAGTCACAGAAGCTAATTCTTGTTTCATCAGCATTGGGGTGTTATCCGGTGTATTTGAAGCCAAACCATTCCACTGTTATGTCCAAGTGTACAACCCAACACTTTGGGATGGTTGAACTTTCCCCTTTTTCTATTGATCTATTCGCATAGTATTTACAACCATGAAGGGGGATAAAAGGAGCTGTGTGCCCTTAGCAGATTATGAAAACGTATTGACTGGACTGAGTTTGGTTTATTGGTTTATGTGCTCACAAGTCTTGGCAACTGAGGACAGGCATGCCTGCCATTTGCCTGACTCCCTTGGAATGCATTTGCCTCCCGTGGTAAGGCACACAAGAGCTCAGAAGCTCTGAAATCAGAACACTACCAATCTGACCAATCCCCCTTTGGTGACGATGTTCAGAGGCGTCACTGTCTCCCGAATCTCTAAATCTGCTTCATTTTGTTGTGACTAGGCTATCACAAAAGATTGTACACTTTGAACCCTGTTGCGCTGTCAAGGTTCTGTTTTGTGGTTGGTTGTATCGGAGTAATTGACTCTCTTTGCTACCTCCTGCAACTGCAGCCTCTGCTATGTGGCTGACCACACAACCCTGCTCGAGGCTGGTGCAGAAGCCCTGCATCCTCGCACTGCATTCAGCACTGACCACACTGTGCGTGCTCAATTTCAAAACCGAGTAAGGCAAAAACTGAATGCTTACATAGCCTCAGAAACCAGCCACTATGCTGTGCCGGTCCTTTCCTATTAGCTTTTGTTAAGCTAATCCAAATGAATGCCCCACAGAGATATATTGGACTCACATAGTTCCTGACTCCTGTCATACCCAGGGCCCCCTCAATGCTTGTCATAAGAATAACATAGTTGCCCCTGATTTACACAGGCCTTAAGAGATTGCCTGACACCTACATCTCCTTGGTGCCCCACAAAAGCCCGGAAAATGTACATGTGGCAAGCTGTGACATGTTTTGCACCCCATTAGTACCCAAACATGTTCAGCAGAAAATCAGAGTCATTGGCACACTGAGCACATGGATGGGAACAAGCGAGTGATACCTTTGGACTTTGTCTTATATGAAACACCAGCCAAAGTGCCAAGCCCCAAGTCAGAGACAGCTCACTTTATCACATGTTGATCGATGTTGTCAGACCAAATCTGGACCTCACCAGAGGCTGTCCACTGCCAGAGGACGTCTGCATGTGTACCACACATCCATATGAGGGCTGTTGGAACCCATGCCCAGAATTGAGCCACAATCAGGTGCAGCCATTTGATGGCAAAGGTGGCAGTGAGCTGCAGAGTCCGAAAGCAGGAATAGTGAGCCAGTCTTGGCCTTCTTCATGTGTCATAGTCTGAAACATAATTCTGAAGGGAAAGGAGTGGTCAAGCATATGAATTACCCATCCCAAGATGATGGATTGTTCAGAGGACACTAATCCAAGTAAAGTATCGGTCTTTCCTGTGTGTTTGTTCCTATTCAAATCATGTATATGGGAGGCAGTAACTAGAGGAAAATGGACCGCAATGCATTCATTCCCTATTGTTCGTTGCATTTTTGCCCACTCTCTCTCCATTTTTGATCCTGATTCATTGCTTCTTCTTGCATTTACACATTTACATACATCTAGATTCCATTTTGATTCTATTCCTACTTCCTTTGGCTGATGAAAATGGGAATTTATTGCGTGGCATATCTGCTACAACATAGCTCTCTATCTTAAATTAAGCATTATCTGATTGCTCAGAATATTATTTACCCTATTGATTTTTCTTTTCTAGAGACCCTCTTAAGGAGACACCTCACACCTTTCACATGTGTTATACTGTGCAGGGTGATACCATGGCTGGTGGGAGGAGTTGCTATTTCCTCAGGCAATCAAGAAGGAAACTGAACAAACATTCTCCACATCCAGTCTTGTCATCAGCCTGCACATTGTAAAATTGATACTGCATCTTTAAGAGTATTCTTTCCAAGTCCTAGACATCTGCTACTAAGAAGATGATTTGATTAGTTCTCAAGCCACAGAGAAGATTCACAATCCTTATCGTCATCTACCGTGGCCCCCACAGTTTCCAGCAGGTTCTGTTTACCAGCATCTGTGGAGGCAAGGTCAACTCTAGGCAGTGTTTCCTGTCAGTTCACACCCAGTTTGATCCTGGTGTACCAGCTGCGGAATTAGTTTTTTTCACTCTAGCAGAGATGGCCTATCATCTTTGTCAATATGTTTCTGTCGCAAAAATACACATTTGTATTTAGTGACATAAGTTGATAGGGAGAGAGAGGCATTTCATGTGATCTTTCCCGGGCTTAGGTAAGATGGTAATTATTCCTTTACTCCTAGTGTCAGGAAGGTATCTCTTCTTGCTCGTCCTCTTTTAAAAAGCTGCCAAGCATGATGTAAAACAATTAGTAAGTTAATAATGTAAATCAGTGTTGATGCCATCTGTCCTGAGCTTTTCCTGTGACTATTCAATTAATGTATCAAAATAGGAAAAGAACCTGCCCAGAGGTTTAAGCGGTAGGCCTATAATAGGTCCGAAGAATTATATATCACTCTGAACCCTATACGGATATCTCATAAATGCATCACACCTTAAATTTTATCAAAAAAGTTTATTATAGATTATTGTAATTAATTTTTTTCTTTTTTCATTTAGTATTTCTTAGATATAGGCAAACATGTTAGACAATAACAAATCTAAATATACAATAAAACATTAAGAAGGAGGGTTGTTTCCTAAACAGGGCCGGTATTTCCACAATACAGAAGGTCTCACAGCTTTACAAGGAAACAAAATGGGGAGATACAGGTGAGTAACAGGACTCATCCGGGGGGAGATGGGGTATAGGAACCAGGTGTCTACGTGAGGGCATTAGTCCAGGGGCATTCCTCATTAAGACCCTTGGTTACACTATCAAGATAAAAAATCCAGAATACCTCTCTTTTTTTCCGTAGGGAGGTGGGGTTAACCCCAGGGTCAGCTCGTATTCTTTCTAGGACGGACCATCTTGGGTCTTTTTCCATATGATTTTTGGTGACCCAATGTTCCACCAGTGGGGCGCCCCTCCTTCCAGTTCTTATGTTGGACTTATGCTCCCCAGTGAGGAGTCGAATTTCCCTACCTGTCTCTCCAACATATGGAAGGTTGCATGGACAGAGGATGATGTACACTAAATTGGAGGAGCGACAGTTAATCATTTTATTGAGATTGATGGTGCGGGGAGGGATGGCGATGGTGGGGCCTATCATAGCATTGGGGCAGGCTTGGCAGGAACCACATTGGTGGTTGCCAACCACCGGGTTAGGTCCTGTTAGGGAACTTTGGATGGCGGGTCCTTTCTCAGGTAGTTTACCTTTAACAAGGTGGTTTTTGAGATTTCTGTTTCGTCTAAACGCAAAAATGGGTTTAGGTAGGGGGTTCTGTTGTTTGTTCAAATTGAGTAAGAACCAGCGGAGTTGATGGCCTGTCGTAGTTTGTTGTTGATACTAGAGTGTTTGGTAATACAAACAATACTTTCCTTGGTGTTGTTCTCCTTGGGTTGGAACATAGTTTCTCGATTGTAGTAGCGCGCTCGTTTGAAGGCATCCTTGACCAGCCGGTAAGGGTACCCCCGTAGTATTAGTTTGTCCTTAAGGATATCTCCCTGCATAAGGAAATCTCGCATTTCAGTACAATTCCTCCTGATGCGGAGGAATTGGCTGAAGGGGATGCTGTCCCTTTGACAGCGCGGGTGGTAGCTGCTGTATTGGAGAAGGGTGTTTCGGGCGGTAGGTTTCGTGAATAGGGAAACAAGAATTTCATTGTTGAAATGTTCCACCCAAATATCCAAAAAGGCAATTTGGTCATTACTAGAATGACTGGTGAATCTGAGGTTGGGATCCGCTGCATTGAGCCAAGCTACATATTCCACCAGGGTGATTGGGTCCCCCTCCCAGATGAAAAAAACGTCATCAATGAAACGAGACCAAGCTCGTACATTTTCGTGGAAGGGGGCCATTTCATTATAGATATGGGTTCACTCAAATGCACCCATGTATAGGCAGGCAATGCTGGGGGCACAGGCCGCGCCCATGCTGACTCCTCCGACCTGATGGAAAAACTCATTATTGAACTCGAAATAGTTCTCTCGTAGGACAATTTCTAGACATTGCATGATAAATCTGGAGTTATCAATTTCAGGGTTGGAGGTAAGCACTTCCTGAAGGACTTCAATGGCTCCATCCTTGGCGATGTTGGAGTATAAAGACTCCACGTCCAGAGTAACCAGGAGTTCTCTGTTGGAATGATATGGGGTTCCCTCAATTTTTGCTATAAAGTGACCCGTGTCTTTGATAAATGAGTCCAAAGAGGAGACCAGTAGTTTAAGAAATTGGTCGATATATTTCGACAGGGGCTCAGTTGCGGATCCTATAGTGGACACAATAGGTCTCAAAGGGGGGTCAAGTTGGTTCTTATGCGTTTTCGGGACCCCGTATATGATGGGCATCCTGGTGAAGGTAGGGGTCAAAAATTCAATTAATGGCAATAGGTGTTCTCATATTCTTTACATATGTTATCAGTATCTAAATCGATCTAGCGCCAGGTGCAACTATTTCTCCACAACTATTTCTTCCATTTCCATTTCCACAATGTCTGTAGTGTTTCATTGCTTCTTTTATATGACTTTAGCAACAGGGTCTGATTAAGAAAACTCTAAGGTTATTATGGATCTCTAGGAGCAAATTATAGTCACATCCAAAGTTGTTTTACAGTAGTGATTTCTTACAAATTGGCTGCTGATGGGGCTCATTATCTTTGGTTGGGCAAGTTTCCTATTTTCATGCATTGAGGTGTGTTAGACCTGGCATCATTGGCGTGAGTCTCCCTTCCATTGTTGACGGATTGCCTCCTCTGTTTTGATAGGTTTTTGCTGGATTTATGCTTTGGGCGCTGTGCCACTGCTAATCAGTGCCACAGTGCAAGTGCTCCCTATGTTAAATTAATGTACTAATTGGTTATTCCATGATTGGGTTATTTGATTTATCTGTCCCCATGTGTGCCCAGGGCTTGTAAATCAAATGCTGCTGGTGGGCTTGCAGCACAGGTTGTGCCACCCACAGAAGCAGCTTGTAAAGTGTATCTCAGGCCTGCCATTGCAAGCCCTGTGTGCAGTCTAGCACCGCCATGTCGACTTGGCCAAGTGCACCCACTTGCCAGTCCCTAAACCTTACCTTTGTTTAATATTAGACACCCCCTATGGTAGACCCAAGGGCAGGGTGCATTGTAAGTATAAGGTAGGACATGCTCTGATGTGTTTAGCATGTTCTAATAGTGAATTACAGCCATTTTCGTTTTTCACTATTGAAGGCTACCTGTTCCCATAGGCCAGAAGAAGCAGTAAGATTATTTCATGCTTATAATCCAAACTGACTCAGGGAACATGGTAGAAATTCGAATTTAGTATGCCTGAACTCAGAATAATAAAATACATCTTTTAGTAAAGTTTATTTTAATATTCTGTGTTAGGTAAACACAGTGCTCAGGAACTGGTTTGGACTAGGCAGAGGCCTCTCTGCCTTCAGAGAACAAAGGATTTGGGGGTATAAATATTGGGACCCTGATCCCAAAAAATTAGATCACTTCTGGAACAAGAAACCTTTATTCCAAAGAGAAGAACCAAGAAAGCTGCAGGAGCTGTACTGCCCCTCTGCGAGTGTGCTGTTTGCTGGGTTGGCCTGCAGTGGTTGCTTCATTGGCAAGGGAAAGGAGAAGGAACTTTGTAAGGACTTTCATCTACAGAATATTCTCCAACCGCTTGAACTGTGCTTGCCTCCTGCTGAAGTCTCAGGGACAAAAGACTTCACCTCCAGCTCCCTCCTGAATTTCCTTGCTGGGAATTCTGACTCCAGTCACTTGCGTGCCAATGGGAGCTGGAAGCGCGACGCATCGAGAAGAAGCATGTCGCCACCACAGCTGAAATCATCGCAATGCCGGAGAAGCGAGCCTTCGTCGCATCTCCCTGGAAGTGTGTGTTCATCGAAGCTGCCTGCTGTCGCATCACCGTAGAAGCGTGACGCCATCGAGAGAGTCGCCATCGCATCACCGGAGAAGCGTGTCGCAGGGCCTGTTGCGGCTTCAAAGAACAGGGTCGTGGCAAGGCTGCCAGGGCGTCATCGCATCGCATCAAGGCATCATCTTGCCCACCGCAACGGGCCCTCAGGCCGAGAATCTATGCATCACCTCCGCACCGGTAAGGCTCACGACGAGTCCCCTACTCTGCGCAAGCATTGAGGAAGGACGCACCCGTTCCCCCGGGTCACGGAACCGACGCATCTCCCCTTTTGCAAGCCTTTTGTTCACTTTGCATTACGCATCCAGGTACTTTGTTGAGAACTTTGTCGCATTTATCAACAACTTGAACTAAGAAACTTTAATCATCTTTTAAGTAATCTTAAGTGTAGTATTGTGGATTTTTGTCGTTTGTGGTCTTGTGTTTCAGTCTATATAAAGAATACCTATTTTTAAAAAACCTGTGTTGTGTCCATCTGTAGTGTTTTCACTGTATTACTGTATATATTCACAAATGCTTAACACACTGCCTCTGAGATAAGCCTGTCTGCTTGTGCCAAGCTACCAAGGGGGTGAGCAGGGGTTATTAAGGAGTGTAATCCTCTTATCATGACTTAGAAGTAAGGGTCCCTATTTGGACGAAGGTGAATACCATTGCCAACTAGAGACCCCCAGATCTAACAAGGTGGAAAACGTGTATCTAATTCAACTGTTCTAGTTTTCTATGCAACAACTGGTCTAAAATGTTCATTTATTTTTCAGGGCAAGACCTCAATTATTCTCAGGTGCCTTGACAGGTAGGCATCAAGATTTGCCACATTTTTTATTTTGCAAGTACGTATGTTGATAAATAAATAAAATGGTATACCTAATTAATTGATATGTACATGTGTCAATGATGTGGAAATTGTGGAAAATCGTTTATTTTTCTACATAAAACTGCAATAAAGAATAGTTAAAAGAAAAAAATAATATTTTGTCATTATGATTAAACTCCAAAATGGAGAACTCCAGGCTAACCAAACTAGTCTGACAAAACTACATTCCAGGGAAATGTCATTATGAGGAAATACCTTTTCCATGAACATCCTAAGATATTTATGGAAAAGTATACCAGACCTAGGTTTAAATCCACTGTCCAGTTTAAATAATCAAAAGGTGAAGATTAATTACAAAATGCAAGTTGTGGTATTTTTTTATGTTTACGACAACCAGATGGGAAAATCAAGAAGACAAGGGCAAGGGAGGTAAAGAAGAAATAAGCTACTGAATACAAAAGTGAAAGAAGAAGATAAAGGAAATGTAAAAAAGAAAAAGGGCGATTGGAAATGGAGCAAAGGGGGGGGGAGGTGGACACACAAATCAAAAAATAAAGAAAGGGGGCCAATAATATAACCAGCACCATGTAGGGCAGGGAGGGGTGGGAGTATAAATAAATTAAAAATAAAGAAAAGAGTATGGCGAATAAGTTTGAGTGCAGGTTGGAAATTCACCCTGTAAAAAGAAACAAATGGAAGACAGTGTGTGGGGGGTTGGTTGAGGGGCAGTAGGACGCTGCAGGAGGGGGAGACACTAAGAGTAGAATGAACAGAGAGTGCACTGAAAAAGAGAGAACAGTTTGAAAGAAAAATATTTTTTAAGTTTCACTACAGACATTCACCAGATTGGTTTTGTCAAGCTGGTGAATAACATTCAAGAGGAAATATTTGTGGAAACCCATTTGATAAAAATTAGCTGTCAGAACAAGTTTCCTAAAGTTTCAGATTAGTGGCTTGCAACTATTACATCAGATAATTGAGCTATGGGCTACTGCAAGAACTAATATTTCATTCTGAGAAAGCAATCTGCTGTAACACTTAATTAAAGATTCCCTGTGACAAGTCTTGTACCATGCTTCACAGACTGTGCCAACGTACTCTGCGGCCGCTCGCCCTACCTGGGATTACAGATGGAGACGGTGTCACCATTACGGACCCGGCGGCGCTGGCGGCTGGCTTTGCCAGCTATTACGCTGAGCAATATGTGCCACGAGATTGCCTTTCGGCTGAGGTGATTGATAAATTTATCGCTGACCTGCCCCCGAGGGCAGTCTCTACGGAGACCCGAAAAGCATTAGACCTTCCCCTCACTGCGGAGGAACTGGGGGATGCCCTGGGGCAGCTCAACACGGGGAAGGCGCCCGGACCGAGCGGTTTCCCGTGTGAATTCTATAAAAAGTTTCATCTTCAATTGGGGTCCCATTATAGGATCGCGCTGGAGGCAGCGCGGAAAGTGGGTCGACTGCCAGCTGACTGGCGCCATGCCGAGGTGGTGGTGTTTCAGAAACCTGGTAGGCCCCCTGATCGTCATGACTCGTACCGCCCTATTTCGTTACTTAACATTGAGGTTAAATTGTTGGGTAAGGCATTGGCGAACCGTCTCCTCCCATAGGTAGCCGATATGGTCCACCCGGATCAGGCGGGCTTTATGCCATGTGGAGCGACGCGACACAATATCCGCAGGGCACAGAATGCCGTAGACGCGATCAGAGCCAGGGGAGAGAGAGCGGCCCTGCTCTTGGCAGATATAGATAGGGCCTTCGACTCGGTAAGTTAGACCTATATATTCGCGCTTCTCCCTCACCTTAATCTGGGCCCGGTGTTTATATCATATATCAAGCTTCTCTATACTGATATCACGGTGTCCGTGCGGGTTTCTGGAGCGATCTCAGCGAGGTTTGCCATCGGACGGGGTACCCGACAGGGTTGCCCGCTGTCCCCATATTTATTTGCATTAATCATGGAGCCTCTCGCCTCCTGGGTGCGCATTGATGCGCAGCTGCGGGGCTTTGTCTGGGGAGGGGGCCTTACTGATCGTATCGCCCTCTATGCGGACGATGTCCTCTTCTTCCTCACTGACCTAAATAGGTCTGGGCCCCGAGTGCTGGAGATAATGCGCATCTTTGGTGAGGTATCGGGCCTTTACCTTAAACCGAGTAAATCCACCCTATGGGTGCTGGGTGATGGGGCGGACACTGGTTCATGGGCGTCAGCCTTGCGAACTGCGGCCGGGGGCATATTGTATCTTGGAGTGTTCTTGTCCGAGTCCGCGACGGTTTCATGGGAGCGCAACGTGTTGCCGGTCTTGGAGAGGGTCCAATCGTAAATCAAGACTTGGTCTCGAATGCCCCTTACCATCTATGGCAGAACGGCGATTTTTAAAATGGTTGCCCTCCCGCGTCTCCTCTATCAGTTGCAGAATCATCCACACCCAATCGCGCCACGATGGTTCCGGCAGGTCAATTTCGCCCTGGGTGGTTTTTTGTGGGCAGGGGGTGCCGCTAGAGTGGCGCTACGCACGTGCTTTCTATCCACGTATTGTGGTGGCCTGGCCACGTCGGACATCCTCTCGTAATACCAAGCCTCGCATCTGCTGGTCTTAAATGATTGGTGGTATGGGGACAGTGGTGACCCGGCATATGCGCTGGAGCGCTCACTGATGGGGAATAATTCATTGCATACCATCCTATATTCGGCTGGGCTTAGGAGGCGGCTGCCGTCAGCCACGCAAGTGGTATTTGCAGTTTGGAGGCAGGCTCTCCATCGGATGGGTTGGTGGGGAAAGTTGACGGCAGAGACCCCATTGTGGCAGAATGGACGACTTCCTGCGTTGGCCTCACTTGCGGGGTTTGGCGGATGGGACTCTATAGGAATTTCCACGCTTGGTGACGTCATGTCAGGTGTGACTCTTAAGTCATTTCAGGACCTACGGGACGAGTTTCACATGCCTAACACTCAGTTTTTCAGATACTTGCAATTTCGTCACGCATTGGCGCCTAGTCTCGTTGGGTTGGAGTCGCTGCCGGAGTTCAGCCCCGTGAAGGCGAAGGTCTTCATGGGCGATCTGGGGGACAAAAAAGTATCCCGCATATATCAGACGCTGGTCACCCACTGCTCCTCTTCTCTACTTCCATTGAAAGATGCTTGGGAAAAGGACGTAGGACCCCTAGATGAAGACGACTGGAGGGAGGCACTGGAGTCCCCACGTGGGACGGCTATTGCAGTGCGACTCCGGCTAATCCAATTCAAATACTTGCACAGGGCCTACTACACACGATAGCGACTGTGGAAGGCGGGCCTAATCGGGTCCCCGGAGTGCCTGTGCTGTGGGGCTGACATGGGTACCCTAATTCATACTGTGTGGTCGTGTTCTGGCTTGACTAGGTTCTGGAATGGTGTGTGGAGTTGTTTGTCGGAAGTGTTGGGTTGGGAGATCCGCCGCACCCATTGTCTGGGTCTCCTCCACGTGTTGGAGGGGGTGGGTGGAAATCTTTACAAGCGCCACCTCTTGCTGTTGGGCCTGGTGGTGGCCAAGCGGGACTTGGCTCGAGCGTGGAAGCTGAGTGCGTGGAAAGCTGGATTGGACTTTTTCATGGGGTTGGAGCGCCCAGTGTTCGAGGCCAGACGTTGTCCCAGGAAGCATTATAAAATTTGGAAGCGGTGGGCAGACTACAGGGGCCTGTCTCTTGATCCACCGGCAGAGCCTGACGATGATTTAGATTTGGGTGATGGACGCCAGGCCTAGAGTGCGCATGACACTGGACTTCCATATAGTACATACGGAGGGCTTGACATGATCGCGTGTACAGGGTTAGGGAGGGATAAGGGGTGGGTAGTGGGGTTCTTGGGTGGCAGTGGGAGTTGGGGGGATTGGGAAGAAACGTTCCTTTTTTCTTGATTGGGATACAACGATATGCATGTGTTGATGATTTTACAGTACCCTCCTGTCTGTGGAGTACTGTATACCTGTTTCTACCTGATCAACTAATAAAATTTGTTGTCAAAAGAAAAAAAAGATTCCCTGGATATTCTAAACCACAGTGACAAAAATGCAACCCTCCCAAATAAACCCTATAGAAAGTATCCCTAAAGGCAATTAAATTATGCATTATTTAGCATTAGTGCCCCTTGATATGATGGCATGCAAAAAGAAAAAAAAGATGTTGGCTCCCCCGGCCTTCAGATTCATGTATCTAACCTTCGCTGAGTGAGGAGAACAGACTGAAGTCTCCCAACCCTCACATGGGCGTAGTTCACGAGTGATACCCTTACTAAACTAAATTCATTACATTTCTTGAATGTAATATTGCTTCCACTACGTTGACTTGACCTCTACATCGCAGGCTAAGTAGAGATCAGGGGATGTTGAGTTAAGAATAGTAAATGAATATTTTACTCTCAGTGTACTAATTTGGTTGATGTTGCTGATGCAGTATTTTTGTAGGTCTATAATAATTGACATGCAACCTTTCAAGAGGATGGACTAGTATGGAGATTACCTCATGCTTGCCAGAATCTCTGCAGAAAAAAATATATACATAGGATCCCCACTTTGTTCCAAGAAGTCAAAGACTACCTCACTATATTTTCCAAGCCTCTGTTTAATGCTAATAAGACCATGAATAATGCAATATATTTATTATAAAAAAATAGTAAATCATTAACATAGGTTAGTATTAGGAATGTGAACAGATAGCCCATAATGACATGTTAAGTACTTACCAACAGGAAGCTACATGTGAGTTTCTGCCAATTTGCTAAAATGTAAACCTTCAAATTTCCTCATACCTCTCCTTAGGTTAGCAAAGGTGAGCACAGCCTCTGTGTTCGATCTGGTGGTCTTCCCCCAAACGTTTTGCCTCACTCATTTTTGCTGATCTGGTTTTGGTTGGTCTTAGGGCTCTCGGCACATTACCACTGCTGACCGGTGCTAAAGTGTGTGTGTGGACTCCTTTAAACATGAAATTTGAATAATTGGCACTTTTACTTGATTTATTGTGCCACCTACTTAAATAACCTGCCAAACAAGGTTCTGGGCTGCCATTTTAACCTGTGTGTGCAGTTTGAAAGTGCTTTTTGACCAGGCAAGATAAACCTTTTGCCAGGCCTAAACTTTCTTTTTTAATTCATATACGTCACTTCAGGGTAGGCCCTACACAGCACAGAGGGCAGGGTGCAGCGTGTTACAAAAGTTTGACAGGAACTTTCAAATTTTACATATCCTGGTAGTGAAAAATTCTAAAATGTGTTTTTCACTACTGCAAGGCTTACCTTTCTTATGAAATAACATTGGGTTACCTTATTACATTTAATAAGTGATAGCTTTTAATTAGGAGCAGGTCGGAATATCCACTTTGATGTTCAAGAATTGTAATTTGTAAACCCTCTTCAATAGTAAAGTTGGATTGTAAGTCACAGTTATGCAAATGCCACTTTCAGAAAGTTGTCACTCTCTTGTCCAAACCATTTTGTGCCTGTATCCTGGGTCACATGATTATGTGTAGCTGGTAGTTGGTCTTTGTGTATTACTCCCAGACAGTGAGACAAAGGCGAAAAGGTGTTGACAGGATAGGCCATGTGTGGCTTGATAGGGGAGAAGTAGTCAATTACCACACTTGAACATCACAAAAGCTCTACCTCAGTACACTCACACAAAGGGGTTGACACTCGCCCCAAGACAAGCTTAGGCCAGGGCAGGGAGGCAGGAAATTCCAAACACCTCTGGGGGTGGAAATCTCCAGAACAGTCTCCTATTTCAAAGCTGGCACCTATTATAAATAGTGGATTCTCAGACTCAACTCTTCATTACATTCTTCATTACACTCTTGGAATAGTGGTCACTATAGAAGAAGGTTCTGCTGATTGAGGCCAGCCATGCTTGCCGAGAATGAAGACTGGACTTACGCCCTTTATCCCGGGCTGAAGTTACTATGAAGTAAAGAGATATAACAAGCTTCAGAGGACTCCCTGCATCTGCCCAGCTGCCCTGCAACTAGAACTGCCTGAGCCCTGGAGTGAGTTCCTGATCCCCACTAGGTGCCTCTCAGGTCTGGGCCTTTGGTGTGTCTTCAGTTGAGCTCTTCTTTGAAGAAAGAAGAAATCCTGAAGTATTGAGCTATTTGCTACCACAAACTGGCCCATTTGCACCCTGATTTTGCCGCCCGTGCCGACTGCTAATGTGAAGTTTCAGTGAACCCGACTCTTCATGCTACAGTGACCTCCAGCAATGACTGTCAACGCGAGATCTGCACTTCATGCTACAGCATAGACAGCCCGAACTGATGGCCAACATGAATCTCCAGCCGGGTGCCCGACAGTATCTTCATGCTATAGCAATAACTAGTCTCAACACTCTCCCTGCTACTTGTGGCTCTTCCAACGCAAATTGAACTTTTGGTGTGGGACCTTTTCAGCATGACTAACCTGGTTCCTCTATCCAGCCTGTGCTCCATCTCGGTCGGCCTGAACTTGTGACTTTCATCCGTTCTCGCAACCAGAAAACTGCAAGTGGTGTTTTGCGCTTTTTGGAGCTATATTTATCATAAATCTTTAAAATTACATGTCTCTGGTTCTTCTGATTGGATTTTTGTCATTTGGTGTCAAATAATTTATTGGATTTTGTTTTGTTTTTCTAAATTGATGTGGGATCTTTCTTATACTGTCTTTTTACTTTATTACTGTTTGTGTGCTTCATACATACTTAACACATTGCCTCTAAATTTATCCTGATGGCTTTTGTGCTAAGCTACCAGAGTTTGAGTGCATGTTAATTTGGGGTTTGCTTGTGTTTCACTGTGACATGAATTGTGGTTGCTGCCTGAGTAGGGTTTCGCCCCCCCAAACAGTAACCGAATTTCCTATAGTCTGTATTAGTGATCGATAGAGCTCAGGTGTGGGGCGCATTGCTGACCAACTTAATATCAGGTGTAATTGAGTGTCCTCATAACGGTTAAAACCCACGGTGTTTATACACTTTTCCCTCTAGAAATATGAGAATTGTCTTTGTCAACAGACTCGCAGAATTCCACAGAATCGGCACATGTTTTTTTACATGATATTGATGAATACGGACAATGTCAAATAATTACAAGGTTAACGTAAAGATATATATGGTATATGTAAGCAATTATGAACCAAGAAAAATGTCCGCATTGTGAATTCTTTAGTACAAAATCACTAGGGCACATGTATCACAGGCCAGAGTTCTAAACAGCTGTTGTGTGTGGACTATTTCTCTATCAATAGACCAGATCACTACTAGCAATCAGAATTTCTCCTGCTCCTACAAGTTTGCACTCTTCATGTAGGTCCCATGCTTTTAAATGATCTCCATTCCACAGTCATTCTCTTCAACTCACATGCTTTTAGGAAAACCCTCTTAATTGTTTTTTGTGTTCTTAGTTTTTAGCTTTTTAGTTTCATCTGTTCATAGTGATAATTTGCCCGCTGGAGTGTAACCAGCTATACGATTACTCAGTATGTGTTATGAGTTTTTTAAAATGTCTTTTATATGTTTTTATACACACGTTAACATAAAACATTTTGTGATGATCTCGATATTAACCACAAAATCAAACAATAGCAAATACGACTCTCTCAGAATAATGTGAATTGACAAGAAAAGTGCAATTGACCATAACCTTTTTTATTGAACTAACCTGAATCAGACTCAGAGCCAGATGTACAACGCTTTTTTGATGTCGCAGACAGCCTGATTCACAGAATCAGGCCATTTGCAACTGCATAAAAGTAATTTTCATGTACAAAGCCCTAATTGCGATTAGGTAACCTATTACCAAATCGCGAATTGAGTTTGCGCTTCGGTATTAGGAAGGGGTGTGTTTAGGTTGTCCCTTCCTAATGCCGAGTGGTATGTGTGAATGTTTTGCGACCAAAATGGAGCTGCAAAACATTCACATTTTACCACCTATTTCAAGGAAGTGGTAACCCATTCGCAAATGGGAAAGGGTCCCTGAAGGGCCCCTTCTTCTTTGGGAATGTTTGTGAAAACATTTTTTAAGAGCAGATAGTGGTCTTAAGGACCACGGCCTACTCTTAAAAAATGAAATGAAAACTTTTCATTTTCTTTTTTAAAAATGAAATGTATACCTTATTCCTTTAAGGAAAATGGGCTGCATTAAAAAAATGCTTTATTTAAAAGCAATCACAGACATAGTGTTCTGCTGACCCCAGCAGGCCCCCAGCCCTGTGATTTCTGCGATTCACGATGGGATGCAAACCAAGACCTACCTCATAAATATTAATGATGTAAGTCTATTTGCAACCCACTGGGAATTGCAGAAAGTGTAAAGCACACATTCGTACATTCGTACATTGGTGTTAGCGATTATCGAATAGCGAATTGCAAAAATGTGCTATTTGGTAATCGCCAACCTTTTCCTGTGTACATCTGGCTATTAAACATGTTTTTACTGACTAATCAGTATCACAGTTTAATATTGGGAAACACACAGGAGAAACACAGAAGAAAACTGTGTTGGGTAAAATTAAAATTCCATAGATCAACAGCCATTCATATAACAATACAAATACAATAATTAACTCCTTAATCATTCGCCTTAAAATATTGGCTTTAAGATATTCCTTTACAACTTTCCTTGATTTATGAGCCCGCTAGAATGTTACATGCTCTAATGCAGCTAATCCACATATGGCTGATAACCAACATTCACTTCCTGTGTCTCAATAGGAATTTTTAGTCACTGTGATGCCTCTTATTAACCAGCCCTTTTCTTTATAAATTAGAGCTTGGAATATTTGAGGCATAATCGTCTGTGGTTTCGGGTTAAGATCATTCCCAAAATCTAGGAACACTTTTGAAAAAAGACCTCACTATGTAACTCCACTGTAATATTTCTTTGAGTGAATATGAGTCAAGTTGTCCAAGGCTTTATATTTTAAGTATCGTCTATAGGCATCTGTAGCTGTGTGGTGAGAACTCGTATCTTACACAATACACAACACATACTACACAACATATACACAGACACATACATACATACAGAAAAAGTATTAGCTCACGGTATTTCACAGATGGGAACTACCTTAATACCTTGGCTGCTAGTGGTTTTCCCCTCCTGTGCTGGAAAATAAGATCTATACTTGTTCATGACAAGGTCAGCTCGTCATAAGCACAGCTCCACTGTGCCTCATGACGAACTGAGCTCGTCATGAGCAGGGAAGGGGTTAAAAGAGTAGTTCACACTCACGTAGGAGTTAATTCCTTTTTTTTCACTGAACTCCATGCCTCTTTTGGGTTGAGGGAGCACTTCATACGAGCATGGATCGTCTGCCTGTCACTTTGCTCTCTTTGGCAAGGGACTCAGGCAGAGGAGCCAGATTGTAACTAAGCAGCAAAAAAGCTCTTGCGCTTTGAGGCATTTCATGAGTCTTACCGCAGCCCCACAGTAAAATCAAAATCGGCATGCAATACAGTGTGGTTCTCGTAGGTTCAGAAACTTTCTTTACCTTTTACCATTTCATTTGGCCAACTGTTCTCGGAATGTGCTCTGTTGCATAGTTACTTAGCTAAAGATGTTTTCAGAGGAATCTGGGAGCTAAGTATTACATGCTAACTACCTCCTGTATGATTAACAGTCTGGCTTCAGATCATGCTGCAGCATGGACACCCTTACCTTATTCATCGTAGATGATGCACTTTTGCCCACAGATGAAGATGACCACAGCCTCCTAATATTGGTGGACCTCTCCAGTACCTTCGACACAGTTGACCATCTGACCCTCATACACATCTTCAAGTATCGAATGGGATTCAGTGGCAATGTTCTGTACTAGTTCTCCCCCTATCTTTCCAACGGACATCCGTTTGTTCATGTCTCAAAAGATCCCTCTCCCCTGTGGAGTTCCCCAGAGTCACACAATGTTTTGTGTCATCTTCAGCCTCTACATGGAGAGGCTTGATGCTCCACTCACAGAAAACTGCATCAGGATTTACCAATTTACTAAGTCTTCTCTGTTTTAGACTCCTAATGCCTCAAACACTGACTAATCATTATCCAGACCACCTCGATGTCCAACGCCAACCTCAAACTCATCCCCAACTAATACAGAATGCCTGTTATTTGTGAAGCACAACAAACAAGAAACAGTATCAAAGAAGTGAACCTTAACATCTTTGACTTTCAACTTTTACCAAATGCCAAGCCACTTGGATTCATCCTCCACACCATCCTCACCATTAAGGAACACATTGCGAAAGACATAGCTCTCTCTTCTAAAGCGGGTGAAACCATTTCTTCCAGAATGTGACTTAAGCTCTGCTGTTCAAGCCCTCATACTCTTGTATTTGGTTGATTTTAACGTCCTGCTCCATGGCCTCCCAATCTCCATACTGGCACCCCGTAACTGTTTCCTACATGGCACAGCTTTTTCTTCCCGGGCCTGAAAAATAGATCACATCACCCCCCTTTACTGATTAAACTCCATTGGTTCACCTTCCTGGCCCACACTATCTTCAAAGCCTGCTGCATCATTTCAAAATCCATCACGATCAGCAACCCCACTTATCTTACAGACAAGCTCTCCATCTTGGGTATTCTCTGCACACCTGTAGCCAGCCATGACACCATCAGACTGCAGACTAAAAATTGTTAAAAAAACAAGACATCAGCCATCTTCTATATGTGCACACAGGACTTAGAACAGCAATCCTTTATCAGAACTGCCCTAACACTGCTCCAATTTAGGAACTTGTTGACTCAATTAATTAATAATAACCATTACAATGTAATAATTGTCCACAACTCAGCTACCTCTCCTATCACTCAATCACTTTGTGCTTGTCTCTGACTCTGCAGAATGCTCTACTGACATTTGGCTAGGTTCGCTCTCTTGAAATACCATATACATACCTTTGTATGTTTGAAGGGTCATGCTTTCCAGTGAATGCTTTTGCTTCTTAAAAGACTACATTATTGCTTTCTATTAGTGTATAAGTTTGGCTGTACCATTGTTTAACTTTCTAATTCACCATAGTCCTTGCTACTTAAAGCACATTTTCTTGAAATGGTTATACAGCTCCATTTTAGTTCTGTCAGCAAGATCTGTTGTAAATTGCCACTATTAGAGGAGCAGTCCTTGAGATACTCATGAGTTTAAAGCCACAGGTCACTGGCACACAAAGCTCCTCTTTGCTGAGAGAGTGCCCTGGGCAAACCCAAATTTGGCACTCATTTGTTTAATTGTCTATATATGCACAACTTGGGAGGTGGAGCTGAAAGAGGAGGTAGGAAAGATAAAGGAGAGCCATGAAGAAACAAACAACAAACAGGCAAGGTAACCAGCAGCCTTCACAGAGTGTTTAAACACACTTTATTTTCGGGATGTTATTCATAGGCAGACTGCTCCAGGAAGCACCAGTGCACCTCTATAGGATGGCACCTGGGCACCTGATGCCAGTATGCATGAATAGTGTCATAATCTTATTTCTTTCACTTTTGCTGTATTTGCTGACATCAGTTTGATACTCCCATGTTTTGCTTTAACTTTCAGTCTGCCTATAGATGGTGTCATTTACTAGATATATGGTTTCCAGGGAAATGTGTCTGATGTCCGATACATGTTTTTTGTCTTTTGTAAGGCACATAATTTTTATCTGGTTAGTTCGAGCCTACGCAGCGCACATGCTCTGTCTCTTGACATGCTGTATACTCTCTGTGGGCTTTTTGCCCGCTCATAGGTTTGCGATTAGCTGGTTCTATTGTCACTCTCATAATCTTGCTTTTTTTATTTGTTTAAGGCATGTACTTGTTATGCCTCCTTTCGTATGTATCCCTCCCAGAGCATAGCAACCAAGTACAATATCCTTCAACTGTTTAGCATTTTGTATGTGTTTGTAAAACTTCTTTGTGTTTGCAAAGGGGTCAGCTTGGCATGCCACGCTTCATCCTTAAGCATGGTCATAGTCAGCTTGTGTCCTGGCATCACTTATAGTTTCCTCGCTGGTGCATAGACCAAGCACAGATTAATTTCCCCGGATTAGTCTCAGTCCCCTGATCACGTTTGCTGATCATGCTGTGAGTAAGGTACTATTTTTCCAGTGTTGCTGTTTTCTCCTCCCACCCAAGACTTCTCCATGTTGATGTCCATTTTACCCCTCCGCCCTTGCCTGCCCATACCTTCACCTGTTTCCCCCTTGCTTGCCAGTTCTGCCCTCCCAGTCCCATCTGAAAAACCTGCTATGACATGGCGCCAGCGCTGCCCGTGTTATAACGCTTTTTGACTGACTTAAATCTGAGCTCTCCATATTCTTTCTAGCCAGTTTCTAGTCAAACTACCGATCCATCTTGATCAGTAGATAAAATAAATCCGCGTTATAACGTGCAAGCTTTGTTAGAATTGTCAAAGTCAACATGTCCTTAAACAGAGACCTAATTACTTTGCTAATGCTGTTGATCTTTTTACCAGCTCTCTGGCATTGTGCAATGTAAAGAGGGGGAGTCCGCAGTCTTTGCCTCTAGCCCATTTACATCGCCTCTTTTTCTTAGACTTTAAGTCGATGAGTTGCTACACCACTCCAGGTGCACAAAAGTGTTTTATTTGTTTATTATTGGTGTTATGACAAGGGCCTTCGTGCCCCCGTAAACTTGCTCTTTCACGTTGCGGGCGTTGTGAGCACCAGAAGTCTGTAAGGCATGCAACCCATACATCAGCCACCCCTCCAGCCTGAACCTGCTACATGGCCAGCCACAGCCCCAGCACCTGAGCTGGCATTGTGTGAGGGAGAAAGACTGCAGGATTTAAATAAGTAGACTTTTTTAGCACAGCTATTGGAATGGGATTGCTTCAGTGTGATTTTTGGCATTAAGTCCTTGCTGTAAGGCAAATACAGGAAAAAAGAATCGTGTTGTTTCTAGAATGAAAACTGATTGCTGTAGGTTGGCGTATATTAAAGTTACCACAGTTGTTAAGGCTGACTGGAAATGTCACCCTTTCTTCAGAGAAGTGCACATTATGGACGCCATAGGAAGTGTGGTCCCTGTGACCTGAACGAATCATGTTCAAAACCTGAACGATTTAGATTAAACGCAGATAAATGGCTACCCTTGTGTTGACAGGATTACTTCACAAGCCAGAAATCTTTTACTGAGGAGCATCATTAACTGCTCATTGGTAGTGCTGGACTCGTAGTGTCCAATGCTATGTCTCAAAGAGCTCTCTGTGCATTTTCTACGGCCTGTAGCATCCTTTCATATCCGTGATGTGTCTCCGGTTTTGCACACGTGTGTGAAGAGGTTTCATCTGCAATGCCCCAGTACTCTTCCCTCCTCCGCCACTATACTACCTGCAAGAAGTGAGCCTATTTTCACCTTAGATTGCAAAGAGCCCATTTACTTCCATAGTTGTCTAGGATGGGACTCGAAGACAGTGACTGAACAGTACTGGCATCCTGGTGTGTTCTAGTTGCGCTGTATGTTTATGTTTTCCCTCCTATCCTGCTCCTATTTCACACTCCTGTTTTCTGTCGTTAGATAGCACCTTCCATTCGGCTGTGTAACATGTTTATTTGCGTGAAGAGTCTCTTGAATATATTCATTTATTAAGTGTTCGGGATGGACGATCCAGTAAATTAACATGGAGTGCAGAGCTGAGTGGTTTACTTGGCTCTATGAGCCTGTGCACGAGGCGAGCATTGCATATATTTTAAATGTAAACAAAACATCAAACTTCATGCAAAAATATGAAGAAGTCTTCCTGAAATTCAGTGTATTTATTTAACACAAGGAAGTGTTTCACCTTAAGAAGTATTTATTAAAAGTGAGAGTTTTTCAACTTAAACATAGAAACATTCCTGTTCCCCTGGCCCTGATGACAATGCTATTAGTGAACAAGGCAGCAAAGAATTAGCTATGACTTAAAGGTGGCTAACATTCTTATTGTAAATAGTGCAACATAATAGTCTATTAAATTACAACGCACAGCCAGAACTCCCTTATTTTAAGGTGACAATGAAAAACAAGCACTAGTAAAGCTAACAACTCCTGCCTAACTAAGCTACTGGATTTGCCATAATTTATTTTCATGCTGTACGGTAGCATGGCTGTTACGCATAGTAGACCATTTGAAAAAAAGCAGTATGACACTGCAGCACTCTGTGTGATAGTGCTTTAAAACTTTCAGTCAAGTTGCACAGCAGCCGCACTCTTGGATAGCACGGCTTAAAAAATAAAAAAACAACGCCAATAGTTGTCCTTAAAAGCATTTCAGCCATGTTGCTCAACAGTACAGAGTGTTGCTGCACCTTAGCTGTTTTTTTTTTCTTTCACTGTCAGCCATGCTGTTGTACGACATGGCTGAATATGGTTACAAAAACATTGACAAAACCAATAGCTCTCAAAGTGCCGAAACCTATTGGCTTTGCCAATGTATATTCATCTTCTTCCATTATGCAACAAACACAAAGAAACCCTGTGCATCTGATCATTTTAGCACCCACCCCCTTCTTTGTCACAGGGCCCTGAACTCTACAACGTAACTAATGAATGCCACCTGTATGTGGGTCTAGCACCTCTACTAGAGGTCCTATGTGCACCATCAAGACTTCTGCCCACAGCTAATGCCAGGCCATGTCTATAGCTGTGAAACAATTCACTCAGCTGCCCCGCAATTGAGTGAAATTGTCATGTTGATTAGTTTTTAGATACTCCCCTGATGAAGGCAAATGCCGAAATGCATAGGGAGGAGATAATGTCATCTAAGCGCTTGATGTGAAGACATTGCATTGTGGGATATGGAGTTTCATCCCTAAAAATCAAGGAATATATGTGTGAATTAAACACATTAAATGATTAAACAACATATATGAAGAGTTGAAAAGAACTTTTATTTGAATTTGGTTGTATAATCAGCATTCTACACTTGTGCCCAGGGAGACACCCCATGGATGTGGGGTTGCTACCAAAGTATTATATTGTTTTATTGTTTCCAAGGAGCACGGTATTACCGATAAATTAAGGTGAATCACAAGCTGTGCACGATCCACTTGAACTATTGTATTTCAAGTTAAACCTGCTCGCCGATCGTAGCATGCACTTCGTTAAAAATGCAATACGAAGAAATAACCAACCTCACAGAATCCAGGGCGGAGACATTTGCGTTTGCCAGTGAGGAGATTTCCCGAATATACGCACTAATACAAGAGGAATCCACTGAATATACCACCACTCGTACAAAAGAACAACACATTAGTCAATTACTTTATTTGTCCAGGAAAGAAATAAACCAGCGATTACACGCTTGCTTGATGATAAGGTACCATAAGGCCCAGAGGATCCCTAGGGGTCTGAGAATATCCTTGAAACCGTCCTTCTGTAAAAATACACAGAAATTCACCGAAAGATGGTACGCAATATTGAATAAGTGCTCCCTAGACCTGATCTTATTAATTATAGAAGAACTATCTAACATCTTGGAGGATTTGAGGAAAGAAATCAAGGCAGTTAAAACGGAGCTAGAGAAGACAATGACTGCGGATGAATTGACAAAGATACTAGAAGATATCAACAATCAACTACAGAAACGCACTCAAGAAGTGAACGAAAGAAATATCTGAAAATATCGAAGAAACACCATCGATTATAAGTAGGGGGAAGTGTATACGTGGGCCGACATCTACGCTAAAAAAAAGACAAAACAAACCCTAAACTACGAACACAGACACCTCATCGTCTGACAATGAGACTATTGAATCATCAAGAATACCCAAAGGTCAAACAAAACACAAGGACAAGCACCTCATCTAGCGCTCCTTTTTTAGAGGTAGGCCGTGACGAACGGGAAGACCCTTGCGGGGAAAAAGAAAAAAACAAGGAGAAAGAGAAAGGACTTTTTTAAACGAGAAATGTAACAGCAAAGAAGGACAAGAGCAAGAAAATAACTCATTGAATAACCTAGTGATCAATATATCGGATTACCATTTTAGTGAAAGTCAACTACGAACACTTCAGAAAGGAACATCTTTCTTGCCTACAGCTCACACTAATTTGTTAGAGATCAACATCAGCTTCTTTAAACTGATGAGAAAATTGAGGCTTCGCCATTTCTTTGAAAATGTTTTAACTGAACAAAAGACAGAGGAAGAAGGATTGAGACCAGTTAGCACATACATGGCACCGGTGAGCCATAAAACTCTACACTTGTTTGAACAGGTGGTGAAACAAGATTTGTCAAAACTAAATTTTCACAAGAAATCCAAACATGAAAGTATTTGGAATTCTACGGTCAATCTCAAACAACAACGCAGTAACCTGCCAGAAAGCTGATAACCCAACAATAGAAATCAAAACCACGTTAGTGAATCTCATTCAGAAAGCAGTAGACGGAAACATCATCAATGAGAAAGTCAAGAAATACCTCATTCAAAGTAATCCCATAAGTCAGACCTTCTATATGGTGCCAAAAATCTATAAAGACCCTTTAAAACCACCATGCCACTCCATCGTGTCCATGAGGAGAAGCCTCCATGAACCTATGGGAAAGTTTCTTTATCATTATTTACAATGAAGATGAGATCTTTCCTCAAGGATACTACAGATTTTCTCAATAAACTTACAGCCAGATTCATCAAGCGAAATGCATTTTTCTAAGTTGCATGTTACACACACATGAGTGCGCAACATCAGTGTAAATTCACATTTCAGGGGTGCTATAGGGTGTCCTTTGAACACCCCTGCACCCTTGAAATCGCATCCTTATTTGCGATTAGCAAATTGCTATTCGGAGGATGTAGGAATCGCAATTTATTTTGCGATTTCTACATGAATCCCGATTTGCAAGTCCGTAATAGCGATTCCTTAATAATCGCTATTAAGGAATCGCAAATCAGGACTTTGATGAATCTAACTGTAAGAAACATCATTATAACAGATGAGGAGCCCACAGTGCTATGCACCATCGATGTAAAAATCCTTATACACATCAATTCCTCACCAACAAGGCATTGAAGCAGTTGAAAAAGCATTACTACACACTGAGTATAAAGAAGACACCAACGTGTTCTTGATGGAACTATTGGAATTTACCTTAATGCATAGCTACTTTAAATGGGACAACAGCTGGTACTTACAAAAGAGTGGTACATCTATGGGCAATTGCGCAGCACCAACATACGCTAATATATTCATGAGCGACTTCGAGGAAGAACATATCCTAAACACTACACCATGGACAGATCACATACAATTGTATTTAAGCTTCATAGATTACATTTTTATCATATGGAGAGGAACAACAGAAACATTAAAAACACAAATACACAATTGAACACCATAGATGAGAGGATACAATTCACCTTTGAAAACCAGGAACAGTCCATCAATGTTTTGGATGTAGAGATCACTATAAAATCAACAGGCTTTGAAACAAACCTCTATAGAAAACCCACGGATAGGAATAATTCCTTGATGTATGATAGTTTTAACGAAGCAAACCACATTCACTGGATGATGTCATCAGTGATGTCATCAGTGATGTCATTTGAGATGTCATCAGTGATGTCACTGACCATGTCATGAATGATGTAATATGTGACATCATCAGCAGTGGATTGCGGGTGCGCGAAATATAGTTAGTACAACTAACTATATAGGAGCAATTTCAATGGTTTTGTATGAGTGAAATGTCCAGCTAACTTTAACAACCCTAAAACTTATAGTTTTTTGAGTGAATTTTAAAGGTTTTTAAAATGCTAATTCCTAACTATTTAGGGCCTGAAACCTATGGTTTTTTCAGTGAATTTCAAAGGTTTTTTAAATGCTAATTCCTAACTATATAAGGCCT
Source organism: Lissotriton vulgaris (assembly GCF_964263255.1). Taxonomy (NCBI): domain Eukaryota; kingdom Metazoa; phylum Chordata; class Amphibia; order Caudata; family Salamandridae; genus Lissotriton; species Lissotriton vulgaris. Next base: position 1,630,238,239 of record NC_141694.1, on the reverse strand, counting down.
GAAACCTATGTTTTTTTTTAGTGAATTTGCAAGGTTTTTAAATGCTAATTCCTAACTATATAAGGCCTGAAACCTATGTTTTTTTCAGTGAATTTCAAAGGTTTTTTTAATGCTAATTCCTAACTATATATGACCTGAAAGCCCACCAGGAATATCCAGTATGCGCCAGAGGACTGCATTTCAGAGAGGTGTAATGAAGCCACGCCCCTTTTTACACCTCTCTGCAACGCAGCCCCATGCTTGTTTGAAGAGGGGGAACTAATTCCCCTTGCATACTGGGGGCCCCTGGGGGCCAACTAGCCCACCTGGAACCTCCAGTATGCACCAGGGGGCTGCATTGCAGAGGTGTAATGAGGCTATGCCCCTTGTAAATGTAAATGTATTGCGATTTATATAGCGCACGTATCACCCGAAGGCATCAAGGCGCTTGCCTTGGGAACCCGTCCTGGTATTCCCCTGTGAGATAACCCCAGCATGGTATCCACAAGGTGAAAGCCAGGCATCCCGCCGCGAGGGGCTGTAGTGGAGATTAAGCAAGCTATTGCCCAGAGTCGCAGAGTGTGAACCCGTGAGTCAAGTAGGCACCGGAACGAGAATTATCGAGTCCGTGGAATTTTTGAGCCCAAGACCCGTCGAGGCGGGGAATTGAACCCTGGTCCAGGACCGATCTCAGCTTCCGGGTCTGCCGCCTCTAACCTCTGAGCCACACTTCTCCACTCCCTTGTTACACCTCTCTGCAACGCTGCCCCCTGGCGCGTTTGCAGAGGGCAAACTAATTCCCCTTGCATACTGGGGGTCCCTGGGGGCCTATTAGCCCACCAGGAGCCTCCAGTATGCGCCAGGGGGCTGCATTGCAGAGAGGTGTAATGAGGCCACACCCTTTTTTACACCTCTCTGCAAAACAGCCCCGTGCATGTTTGAAGAGGGGGAACTAATTCCCCTTGCATACTGGGGGTCCCTGGGGGCCAACTAGCCCACCTGGAACCTCCAGTATGCGCCAGGGGGCTGCATTGCACAGAGGTGTAATGAGGCTATACCCCTTTTTACACCTCTCTGCAACGCAGGCCACTGGCGCGTTTGCAGAGGGGAGACTAATTCCCCTTGCATACTGGGGGTCACTGGGTCATATCTGCACAAACGCCGATATTCCGAACGATTGAAAATGACTTTTCTTGAGAAACATTTGGATTTGGATTATCATGTCCTATACTTTGGAATTTTTGAAAGACTGACTTTGAGGATGCTATGAATTACTCAAGTCTGCCCAAATTGTGTGGGTAAAATTGATACCTAGTCACTTTGAATAAGAATGTACTTACGTCTCGTCTAACATTTGGAAGAAATATCTAGTTATATGACAACAGGATACCGACATAACTTGAAGGAAATAAGAACGCCCTGAAGAAGTTCTGTTGTACAGAATGAAACGCGTCGGCTGGCTGTGGTACATAAACTTAAGGAAAATAAAAGCATTTGAATATACACCAAGATTCCACGCTTCAATAAGGACTCTAAGTGATATGATTTGATTGGACTTATTGTGCAAGTGGTGCTGTGCCAAACTTTGGAATATTCTCCACTACTCTCTACTACTTACTCTCTACTACTCCACTACTCTCTAATACTCACTCTCTACTACTCATTCTCTACTACTCTACTACTCTCTACTACTCTCTCTCTACTACTCACTACCTACTACTCACTATCTACTACTCTCTACTATTCACTCTCTACTACTCTCTACTACTCACTCTCTACCACTCTCTCTCTACTACTCACTCTTTACTACTCTCTACTACTCTCTACTACTCCCTCTTTACTACTCTCTACTACTCACTCCTACTACTCACTCTCTACTACTCTCTACTACTCACTCTTTACTACTCTCTCTCTACTACTCTCTACTACTCACTCCTACTACTCACTCCTACTACTCACTCTCTACTACTCTCTACTACTCACTCTACTACTCTCTACTATTCTCTCTCTGCTACTCACTCTCTACTACTCTCTACTACTCACTCTCTACTACTCTCTACTACTCACTCTTTACTACTCTCTACTACTCACTCTCTTCTGCTCTCTACTACTCACTCTACTACTTACTCTCTACTACTCTCTACTACTCACTCTCTACTACTCACTCTCTACTACTCACTCTACTATTCACTCTACTACTCTCTACTACTCACTCTCTGCTACTCTCTCTACTGCTCTCTATTACTCTCTACTACTCACTCTCTATTACTCACTCTCTACCTCTCTACCTCTCTCTACTTCTCTCTCTACTAGTCTCTACCTCTCTACCTCTACCTCTCTACCTCTACACCTCTACCTCTCTACCTCTCTCTACACGCACACATATACACAGCACATATACACATATATATATGCATTTATATGCATATGCATTTATATATATGTATGTGTATATATATATATACATACATACATATATAAACATATATAATCTGCATATATATATAAATACAAATATAAATGCATGCATACATATACATATATGCATACATATGCATGTTATTTACATGAAAGTTTTAAAAACACTAATAAAAGCAAAGCTAAAAAGCCACCTCATTACAAACAGAATGGCTTTAACTTAAACGAGGGCGAGATGTATTGCATTTTCAATGCTTGTTTACTTTGGTTCCATCAAGAAGGCATTCAGATGTGTCACACATTTGCCATAAATTCTGAATGTTAGCAATCTAGTTGCTCGTTAGATCACTGTAGTAAAGCTACTGCTCACCAGGGAAGTCTGCTGCTGGTGTTCAAAGTGCAGGTTTCAGTCTGCATGTCAGAATTTTTTTAATGAAATAGAAGAGGATTTGAGAAGTCACTCAAAATGTGCCCTAATTTTTCTTTCTGAAGCACTAATCATACTTTCTATGGCAAAATGAGCCCCCTCATTTTGTTCCTTTTCAAATTAAATGTCTTCAGACTTACCACTTCATTCCAATCAAGATGGCTTCTGGTGTGCCATACTTTCGCCATAAGTAAGACTGTTAGCGCTCTAGTTTTTCTTTAGAACACTCTGGGACATTCTGTCATTGTGCTATACTTGGGCTACATCTGGGTGATATTTGGGCTACATTTGGGCTCTTTTGTCTCTGGTGGCCATCTTGGGAGACTGCATGTCATAATTGTGTTATGAAATAGAAGAGGATTTGAGAAGTCACTCAAAATGTGCCCTAATTTTTCTTTCTGCAGCACTAATCATACTTTCTATGGCAAAATGAACACCCTCATTTTGTTCCTTTTCAAATTAAATGTTTTCAGACTTACCACTTCATTCCAATCAAGATGGCTTCTGGTGTGCCATACTTTTGTCATAAGTAAGACTGTTAGTGCTCTAGTTGTTCTTTAGAACACTCTGGGACATTCTGTCATTGGGCTATACTTGGGCTACATCTGGGTGATATTTGGGCTACATTTGGGCTCTTTTGTCTCTGGTGGCCATCTTGGGAGACTGCATGTTAGAATTTTTTAATGAAATAGAAGAGGATTTGAGAAGTCACTCAAAATGTGCCCACATTTTTTTTTTTTTTTGCCGCACTAATCATACTTTCTATGGTAAAATATACCCCCTCATTTTGTTCCTTTTTAAATTAAATGTTTTAAGAGTTACCACTTTATTCCAATCAAGATGGCTTCAGGTGTGCCATACCTTTGTGATAAGTAGGACTGTTAGCGCTCTAGTTGTTCTTTAGAACACTCTAGGAGGCTGCAGTAGAACACAAAGGAATCAACTGACAGTCTCTGTCCTTGTATGTACATGTTTTACTGAGAATGTCAGACTTCATTCTCACATGACTGAGAAAGATAATGTGAATTTACAGAAAATATGCTTTCAGTTTAGCTTATAGATCCCCTTCCAAACCACTGTGGGAAAAGCATGAGATAATAGTTTCTTTCAAACATGATTCATGATATCCCAGCAGAAGGCTTTTTCACATGGTAAAATCACCTTAGAACACACCACAATTCCTAAAATGAGTATGGCACCATCAACAAATGATTTATAATGTAACTATTAACTACAATGCTTTTTAATGAAGTGCTATCATGTATATTGGTCCCAAGATGGCTGCCAACACTTCTTGGTTGAAGTGCTGGCAGCCAATCAGATCTCACGATGAGATGTGTGGTTAGGCTCCACCCAGATATATATATGTTTTTGAAGTTAATTTTCATAAAAACCACTGGAGCAATTTTCACCAAATATAGAAAAGGCACTTCTGCGTACCAGTCCCTACAATTTTGCAAAGTTTGGTGTAATTCCATTCAGCGGTTCGGGCTGTAGCCTTGTCTATTCGTCCAATGAAATTAACATGGGGAAAACACGTTTTGGGACCCCCCCTTTTTTCTCGGCCCCCGCATGACGAATCCCCCTGAAACTTCCAGGGAAGAAGCGGAGCGGAGCTGGCCTAAATTTTGGAAAATTACACGCAAATTCCTCAACCGGCGCCAAAGTTATTCCCAATAGAATGTTGCGGATTTCCTATGGTAGCTCGGTCCTAACTATATATACCTATCGCCAGTAGGTAATTAAAATATAAATATATATATATATATATATATATATATATATATATATATATATATATTCACTGAAAAAACCATAGGCTATAAACCATATATGTCTTACATATTGAAGAATGAGTGGATGTATAAGTGTCTGGATGAAGGATTTAGTAGGTGCATAACTGACTGTATGAGAGAGTGATTAAATGTGTCTCACTGAGTGCATGGGTTAGTGACTAAACTGTCTTAATTTGTGCATCATTATATCTGTTGTTCTGTAAACTGCTGCATGTGTTGATCAGTAGCTATAAGAGTAACTATATGGGTTATTGATTGGTTGGCCAAGTATTTGTATGGGAGAGTGAGTGTGTGTGTGGGGGTGGCGGGGAGGTGTGTGACTCTGTGCATACATGTGTGAACAGTTGATTCACTAGATGTATGGGTTCAAAACTGCATGTGGAAACAGCTGTATGGTTGGTTGACTGTGTGCATGAGTGTATTGGTGAGTGAATGGATATCTCAGTGCTATATTTCAAAGTAAGTACATATGTAAAACACAGTACATGTGAGAGTTGACATATATAAATTACTGTGTATAAGAGCCAGTGAATGTGTGCGTGGCTGCATGGATCATTGAAAACATGTATCAGTGATTGTATAAGAGAGTAAATATGTGTTAGAATATGTTCAATAAGTAAGGTGTGTATAACTGTATAGTTGAGGCAATGGAGGTGTGAGTGATTCGTTGCATGACTGACTAGGTTTATGAGTAACTCCATGGATGAGTGACAATCTGTGAGTGTCTGTTTACACTGAGTGTATCTAAGGTTACATTAGAGTCTGAAGAGGTTAATCGTATTATCACATGAATGATGTCATCAGTAATGTTGTCAGTGATGTCATTTGAGTTGTCAACAGTGATGTCATCAGTGATGTCACTGACCATGTCATGAATGATGTAATATGTGACATCATCAGCAGTGGATTGCGGGTGCGCGATATATAGTTAGTGCAACTAACTATATATGCGAATTTCAATGGTTTTGTGTGAGTAAAATAAGGTTTTGTAAATGCTAATCTCTAACTATATATGGTCTATAACCTATGGTTTTTTCAGTGAATTTTCAAGGTTTTGTAAATGCTAATTCCTAACTATATATGGTTTATAACCTATGGTTTTTTCAGTGAATTTCAATGGTTTTTTAATAGCAAATATCAAAAGCTGTAAAATGTATTCTTCTTTTAAAGGAAAAATATATTTTATATGTTTTTAATATAATTTTTTGATGTATATATATATATATATTTTTTTTTTGTTTCGCTACCGGTCCGCGCACCGGGTAGCTTCCCGTTAGCTCATTTTTTTGCTGCAACCCGGTCCGCGAACCGGTAAACGTTCCGTTAGCGCAACTGCCGCGTTAGAAAACATCGTGACGCGCCGCGTAAGCGCGACGTATCGCGTTGCCGCGTGATGCGTCTTATGATGCGCTGCGTTACACACCCGGAAGCACTCCGGAGCGCTACAGAGCGCGACGGGCAGCGCCCGGAAGCGCTCCGGGGCGCGTAACGTAAGCGTAACAGGACATGTGACCTGAAAATAACACTTTTTATTGGTTCTGAACATTTTTTTTTCAAAATGATGAAAGCCCCCACCTTTTTACCTCCTTCTTACTTTCTACTTCCAGAGAGCAAGACCTGTTTTTTAGAATGGCTTCTATTTTAGCTGCAGCTGGTGTTTCTCAGCAACCACCACCAAAAGGACCACCTCCAACACTGGACTTTGGTGTAGAGGAAGATAATGAGGATGAAGAGGAGGAGGAGGAAGAGCAAGTAAAGCAGTTCCTGACAGAAACACCATTGCAGAGCCATTCCCAAGCACAAGTAAGGGATCTTGCTGCCAACCCCCCCAATGTCATCCCCAGCACCTCCAGTGGACAATGCTCATTCGCCGGACCAGAAGGCCGAGAAATGGTCTACAATTTTCAAACTCCTTTTGAAAACTACAAAATAGTTTGTATATATTGTGGAGGTACTATCAGTTTTGGAGAAAAGAGTATTACTTTGATTATCCGAGCTGGAGAAAATGATAAATGCAACAAGATGACAAAACATTGATTCCTTTTGATTTTTTTTTGCTCCTGTTGAGACATGTTCTAACCCTGCTTTTTTGTTATTTCCCCTAAAAAAACACAAAAAAACCACAAAATAGTTTTCAAAAATCCTAAAAAATCAAAAAATTGTTCTGAAAATTAATAAAAATAAAAAGAAGAAAAAGAAGAAAAAAACAGTTCTTTTCAGAACTACCTTCCATTTATATCAAAATTGCTAACATTTTTACACCCTGTCTTTCTTTTTTTCTCTTTGTTGCGCTTCCGGGAGCGCTGCCCGGTTCGCGTACCGGGCGCTCCCCCTGCGTTTTTTTTTTTTTTTAATTTTTGGCCTATATGAGCGTCCTAAGCCCCCCTCAGAAAACCTAAAGGGTCAGGAAGTGTCTACCGTGCCCCCTTCTACCCATTCCGAACATTGTTTGCCCTCCATCTTGTGTCTCAATTCTACCGAAACACAAAATGGAGGACTCCCGTAACGCTGCCGGTACGCGTACCGGGCCGCGCACCGGTGAGCGCTCGCTAAAAAAAGGTGGGAAAGTAATTTACAGAAAAACCACTGGAGACACTTTCATCAAATATAGAATAGGCCCTACTACATAGCAGTCCCTACCATTTACCCAAATTTGATGGAATTCCATTTTGAAAATTATGCTGTAGGCCTGACTAAATATCCTGAGGTAAAATACATGACAGAAACACATATGAAGTGTTAGAATTGACAACCAATTAAAATGTTACTTTCATTTTCTACTATTATTTCAAGACATTTGATTGGTTATGTACCTGAATATATATAAAGAAAGAGAGAGAAACACAGCCATTTTGACTACTACTTCCTGAAGTACATTTCTAGAGCATTTTCACTGTCAACTTTAACTTCTTTTTCAAAGGTAAGATATAATTTACAAAATTTGAAAAGAGAACTATGTTATGCACATTAAATTAAATAAGGAAAACGTTTTCAGATAGTTACATACTGTCCCTCTATAAGAGTTAGTCATTGAGAAAGACTTAATTATTTAAATTATTGATTGAGTTAGGCTTCTGTGGTATAATTATGAATTTACTTAGGCTTCATCACAGGCACTTTTTAATAGTACTACTTCCTGCCTGAAACCATGCACTGCCCAAAGATTACTTCACTGTTAAAAACTCACAAGCACCTGTCTGAACTTAAAACCAACAGTGCCCTATCTCCACTGATATATTTTTTTTAATGCAATTTACAGCAAGAAAATGGAAGCACAGCAAAAAGAAAATACAATTTCATTTGAAATTAAGATTGAAAGCAATCCAAACCAAGAAAAAGAAGAACTAGACTTTATGGATGAATCAGTAGACCAACAATTATTAAAATGTGCTGAAGAATGTGAATGTGATTCTTGGAATGAAAAGGAGGACATTCCTGATGATTTAATGTTACAAATTCTCTTAGATTTTGAAAAATCTGAACAATACATTTTAATTTTAAAAGTTAAAATTGTTTGAGACATTATTCTTTTTAATATGAAAATTATGAAATAGTACCCAAAAAGATAAAATATAAACTGAGACTTAAAATATACTGTGCAACTTTTTTGTGTTACATAGTAAGTTTGCTCATAGTTACTTCCTTTCTCTCACTATATTATCTCCAATGTGTATTTAACATCTCTTTATCATCTCCTGCCTCCATGTTCTTTCTGCTTTCCTCACAGACTATGCTATGAATTCCATATACCACAATAACTTCTGAAACAACATGCAAGATATCTACAAAGCAAACGGTGTATATTTATTTTTAGACTCTGCATTGGTACCTACATGTTGGTACTTAAATAAAATTAAAAAAAAAAATACAACAAAAAGAACAATTAATAAACATACAATATTTGAACATTCTTTCATTCTTTTTTCCCTATATTACGCTCCCCGGACCGCTTCCCGGTGCGCATACCGGGCGCTCCCCCGCAAAAAAAACGATAAGAATTTTTTTTTTTTTGCCCCGCGGGGCCCTTTTAAAGCCCCCTCATCAAACCTAGGGGGTCAGGGAGGATGTACTCTGCCCCCTTATGCTCATTTCCCCCTTTGTTTTTGCCACCTCTTGTGTCTCGATCCTACCGAGACACAAGATGGCGGCCGCTCCGGACTGTTTAGAATGTTGACAGTCACCGGGGAGCCAATCCGCTTCTCCTCGCGAAGTTCCGTTACGCGTCAGGTACGCGAACCGGGGCGCTAACCGGAGCGCTGTCACAGATATATCTATTTTTTAAAACATTAATTTCTCAAAATCCACTGGAGCACATATATTGAGACATAGCAAAGGCACGTTGGGCAAACCATATCTACAATTTTGCCAAGTTTCGTGTAAATCCATTCAGCCGTTCGAGCTAAAAGTGATTCCAACCGCCCTATGGAAAAATGAATGGGAAAAACGCGTTTTGGGACCCCCCTTTTTTCTCGGCCCCCACTTGACGAAACCCCCTCAAATTTTCAGGGGCTGCTCAGAAAAAAAATGTGCCATTTTCCTGAAATTTCAGCCAATTCCGTCCACAAACGCCAAAGTTATTCGACATAGAATTTTCAGAAATCCCATAGGAAAAAAATCCTAACTATATATACCTACTGGCGACCGCCAGTAGGTAATATATATATATATATATTAATTAAAATCAATTAAAAAAATTCAAATACATTTTAACACAAATAGCAAACTTAATTGAAAAAAGTTAAACACACATATATAATAATTAATATATATTTACTTTAAAACAATTAAACTATTAATTGTAATATATTTTATAATTTCAAAATTCTAAAAAAATAAATATATATATATATATATGTGTATATATTTGTATATATATGTATATATATATATATGTGTATATATATGTGTATATATATATATATATATATATATATATATATATATATATCCGCAGGTACTGGATCCCACCAATTAGGAGGACACAGAGACGGCACACCAGGAGATCTTGCACAAATCCTTTATTGCGCACTCTTTAACCAAGGACGACGCGTTTCGGCGTAAGCCTTTTTCAAGTAACCACCATATAACATTTTACCAAACTTATAGTCCAACATTTATGTCGATGCTCATAAACATAAAGAAAACACTTTTCTGAGTACATTTTACTCAATGGTAACATTCAATATTAAAAGCATGTATGCTTAAATACTTCGTGTTCTTAAATTCCTGTAGAGTGGATATAAAACAATAAGTGTGTCTGAACATATGTTGTATTGTCTAGTATTAATCACATGACCTGTCGGGAATTGTAGTTCCGAGTCCGGTCAGTTTTGTATGACTAAGAACTACCCCAGGCGATATGCCTACGGGGTAATGTAGTTCGGTATGTGCCCGGCATAGATTTACATGGCCATCATCCCATAGTTTAATCGCACAAATATCTTCCCTCGTGTGGACTCGCATTTTGTGATTGGACACCCATGAGGTTTTGGACGCTTAACAATTGTACGGGAATCCCGGATATTCATGTCTCCGAGAACTACCAAACGGGCGCCAAGCCTACTGGGAAGTATAGTTCAGTCGGTGCCATTACGGGGTTCGAGACTGTAGTCCCGAAGTTCTAGTAATCAATGGGAGCTCCCTAAGGGTACTGCCATAATTAATTGGAAGAATAGGCACTGAAAACCAATTAGATCCTACATTCGATGAATCATTACTGGATGTGTCAATCCTATTGATTACTAGAACTTCGGGACTACAGTCTCGAACCCCGTAATGGCACCGACTGAACTACACTTCCCAGTAGGCTTGGCGCCCGTTTGGTAGTTCTCGGAGACATGAATATCCGGGATTCCCGTACAATTGTTAAGCGTCCAAAACCTCACGGGTGTCCAATCACAAAATGCGAGTCCACACGAGGGAAGACATTTGTGCGATTAAACTATGGGATGATGGCCATGTAAATCTATGCCGGGCACATACCGAACTACATTACCCCGTAGGCATATCGCCTGGGGTAGTTCTTAGTCATACAAAACTGACCAGACTCGGAACTACAATTCCCGACAGGTCATGTGGTTAATACTAGACAATACAACATATGTTCAGACACACTTATTGTTTTATATCCACTCTACATGAATTTAAGAACACAAAGTATTTAAGCATACATGCTTTTAATATTGAATGTTACCATCGAGTAAAATGTACTCAGAAAAGTGTTTTCTTTATGTTTATGAGCATCGACATAAATGTTGGACTATAAGTTTGGTAAAATGTTATATGGTGGTTACTTGAAAAAGGCTTACGCCGAAACGCGTCGTCCTTGGTTAAAGAGTGCGCAATAAAGGATTTGTGCAAGATCTCCTGGTGTGCCGTCTCTGTGTCCTCCTAATTGGTGGGATCCAGTACCTGCGGATAATTTAGGTAGCGGCAGCTACTACCGACGGCATCAACGTTGCCCTGGTCGAGGATCGCTCGAGCAGCATTTTGGACGTCAAATGAGTTGAAACGATTCCGACCGCCTCCCGGAAGAAGATTGTGGAAGAAAACGGGTAAGCCGTTCTGTGTGTCGGGAGTTGATAAATGGGGAGGGAGTTTCGTAGGAGATTACCGACCCAGCACCTCCTCTCACTCATAGTACTGTGCCTCTGCCCCAGCGCTTAGACCATACGCGCATTAACACTAATCGGAGTACGGAGGCAAACATGGCTGCCACGTGTAACTACAGTGGCGCGAGGAGATCTACAGTTAGAAGATGAGTGAATGGGAGACAGCGAGGCAAGCTGAAGCCCTGTCCCTGTTTAGCGAGGAGCAAGACATCGCACTTGCAAGCGTGACAACTAATACAGCATCTAGTAGCAGAGAATCCACACTCAAGCAGAAATTGGCACATCTCGAACGACTGAGCAAACGAGAAATCAACAAGTGGTGGGAAGTGGCCTCTCTCACCAATTACGTGGAGGTGGGCAGAGTCCCCAGAGGATTGAGGATAAGCATTGTACCAACCTACGACAACCCAAACAAAGACTTACTCACAGAGTGGGCACAATATATGGCCAAGACATGTAAGGGCATGCTTGAAATGCTTGTGAAATATGCTCAAATTGATTTGAACACAACCCGCAAGGAATTGGCGGATCTCAGAAGTGAATTGGAGAAGTATAAGACCGAGAAAATATTTGAGGAGTTCACCAAAACACTCCCAAAAAGACTGCAGGATTACGAAGAAAGCATAAAACAAAAGAAACAACGAAAGTTCCTTAGGGACAAACGAGATTACGCGGAAGGACGCATATTGACATATGCCAGGAAGTACGATAAAGCACAAAGGAATATCAGAGCAAATTTGACGAATAAGAAATCCACAACAGTTTCATAGGGGTCAAGCTCGGATATAATTACCGACGCAGAAGATCGTACTCGAGGGATCCCTTTAGGGTCGCTTCCCCTGACCTTCCATCAAGAGTTCGAAATCCTGAACCAGAAGAACGATCCAGGCCAACAAAACAGGGTGCAGACAAGGGGTCAAACATCCAGAGGCAGGAACGTAGGAAAAGGAAGAGGAAGAGGACGCAGGACTGTAGTCGAAGAAGAAAACTAAAAAGAAAACACAGAAACACCAAAATGTGTAAATTCATAAATAATCCCAATGATGTAAATAAAACCGTGGTGAATCTCTCTGATAGACCACTAAACCCCACGGAGATATCAGTACTACAATTAGGACTATCCTTTTGCCCCAGCACCACCCTAGACTATGTAGACACAAGAGTGGACTTTTTCCTATTTATCAGGAAATTAAAACTGTTGAAAATGTATGCAACTCGATCCAGCAGCAAACAAAAAACTCCAGACACAATGGGACCCTCTGATATAAATCTGCAGGTACAGGACTTAGAACTCTTACGAGACATGTACCATTTGGAAATTGCAGACGAAAATGAAGGAAACAATCACATTGTCTTACGAACCTGTGGCGTAACAGGCGAACATGTCAAACATAGTGGCCTAAAATTGAAGACCAAATTCAATCCTAATGTCCCATTCGACAACATAGAATCATACAATCAAGCAGTGATAAATGAACTGAAAAGAACTAGAATAAATTTCAAAAACTCCAAATGGGACAATCTAACGAAAAACCAAAGGATCTCTTTGAAAGCATTAGAGGAGGATGGAACAATTGTAATCAAGCCCTCCGATAAGGGGGGCAACGTAGTAATTATGAACTACAAGGAATACAAATTGGAAGCTATGAGGCAGCTAAACGACTCTTCCTGCTATGAACTTATCAATTGGGAACGGTATAGACGAACCATAAAGGAGTATCATGCACTGCTTGGTGGCTGGTATCACACCGGACTATTAGACACTGATGAGTACAAATTTCTAAAGAAGGAAAATCCACATATCCCTTGTATATATTTCCTCCCCAAGATCCATAAGGACCCCACTACACCACCAGGGCGCCTAATTGTATCCTCAAATGGAGGATTACTAGAAAACACCTCTATATTTTTGGATCTCGATTTAAATGAATATGTACGAAATCTCAATTCTTACTGTAAGGACAGCACAGACTTTTTGAGAAGACTGCATGATGTAAAATGGGAAGAGGGATACTATATGATCAGCATGGACGTATGCTCTTTGTATACCTGTATTAATCAAGTGAAAGGTGTAGAAACATGCATGCATTATCTGAGAAGTCGACACGTGGATTGTTGGGGGCACAATACCATGCTTCAGACAATGATGCTATATTGTCTTCAGGAGAATATTTTCGTGTTTGAAAAGGCGGTATACCGACAACTCTCCGGGACCGCGATGGGGACTTGTTTTGCCCCCAGCCTAGCGAATCTCTTCCTAGGCTGGTGGGAGGAACAGGTCGTCTGGGCTGAAGAGTCGGAGATGTATACTGACCACATCTTGATGTGGGTCAGATACAGCGACGACCTCTTTTTAATCTGGAACGGCCCTGAAGCACTATCAAGACAATACATCAGTCATCTAGGTGATAATGATCTCAATCTAAAGTTCACGTATGTGATCAGTAACACATACTGTGAATTTTTGGATGTAGCAGTAGAGATTAGAGAAGGTAACCTGACCACACACTTGTTCCGGAAGACCACAGCTGGAAATGCGGTGCTGCATGCGGCGAGCCATCATCCGATTCCCCTAAAGAGGAGCATCCCCTATGGGGAGTTATTGAGGGCTCGCCGCAATTGCAGCACCGACATTGACTTCCAAAGAGAACAAAAAGCCATGATGGAACGCTTTAGCCAGAGAGGATACAGTGAAGAAACATTAAAAACTGCCCAGAATAAGGTCCAGGACCTTAAACATGAAGAAGTCCTATTTAGAACATCTAAAAGTGACAATAAAAGGAAGGCAATGGAGAATAGGAGTCAACCTAGTGCACCCCGGATGATTACCAACTACAGTAGGGGAGCATGGGCCCTGGAAAGAATAATGAGAGCCAATTGGAAATTATTAACATCTGATCCAATTGTGGGAGGACTAGTGGGCAATAGAGCACAAATAACCTATCGCCGGGCACGATCTCTCAGAGATAGATTAGTGCATAGCTATCCCAAGGAATCAGCAAAGATGAAATGGCCTCCGATTCCGAATGGCTTCACTACCTGTGGCAACTGTAAATGTGACCGCAATGGTAAAACTTGCAAGAACTACAAAACAGGATCAGGTCAGATGAGAACAATTAATCAACAAATTAACTGCAATACCGAATTTACTGTCTACGTGTCGAACCCCGTAATGGCACCGACTGAACTACACTTCCCAGTAGGCTTGGCGCCCGTTTGGTAGTTCTCGGAGACATGAATATCCGGGATTCCCGTATAATTGTTAAGCATCCAAAACCTCACGGGTGTCCAATCACAAAATGCGAGTCAACACGAGGGGAGATATTTGTGCGATTAAACTATGGGATGATGGCCATATAAATCTATGCCGGGCACATACCGAACTACATTACCCCGTAGGCATATCGCCTGGGGTAGTTCTTAGTCATACAAAACTGACCGGACTCGGAACTACAATTCCCGACAGGTCATGTGGTTAATACTAGACAATACAACATATGTTCAGACACACTTATTGTTTTATATCCACTATACATGAATTTAAGAACACGAAGTATTTAAGCATACATGCTTTTAATATTGAATGTTACCATCGAGTAAAATGTACTCAGAAAAGTGTTTTCTTTATGTTTATGAGCATCGACATAAATGTTGGACTATAAGTTTGGTAAAATGTTATATGGTGGTTACTTGAAAAAGGCTTACGCCGAAACGCGTCGTCCTTGGTTAAAGAGTGCGCAATAAAGGATTTGTGCAACATCTCCTGGTGTGCCGTCTCTGTGTCCATGTCTGACACTCTGTGTAGAACCCTAGTGTAGTGGCTGTGTTTAAGAAACCTGGACTTCTTTCCCTATCCAACTCTTCCACCTGGGTTGTGTAAGCGCCAATATACTCCTTGGAGTGGTAGCAGCGCTCTATAAATGCCCATTACATTTACATTTACTGTGTCCTCCTAATTGGTGGGATCCAGTACCTGCGGATAATTTAGGTAGCGGCTGCTACTACCGACGGCATCAACGTTGCCCTGGTCGAGGATCGCTCGAGCAGCATTTTGGACGTCATATATATATATATATATATATATATATATATATATATAATATATGTATGTTCGCAAAAAAACAAAGTCCATTATACACGCTCTCAGGGCAAAAGAAAGGTAGTCACCAAGTTCAGGAAGTGCTGTTTATTCACAACGCCTTTTCTCCACAGAATGGCTTGATCACGTGAAAAATGCTTGTAATTCATTGGTTTAAATGTCATGATCACAGTCATCAACATAAACAAAAGACTCGAGAACTTGATAAATTAAACGGGTAAACACGAATAAAAGCGAATCATTGATCATTATCCCACAGTATTAAACAATATTAAATGCATGAGCTCTAATCAATCAAATGTATATATGTCTGCAATTTTATGGGAAAACAGAAAATTGGATCGCATTTTTGGTATAATGTAAAAACTGGCCTCACATGTCTCTTACTCCAAATAACCAATGGCATAAACTAAAATTAATGCAAAATGCATGTACAGTGCGGAAAACATAGTTCAATGATTTTCGTGGCGTACGCGGCCACACGCGAAAGTCTCATTCCAAGGACATATCTGGACTTCGCCCTAAATTGACGTGTGCCAACAAGTGTCAGCACAAATATATACGGTTGGGCGGGCCAAAAAGGAGAAAAGAGTATCTATGTGAGGTCATTACCACACAGTGCCCTGTGTTATGCTCATGGTACCCAGGGTTAATAAAGCTAACAAGTTTCAAGGTTGTCGACAACTCGGATGTTACTCACAGACCTGGCTGGGTCACGGAGTACATCGTATTAATGGCAAGTGCCAGAATTAATTCACTTAGAATGTTAAATGCTATGCCTTTACCCTCCACAACAAGCCTCGGGTTTCACAAGCGTTCCAGTGCCCATGTGAACAGGAAACAGAGAAGGGGAGAGATCCTGTGTCAGTGAAGTGTAGGTGAAATGGGCCCCTTCTCTTGTCCCTGAAATAGATATAAACATATGTAGTTAAAAATTGTATCATCATACACTTGTATATACACATATTCTAGCACAAAATTATTAATCTTTAAATATTCTAAGGAAAAGAAGGAAGAAGGTAAACAGGAGATGCGAAAATTATGGCACTCAAGAGCAAAATTAAATAAGGGATAATCAATGACAATCGTCAGGCATTGGTTAGAAGTTTCAGTTTACTTAGTTTTTCAAATGGACTGATAGCTCCTCATCCTGATTTAATCCCCCTGGGGCTTTGGTTTGGAAGTCGATGATAAGTTTGGACTCTCTCTGTCATAATTTAGGAACTCTATTACCTCCCCTGGGATTTCTAGTAATTTGTTCAAGGATGATGAAGCTAAAGTCTTTGACATTAGAAAAATGCATTTCTCTAAAATGCCGGGTCCACAGGGTATTTCGGGTCAAAGTTTGTGATTGCTCTGGTGTGCTCCAGTATTCGCTTTGCATGATTTGCTGTTGATACAGACATCTTCCACATGGGAAAAAGCCTGCCATGTCCTTGAGGGTACCCTTCATTGGAATTTTTATGGGTGCTAGATGGCTGTGCACTATCATGTCCTTGGAAGATGGAAGATGCCGGGAATGTGCAAATAGTAAGAGAGTTTTCTTCTATCAAATTCCAGGCCTCTCACACCCCCAAAAAATCAAAGAATTCATCACCTGTACCACACCCTATGTGGTATATTGTCTTGTATGTCCTTGTGGCCTCAAATACGTAGGCAGTACTATCAATAATGTGAAGATGCGAGTGCTTGAACATCAGCGAGCTATAATGAATAAGGATGTATCTTATCCTGTGGCCCGGCACTTCGCCCAGGAACATCAAAGTAACCGTGAGTTACTTCAATATTTTGGTTTGGATCATGTACCTGCTAACCCCAGAGGGGGAGACAGGTTATTATGCTTACGTAGACTTGAGTCACGATATATAATAGACATGCAGACTAAACAGCCGGGTGGGTTAAACATCGGGGAGGAATTTACAGTGCACCTGGGAAGGTGACTAGAGAGACTGAAATGGTACCCTATGTGCACAATCGAATGAATCGATATGTGGCCGTTGTTGTTTAAAAACTGTGATTAGTTAAATCTGCTTTCTTTTCTTAGCTCAAATTGTTTTAGACTATTCTCATCTATAGTCTCTGGTCTTTGCCTTCCTACCCTTCCAGTTTGATAATTCATTAATTTGTGACCTTTATGAAGAACTGGGTTTTTCAACCAATTCGCCGAGATGAAATTATGGTGAATAAGGTCTAATGTGATTCCAATTTGTAATTAAATTGTGTGATACACATATGATTGGTTTTATGTTCAAAGTTTGGTGATTAATGGGTGTTTTTTGCGTTTTTTGTTAAGAGAGTGCAGTTGTCCAGTCATTATATATGTCGGTGACACTCCGATCCACTGCAAGATTACAATCCTTTCACCGACAGGGGACTAGATATCCCATTGATGGGTTTTAGCAAATTGTGCCCTCGGTACATTACATAAGAGCCCCGTATAATTGACGGACAGCTGCACTGTCCTAAATTGGTAAAGTTTAGGTGTCAAATCAAATGATGTATAGATTGTTATAATGCGAATAATGGAATTTGCCGGTGAAACGCTGATACGCAGCAAGATAGACTCTTAGTAGACCGGCACTATACTCATGCTAATATGCTAACATAAGTTAATGTATTATAATCGAAATGAGTGTTTTTTGTATGCGAAGAAACCACTACAAAATGGCCACCGTTTGCAATGCATTTAAATGTCCATCATCTCTGTCACTCACAGGAAATAAGGTGTACTTAAATGTGTGGGAAATGCACGTAACTGTAAACACTGACGAAGGACTTTAGGTCTGAAATGCGTCTGTTTGTCCGTAGCTGATTAAAATCTATCGCTGCATAACCCCCGCGAGTGCGTTATTGTTCTTTTGGAATAAGAAACGATTGGAGCTGTCATATATATATATATATATATATCAATAACATAAAATCTATTAAACCATACTATTATAAATGAAAACATTAAACTATTTAAAAAAATGTACATGTCCCACTCCAGTCCGTGCAACAATAGAGAAAGTGTTGGATATCGGAGGGATAAAATGTACTATTCCCACTCCAGTCAGTGCAACAGTAGGGAAAGTGTTGGATAGCGGAGGGGTAAAAATTACTATTCCCACTTCAATGAGTGCAACAGTAGGGCAAGTGTTGAATAGCAAAGGTGTAAAAATTACTATTCCCATTCCAGTAAGTGCAACAGTAGGGAGAGTGTTGGATTGCAGAGGGCTAACAATTGCTGTCCCCACTCCAATGAGTGCAACAGTAGGGAAAGTGTTGGATAGCAGAACGATAAAAATTATTATTCCCACGCCAGTGAGTGCAAGAGTAGGGAAAGTGTTGGATAGAGGAGGGTTAAAATTACTATTTCCCCTCCAATGAGTCAACAGTAGGGAAAGTGTTGGATAGGGATGGGGTAAAAATTAGTATTCCAACTCCAGTAAGTGCAACAGTAGGAAAAGTGTTGGATAGCAGAGGGATACAATTTACTATTCCTACTCCAGTCAGTGCAACAGTAGGGAAAGTGTTGGGTAGCTAAAGGATAAAAATTACTATTCCCACTCCAATGACTGCAACAGTAGGGAAAGTGTTATATTGCGGAGGACTAAAAATTTATATTCCCACTTCAATGAGTGCTACAGTAGGGAAAGTGCTGAATAGCGGAACTGTAAAAAGGATTATTCCCACTGCAGTGAGTGCAACAGTAGGGAAAAGTGTTGGATAGCAGAGGGATAAACCACTCCAGTCAGTGCAACAGTAGCGAAAGTGTTGAATTGCGGATGGGTAACATTTACTATTCCCACTCCAGTCAGTTCAAAATTAAAAACAAACTAAAGGCCAACAAAAAAATATATTTAAAAAACAAAATTAAAACAAGTATAAAATTAAAATACAAATCTATTTAATATTTAAAATTAAACAAAAGAACATATAATGTTAAATACATATCACAAATACCTACAAATATTATATTAAATTTTAAAAAAATTCCAACAAATATTTTTATTTAGACATGTTAGAAATGGGTAGCGTGGTGCAGAGCGGGTGGGCCAATCTCCAGGGTATTGTGTAAAGCATCCGCGCAGTACACACAGGCGACACACAAGGCACACTCCAAAAAGAGACACTACACAAGGTTGTGTAAGAATAACTTTTGTATTGTGTAAAACACAAAATAATAATCACAGTAATCTCTACACTGCGCCAACTGGCGCCTAGGCAATATTTAGAGGGGGATTATATACATTTTTCTTTTTTTTTTTTTGGTGTAAGAAGTTTATTGCACTTTTTATATAAATAATATACATGTTTGCGCCTACAACCATAACAGGCCGGCTACACATTTGTACAGTCTGCAAAATATGCTCTCGTTGTACACGGCCCATCAGCCGACATCCGTAGGACCGGCGGCGCTGTAGGAAGTAGCATTTGAAACATAGAGCAGTGCTATATATGCATTCAATCATGTTAGTTTTCTTACTTTTTGTATATTTTTTCTGGAAAAATAGCAAAACAAGTAGAAAACAAAGAACTTCTAGAATTAAGATCACTGTTTCACAGCATCCTCCCCCCATTACAAATTGACAATCCATTACTCCATTCCATGTACCTTGTCGTAGTCCCTGCTATTAATTATCGTCATTCTGCGCCGTTTCATGTTCTAGTAAATAGGTACGTAAATACATCCAATAGTCTCTGGGACGTGACCTGGTCGGCAACTCTTCCTCATAAGTGGCCAGTGTGTCTCGGCAATATGTTAAATCTTCCAGCCAGTTTTTAACCTTCGGTCCACTTCTGCTATTCCAATGAAAAGACACCCTCCGTTTGGCCAGTAACAGTGCCACCACACAAAATTTGCGCCTTTGCGCTTTCAGTTGCGGAACAATACCCAACAAACAAACCTTGGCCCTACACGCAAGTGATGCCCCAAGCATTTCGTTTAGAGCTTGTATCACCTGCTCCCAGAAACCCGCCATCCTGCGACAGTGCCACGCTAAATGCATGAAGTCCGCATTCTCCTGTCTACATCTAACACAGTTGGAGTCATCCCTTAGCCCGTATCTGTGTAGCCTCTGGGGTGTATAGTACATTTGGTGCAGATATTTATAGTGAATGATCCTCAAGTTTCCATTTGGCGTCAGTATGCCAGTGAGCAGGCAAGTGGTTGCCCATTCGTCGTCTGAGAGTGGTTCCTCTAACACTGCGCTCCATTTGTCTCTCACCCCCTCAGTGTTCCCTCATATGTCTTGTTGTATGCTTGTGTATAACTTCGATACCAAGTGGGAGGCCTTGGGTGTGGTGAGTACCAACTGCAAAGGTGTCAGGGTCTTGGGTTCTTCCGGGTAAGTAGGAAAGTGCTCTTTTACCGCCCTTTGCAGCCTGTAGTAATTAAAACTAAATAGTAGTGTTGGATTACTAATATACTCCAATTTGTCTAGTGTCTGGAAGACTCCATCTTTGTATAGGTCGCCTAGCTTGTCTATCCCAGCACACTTTAGTAAATCCATTCCAACCTGTTCCTGCGTGACCGAAAGCGCCAGGTAATGCGCCAGCGGAAGTGCGGGTGCGTAAAGTGGTAGGCTGTCTGCTGCTTTACCCATCAGTCTCCACGCTTCTGTGGTAGTGTTAACCGGGTTAATGTCGTGGTCATGTAATCTAAGTCGTTTGTGTGGTAATATGTTGGCCAGTGGGATCGGGTCTGCATCTCCTGCATCCACCGCCACGTGAGTCAAGAAAGGTATTTCGTGGTACCAGTAGTGCGCAAATTGCGCCTGAGCGCATAGGTAATAAAGATATAAATCTGGGACCTTGAAACCCCCCTTAGCATACGGCAGTGTCATAGTGTGCAATTCCAGCCTGGCTTGTTTTCCCGCCCAGAGCAGATTAAGCACCAGTTTTTTAATGTTTCGGAATACCTCCGCAGGTGGCTTTATTGGGATATTATTGAACAAATAAAGGAACTTCGGCAAAAGCACCATTTTGATTATCGCCGCTCTGTCCACCAGGGACAATGGCAGTTTATTCCATTGTTTAACCTTGTCTTCTAAGGACGCTATCGCTCTGCCGTAGTTAGTACGGATGACCAGTTCTGGATTCCTGTGGAACCACACTCCCAAGTACTTTGTTGGCTCATCTTGCCATTCTAGTGGATAGTCCAAGGCCGTCGGTGTGTACCATCCGTCAGCGCCAAAATAAGGGACTTGGCCCAATTTATCTGTAAACCTGAATGCTGACCGAATTTAATGTATTCTCTTAATAATGGGTTGAGGTGCTGTTCCGTTTTTTTTTCATATATTACCATATCATCTGCATAGAGCGAGATGTATATGGGGCGTGTCGGGAGTTGTATGGCCGAATAATGGTGGTGTTGTCGGATTTTACAAGCCAGGGGTTCTAGTATTAAAGCAAAAAGCATCTGTGAGAGTGGACACCCCTGTCTGGTGCCTCGACAGATTGGAATTGGCTCTGATACATATTTGTTTATCCTAATACGCGCTGTTAAGTTCGTGTATAGCATCGTGATCCACCCCATGAATATATGTGGAAACCCCATGCGTAATAGAACTGCGTGAAGAAAGGGCCAGTCTATTGTGTCAAACGCTTTAGCCGCATCTAACAGTACTGCCACAGCTTTTATTTCTGGCGCCAGGTAGTGAGCTAATGCAAATAATGTGCGCGTGTTATGTGTAGTAGATCTGTCTGGTATGAAGCCAGACTGGTCAGGTCGTACCAACAAGGTCATTAGTTGTTTAAGTCTGTCTGCCAATAAGCTTGCTATTATTTTCGTATCTACGTTCATAAGTGAGAGGGGGATATGAGTCACATTTATCCTCTTCTTTACCCGGCTTTAATAACGCAATAAGAATATAGCCTCTCTCATAGACGTTGGTAGAGTTTGGTCCTCATGCGCTGCTCCATACAGTCTTACTAAGTGTGGGGCTAGCAAGTCCGCGAACATCTTATAGAATTCCGTCACGAATCCGTCTGGCCCCGGTGCTTTGCCATTCGGTAGCCGTTTAATAGTATCCGTGACTTCTTCCACGGTTATAGGGCGAGCCAGGTATTCCCTGTGACCGTCAGCTAGCCACGCAATTTCCACATCTGCCATGTAGGACAGTAGGTCCTCCTGCGGTATTGATGGACGTGCCTCATATAGTTTACCATAGGAAGCCATGAATTCACCTGTTATCTCCTTAATGTCCCTCGTTACACTACCTGTCTGGGTTCGTTCAGCTGTTATGTGTTGGGGCGCACGTCCGGAGCAAATTTTTTCAGCTAAGGCTCTACCTGGTCTGCCTCCTTCTCCGTACATTCTAGCAGTTCTACGTTTGGACACATATTTAAGTTTGTCAGCTGCAAACTGTCGATGTTCCACCAGTAGTGCTTGTACTTCTCCCAATATTGTAGTGTCTCCTGTGTGTGTATCTCTCTGTTCTAAAGCGTGTATGGCGCTCTCACGTGTTTTTAGCTGTTGCCTTATTTCCTTCAGTATGGCCGTGGATGTACTTATGCATACCCCCCGTATTGTGGCTTTAAAAGCTTCCCATAACAGGCAAGGGTCCTCAGTCGTGGGGCAGTTCAGGTCAAAGTAATCCACCATTGCCTTATGTATGGTGTCTACGTACAATGGGTCACGCAATGCTGCCGCATTGAAACGCCAAGTGAAAGGCGGAGGCTCGTAGTTCGGGATATTGACCTCTAGGAGCACAGGGATATGATCTGAAAGCGTTCTTGGGAGATGTTTTATATGAGTAACCCATGAGATCACATCTTGTGTGCCTAGCCAGTAGTCCAGTCTAGACCAGCTGTTGTGTGCTGCATTAATGTGTGTTGTTATTATCTCCCCTGGGTGATGAACCCTCCACACATCAGCCATCCGTAAGTCTTCCATAGCATCTCGGAGCATTTCTCTCGCTTTAACATGTGGTTCCAACGTGTGTAGTGTCCTGTCTAGCCCGTCCCGCAGCGCTATGTTAAAATCACCTCCCCATATTATATGGTCGGCCTGGATATCTACTATGGTGTGCCACACTTTCCTGAAGAACCCTGGGTCGTCTATGTTAGGGCCATAAGTGTTCACCAATACTACCTGTCGCTGTCTCACCGTACCCACCACAATGACGCTTCTGCCTTCTGAGTCTCTGTGTATACTTGAGATCTTAAATTGTACCCCCTTCCGTACTAAAATGCTGACCCCTCTAGAATAAGATGAGTAATTCGAGCTGGTGACTGATTCCGCCCATCTAGCGCCTAATGTAGATGTGTTGTTGGCTGCTATGTGCGTTTCCTGTAAGAAGGCTACGTCAATGTGCATGCGATCAAAATATGCAAATATCTGCCGAATTTGTTTCGGGTTGCCTAGGCCTCTTACATTCCACGTGATAAATTTCAGTGTGCTAGGTCGTGTCACGGCATTAGGTGTAGTGTCTGCCGTATCTTGCTAGGTGACTCCCTTGTGTATGGTAGGTCTGCAGTTTGCTCTACCTCTTGTCGAAAGATTATGATCTTGAAATGGAGTATAACATCCGTTACAATGCATTTTGTGAATAAGGAGGTCGCCATGCTTCTCAGACACAGTGATTCAAGTCGAACAACTCCCAGTTCCCCTTCCCTCCCCCCACCCACTTTAGCGCCCAAACTTTGCCAAAGCCTTCCCTTCACAACAAGTAAACCAATAGTAGAACCTGAATTGGGGCGCACCCACTTGGGGGTGTCACCAGGTACACACGTCTCCATCCACATAGTGGACGTGGACAGACGCATGCGCTCTATTCAAAAATTCGCAACAATTCCCTTTTACTCCCATGTCCTCCCGCCATAATCTATCAGCAGTACTATGCAATACAACCACATTCGTTTGTGTCTGCCGTATTATAGTAGTGCAGTACAATAAGGCCCTCGTGTGCGAGACTATCTCTGCTGTTTTGTCCAGTAGGACTGCGCAGTTTGGTTCAGTTCCTCGGCCGTGCACACTGGGCCCATGCACTGCCCGCCTTCATGACCAATGGGTCCAGAGTACCTTTCTCAATATGGCGCTGCATATCACGTCGGCGGTCATAAGGACTCTCCCACAACCCTGGTCCGCAAGGCACCACCAGTTTACTCACTGTGTAAGATACCATCTTGTGCTCAGATTGTCAGTGTGGTCCACGTGCATGGCTCATTTGGGTTCTCGCTTTCATACACCGATCCATTCTAAGTGTAGTCCACTGACCCCCTGTTGATGCAATGTTCGTCAACACAGGTGCTAATCCGTGGCGGCACCAAGGTGTCTCTAGTTCCGTCTTGCCCTGTAATGCGATGCGGTTTCCATTCCCACGTCGACTCATTCGATATCACTTGTTGGTTCATCTCGATCCTGCGCCTTCTGCCATTTTCCCATTTTCTTGAGATTCTCCTGTGCTGCTTGTACCGTTGGAAGAATAACAGGCTTACCCGCATTCGTGATTTTAAGTTTCGCTGGGTATAGCATGGCATATTCCAGTCCAAGATCACGCAGTTTCTTTTTCACTGCAGCGAATTCCTTGCGCGCCAACTGTACTGCCATGGTGTGGTCTGGATAGAATTCCAGGGTATTTCCTTGATATGCGATTTTACCCATTTCCCTGGCAAGTCTGAGGATCGTGTCCCGGTCCCTGTAGTTGAGCATGCGGGCAATGATCATGCGCGGGGCAGCACCCGGTTTCGGTGTGGGTGCCAGGGAGCGGTGCGCCCGTTCGACCAGGAATACCGATGACAGCTTTTCAGCGCCAAAGATCTCTTTCATTAACGTCTCGATGAAATTCTCCATTTTGCCAGTGTTGGTAGACTCCGGCAGGCCTGATATGCGGACATTATTTCGCCTAGACCTCGCTTCCTGGTCCTCCACCTTGGCACGTAGTCCCTCCAGCGTTTTTTCTAGGCCGCCGCACACTTTCGATGTGGTTCTGGAGTCGTCTTCCACTTTAGAGATCCTCTGCTCTGCCTCCACAATCCGCTCGTCATGCTTTTCTATCTTCGCCGCCATATTGTTCACTCTTAGCATCACATTGTCTAGTTTGCTGTTCATCTCCTGTAGGCTTTGTTGAATTGCCCGTAATACTGTCTCCATGCCTGTCCCATCGGTCATCTCTTGCTCCCCTTCCACATCCGAGGTGGTCGCGTTGTTTTTGACCTGTTTCCTGGTCTCGAATGGAAGTTTTGTCTGTTGTTTATCCGGCTTCCCCATATTACCGGTGTATGTTGGTGGACTCCGTCTCGGTGCTCCCGGGCTTACTGCTGCCGGAGTGCTTGCAGTAGACAGGTTGCGGCGTGCCGGTGTTCTAGACCCCCACAGGGAGGTATTTTTATTCATCAGACGTCGTATGGGTGTGCATGTCCATTTGTGGTTGCTCAATATTCGTGTGAGGATGCCAATGTCAGTGCAGCTATACACCCCTGCCGCACCCCAGTACGCACTCTCTTGCCTCCAGCTATACCTTTGGTGCTTTTTCGGGATGTTCCGTTAAAGTCTAGGCGCCAGGGTGCCCGTACAGCCGCACCTTCACAGGCCTCCTCGTACTTCGCTCCCCAACTGTACAGCACCCTTGCGAGCTTTAGTATGTTGCTAACTTGTACATCGCTGGTAGTCTCATGGCGTTCACTCTGTTTACATCTAACTACTGTTCGTTCAGGGCAGGAGTGCCAGCATTCGTAATGTTGTCGGTGAACGTCTTCCGACGCAGGCAGTTGTCTCAGCCGCACAGCAGGCACCGTTGATAATGCGCCCTACCTCCCTCGATGGTTCTCCGTCAGTGCAGCAGCGAGTCGCTTAGGTCTACGATCTTTTTCGTGCCGTTAGTTTGAGGCCTCTTCTCCTCTCGCCATCTCTCCCACTTGCCTTCCGCTCCAGCCGTCTGTCGTGCAGAGACACCCCGCACTCGCCGCGACTCCTAACATTGGGCAGCCGTCACTATAGTTTACTTGCGTTCCAGCGCCACCGCCATTTTTTGGCCGCTGGAACGCATCCTGTGTTGTGGCGTTATCCTTGCCTGCATTCGACCACGGCTGTCTCGCTGTGCTGGTAGGTGGGCAGTACCTCAGTATTTCGCTCAGTGGGCCAGGGATATTACAGTGCTGGACATGTAGCTGTTCAAATCACCAGCAGCATCGAGCATTGGGCGCGGCCATCTTGGAGCTCCGCTCGTCTCCGCGGTAATTTTCGCCGATATATGCCACAGCTTTCTCTATTTCGGCATTTTACCGTCTGAAATGTATGGGCTGCTCATTCCGACGTCCAGTTCGAGCATTTTCGTTTCATTGGCGGTGTCTTGAGAGGGTCAAAGGCCGCTATTTCTGCGCCCGTCCGGCGGAGCTGACACACTAGCCAGCCATTCCGCAGTGCGCCCTCTAGCGCCCCCTGGGGATTATATACATGGCAGGGCCAATCGGGCCGCTGCCAGAACCATTGCGAAGGACAACAAATAAAGGTAAGTCCATCAGCCTCAATCCGGCAATAAAATCAGGGCGTGGCATTAGGCATTAGACCGAAACACCTGCAATGGAAGCATCATGGCATCACCATAAGCGTAAAAGCAGCAACCTCTGAGAGCAGGCGTAATCTAAAGCATCCTATTAGGCCTCTCAATATGCATAAACAACATGAATAACCCCTGAGGCAGGAAAGCTTTCAGGGGAAAACATTAGGCCTCCACATGTGGGCATAACCATAGTAGGCATCAAGCATTAGGCATAAACTGAAACGTCATCGCATTAGAAGGAGGCATGTAAATACATTAATATGAGCCCTCTGGTTGGCATGAAACCTTTTGGCCTGAAAGCATTAGGCCTAAACAGCAACCCAGCCATGTAGGCATTAGGGAGAGAACATCGTTAGCATGAAGGTAACGTCATTAGCATAGCCTGGAGACCTAGAACACCTCTGCATCTGGCATCTCAGTAGGCCGAAACCCAACAGCATATATATTCATAATCAGATGGGCATGGGGCATGACATATAACCAGTGGTGCATCTCCATAAGCATGAGTACAGGAAATCCTCAGGCATGCCAACAGCGCCTTACACCACCACAAGTACATTGGCCAATATGAAGAACTGGCAGAACCCCCCCCCCCCCCCCCCCCTCCGCTGGTACCCTTAAGTCCATAAGAGGTGCCCCGTTGCAGCTGCCCGCTCTGGCGCAGCACAGCTGTGAAGTCTACAACGAGTACTGGCACGACGGTGTCCCCAGTGCAGCCACGGGGGCGGGCACCGGCAATGTGCCCCAACTCCAGCCTCCCCACCGGGTAAAATATGAGCCCCTCTCACCGGGCTCTTGGGGCTGCAAAGTCGTTGTTCTGGTCAGGCGGGGCTCTCCTCTCCAGACCGGGAGCCCCGCCAGGAGCAGTACCTTCCGGGCTTCTCCTGCGGCTTCCTCTGGTCTCGGCGCTGTCTTCCTGACGGCAGGTGCCGGCTTCCCTCTCCCACAAGGGAGCCCCGCCAACGCCAGCACCTCGCTGCCCTTCACCCGGGCTCCCTCCTGGGACCCCGGGCTTCAAGAAAGATCCCGCTTCTTCACATGGCTCTCCCAGACTCTCGGGAGCCCCGTCCGGCCACTCCTCTACTTTCTGCCTAGGCCCCACCAACGCCAGGCAGTCACCAGACCTTGCGGGTCACCGCGGCCAGCGTGGCGGCTCTTCTTTTGTCGTCGTTCCTGGGCTGCAGCGGTGATTTTGGGCCGAATCAGAGCGCGGCAATGTGTGGGGTGGGCACCCTCTCAACGTAAAAGCACCCCTAAAATGCCGCCATTACGTGGGGTGGGCACCCGCTGTAAAAATCAAGCACCACGGCGGCAGACACGCAGTGGGCCACCCGCTATGTGAAATATCGCCAATGCGGGGTGGGCACCTGCTGCAGTCAGTAAAGTGCCTCCATTACACGGGGTTGGCTCCCGCGGCGTTTTTAAATAAAAACAGTTCTTCCTGGCCTCACAGCGCTACTGGATGGTGAAGTATAGTGCTTAACAGGCGCTATGCAGCCCCACCAACTGCAGGGGCAAAACACAGCACTCCTCTTCTCCAGGGCAGTCAGTACATAGCGCCGCCCTCCCCAAGCGCCATATAGCAGGCAGGACACAGTCCATCCAAGCATAGCGCCCACCAAATATAGTGCTCACCTTACGCAGGGCATGCAGGCATGGTCCCACGAGGCGCTAGGGTGCCGGCAGGGAGCACAGGCCAGTCCAATATAGCGTTCTTCTTCCTCAGGCACTCAGGAGTTGGTCTCCCTGGTTCCCCTCACACTGGGCAAGGTCAGACAAGCAGGCAGAATCACTCAGCTATCTTGGGGTCAGCAAAGCCTAAGCTCAGTCAGCCACAGTAGTGTAGTCTCCCCCAAGCTCAGCAGCCTATACTCCGGCGGAGGGTCCCCCGGTCAAGTAGTGCCCCAACTATGGCTCTCTCTGGCCTTGTGGACAGCAGAGGAGGGCAGGTAAGCTCAGGGGCCAGCACACAGGCCCATGTGGCGGTACCTCCTGGCAGTAGGTCCCCTCTTATTCAGGTCCACGCTCTGACTGAGCACATGGTGGCAAGCCCCTATTTATATGCCCCTCACCCCACCTACCAGACAGTGCCAGAAGCTTCTATAAGCGTCTGGGGAAACTGGTCCTGACTGTTTCAGGGGAGGAGTAGAGCACCCTGGGTGCCAGGTTTCCCTCCAAAAGCTGGGGTAGCTGGGAAACAACAACTAGACTGCTAACCCACCTCAGTCAAGCGGCACAACACACAGCCATGGCACCCATTTTAAAAGTAGCATTTTACCAAGGTGCATTCTTACAATGGGGGAATTACAGGTGCGTACACCATTGCGTCACATTTAACATTGTATTTCACATTCATTACCATGACGTGCATTCCCACAAAAGCGAAAAAATTCAGGGGAAAAAGGGCCGAGTCCAACAAGACATTATTTATGAACAAAAATATCTATACTAATATAATAAAGAGAGAGCCCAAACCTTTGAGGCGGGTAATCTCAGGAACCACAGCACCAATCACAACACCCAATACAGCGTTGGAAAGGGCAGTTGCAGCAGAAGGACATAGGCTATGCAGACGCCCACCATATACATTTAAAAGGTAAAAGAACCGTGCCAGCAAAGTAGTCCCTTGTGGGCGTGTCTGCATTGCGCTATGGGCGTGTGCTAGGGGCGTGACAAATGCTGGGGGCGTGTGGTACGTTCCGCCCTTCATGCCATGTCTCATATCGTGTGCTAATACCACCCTGCTCCCTTTAAATACCCCTGCACCCCATAATCATAACCCACCCTTACTCCTTTAAATACCCCAACACCCTTAAACACTAACCCATATAACCCTATAAATATACCCTGTACCCCAAAACCCAAACCTATCCCTAAACCCTAAAAATACCTCTGTACCCCAAAACCCAAACCTAGCCCTGAACCCTATAAATACCCCTGTACCTCAAAACCCAAACCTACCCCTGAACCCTAAAAATACCCCTGTACCCCAAAACCCAAACATAGCCCTGAACCCTAAAAATGCCACTCTACCTCAAACCCCAAACCTACCCCTGAACCCTAAAATACCCCTGTAACCAAAACCTAGCCCTGAACCCTTAAAATACTCCTGTATTCTGTACCCCAAAACCCAAACCTACCCCTGAACCCTAAAAATACCCCTTTACCCCAAAACCCAAACCTAGCCCTGAACCCTAAAAATAACCCTGTACCCCAAAACC
This sequence comes from Lissotriton vulgaris, assembly GCF_964263255.1. Classification (NCBI taxonomy): domain Eukaryota; kingdom Metazoa; phylum Chordata; class Amphibia; order Caudata; family Salamandridae; genus Lissotriton; species Lissotriton vulgaris. The sequence continues at coordinate 1,630,208,202 of NC_141694.1, read as the reverse complement.
CAAACCTACTCCTGGACCCTAAAATACCCCTGTACCCCAAAACCCAAACCTAGCCTTGAACCCTAAAAATACCCCTGTACCCCAAAACCCAAACCTACCCCTATACCCCAAAACCCAAACCTAGCCCTGAACCCTAAAAATACCCCTGTACCCCAAAACCCATACCTATCCCTAAACCCTAAAAATACCCCTGTACCCCATAACCCAAAACTATATCTGAACCCTTAAAATACCCAAACACCCCAAAACATATATCTCAGTACCCCAAAACATATACCCCTATACCCATACTTACCTTATCCAAACATTAAAAGCATTTTTTTTACCATTCATGCATTTATAACGAATTTCGTTGTAAATGTATGCGTGGTAAAAGCATATAAAATGTAATGCCATAAGTTATAATGGCATTGCGGAGTCATGGTACTTTCGTAATGAAAGTATGCGGAGTGATGGTATGCAGAAAGAAAGTTGCGGAATAATGGGTGTCTACCCTCCCCGGTAAGTACATTGGTGACACGGCGGCCCACATCTCCAGCAACATACTCATATTTTTTCACCACCCATTTGAAAAATGCACAGGTCTCTCTCATTGATGGCCAGCACCGACATACACTTTTAGACACTCCTCCCGCCACAAGTTCTAGAATTGCGAACTTTAGAGCTGGGGAGCTACGTTCGAATCTCAGCATCAGCTCAACATCCTGTGATTCCAGGCAAATCGCTTTGTCTCCCCGTGCCTACCACAAATGAATGTGTCCTTCTGTAATGTAAATTGTGCTCATGCCATGTTGTCGAGTTCGCGCTATATAATATTGCAAGGAAAAATAAAGTAGGGAAACTCGAGTTCACACACTACTGAATGCGCACTCTTAAGTGCATCAGCAGTGCACTGTGAATCGGAGCGTTTCACAGGCCTGTCACAGATAAGTAATGCTATCAAACCGAAATCCTACAAAACAATATACTACTGGCCGGTAGCAATTCATACCCAGACAACGTCAGGACGGGTTGCTAGTTATTATATAAATTTAGTTTATGTACTTCCTACCCTATAACACCACACAATTCACAACCCACATCTAAATTTAAAAAAACAAATGTACTTCCATAAATAACATAATTTTTTAATAAAATAAATATTAATTAAAAAACATAAAGATTAACTTCCCACCTGTTACCCCTATATTCCCCACAAATCACACCTAGAATTAAACTGTAAAAAAAGTATTGAATAATTAATTTCAATTAAAAAGCTAATAGCATTCAACAACTAATTATAGAGTAAGTAAAATTAATTTACTCCCCACCCTTTACTTCCAAAAAACCAAAACCCTCACAGAAAAACAATTAAATTGCCCTTATTAATGGTCAAGTATTTAATATCAATTATCAACTAATTAATTAAAAATAAATTACTTCCCACCCTTTACCCCTATAAAGCCCACAACCCGCACCTAAAATTATTTACACAATTTCCATATTTAATTTTTAAATAATTAATTAATATTAATTTTCAACTAATTATTAATTAAAAATAAGTATCTTCCCACCTTTCACCTTTATCAACCCAAAACCCACACCCCAAAAAAATTAATTAAACAATTAACAACATTAATTATCAATTATGTATGCTTAATTATCAACTAATTATTATTTAATTAAAAATAAACTTCCCACTCTTTACCCCTTTAAATCCCACATCCTGCACCTAAAAGAAATTACAGAATTACCGTAATTAATTACCAATTAATTAATATTAATTAACACCAATTAATTAATTAAAAATAAATTACTTCCCACCTGATAACCCTATAAACCCCACCACCAAGACATAAAACGTACAACAAAAAACACACAATTAACACTATACAATCTCAATTAAATAAATATGAATACTCAAAAAATAATTATCAATTTAATATAATTAAATTATTTCCCACCCTATTCTCCTATGAACCCAAAACCCGCTCCGGAACTAAAAACGCAACATTTTATTTAAATAAAATGAATAACTACTAAAAAGTGACCACATATATTAAAAAACATAAACAATATGCTAAAATACATAACACTAATTAAAACATCAATATTTTAAAGAACTATATTTTTGAAAACGATTTGAATAACTTATATATTTTTTAAATCAATATTTCTTACCTTAAGTTCGATATTCTTGACCACGATATTCTTGCTGTCGATGTTTCTGTGTCGAGATATTTACAACTCGATATTTGTGTAGGTCGACATTTCCAACTCAATATACCCTCTGGCAGAGCTCTGTAATCAAGATAAGGATCGGTACAGTTTAGAGCTGGCATTGAATGACATAATGCTGGCAACTGCTAGGAAGTTTTACCTACAGTTTAGATTTGGGGTATTGCCACACTGCTACTTTCCAAATAAATGGGCTGGCTAGCAAACTCTGGGGTGTCCGACATATGACTGCTCCGCAGAATCAGATTACCATGTGCTTTTCTGCTGCCCCGGATACCTTAAAGCGAGAAAACGGTGGCGGGTCCAGATATGCAGAAATCTAGGAACCAGGCGCTGTTTTGAGGCCTTGAGGATATTGAAACATGATACCTCCCCATAGTATATTCGGTAGTAGGTTTTTTATTCTCTATGTGGTGTATTTTTAAAACCAATTTCAAAAAATGATGATTAAACTCCTGTACACCAGTTGTCAAATGAAGGTATTTTAAAGGAATTAACTGTCTATTTTAGAACTATTTTAATAGTTTAATTTATTTATAACATGAATCTATTGGTATACTGGACTGATGTTTTAGAGAATTGAATTTTTTACTGGAGAAGATAATGCTCTGATCTATCAAATTGTGTCTGGTAAAATGTATGTATATTTTGCACATGCACTTTAAAATGGCCACTATTGCTTTGTACCTTTGTACCTTAGCTGCTATCATAGATTGTACTGTATTCTATACTGCTCTAGCCCATACCTGGGTATGTCTTATTTAAATTCCCAAACTGTATGTACCCCGTTCTTTGTTTGATTTTAAAGCAAATTAATTTATATGTGCTTTTATTGTCAAACTGGCCGTAATAAAGTTATTATTGTATTGAATTGATTTGTTTATCAAACACGTTGGCACAGTAGGTTATAACAGAGTTTTCAAATCTTATACATGCACTGGTCTGGAAGTGCAGCGGCCCTATGAGATGTATACTAGAGGATACAGAATCCACGTAGGTGCAATCAAAGTAAAATTCTGGTGTGAAAGGAAAAAAGCCACCAGCACTCTCAGTTGTCAAGCTAGGTAGTGAAGCATTGACTGCCCTCTTAAGCTTTTCTGCCACTCTTAAGCTGGAAGATCAAGATGAATGGTTTGTCTCAAGCCCGTAGACTGATCATTGTGGCCATTGTGTTTTGGGCCATCTATCTTGGTCTCCATAGACTCTCAATTGACATACGTTTCCTGGGCATCAACCCCTCCAGCTCCATTGCCACATGCCATTGCCTACCTACCTCTACTAGCCCTCATTTTCATCGGATTTGGTTTTACCCTCTTGTTTGAATGTGGGTTCTGAGTAAGATTAAAGTTGAGTCCTGACAAATTTGGCAAACATCAGCGATTTTTAAGTTTTATTTTGGAACCATATCTTCACTTTTTAACTGTGTTTTTTCAGCGAATGTCTGAAGTTTCTAGACATACATTAAGGTCTTACAAGCAAAGCTAATCATAACATTAAAACTTTGTTTCATCACTGAATATCAGTTTTTTACTCACATTACATAAATGTCACCAAGAGTGGCCATCCCTAGCTGCACACGGCTTCCATTGTACGCTTCAAGGATTTGCCTTGGGTTCTCCATCCAGCCAGCCATGGGTGACCATCTCACCTGATGCAGGAGGCCTTTAGCCCTGACCTGCCGGGGGTGGCTGCAGGGCCAGGCTCTGTGCCCAGCTTCCCTCTGGAGCCAATCCTGGCTATTTTGGCCTTTGGCCATGTGCAATGCAGGTTGGCAACAACTAACCCACAGCAGACAGCCAACCCTCACTGTTCATTGTGTTTTGTTTCGTTTTTTATTGTGTTTATTTTGCAAGTTTTACTGAACGCCCATTATTTTGGTTCCTCAAATGTTTTCTTTTTTTTAATACTTTTTGTGTAATTATTTTTTAACTTTATATAATTTTTTTAAACCAATAAGTATGGTTTTTATTTTTTAACTGCATTGTTTTGCAAACTTCTCCACTTCAAAATTGTGAAATACAATTTATGGTGTTTATTAAATGCTGGTTTATATCGTGGGAGATGACTGATTTGTTCATTTCTACTGAAAAAATTAGTTTCTTGCATTTCTTGCATTTGTTAAAGTAGTTTGAAATAATCTGCAACCTTGGGGAGAAAATAGGCGCTCAGAAAAACTTTACACATTGTCACATTTGTCTACTTTCTTTCTAATTGTCTGATGTGTAACTTCTGCGTTCTTCGTAAATTACAACAATATGCATACTCATATTTTTTTTACCTGAAGAAGAGGCTTATGTATCTATAATGATGAGTAATTATTGTCCCTGTTTCTCTTGTAATTTACAGAGATGAAATTCCAAAACCAACTCTAGCATTGGAATATACTTTTGGCAGACGAGCAAAAGGACATAATACGGTAGGTGCATGTGTGAAAAATGTATGTGTATGTAAGTTATGAAGTTGGCAGAAACCACATTTGAAAAAATAACTCTCACATTTATCTGGCAGTTTTGCCCAGGGGTATAGGTTTAAAAAATATTGTGAACTATATCACAACTCGCAGTGCAGGAGTCTAAATTGGCTGTATTTTATTTTCTAGAGATCCTGTGATCTCATTTCTACGGTTCTCTCTGCTTTTTTGGGTTGCCTGATGATAGGTATTGGATGGGTATTGTAAAGCGACGTGCCAAGATTTCCTTTAGAACTCTACCAAACTTTCTTGAAGTGTTCTCTCATTCTAGTGTTTTATATGACAATGAAAAAGTGTTATTTGTATCCCTGTATAAATGCATCTTTGAAAAATGCTTCCATGATGCAATGGAGCTGTTGGACAAGCAGGTCTACTATCTGTGACAAAATTGGCTTCACATAAAGTTTTCCAGTGGCGTGAGGGGGTTGCTGATAAAGAGAGACTGTAGTCTTGAGCAGCCTGTGGTTGTAATCCGGGACCCACTCACCCTGTTCCAGGGCCACAAGTGTGTATATTTTTTTGTGTTGCAATTTTTTATTGAGTAAAGTAAAGGTATACAGCATGAACACCTTATGATATCTAAGCACAAACGTTTTGAACAATGTTAGACTGAACGTTGCTTTGCAATTTACTGAGAAGGGAAGGTGGAGGGGTATGGATACATGGGAATAGGCATAATCCAAGAGAAACTGATATCCAGTAATAACACGTGAGTGAACCCCCACCAACTTCCAGTGCCGGCCTGTCTTCAGAAGTCATATTTAGTGAGGAGTCAGTGGGCTTGTGGTCCTCGGGTGGGGGAATACAAGGAGAGGAGTAGAGAGGGCATTCTCTGAGAAGAGGAGTGGTGGGGTGGAGGGTTGCGTCTCTAGGGACTGGATGTTGCAGATAGAAGGGCTGGAGGAGGGCAGGGATCAGGGTGAGGGGGAAGAGAACCCTCACCTGTAGGTTCGGGTGATTCTTACATCCATTGCTTGGGGGATAAGTCAGTTCTTGACGAAAAGTGGAACGGGTAGAAAAGGGGGCAGTGTCGGTTACCCTTGAAGAAGGAGGGCGTCCCGCTGCCCTGTGAGCCTGCGTGTCCGGGAGAAGGGAGGGAAAGGGATGGGTGAGGAAAGGACGAGGACAAGAGGAACGAAGAGGAAAAGGGATGAGTAGGTGGGAGGAAAGGGCATAGGAAAGGCTAGGAAGGGAGACGGGAAGAACGCAGGGAAGGGGGGTGGGGAAGAGGGAGAGAGGCCGAGGGGGGGGAGAAGAAGCGAAGCGGGGCAGGGGCGGGCAGACCTCATTGTTGCTCAGGAGGTGAGAGGGAAAGCGGGGTTGCAACCTTCCGGACATGCAGCGAGGGTTGGTTGTGCGGTTCAGGGGGTTGGAGAGCCCTGGGCAGGGTACCTATCGGCTGCCTCCTCATGGAGGAAAGGTGCCCACATCTGCATAAATAGCTTAGTCGGGTCCTCCAAGTTGTAAATTACACGTTTGTGAGAGGCAGTTTGGATCATTGCTACCAATCAATCTTCCTAGGGATGGGGTTCTGGCGACCTCCACTGGGGAAGAATACATATCTTGGCTGCAGCCAGGTCTGTGTGAAGGAGGCGGCACTGCAGGCGGCAAAAATCTGGGAAGTCCCCCTCGTTGTGGAGGAGGATAACTGAGGGGGTGAGAGGTAGGTGTAGCGGCACGGAGGCCCCAAGACTGTTCCAATATGCAACCAGATAGGTTGGATTGAAGTTCACTCCCAGATGATGTTTGCTGTGTCACAGTGGGTGTTTGCGCACCGCCAGCAGTTTGCGTGGGGAAGGAGTCCTGCTCTGTTCAGTTTTGCTGGTGACCAATGCCAGTCGTGGAGCATTTTGAAGTGGCAGGTCTTCAAACGGGCTTTTCTCGTGCCCTTATCCAGGGTTTCCAGTATGTCTGCCCACTCAAGTGTGTTTTTAAAGATATCCTCATAAAGTGGTGAACTAATGTATTAGGAAGCATAGACACGCAAAAGAATTCTGCAGTTTTTCCAACATTTTAGAAAAAGATTGACAATTCTATTTGCATTGTCGTTGGGAGCTATGGGGGTGTGATAAGAGAAATCCATTTTAAGCCATATTACTGACTTATATCCTGTTTAACCTGTCTCTGTTAGAATGCTCGCACATGAAACATGGATCCTGTCGAGGTTAGTCGTCATCCTTCGTAGCTTTAATCAATGGGTTTAAGCTAGTTTTGGTATTCCCTCTCCATGGAGATCCATGTATGTCACAGTCAAATCTAAAAAAAAAGCCCCTCCCTCTTTCACTTTTGTGATATTGATAAAATCAGCACAGTTGAGTTGGCTTAAAAAATACTTCCCAAAAAACCTCTTGAGCGACTTTGTTTTCTGAAAGACTTTATTTCCTGCAATCGTACGCAGGGGTACCATTCAAAGGTCACAGAATGATAGCAACTGACAACAGAGTGTAATTCATTGACTATGTCTTATATAAGAGCTGACACACTAGACTGTGTTTCATAATATCCATGTTATAACGTATTGAATTGAATTGTAGCATTTGTATAATGCTTTCCCCCCTTGAAGAGGTCTTAAAGAATTTGTTATACATGGCCGATTTTGCTCATTTTCTGGAAGTATAGTTTTCATCCATTCGAGTTCCAAACAGCATTTGTTTCTTAAATCTCAGCAATATGCAAATTATGTGGCAAATTGTGTTAACAAATGATGTAAATTCCTTATTATGATGTCATCTCAGCAACCATAGATTAGTACACATCAATTGGCCCTCACCACTGTCCGTTTTTAATAAAACAATTACTCAAGAAAGGTAAACAAAACCTAAATACTCTAATTCCAATAAGTGCTCATTGATAGCTGAGCTTTTAAAGAGATCGTTTTTTCAAGCTAACCACCCAAAAATAAATATGCAATATAAAAAAAATACATAATCTTATGGTTCTGGTGAGATTTACAAACCATCGTCATTTCGCTTCATGGTTTATGATGCCACCAAAGCCTTTTGATGACAATATTGCGCCATATTACACAATTACCCGTTAAGAATTCTCATCTCTCTATAGATTTATCTATATATGAACATATATATAGACCTATGTATCTAGCTCAGTTAATGTTATGTTATGTTATGTTATTTGGATTTTTTAAGCGCACAGCTGCCCCAGCTAAGGGGCGTCCCGGCGCTGTAACTGGAAAAAGTAACATAACTAATAACACAGAAAAAGTAGGGAGTAATTAATAAGACAGAGGAAAGAAATAGGTTTTGGCGGCTTTCCTGAAAGCAAGAAGGTCATCCAGAGAGCGAATGTAGACAGGGAGTACGTTCCATAGTTTAGAGGCCAAGACCGTAAACGATCGGCCACCCAATCTGCATTTTTGAAATCGGGGGACAAGTGCCAGATTTTGGCCAGCAGAATGAAGGCTGCGCGAAGGGGTGTACGAGGACAAAAGGTGCTGAAGGATGATAGGGGTGTTAGATTTAAGAATTTTGAACGCAAAGCAGAGGGCCTTGAACTCTATGCGCCTGATTACAGGCAGCCAGTGCAGATTAAAAATTGTGCTACTGGCTGAGCAGAAGCGTGGCAGGCCCACCAGGGCCCTAGCTGCCGCATTCTGCACCCGTTGAAGTCGCAAGACTTCCGCCTGGATGGCGCCCAGGAACAGTGAGCTCGCGTAATCGAGCCTCGATAGTACGCTAGCTTGGATCACCATCTGGCGGGTGGGGGCATCAAAAAATTTGAGGATAGGCCTCAAGCCACGCAAAATGCCGAAGCACATGGATGCCACCTTCTTAGTGTGGAACGAGAAGGTTAGTTTGGAATCCAACCAGACGCCAAGATTTTTGAGTTCGGAGACAGGTTTTGGGGGAGGTCCCAGCTCCTTAGGCCACCAGCTAGCACCCCACAGATCAGGATGTTTCCCCAGCACCATCACCTCAGTTTTGAGTGCGTTGAGTTGTAAACAATTGGACGTAAGCCAACTAGCAACGGCCCTCAAACCATCCGCAAAGTTCGATGCCAGTTGGTCAGAGTCCCCGTTAAGAGCCACCGCCAACTGGGTATCATCGGCGTATGATACCATAGTGAGACCCCAACTCTTCGCAACCTCCGCCAAAGGTTGAACGTAGAGGTTGAAGAGAGTGGGGCTCAACGCCGAGCCCTGCGGGACTCCTTGAGTGATGGCGTGGGGCTTGGATCTGAACGGTGGCACTACAACCTGAAAGGATCGTTCCGAAAGGAACGATTGAAACCAGTCCAACGCCCTGCCTGAAATACCAGCCTCACCAAGCCTTCGAATAAGAATGGTGTGAGATACAGTGTCAAAGGCGGCACTGAGGTCCAAAAGGACCAGTGCCGCCGTTTGACCTGCATCTAGTACAGAGCGGAGATGTTCAACCATGAATAGAAGTGCCGTCTCTGTTCTATGTCCAGATCTAAAACCATTCTGTGTAGGATCTAGAAGATGTGCAGATTCCAGATGGTTTGTTAAGATGTTATTCACATGGGCCTCTGTAATTTTTGCCACCCAGGGAAGGAGGGAGATGGGTCGATAGCTCTCCGGCTTCAACGGATCCAATCCAGGCTTCTTTATGATAGGCATGACGCAGGCAGCCTTCCAACTAGGTGGAACTGAACCGATGGTAAGGGATTGCTCCACCAGATGGCGGATAGGAGGAAGGCAAAAGGACGTCGAGTCCATAAACTGGGCAGGTCTCAAAGGGTCCTCCGGTGAGCCAGACTTGACCTTGACCGCTAGGAGATTAAACTCCTGCTCCGATGGTATAGAGAGAGAGGCCAAGCACTGAGAAGTACACAATGTCAAGGTCGTACTGTCAGGGTCAGCTTTGGGAAAAGAGCGGTAGATGGCATTTACTTTTTCCACAAAGAAGCTGGCTAACGACTCACAGTGGGCAAGGGAACAGATCTCCGTAATAGGAAGTCTGTTCACTGTGAGCTCCTTCAAGACTTTGAAAACCAGTTTGGACGGATTAGAGCTCGCCTGGAACTCCCGTGCATAGTAGTCAGCTCGGGCCCGGCAGACAGCTCTGTGGTATGTCTTTACCTTGGCCAGGTAGCATACTTTCAGGTCTTTATCATAATTCTTCCTCCATGCTCTTTCGGCTTGTCGGCAGGTAGCTTTAATACACCTGAGTGCCTCCGTGTACCAGGGATTAGGCTGAGAATGTCGGTTCCTACTCCAGCCGGCTGGGATTAATACGTCAAGGACTTTAACAATCCAAGCGCAAAAGATGGTATACCCAGTTGCGACGTCATCCGTGTGAGCCAGAGGTGTGGTGATCAGGAGACGATGGAAGTCCTCCAATTTGAGCTTTTTCCAGGGCCGCCTGAAAGATGTTTTTATCAGGCTTCCCAATAGATTGTGTCACCATAGTGACAGAAAGCTCAATGAGGTAATGATCACTCCATCCCATGGGTCTAGGGGGTGAGACCTCGGCCAGTTGAAAGTTTGTAAAGACCGGATCGAGGATATGACCTCCCTCATGGGTCGGATGACGGACCAGTTGGAGTAGCTGTACTGCTTCAAGGTCGTCCAGCAGACCTCTAACCGCTGGTATCTCCATGGCATCGAGGTGTATATTAAGATCGCCGATGATGGTAATGTTGGAGGAGAGCAGAGAGAGAGAGCTTACCAGCTCAGGAAGGGCTTTCCTGAAAGCACTGTCACTCCCTGGAGAACGGTAAATCAGAAGACCTGACAGTGTTTGATGCTGACTAATGCTGATGGAAAAATGGGCATAGGCTTCCAGGTGCTAGTGAAGCAAGTTTTAAAAGCCACGGCTATGCCTCCGCCTCTCCCCTTGCGATTTAGTGTATGAATTGCGTAGCCCGGAGGGAGGGCCAGATTAATAATGGCCGTATCCTCATCACCTAGCCAGGTCTCCGTCATGAAGACGACATCAGGACCTTCTAAGGAGATAAGTTCATAAATATCTTGATGATGTTTCGACAGGGATCTGACTTTATGGTGCCAAAGTTTAACGGCACTAGAGGGTGAAGGTTCCTTCTTACGGTGCGGCAGTACCTGGCTAGGGGCCATCGTCGATGCCGATAGTTCCCACCATCCGCATGGGCAAGTATGAGGGCCGCACAGGGGATGCTGAGCCGAGTGCGAACAAGAGGACAGACATCGTCTGATCAAGTGAAGAGCCTGACTGGAATACTGATAAATCATATTTGCAGCACGATAGCGTCCTGCCGCGTCCTGCTTCTCCCTTGCGCGGACGAGCGCAGACGGGCAGGACTCTGGCAGGACTCAGGCTAAGTGAAGGCGTCCAACTGCGCGGGAGGGAGCGACTTTAAATAGGCGCTCCAATCAGCCCTTAGCGCGCGAGTCCGCTCCAAGATGGGGGCTGCCGCCGGATCAAATGCCCCAATCCAAGATGGCGCCCACCAAAGTTCGCCCCCGGGACCCGGACCCACCAAAGTGGTGGTGCTTTGTGGCAACAGAGCACTTTTTATATGCAGTAAGGGGAATGAGGAGCGCGAGCAGCAAACAAGATTTTAAAAACAGGGGTAAGCAAAACAGATTGTCAAACACAAATACAGACCAAGGAAATGCTAAAATACACAGCGCAAATACAAGCGGGAGCGCAGCAATGTGGTAGCCAGTGGAGCTCTAATATTTTTTATTTTGTTCTGCTTTTAAAAACATGCATAACATTAATTTACATTAACATTAAACAAACATTTGTAACAATTTTTAAAAAGTTTAAATTAACTTTTAAACATTTCTCCATACCTTACCATATCTCTGCCTATGTGGTGGAGACCTCTGCCTACATGTGAAACGTTACAAATAATAACCACACATTGGTAAATTTGGCTTACCCCATGGTTTCAGGGGGTGGTGACATAAACATGTCTACACGTTGTAGTAAATTTACACTTGGAAATGGTGAATAGCCAAAAGTAGTACATTTACTACAAAGTGTAAGAGTAATTTTACGCATGTAGATTTACTCATGTGTAAACTTAGATTTGTGAATAGACCCTCTAAGAGCCCTTCCAATAAGTGTATTCAATAGCTAACAACCACTGATTGGTACACAGTTCTCTTCAGTGTGTTCGGTCTCAAGAAGAGGACCTGTTCAAATATGGTTCATTCTATCTGTTTCAATTCCAGGTTTAGCAGTACCTATGGAGACTTGTTCTGATGTTCTTTATACTTAACAATAGGAATATCTCTGTCACAGTGAGCACATCTCAGCCAAAACACTGTTGAGTTCACAGCATGGTATTAGGTTCATTGTCTTCTTTGAGTCAGCTATTACTTCACAGTATGCTTGGTAGTTCATCGCAAAAGCTCACCTCAGAGGTAGTAGGTTCTACACCTAGAGTGACTGATTGCCTGTACAGTTTGAACTGTAGTGCATCTCGGTCCTTCCAGGACCCTTGTGTGTGTATACTAACAGCTGGCAGTGGGTCAGGCTGCTTATGAAGTGGAGGCCAAAGGAGATCAGATGGATGACGGCGCAGGAAACGGAGTTGGGGCTAGCAGGGATCAGGTCGCTGATGGTGCATATGGGTGATGATTTAGGTCACTGGAGATAAGATTAAGTTAGCTGCAGATCACACAAATCCAGATAATGTTCTTGCTGACTGGCAGAAGTTTCTGGATGTGACCTCTTTGTGTATGATCACACCCAAAATGCTTGCTGATTCTTACAGGATCCCGGTGAATCCAAGATGGCTCCCGCCATGCCTTATCTTCCTGTGAAGTTTTACAGAATTGAAGATGATCACAGCCAGCTTCCTTGAAACTTTAAAGAAGACTGATAACTTCTAGGGCCCTTCTAATTGCTGCAATAAGGGCTGTTGCAGTGCCCATTCAGGTAATGGAGTACCATGGTGCACAGCCAGAGGGATTCAGGCCAACCGTGTAGTATGCCATGCCACAGGTTTGTCTCACACAAAATGAGGAGACGGGCGCTACCTGGGCCTGGTACATTTATTGTGCCACTGAACAGTGAATCTACAATGGTTTTCCCTCTGGAACAGAGTGTAGCAAATGGTGTCCACCCATGTAATCCATCAGAATTATCGCAAATTAGTCTCATTACCAGAGTCTCACTTATAGTAAATTCACGGTAAATAGACAGAGCGTGTTAATCGCCAGTGCCTGCCTTTTCAGATAAGGCCACTGCTGGAAGGCTAGGGTAAAGGGCACTGGGCTGTGAGCGCGATACTACCGCCGTGCTCTGCCTTGTATTTGGGCAAAAGTAGCGTTTCGCAGAAGGGACTCTTCCAGCATTGGTGCTGACCTGGGGTAGGTCTTATGATATTATTGGGCATTCATAGATATTTCAGTAGTGCTCACTGCTAAATCTGTGGTACTAGTATTCAGTAGTATATGTGTAGAATAAAAGTATTTTTCCTTTTTAAAAGAAAAATCGCTGACTGGGAAATCTATTTTTTGAGTATTGTTTTTGCATACAAGTGAATTGGGATTGCTAGCCCACACCATCTCCCCTGAGTAGGCTTTGGACTCCTCTGCTTCGCTGTCCTGAGTGAGTCAAGTGATACAATGGGGTGCTTGGTTCCCTTTTTAAAGACGCAATTGAAGATTTATTACTTGCACAGGACTTACATTCTTCACAACTAATACAACCAATTTCTTACACAGACCCTCTTTCCTGCTCCAGGGTTTTATAGGGTATCGACAATGGAAGGCCCTTCTAGAAATGGCGCATGAATGTGTGCCACCAACCCCCTAAACCATTTCTGTGGGCCATAACTTTTCCAGTCAAAAATATGCCGGAGCTCTCCTAAACTTGTGTATCTAAGATTTTCTGGATGGCATATTCAGCTTACCTTTGTCTTTGAGAGGGGTTGTTTTTTGGGACAGAAGAGTGGAGGAATATGCTGACTTGAGAAGCAATACATGAAAGGCTGGATACACATGCCTGGTTTGGGGAAGACGCAAACATACTGCTGACCACCTAGCTGCCTGTCCTACAATGAAGGGTTCCAAACAGTGATGTTTTAACTTTGTTGAACCCTTCAGATGAATGCGCGTGGTTTCCAGCCATACCTAATCTACTCTTTAACACTGGGAGTGGAACTATGCTTTTTATCCATGCCTTTATAAATAGTGATTTGTGTAGTTTATATATTCGTCTGCACTTTTTGAATGGAAGACGGAATGACTGTCCACTTGTCTTCAAAAGAGCAAAAAGATTGAGCCAGCGTTAGGAGACTAGACATCGCCCTAACAACAAAATTAGGCAGAAAAAACAGTAGAACTATGTTTACTATTAAACATAAATTCAGCAATGCCAAGAATCACCAGGGTCAAGCAGGTAATATCAAAGCTATTGTGTTAAGGTTTGGTTTACCATTTGCGCATCTAACTGGGGGTGTGAGTTGGTGGACAGTTGGATGCTTATCCCAAGTATTTCACAAAAATCCTTCCAAAATGTAATGGTAAACTCTGGAATACTATGTGGGAGGGGACAATTAGAGACTTAAACAAATGGCTGTTAAATGTGTTTAACTAGTTGAGTAGTAAGGACCACTTAAAGGGGCGTGAAATGGGCTGCTTTTCTTAAAATAAAGTTTACGATTGCACAAATTACTATCTAACCCTCGGCAGAGAGCAAGCCAAAAAGAAAGTCCATAAAGAAATGTTGGCTACAGGAAGGGATGCAGAAGATCTTAAATCATACTGTGGCCTGATGTGCCTTATGTACATGCAGAGCAATTAGAAAAATAACTCCTTCATATCTTTAGAGACAGAAGGCCACAAAAATGTTGCTTTATTAATTCAATAGTCTTTTGTGGACCTAGGTAGACAGTTAAAGCACTAGTAACCAAAATGTGTTCCTTTCTATTCTCTCATCCTCTGTTGAAGGGGATTATCGGAAGGATTTCCCATCCGTTGGTAGTATTACAGCCTGGACAAAGTAAAGTTGTAGGTGACTATTTGGTTGTAAATGTTTTGAGTGGGAGGCATCCCACCCTAAGCTGGATGTAGAGTTTCCTATCCATAGAGTTTGTGATGTTATCCATGTATTGCTTGTATGCTCTGGCAGGCTTAAAGTCTGTGAACTGCCTTGTCCCTCTTGAGGCATTTGTCCCATAATTTTGGGCAACTCCGTCCTAGTAGTTCCGCTTCAGCTGCTGTTTGGATGGAATAAGTTCCGGAGAACAGGAGTTCCACAACGCCTGCATAACCAGAGTCGATATGGACTTTTTGATGTTACCCAACCAAGATATGTTGTGTGATTTGTCGAACCTTGTTGGCTCCATTAGCCTTCAGCATAGACCGCTAGCACTGGTGTAGTGACTAATTTCCTCCAAAAAAGTAGTATTGGCTTTACTTGTAAGAATGTATTTCTAGCCAAACAAATGTAAATGTACTGTAAAGGGGATTTCTACAGCGCAACTGTTACTCCGAAGAGTCTCTTGGTGCTCTGCAAATACAGTGAAACAACTGAGGAGAGCAAGAACAGAATCAGTTATTAGAAAAGAGCCATATTTTTAACATCTTTCGGAACAGAGGTGTGTATGTGATGCATCTTAGTTCCAGGGAGAGTTTATTCCATAAAGACGGTCCCAAGAAGGAGAAGGACCTGCCCCCCTTCCTGGATTTGCGGATTCAAGGGATTTCGACCAAACAAAGATTTGCTGAGTGTAGACTTATGAGAGGGGTGTAGAAGCCGATTCTCACTCTTAGGTACCCCGGACCTGCCCCTTCAACGCTCTATGGATTAACAGTGGATTTGAAAGGTAATCCGGAATTATGACACTTGTTCTCAGAGGTAGGCTGAGTATCGGACGAGCGGCTGCATTCTGAACCAACTATTAATCAAATAATGAGGCAGGCCAAGATACAGTGTATTTCCATAGTCCTATCTTGATGTAATTAGTGCCTGGACCACTAGTTTTCTAGCCGCCGAAGACAGAACGTGCAAAAATGTCCTCAGCATACGTAATATTCCAAAGCAGGTCCATACCACTGCATTGACTTGTTAGAGAATAGAGAGTTCCCCATCAAACTTAATTCCTAGATTTTTGACAGAATTTTTTTGAGTAAGTGGAGGGGGAACATCCTTTGGACAGAAGATCTGCCAAGGCTCTTCCGGTCAGTCTTTCCTGCGCTACATTTCAATTGATGGAAAGAAAGCAATTGGAAGAATTTCTGATTTTTCCACCCAGGAATACTTAATTTTTCCTCCACGAAAAAAGCAACTGGATGTCATCTGTATAAGAGACTACTTTAGCACCCAAGGTTTCAGCCAAGTATGCCAGGGGAGCAGGATATATGTTAAATAGTGTGGGGCTCAGGGCAGAGCCCTGCGGCACTCCCACCTTAAGGCCCCGTGGTCCAGCAGAGAAAGGAGGATACCACGCCTCTTGACCTCTATATTCAAGGAAAGACGCCAGCCATTTCAATGCCTGTCCTCTAATCCTGACAGACTGGAGGCGAGCCAGAAGAGTGTGGTGGGGGATTGTGTTGAATGCTGCTGACAGATCCAGCATAATTTTTTATTTTTTTGAAATTTCTTTTTATTATCATTTTCAAAGACATAACATGTCTAAAGTTAACGAAATCACCGACCATCACACTACAGCATCCATCATCCGAATATAATAGTTATACGTGATTATAGCATATACAGAGCATCACACATTACAAAGAAAATAAGGGAGACAGTTGGTAAACATAGTTAAACAATCGGATTCGTAAGCAGATATGCAGTTAAATATTTCCAATAGTCCTTTGGCCCGGATCCACCAGGCAATTCTTCTTCATAGGTTTTTAAAGTGTCTTGACAATATGCCATGTCACAAAGCCATTGATTAATTTTAGGAGCATCTTTACTGTCCCAACATAGTGAAATTCTGCGCTTAGCAAGGAGCAAAGTAACCATGCAGAATTTACGTTTAGTTGCCGGACATCTCGCAGAAGTCCCAGCAGACAAGTGCGAATAGAACAGCCAATTTCAATACCCACCATCTCACTCAATAGCTTAGTAACTTTCCCCCAATATTCCCGCACATGCATACAGCACCAAGCAAGGTGTACAAAGTCAGCTGCGTCATACCCACAACGTTTGCATCTGCCATCCTGCCACAAACCATATTTATACAGTCTGGCTGGGGTATAATATGTTTGATGCAGATATTTGTAATGTAGGATCCTCAGATTGCCATTGGGCGTTAGCATTTCTGTAAGAGAACAGGCTATCTGCCTTTCGCCCTCTGTAAGCACCTCATCTAGTACCTCATTCCGTCGTGTAAGCGCTCTACTCGTACTGTTGGCAATTTCCTCTTGCGCAGTGTTATATAGACGAAATACCAAGTGTTTAGTACTAGGGGAGGTTATTACCATTTGTAGCATGTTAAGTTGTGGGGGTTCCGCCGGGTAAGTGGGATATAATTTCTTAATCGCCCCTTGAAGCCTGCGATACGTAAAGCGGAACAGTAGTGTTTGGTTGCTGACATATGCCAGATCATGTAGTGTTTTAAATACCCCGTTGTGATACAGGTCTCCCATCGTGTCAATGCCTACCTGTTGCAGTAGTCCCATGCCTACCTCTTCTCTAGTGATAGAGAGTTCTGGGTGACGGTGTAGTGGCAGTGCAGAGGCATAGAGCAGTGATTTATGCGCTAGGCTTCCTAACTTATTCCAGGCTGCGGCTGTTGCATCTATAGTATTGATGTCTTTAGAGTGCAGGGGTGGCCTCTGGTGAGTAATAATCGCTGTCAGTGGGACTGGCAATGCATCCCCTTCATCTATAGCTGTATGCGTTAGATAAGGGATCTGATGGTACCAAAAGTGTGCATATTGTGCTTGTGCGCACAGGTAATAAAACAAGAAATCGGGTACCCTAAAACCCCTCTTGGAATATGGCAGCGTTAAAGCTCGTAGTTCTATGCGGGCCTGCTTACCTGCCCATATCAGTTAATTCACTAATGATGACAAACAATGGAAATCTTCTGTGGGGGCTTGGATTGGTATATCATTAAAAAGGTAGAGGAGTTTTGGCAATATTACCATTTTTACTATAGCTGACCGATCTGCCAAAGAGAGGGGCAGTTGAATCTAGCGAGCAACTTTTTATTCCAACGTGTTTATAGCCCTTCCATAGTTAGTTCTAATGACGACCTCCGGATTCCGATGGTACCAAACCCCCAGGTATTTTACCGGCTCTGTTTGCCATTCCAAATTCTGTGGTGTGGGGCTGTGTGGTATCTCTAAGGGGGATTAAGGGGGCCAAGTGATGCTCTGGATCCCGCACATAAAGCATCATACCGTCCGCATATAAGGAGATATGTAGGGGACTTTGCGGAAATTGTAAAGCCGAATAGTGATGCCCTTGACTCATTTTACACACCATGGCTCAAGCACTAGTGCAAATAATAATGTGGACAGAGGGCATCCTTGCCTTGTCCCCCGCGCTATGGATATGGAATCAGAAACTTAGCCATTGACACGGGCTGTTGGTTTCGTGTATAGTAGTTGTACCCATTGTATAAATACAGGGGGAAACCCATCCTCCGCAGTACTGTCATCAGATATAACCATTCTATAGAGTCAAATGCCTTAGTGGCATGCAGCATTACTGCGGCAGCTTTCGTGTTAGGGATCAGGTAGTGGGAAAGTGCAAACAACGTCCTAGTATTATGCGCGGTTGACGTAGTTGGAATGAAACCGGACTGATCCGGAAGCACTAGATTAGTCATGAGGGGTTATAATCTTGTGGCCAGCAATTTAGCCACTATTTTGGAATCTACATTAAGCAGTGAGAGTGGTCTGTATGAATCGCAGCACTCTGGGTCTTTAGCGGGTTTGAGGAGGGCAATTAGTACTGCGTCTCTCAAAGTGGGAGGAAGCACCATATTATCAAACGCATCACCGTACATAGCAACCAGGTGTGGGGCCAACAGGTCCACAAAGGCATTATAAAACTCACATGTGAACCCATCTGGGCCCAGGGCCTTACCATTCAGCAGTGACTTAATAATCTCTGTGACCTCCTCTACAGTAATGAGCAATGACAAATATTCACGCTGTGCATCCGATAGCCATGCTATGGCCACGTCTTCTAAGTACTCCATGATCTCTGCTGATGAGGCCGTGGGTTGGGACTCATAGAGCGCTCCGTAAGTCTTCACAAATCTTTGCAAGATACCTTGCGCTTCGGTAGTTACACACACATCCTCCCCTCTAATTTGTAGGACAGTCTGGGGAGCAGGGCCTTCGCAAATCTTCGATGCTAACACCCTACCCGGTCTTACCCCCTCACCAAACGACCACAGATCCAGCATAATTAGCACAGCTTTGCCACTAGCAGCAAGGATGCACCTGATGAAATCAACCACCTCCACCAGCGCTGTTTCAGTGCTACAACTGGGGCGAAACCCGGATTGGCTTGGGTGAAGCAAATCATTGCTTTCCAAGTATGGGGATAACTGCTGATTAACATATTTTTCGAGAACTTTTGAGAGGGCCAGGAGTAGGGGGATGGGCCTATAATTAGACTGATCTGTAACATTCACCTGAGGTTTTTTCAGCAGTGTCACAATTTTGGCCTGTTTCCATGCCTTAGGAAAAGTAGCCTTAGAAAGTGAAGTGAAGTGAACACACTTTTTTTTAATAGAATTAGGATAATGAAAGATTGGGGAAAAAACATAACTAACCTATATCATTCAGTTTACATGCAGTTCTTTGCTCGCAGTTCATTAATCACTGTGATATATTACAATTGTAACTTGTGTACTGCAAGTAACAAAAGTATCTCTGTGACAAAAGCAATACACTATTGAGCTATCGACATAAAATACAGTTCTGTGATCTGAATAGTACACGTTCTTTGCAGTAGGCATTTTAACACTGCGCTACTTTATTCGATCTAAATAAATAGACCATAATAGTACAATAAAAGGAAAACATTAAAATGCAATTGATATCCAACAGTGTCTTTGCAATAAATTACATAAAGGTTTCATATAGTGCACTATCGTGCCTTGTCATAACCCATTCCATTACGTCCAAATAATGATGTTACATGTTTGAATTAAAATCGAGAGGGAAGGGAGGAGGGCTGAAAACCTCAACTAAGCTCTCCTACCAGCCTAAGTGTCACTTCCAATTATCAAAATATACTAAGGGACACTCCAATAGGTTGGTTCACTACAGATGTTGACTCCGAAAGAAGAAGAATAAAAGGCAAACATTATTACAATTGATATTCAACAATGTCTTTACAATGCATTATGAAAACATTTCATGAGGAGCACTTTTATGCCCTATCAAAGCAATGTTACAATTTTTTTAAATTGGAATCAAAAGGAAAGGAGGGGGGCAACAACCTCAGCTTAGAGTCTTCTATGCGCTCCTGCCTACTTAGTTGTCACTTCCAATTTTCAAAATGTTTTAAGGGGCATGCAGATAAGCAGGCTCCCAGCAAATGTCGACTCCAAAAGGAGGGAGTACCGGGCTGGGTCTCGTTAGTGGGATAATGTCGGGACCCCAACTCCGAAGCCCAAAACCATATACTCTCACCTCAAAATGAGGAAACAAGTACAGGAGGCCACAACCTTACAATGTAGCAAAGCTAAATAGGGTGTCGAAGGGGGCAAGTAACTATGGTCCTGGTGGTGCGATGCAATAAAACGAGTAGGTCTTTAAAGCAGTCATCTCTTAAATAATATAATGAAGTGCATAATCATAATCAAGCCCCCCCCGTGCAAGATTCTTCCTGCAGACATAGTAATGTAAACATACCAACAAGAGGGGTGGGGGAATCCTTACAGTGAACCAAAACAAAGTTACCATATTAAAATATTGTGGGCCATGAACAGTTGGATGGCCCGGCAGTAACTTCCCTGCTAAACCCCTGAGACCACCTAATCTTTGTTACCAGTCTGAGAGAGGTATAGACAGCCAGTCTGAGAGAGGTATAGACAGCCACAGTTACTTCGCCCGAGGCTAAACATTGAAGGAACAAAAGTGCCTGCGTGCAGTGACTCAAGGAGTATTTGTTCAAAGTTGCTTTAATAGTGTGTGTGATCTGGGTTTGGAGTAAAATCTACAAAAGAACATAACATCTGAAGTTCTTTGTTGAGAGATCGAATCGCAGGGGCAGGGATCAAGGTTACACTCCCAATTTTTTCAATAAGTGAAAGCCATGAGTTGATTGGAAACGTTGAGCCTCAACCACAATAAGAGGAAGTTCTCATGTTGCTCAGCATAGGCTAGCAGATATGAAGATTCCTTCAAAGGGGGCCAGCAAGATGTACAATTTAACAGAGGGCATGTTCCTAACCTTCTCTAATCTTGCGCTCCCATACTTTACGTAGCACAAGTCCTTCAATAACCTTTTGCTGAGGAAGGAAAGGGGAGAAGGATTTTCTGACTGTTCTGATCTAGACAGAGCTAGAGTCAAGTCCTTAATCTCCCTCAGCCGTGAAATATCCAGGCCCAGTCAAATGTCAGGCCGTCTCAATGATGACTTTTGAATACTAAAGCCTCGTTCAAACTGCCACTAGATAAAATTCTGATCCGTCTCCAGCAAAAAAACATTAATCAACATAGTTCTTGTGACATTTTTATTGTTGCCTGAAAACTGCTTTTAAACCCATAAGTGATTGTTAAACAACGTGGCCCCACCAAGCTCCTCGCAAGGTGCGGCTGCACTGTTCGCACAGCCCTAAAGCTGGCCTTTAGTAAAGCCATAACTCAGGTCAATAAGGTTTGAACATGTAGGTAGATTGGGGCTCTATTTGCTTTATCGCATCATTTAACTTGTCCTTCAAGCCATGATAGAAAGTTGAAATGTTTAAGGTAACCTAGTAGCTCTCTATTGGCTTGTTTAAGGGCCATGACTTCATTGTTGCAACAGCTTGTCGATTAAATATGCAAGTAAATCCTGCTAAAAAAGCCTCTCAGTCATGAAGTGTAGGGCGGTTTTCTTGGATCAAGAAGTGGCCCATGAAGAGGCATCTCCACTTAGGAGATCAAAAACGTCATCTTGGTTTGGAAAAAGTTGAAAAAGACTGGAAAAAGTTGAAAGTTGCAAAATAATGTCATTTTATGTGGGTGACAAACGGATGCTGTTTTTGCGATCTCCTGCACAGCATTCAGGAGGGGCATATGGGGAGGAAGCTATGGCATGGTTCCTGAAGGGGTCAATAGAATTGGACAAATGTGCAGCAGTAGGGCTTCACACAGGGGTGGTAGTCTTTCGGGCCACAAATAAGAGGGCGGCTCTGGGGAAAGATAAGCTTGAATAGCATCCAAATGATTTGTTAGGCCATATTCTAGAATTTAGATTTCTTAATTGCGATTCATACCAAATCACAATTTGGGGTACACAATTCCTGATTTAAGAAAACGCACATCTTTGAAATAGTGATTCCTGGTGAGTCGTAAAATGACCTATCTCATGAATATTCATGCGGTAGGTAGCAGTTTACAACCCATTAGGAATCGCAACCATCACAGTGATCGTGACCTGCTGAGGTTAGTAGACCACCATGTTTGGGATTTCTTTTTAATCAAGCAGTTTTTTTTGCTTAAAGGAAAAAGATATGTGCTCAAAAAGAGAAAAAAACATTTTGAAGTTTAATTTTCTCCAGTATTAGGGGTGTCTTTTATAGATTCACATGCCTGAATCATTCCCCGTCGTCGGAGTGGGAGTCCCACGGTACATAAAAAAGCAATAATATGCCATAAATATATAGTAAATACCAATAAAAACAAACCAGGAAGTAAAGTAGCCAAAGCTACAGTAGAAAAAACTTCCACACCTATGACTATCCTAGTCATTTTGTATAGTCCAAACTACAGCCAATCAGGCGCCAGCACCCACCAGAAGGTTCTCCCCAGAGTCTCCTTGAGCTCTGCTCAGTTTTCTTCTCTTTCTTCCTTTTGGATCTATTCTTCAAGGATGTCTTCAAAGAAATCTCTGTTTAGAGCCTGTGATTCTTGTGGTAAGCTCCTGCTTTTTAAAGAGGACCTCCACAAAAAATGTATTTATTGCCTGTATCCAGATCACCAAGTCAAGGACTGTAAGATCTGCAGAACCTTTTCTCAGAAGACTCTCAGAGACAGAGAGGTTTGGTTGCTTTTGTGGCTACAAAAGCTTAAGGATGCTGATAATCCTATGTCTGAGGAGGTTGGCAGTATTGCCTCTGGTTCCACTTCAGCGTCTAGAAAGAGGCCTGCGTCTGAGGTATTGCCATCTCCTGGAGCTAAGGTTGCTAAAAAACATCAACCTTCTAAGGGGTCTGACAAGCCTTCCACTTCTAAGGCTACACCCACAGGCAAGGACATGGAGGGTTCTTCTGCACCTCAAAAACGGTCCACCAAAAGATTGCCTCAGACAGCTGACAAAGTTTCACCTCAGGCTTCATCTTCATCGTCGACGACGCCATCTTCTGCCTCATCGTCTACGAAGACCTCCGTCGACGCTACATTTACGTCGACAGTGACATTCTCATCTCCCAAGCCCCAGATGATCATGTCGACGGCGGCTTCTTCACCAACTATGGTCTATGTATACCTCTCTCGTCGACGGCGGCCATCGTCGACTCCTCTAAAGGCTCTACCGTCGACGAAGAAGATACCGTTGACGGGCTCGTCGGCGAGCTCCACTCCGTCGATGAAGTTGCCACCGTCGACGAAGGCGTCGACGAAGATTGTACTGTCGACGACGATCCTACCGTCGACGAATCCCAATCGGGCGACGACTGCCGTCCCGTCGACGAAGCCTGTCCCGTTGTCGAAGTCTACACCGTCGACAAAACCTGTACCGTCGACGAAGCTTGTTCCGTCGACGAAGTCCATTTAGTCGACGAAGTCCATTCCGTCGACGAGGCCCGTGCCGTCGACGAAGCCTGTGCCGTCGACGAAGCCTATTTCGCTGACAAAGTCTATGCTGTCAATGACGGAACCATTGACGTCTGCTTCATCGGCAGCGGGGGACCCACCGTCGACGCCGCAATTGTCATCTTGCACTGCGTTGCAGGTCTGGTCACCGTCTACGGTGTTCTTAACACCAAAGCAGTCTTTAGTTTAAAGGCGTGAACCAGCTTTCCAGCTCTCACCCCTACATATTTCACCTCAAAAGATGCCGTCGCAGGTTCCTGACCAGCTTTTAGACTCCGACAGTGAGGATGAGATGGTTCAAAGGACATTCAGAGCGGCCACTAGTCTTTCTGAGTTAAATATAAAGTTTCAAGAAGAGGAACAGGAGGATACACAATCACCTGTACGAATAACGTCCCCTGTAGACAGTGTCCCTGTCTTACAGGTGCCAATTGCTTTACTTACCAACCTACAGTATATGTTGGATGATTATTATAGAAGGTTTCCGCCATCTGAATCTACAGGCTCGGTGCCTGTTACTCCGGCTACTGAAGCACCTTTGCCAGTTTTTCCACCTGCAAATCCTTCGTCACCCCCACTGCTCAATCAGCCTGTGGATCCACAGTCTTCGGATGAAGATGATCAAAGAGAGGAAGGAGAAGTAGAGGATCAGTCGGAGTGAGAAGAATACCAGGTGCAAACTCCTTCTCCTTCACCTCAGACTGATTCAATCTCACCGCCGGTGGACGTGGGTAGCTTCCACCTTTTGATGGAGCGTGCAACTAAACGCTTTCATATTGATATGGAACACATGGAACAAGACTGTTTTCTATATGACTTTAAAGATCAGCCCAGGAAACAGATCAAGTCTATACCCATCATTGACTTTATTTGGCAGGAGGGAATAAAGGTCATGGCAATCCCAGCATCCATTCCTCTAGTTTTGCCGCGAATGGAAAAAAAGTACAGGGCGCCGGACAAATCACCTGCGTGCCTCATTGGACAGCCGAAGCTTGATTCTGTAACTGTCCAAGCAGCTCAAAAGAGGGCTAGAAACCCTTCCTTTCCTGTTACAGCCCCGCCGGAGAGAGATGGCAAACGCCTAGATTCTATTGGGAAGTGCGTCTCCACCATGGCGGCTACGACTGTTCGA
Organism: Lissotriton vulgaris; assembly: GCF_964263255.1. Classification (NCBI taxonomy): domain Eukaryota; kingdom Metazoa; phylum Chordata; class Amphibia; order Caudata; family Salamandridae; genus Lissotriton; species Lissotriton vulgaris. The sequence continues at coordinate 1,630,183,527 of NC_141694.1, read as the reverse complement.
GTGGCTAATTCATTGCCCATCTTAGGAAGATATGACCGACAGATGTGGTCGGACATCGCACTGTTCATTGACCTCCTTCCTGAGCCTTCCAAGGCTGAGGCGCTGTAGATCCTACAAGAAGGCCAAAGAATCTCAGAAGAGATTATTGATTCAGCAGTTGATGTGGCCTCAACTGGCTTTCGACAACTAGCGGGCGCTGCGGTTCTGCATAGGCAGGGGTGGCTACGTTCCACTTCCTTCAGGCAAGAGGTCCAGAATAAGGTATTGGACATGCCATATGATGGTGAATATCTGTTTGGCCCCCAAGTGGAGGAAGCCTTACATGCGATAAAGAAGGATACGGAAACAGCGAAATCCTTGGGCACCCTTCAATTCCGCAAGCCGCCCTTTCGAAGAGCGAGAGGACGAGGATCGTCCTCCAACAGAGGTGGATACAACCAACAATCCTCCTACAGACAAGGCAATCAGCGCTATCAGACCCAGCGCTACCAATCTTATGGCCGGAGAAAGTCTACTTATACCCAGAACAGGGGGAAGACAAATTACCACAGAAAGGATACGCGCCGATGGGACATTTCACCTGCCACCACCACTGCCCCACTGTCGGGGAAAAATTGAAGGACGAATATCAAAATTTTACTCAAATTGGCTGTCGATAACATCAGACAAATGGGTCCTGGATATTGTGGCCAGGGGCCATGCCCTAGAATTCGAGCACTTTCCTCCAAATGTCCCACCGAAAGGACCACCTCCAGCTCACCTGAAGGAGCTGTTTGTCCAAATCAAATTGATGATACAAAAAGGAGCGATCGAGAGCGTACCTCAGAAAATGAGGAGAATGGGGTTTTACTCCAGATTTTTCCTAATAAAGAAGAAAAACGGAGAGTGGCGCCCGATCCTAGATCTTCGCGCTCTAAATAAGTATTTAAAGAAGTTAACATTCAGGATGTTATCGCTTCAGGAAATATTACATCTTTTGGCAGCGGGAGATTACATGGTCACCTTAGATCTCCAAGATGCATATTTCCATATCCCCATTCTTCCTCGTCACAGGAAATTCCTGTGCTTCAGGGTGGCTGGCAGGGATTACCAATTCAAAGTCCTTCCTTTCGGACTATGGTCAGCGCCAAGAGATTTACGAAGGTTTTGGCTCCAGTGGTGGCGCACCTCCGGCTGGAGGGGATTCAAATTTTCCCATACTTAGACGACTGCCTTATAAAGGCCAGTTCTCGCGAGGTTGCACATTATCATCTACAACAGTGTGTACACCTGTTTCAGTCTCTGGATCTGTCCTTCAATCTCAGCAAATCCCAATTGAAACCTTCTCAAAGACAGGCTTTCTTAGGAGCAACATTGGACACCCAAAAGCTCCAAGCTTTTGTCTCGTAGGAGAGACAAATGAAGATAAAACACATGGCGCAGAATCTGTTATCAAAAAGAGTGTACAAGTCTTTTCTAGGGATGATATCATCTTGCATCCCATTAATACCAAACTGCCGCCTCAGGATGAGACCGCTTCAGGAAGAACTGAGCTTGCAGTGGCTACAGGTCTCCGGCACTTTCGAAGATCTCATCCGGATCACACCGCTCATGCGGAATTCTCTGCTCTGGTGGACACAAAAGCGACATCTCCAGCAGGGGAGCGCATTCCTTCAAGATGCACCAAGCCTTACTGTTGGACTTGGCCCTTCTGGCAGGTTCACCCCTAACCTTTTTGCTTTTAATCTGTGATCTGTATTGATGATTTTTGGTCTCTGCGCACTTTTTCCCTGTGTCCCAGAGTAAAGTGCGTGCATGTAGTTAGGCTGGCCTGCTCTCCCATAGGAATGCATGGGGAATGTCTGTGTCCCTGGTAGTTCCTGATGCGTGGGGAGTGCAGGCTCGAATTTGGTATGTGCGAACTCGTGAGAATGAATTCTTCGCAATGATGTATGTGGCATGAGTGTGTCTTGTGCGGAAGTGCCACTTCTAGGAGTTGGCATATTAGTATAAAATATGCCTGGCGTGTGATTGGCTGGAGCTGGCTGGTGAGCCTGGCTCCAGGAAGGCTGGATGGGTCTGCCCGGTGGTGAGTGTGAGATTAGCATATTGATGGCTTGGGAGGAGTGCACCTGGTTCCTAATGGGCCTGGACTTTCCCCACACAATGCTGGCTCCGCCCCCTGTGGTGCGTCTAATGACCCTAGCCTCCCCAGTGAATGGAAGGGGTGGTTGAGGCATCAAGGGTGCTCCAAAACCAGCTGCGACTGGTTTCCCCCCCACCCTGCACCTACAGACAAAGGAATTTACATTATAGGAAGGGGCTGTGTCCCCATACAATTTGTCCTGCTTTTGGATCCTAGCTGAGGGGGCTGCTGCTGTTGCTGGGGCCAGGAGGACCGCCACTTGGACTGTCTACCTGCCTGGAGACCCAGTGAGCTGGCTCTGGGCCCAGCCTTGCCCCCTGCCTGCCTCCAGACCTTGCTGGAGCTTTGCTGTTGACCCATAGCGCTGTGGGCGCTTGATTCTGTCCCCTGGCGCATGGGAGCGCTTTCCTTTCTCTACTAGCGCTGGGGAGCGCTTTACCTTGCTTATAGCACTGGGCGCGCTGATATTTATTCCCCCGAGCGCTTAATAGCGCTTTTCTGCCACGATCGATTGCCACCTCGATTTGATTATTTATTTAAGAAAGCCTGTGCCCACCCGGCATTGACCGTGAAAATCACCGCCGCCGGCCTGGGGACCCTCTGCTAGGCGCTGTCCCGCCTCCATACCCCCAGGGCCGCGCTGCCATTGGCGGCCCCAGAGGAGAATCGCCGCGCTGCCATTGGCTGTCCCCGAAGCGGGAGTCAGGCGGATTGCAGCGTGACGGGGCCAGGCCGGAGAAGCAGGAAGCAGCCTACCGCGTCTTGCCGAGGCTCCAGAGTGAGAGGAGAGCCACGGAGTAGCAGAGAGAAGCAGCGCAAAACCCGCAGGGAGCCCCCGCCAGAGTAGCCCGGTAAGTGAGGAGGGCTAGGGGAGGCTCTGTGTGGCAGGGTGTCGCTGTCTTAAGCTCCTGGGAGGCTCCAACGTCGGGCCGCACTTGTTCTCGAGCCCCAGAGGGTGGGGCTCCACCGACGCCCGGCCAGTTCCTTTTTGTTGAGCCGCAGAGGCTCTTGTGTGGCAGCATTTCCTTCTCCTCGAGTCCCCGTGTGGGACTCCAACTACAGCGGCGCCGCACTTGGCTGTTCCCGAGTCCCCCGAGAGGGACTCCAACGTGCCCGCAGTTGTGTGCAGAGCCCCGAGGTTCCCGCCCCTATTTGATTCAGAGCCCCGAGAGGCTCAGCAGTGCCGCAGTTGGGTACGAGCCTGCGAGGCTCGAGTGCCAGTTCCTTGATTTAGAGCCCAGAGAGGCTCTGAAGGCATTTCATTGTTTCAGAGCGCTGAAGCTCTTACGTGCCAGTCTATTGGTTTGCGAGCCCGGAGAGGTTCTTGGGGGACACAGGCAGTTGGTCAGAGCCCAGTGGCTCCCACACTGTGTTGCCCTCACCATTGTTCTTGAGCCCACGTGGCTCCAACGTTGCCCATCAGTATTTACAACTGTCCAGCACTTAGTGGACAGTTGCTACGTTTAGGCTTGTGTTCCTGGCTGCCTTCGCAGCCTTCCCTGACATTTGGACTCAGGGCATTTCAGCCCTTGTGAGGCCAGTTGGCCTGAGGAACAGTTCTAGTGTTGTGCTACATGCACCCTGCGCATTGTGATTTACCTGCTTATGTGATTCCTGCGCAAATGTTCTACCTGCACCTCTGAATGTGTTTTAATGCCTCATGTGCAATGTGTTTATGTTATGTTGTTATGTTATGTTATTTGTTTATTTCTATAGCGCGCGGCTACTCAAAAAGAGTGTCCCGGCGCTTTATTGGAGAAAGAGACAAAACTGCAGCATACAAACATAACACCAGATAAAAAAACTAACAGAAGAGTGGGCCAGAGATTCACGGAAGACCGGCTACTGAGTGAACAGCCAAGTTTTAAGGCCTTTCCTAAAAGCCAGTAGGCTGGTGGCTCCCCGCAGGGCCAGTGGTAAAGAGTTCCATAGCTGAGAAGCCAGCAGTCCAAAGGAGCGGCCTCCGAGGCGCGCTTTCTTTACCCGGGGGACAACAGCAAGGTGCAGGGCTTCCGACCTCAGAGACCTGGTCGGATGATAAAAGACCAGTCTCTTTTGGAGGTACTTGGCTCCCTCCTTGTGGAGAGCTTTGTAGGCCAGGGTCAGCGCCTTAAAGGCGATCCTCTTGCGGATAGGAAGCCAGTGTAAAGTTGCCAGCAAGCCCGAGGCCCTGGAGCGCCTACTGAGGCCAAAGATTGCCCTGGCAGCGGCGTTCTGTACCACTTGAAGCCGCTGCAGCAAGTACTCTGGAAGGCCCAGGTAAAGAACGTTGGAATAATCCAACCTGGACCCAATCAGAGCCTGGACTGTCAGCGTCCTATGTTCCACGGATAACAGAGGAAGGAACCTCCGCAGCATCCTGAGGATGCCGAAGCAAATGCCCGACACCCCCAGGATCTGGGATTTCAAGGTAAGCCTGTTATCCATCTTCACCCCCAGATTCTTAGCAACCTGAGAGGAGCAGGACGGAGGGAACATATCCCGTGGCCACCAGGTCTGCCAATCTGGCTCTGTGTCGCACCCAAAGAAGAGTACTTCGGACTTGTCGGAATTGCACTTAAGGCTGTTTAGATGGAACCAGTGAAAAACAGCCCCAAGGCAATCCCGAATACTCTCCCCATCAAAGTCACCTCCTCTCTTACAAGAGAAGAGGAGCTGGGTGTCGTCCGCATAGGATACGATCTGGGCACCATGCGCCTCCACCAACGCCGCCAATGGGGTCATAATGATGTTAAAGAGGGTCGGGCTCAAAATAGAGCCCTGAGGGACCCCGACTCCCAGAGGCGGCATCACGGCGGAATCAGGCGGGGCCCAGATCGACTGCCGGCGGCCGGCTAGGAAAGAGGAAAACCAGTCGAACACCGTCCCCCGTAGGCCTATCTCGAAAAGTCTAGCGAGAAGACCATCATGGGGAACGGTGTCGAACGCCGCCGACAGGTCTAACATCACCAGCATGACTTTGCCCCCAGAGTCCAGAACCCCTTTAATGGTTTCCGAGACCTCCAGGAGCGCTGTCTCAGTACTGAGATGGGGACGAAAGCCCGATTGGGTGGCGTGCAGGATCTCATTAGATTCAAGAAAGTTGGAGAGCACGCCTTGGACGTGCTTTTCCAGAATCTTCGTGAGGGCCGGCAGCAGAGAGATGGGCCTATAATTGACCGGGGCCTTTATGTTTTATCCCCTTTGCTAAAAGTGACCTGCTTAGGTGATTGTTTATGTTCCTTCCCCTCTGTTAAAAGTGACCTGCTTAGAGGATTGTTTATGTATTACCTTTGCTAAATGTGACCTGCTTAGGTGATTGTTTAGGTTTCCTTCCCTTTGCTAAAAGTGACCTGCTTAGGTGATGGTTTTCCTTCTATAGGTCCGGATGATAAGGTCCTAGTTCCCTGCGTGATTTTCCTACAGTGTTTAGGGTTGCATAGGAGGTATTTACCCGTACCAGTGATTACTGGTTGTGTGCTACATTTACTACTTTGGTGCTACAGTCATTATATGTTTATGTGCTAACAGGTAGATTCCTCAAAGACCCGTTTTGCGAGTCTGTAATAGCGATTCATAAGGAATCGCTATTACAGACTCGCAAAACGGGATTCATGTAGGAATCGCAAAATTAAATGCGATTCCTACACATTCCATATTTGCGATTAGCAAATTGCTAATCGCAAATAAGGAATAACTCCCCATTCATTCTTATGGGCCAAAAGGCCCATAGGAATGAATGGGGAGTATTCCTTATTTGCGATTAGCAATTTGCTAATCGCAAATAAGATAGCGATTTAAAGGGTGCCAGGGGTGTCCAAAGGACACCCTGTAGCACCCCTTAAATGCAAATTCAAACAGGTGTTGCGCACACACATGTCCAAAGGACATGTGTGTGTGTAACATGCAAAAAAAAAAATGCACTAAAGTGCTTTTTACTATTTTTTCGCAATTTACCACGAAGTCAGATTTTGTGGTAAATTGCGACCAAATATTGTGAATTCGCAATTTCAAATAGGGTGATGAATTGCATTTAGGGAATCTCTATTAGAGATTCCTTAAATCCAATTCCTCGCAAATATGCGATTTCGCAAATAGCGTTTTTACATTTGGGATGATGAATCCCAAATGCAAAAATCGCACTCGCAAAGGGCCAGATTCTCAGAATCTGGCCCTTTGCGAGCGCAATTTCGTTTCATGAATCGGGCTGTAAGTGTTATACCTACAAGTATTATTTCTAAAAAGTGCCTACCCCTGACAGTGGTCCATGTGGCCCTGTCCTGTACATAATCCCTTGTAAATTCTGCCTGTGCCTGTTGCTGGGTGCGCGCGCAAACGCTTTACACATCGCCTCCGAGATTAGCCTTGCTGCTCGCGTCACGTTACCTAGAGGGTGAGCAGGGGTTATCTTGGTGTGTAACTCCCTTGCCCTGACCTTAGACATGGTGATCTCTGACTGACTTTGGCGTGAGCCTTGGCCAGCCGGGATCCCGGGTCTAACAATTACCATCACTACGGATGCTTCTCTCGAGGGCTGGGGAGCGCATCTTCAGGGCCTCACAATCAGCAGCAAGTGGACTGCTCAACAAAAGCGGTGGCACATCTACCGTCTGGAACTGAGAGCCATTTTTCTTGCACTCAAGGCGTTTTGTGCAATCATTCAGGATGCCAATGTGCTGGTGAGAACAGACAACACAACAAGCATGCACTACGTCGACAAGCAGGGAGGAACACGATCACTTCTCCTGTCCCAAGTAGCCCAAGACCTATGGGCATGGGCTTTAAAGCACAATATAAATCTTCAAGCAGTGCATGTTCCGGGAACAGAGAACGTCCTGGCAGACGCACTCAGCAGGACGACGGTCTCCACTCACGAGTGGGAACTGCACCAGCAGACAGTGGAGCGCATCTTTCACCTGTGGGGTCGACCAGACCTAGACCTATTTGCGACAAAGACCAACAGCAAATGCCAATTCTTTGCAAGCTCGATTAACAAAAGGGGGTGGTGATGAACAGAGTGTCTGAATTGAGCAGACCACTCTTACCCAGTCCAAAGATCAGGGCTTGATCCATCACCGTTATTTATCTCACTGCCCCATCCCAGCTCAGAACATGGCTATATGCAAATCAGTCTGTCCCTGGCCCAGTGCATCATGGGAACAGGGCAGACTAAACTACCAAGCCAATTCTTTACCAGAAAGGAGACAAGCTACCGGGGACCGGTTTCTGGCATTTCAGCCTCTTCGGCCCGGCTTGCTTGAATCCTGATGGAGCAGTGAGAAAGGGACTCATGTCTGAGTATACCCTGCCACACCTATAGTGGCCAAAATCGATTAACAAAAGGGGGTGGTGATGAACAGAGTGTCTGAATTGAGCAGACCACTCTTACCCAGTCCAAAGATCAGGGCTTGATCCATAACCGTTATTTATCTCACTGCCCCATCCCAGCTCAGAACATGGCTATATGCAAATCAGTCTGTCCCTGGCCCAGTGCATCATGGGAACAGGGCAGACTAAACTACCAAGCCAATTCTTTACCAGAAAGGAGACAAGCTACCGGGGACCGGTTTCTGGCATTTCAGCCTCTTCGGCCCGGCTTGCTTGAATCCTGATGGAGCAGTGAGAAAGGGACTCATGTCTGAGTATACCCTGCCACACCTATAGTGGGATGGTGCAGTGAGCTAAAAAACGGTGTTGGATCTAGCCCTGATCTTTTGACTGGGTGAGAGCTTTCTGCTTAATTCAGAGACTCTGTCCCTCACCACCCCTTTTTGTAAATTCTTTGCAAGCTGGCATCTCCACAAGGACTCTCAGGGGAATGCGTTTTTGATAGATTGGTCTCTGACATATGCGTACGCTTTTCCACCGATTCCACTAGTCCCCAAGGTCCTGCGGAAAATGAAGAAGGAACCGTGCCGACTGATTCTAATTGCTCCCAGATGGCAGCACCAGTATTGGTTTACAGAGTTCCTTCTTCTGTCGGAGTGCGAACCGATTCAGTTGAATCCAATCCCGAACTTACTCAGCATTCAGTACGGACAGGTTTACCATCCGGATCCAACATCATTGAGATTAGCGGCCTGGCGCCTGAGTACCCTGAGTTCGCCCACCTAAACATCCCAGAAGACTGCAAAGAAGTTCTGGCCAAGGCAAGGGCGCCCGATACCATAAAGACATACAGTCTTAAATGGAAGCATTTTTGCATATGGTGTCACTCAACCGGGGTTCGCCCTTTTTCAGCAAAGCCGGAGGAGATTCTGCCTTTTTTCCTGCAATTAGCAAGATCAGGCCTGTCTCACGCAACCTTGAAGGTTTTTCTGGCTGCGATCTCAAGGTATAGACAGGATGGGACCAATTCCTTTTACTCTACGAGGATTATACAACAATTCTTTAAAGGCCTCTTTAGATGTTCCCTCCAGTACGCCGTCCACCTCCTGCGTGGCATCTAAATGTGGTCCTGGCACAACTCATGCGTCACCCATTCAAACCAATCCACAAGGCCGACCTGAAATATCTCTCATGGAAGGTATCACTGCTGCTGGCTTTAACATCCTCCAGGAGAGTCAGTGATATCCAGGCTTTCACTGCTCACCATCCTTTCTTGCAGTTTACAAGTGACTCTGTAATGCTCCGCACTAATCCGAAGTATATTCCTAAAGTACCTTTGGATTTCCACCTAAACGAACCTATAATTCTAAAGTCATTCTTTCCTAACCCGCAAACACCGGCGGAAAGAGCTTTGCATACGCTGGACGTTAAAAGGTGTCTTAAATTCTATCTGCAGAGAACATCCGCTTTGCGCAGTTCTGACCAACTATTTATCACCTACGGTGCAATTCGTAGGGGGCAGGCAGGTTCTAAACAGACTATTGCAAGATGGATATCTACTGCCATTTCCTTTTGCCATGCACAAGCAGGACGACCGTTGCAAGCAGCTCCTAGAGCGCATTCTACTAGAGCAATGTCATCATCTACGGCCTTATTTGCTGGAGTCCCTCTTCAGCAGATCTGCAGGGCGGCTACTTGGGACAGTCGCCATACATTTACCAGACATTATTGTCTGGAGGCAACCAGCGAGACCGATACTTCTGTGGGTCGAGCAGTTCTACGGAATCTTTTCAACTAAGGTGAGCCTCTGTTTCCCACCTCCTTTTACTGCTGTCAGACACTTCCTATGTTCTGTTTTACACATGCTTACATGATTGCACTCTGCTATGCTTAAAATGATACGTGTATTTTCAGTTTGCACTGTTATATGACTTATATTCTGATAAGCTTGACTATCATTGGCGTCTGCCTAGCACGGATATGTACTGCTAGCTACTCTGATTCAGGCATGTGAATCTATGAAAGACACCCCTAATACTGGAGAAGAACAACAGTTACTTACCTGTAATCTGTGGTTCTCCAGTATTGGTGTCTTTCATAGATTCACATGCAACCCGCCCACCTCCCCTCAGAGGCTTTTAGGCTACATTGGTTTACCTTCACTCCTTGCGAGAAAATCTGAGAGCCTGAGCCTCTGGGAAGAACCTTTTGGCGGGTGCTGGCGCCTGATTGGCTGTAGTTTGGACTATACAAAATGACTAGGATAGTCATAGGTGTGGAAGTTTTTTCTACTGTAGCTTTGGCTACTTTACTTCCTGGTTTGTTTTTATTGGTATTTACTATATATTTATGGCATATTATTGCTTTTTTATGTACCGTGGGACTCCCATTCCGACGACGGGGAATGATTCATGCATGTGAATCTATGAAAGACACCAATACTGGAGAACCACAGATTACAGGTAAGTAACTATTGTTCTTTTTATGAGTAGGCAGTGGTCCGTGGAAGCACGGCCTGCTCGTAAAAAGATTTGTTTTCCATTCTCAAAGGGGAGGACGTCCCTTGGGGACCTCTTTCCATTTCCGAATGGGTTATCACTTCTTTCAAGGAGTCGGTAAAATTGGAATGTTTTGCAACCATAAATCGGTCTAGAAACATTCATATCTCCCATTCAGATTCGGTATATGGAAGGGACGCCCTCCACACGTCCCTTCCGAATACCAAATTGCAAACACAAATTGCGATGTGGTAACATGTTACCGAATCGCCCTTTGTGTTTTGCACCTATGTAAAAGCTTTTTTGCAGTCAGAATCGACCCCATCATGACCGCAAAAATGGATTGTCATATGATATGGCCCAAGAGGCAACAATATGATCACAAGGCTGTAGTTTTTCCTAAAACTCCGCCATTGTAGTGAGAGCTCCTATGCTTGCATCCATAGAACCTAGATGTTATAGAATGTCAAGGTCAAGTCTGTCAGATCCGATGTTCACTTACTTCATAGGAGGCTTGTACGTAACTCAGCCGGCTGCATCAGAAGGCCTAAATCCTGATGAAACATTCCTAAGTTCCTGTCCTGTTTTTATGAATTTCACATTTGAGGCCTGTAAATGGACTATGATAGTGCCTTTCATTACAATGTAACGAATGCAAAGCACTTCCCATTGCTTCTCTGACCCGTGTAGGCTCGGCTGTCAAAGCTTTATCTTTTAGATGTATATTCGCCCGTGTATCTGCTCCATATACACTTTGGTTAATGGATTGGCCACGGGGTACCAACTAATTCCACTCTTATTCCGTTTATCAAAGACTATTGTGTTGACTTACTCCCATGCAGCGCCCGCCATGTATGATACATTACCCATACGTATTGTTACCTAGGATATTTAAACCATTGCGTTGACTTGCATCAATACAGCGCTCGCGCTGCTGAATGCTTTCGCCCACATGTTACCATCTAGTTCTGCTTTCATTCAGCCAGGTTTGCGCCATTTTGTTTGACTTGCTTCTGGTACAATGCTCATCCTGCTTAATGCATCGCCCACAGTTTACCTACCAGCTGTCTCGAATGGAGCCGCGCTCCGACGCTTGAAATGGCTGCTCCGCACTCCACAGTTCACATGGAATGAATAAGGACAGCTGCACCTTAAACATGCACACGTCAGGTGATGCTGGCAGGTACCTCTCTGTTTTGGATAGGAGCAGGGGCGAGTGTATGATGATTTCATGCATGCTGTTCCTCGTTCAGAAAAATAGAATCATTTTACAAGCTGAAGGTTTCCGCTTATGATTTTTTTTAATTACTCATTTGATGGAATTCCCAAAAATCCAATGTGCTACTCTACTCACAGAAATCTATTAAAAACACGAACATTTTCATGCGTACATTCACGCCTAGTCCAGCTTTTTTCCCCGCTGATTTGTGATTAAATTGAAAATGCACGGTAACCTACTTATTTTCATTTCCCCTCCACATGAGAAAATAGTTCCAGGTGGTAGGAATTATTAACACACTTACTCAAGCTCTTTTAGGCAATAAAGTTAATTGTGTAGATCGCAGGGGTTGGAACTAGGGTGCAGGGGTTCAAAGGGATAATGGTCAATAGAGGGACCTATCAATGTTGTCTTTACTGTGTAGAATTTGGTTGGCATTCAAATACAGAGTCCAAATGCCTGGCAGTGTCTTCTGACAAATTGCTTCTTATTGTATTTCTTTAACACGGGGCCGTGTTTACTTCTCCCTTCTCTTACTGCAAAGTGAGTTAATTTTGCAACAAGTCACAATCCTCCTGGGGTTTAGAGAGTGCGAACGGAGAAGGCTGCAATATGTCAAATGTTTTCGAACTCACAACAAAAGTGAAATACTCGTGAATGGACTTAATACATGTTTCAAAATTTACCAGCAGAAAGTACAGCGCAAATAAGGAGATTTTGTTTTTACTAATTCTAAATTGTGATGCTATAAAGATGTTAAAAGGATCAAGCCAAACCAGAAACTTTAATTGGGTGATAAATATGCACAGAAACGACAAGTTATTGCTTGTGCGCCATATAAGCTTAATAGTAAAATGCATGACATATTGCAAATTTGATGGCTATTTCAAGAGGACATTTCAATGGGAAATGTCTACTTTGTACATGGTAGTGTTCTACCACGCCATGCTTTACTCATATATTTGGGACAGTGTGCTTCCAGTGCGCCACTGGACACACAGTACAACGCTACCATACTCCTGCTGAATAGATATGGCTCATTTGCTTCACTTGACGTTTAAGTAGTGCTTTGATTCTGTAAAAACCCTGCGACTTCGGTGACGTAACATTAATGACAAAAACATTAAGGTGATGAATGTCGAGGGAACTTTTTATTCCAATGTGTATCTTGTGTTATCATTCATTGTGCTGTACATTTGTTTTTGTTAAGATTTGTTATCTGGGCATTTTCTTTAGTTTATTTATAGGGGAAGGATGTGTTGGTTTGGCGTGCCACTTGGGCTATGTCCAGGTGACAGGTGGAATGTCGGGGTTGGGAACTTCTAGGACGGGTGGTTGGCGAGAGCTTGAAGGGACACGAGTGGTGTGATGTGCTGGTGGCAGCTTCTACTAAAAGAAAACTTTTCAACTTACTTGGTGCCTGACTCCTCCTTTCAGAATGGAATTCTGGAATGAATCTCGGCCACTGGCAATCTCTCTGGACACATCCCAATCCATAGTTTTTCGCCCACCATGCCACCTCAGTTTGGACCCAGCCAGATGCAAACCAGCTCCTTATGGGAAAATCTAGCTTGAACTACTAGGCCATGTCCTCCTTGAACCGGAACACAAGCAACCCAGGACCGCTTTCGCCCTAGCATAACATCGATGGCAGCACCTCCTCTCTGAAAATTGTTCCAGCTTAACTGCCAGATTGTGTGCGGAAACCATTGGGAATATTCAGAAGCATCCAAACACTTGCAATTCTTTTTCCCCAACACTCTTTTTCATCTAAATTAAATTTAGATGCATAATTTTCGACATGGCTTAATCTGGTATGGTTACATTGTGGAATTATGAATCTGAAAATAAAAGTGCACATATATAGGTTCACAGAAATGTTTTACTTTACATCGGTCATTAAGAGATGGTTTCTAGGGAAACTGTCTTTGTAGAGTCTGTGGCAACACTACTTTCTGAGAGTGGTCAATCTAGGGAGTTATTTAGAGTTCATTGCAAAAAATCAACATCCACTCCTCTGGTGCAAGGAGGTCTAGATCAGAAGAAGAAATAGGGAAGAGGAAGCAGCCTAACAGCCAGGGCGGTCGATCGTATATCTTGGAAACTGAGTTTGAGGTTCGGCAAAGATGCTCAACATCCTGTGATTGTGCTCAAATCACTTAATCTCCCCGTGCCTAACAAAAATGAATGTGTCCTGGTGTAACACAACTGGTGCTCATGTAAGGCGCTCGGAAATCTGATACCTTCATCAAGTTTGCGCTATATAAAACTCCCCAAAAAATAATAATACTAACCGCAATGCGATTTGCTTCTGTTTTGTACGCTATACATATACAGACATTTTCTCGATTTTCTAAGAGCTGGTAATAAAGGTGCTCACAATTTTTGTTCCATTCTAAATCATTGTTATTGTGAAAAGGACATGTTAGACTTGACTGCCTTAGGGTTTGTCCTTCACCCCCAACGTTTTGACTTTCTCCTCCACTTTTTCTTACTTAGTTTTTGCTGGTATTAGGATTGTGTGCACTTTACCACTGCTAACCAGTGCTAACGTGTGACTCTCCCCTAAACATGTTAACATTGGTTCACCCCCAATTGAAATATTTAATTTGCTCATAAGTCCCTAATAAAGTGATACCCCCTCTACCCAGGGCCTGTAAATTAAATGCTAATAGTGGGACTGCAGCACTGATTGTGCCATCCACTTAAGTAGCCCTTTATCCATGTCTCTGGCATGCCATTGCAAAGCCTGTGTGTGCAGTTTACAATACTTTACACTGCCATGTCGACCTGGCAAAATAAACCTTTTGCCAAGCCCAAACCCTAACTTTTTAGGTCTCGGACTAGCGAAGGCTGCATTTGCGCAGCCTCGTCGAGACTTTATGTCTACAGTACGGGGGCTTAAACCCGCCCCTCTTCTCCATTGGCTGGCCTCGTAAATGCTGGCCAGCCATTGAAGGAGAGAGGAGTCACTCTGTTTAAGCCCCGTCTTTTTCACATTCGGGGGCGTGTTTTTTCGCTTCTTTCTGTTTTCTTTCTCTCCTCTTCCCATTGGCTGGAATTTTACATTCCAGCCAATGGGAAGAGGAGAGAAAGAAAACCACACCCCGAATGCAAAAATGACCGTGCTTTCTCCGAGGCATTTCTGGTTCGCCTCGGAGAAAGATGGTGGTGTTATGGCGTGGTCCGCTTTCCTGCAGGAGCTACTGAGGGTAAGTATCTGCCCTCTAGTGATGCTTGTTTGTTTTATTCACTTGCCCGTCCTCCAAAAAGGCGGATGTGCTTTCCCTCACTCTGTGCCCCTGAACATTCTAGCAGCAAAGCAGACAAAAAAGGGGGCACTCTCAAACTAAACTGCCTCCGCTGCTTCTCGCCTTTCTTGCCGGTTTCCCCAGGTCGCGGTAGCAGTAGCCCCTGGCACTTACCGTCTTTTCTTCGTGCTTCCGGACGGAGGAAAAAAACTCTGTGCCCCTTCAGGGGCCTTTAAGGCAGGCCTGAGACTGCCCCGCTCCTTGCTTCGGCGCGTGTTCTTCCTGGATGCGGCTTCCTCACTTGGTCCGCTAGTGCCCCCGGGCCGTTTCTCCTGCGTTCTTGTCTGGAGCCCAACACTAGCTCCTTCCCAGTTTTTACTCCTCTCCGCTCAACAGGGGGTACTAGAGAGCTGTGCGTTTGTGCACTGGGGGTTACTAGTGAGCTGCCTGTTTGTGCAGGGGGATTACTCATGAACTAATGCACACTTCAGCCCAGCTTGCTTGAATCCAGTGGCAAAGTGAGCAAGGGACTCACATCTGAGCCGGGCTGAAGAAGGATGGAATGCCAGAAACCGGTCCTCGGAAGCTTGTTTCCGGTCCAGGGAAGACATGGCTTGGCAGTTCGGGCCGGACTGTTCCCATGAGGCAAATGGTCAGACTGATTTGCATATAGCCATGTTTGAACTAGGGTGGCAGAGTGTGCTAAAGGACGGTGATGGATTAAACCCAGATCTTTTGACTGGGTGTGAGTGTTTGATTGATTCAGATGCTCCGTCCATCACCACCCCCTTTTGTACCACTTTTAGAAAGTTGGCATTTTCCTCCTTTAGCCATTTGGAACTTGCTGCCTGTCTCTGATCACATGTCTGCGGTGGGTGACAGTTGAGCTTTGCGTATTCCTCCTAGAAGGCCACTTGATGGGCCATCCTGGCAGGATGGGAGGGAGGAGCTGGACCCAGCCTCACTTACACCTGAATAGACAGTGTTCTGTTCCAACACAAAGTGTTGCATACTCCCCTGTAGCGAGTCTGGAGCCAGGCCAGAAAGGGCAGGACCTCTGTGTGCTTCAGCTGCCTGTCTTTATTGTCTACACCACGTCAAAGGCCCAACTGGGTATAAGTACTGGAACTCTAATGCCAACACTTCAGTACACTTCTGGACCTATGAAAGCTCTGTCAGGAAGAAGGACTAACATGCTGCTGTTTTGCTGTACTCCTGCCTTGCTGTGCTGACCTGCTGCCTTCTGTCCTCTTGCCTGGGCGAGGGGACTGAACCTCATTCACTTGAACCCAGAGTGACTTCAAGGGCTAGGTTTCTGGCCTTCTGATTTGAAGTCTTGGGTACAAAATAGACTTTCAACACCCCTGGTTCGGCACCTACTACTCTCCCATCCATGAGTCTACCCTGCCAAGTGGTGCCACCTTAGTCCTGGACACTTGGAAGTGGGCCTAAGGTGCTTCTTCAGCGTAACAGATGCATCCTCTGCTGAGTGACACATCCCTGGGCTGAACAGGCGCATCTCCTCAGCTGAGCGGCACATCTTAGAGCAGAACCGACGCATCACTGCTGTTGCATGGATTGGACCTTTCGCAAAAGCCTCACATTGCCGCTGCATCAACCATCTGGGACTAACGCATCTTCCTTGGAACCAACACTGTGTGACGCTCTCTCATTGACAGCAGCCTCGGTGATGAACCTCTGCATCACAGCTTCACAGCTTGTCGGAATCGACACATTGTCTACATTGTGCCTCGCAACCTCAACACCACCCTTCGCATCCCAAGCCCCGTCAACGGAATTATCAATGCCGACGCATCTGAACCTCACGCCGCAGCCTCATCGCATCTTAGAACCAACGCATTGCCTCTGCTGCATGAGACATCTTCAACACAGATCCACGCAAGCGCTCCCAAACCAGGATTAAGGTACTTTGGTTCAACTGGCATAACTGGGCATCTTTAGCATCCCACGCTCCGTCACGATTGGCCTGAACTTTTGACTTTGTCCCGATCTGGCGTGACCAGATATCCCCAATATCGCTTTTTTGCTTCTTGGTGCTATTTTCCACTTTAAACTTTACAATTCAATATCTCTAATTCTACTTATTGGATTTTTGTCATTATGGTCTTGTTTTATTTATTTAAAAAATAGTTATTTTTCTTACTTGTTGTGGAATCTTGGTGTGTGGTGTTTTCACTGTTGTTCTATTTGGGAAGTGTTGCACAAATACTTTACACACTGCCTCTAAAGTTAAGCCTGACTGCTCTGTGCCAAGCTACCAGAGGGTGAGCACAGGTTAATTTAGGATTTGCCTGCCTCTTGTTCTGATTAGGATTGTGGTTGTTGCTTGCTTAGGGTTCATACCCCAGTCAACCACCAACCCAGTTGTAACATTGCACAAATGTGATCTTTGCCTATGTTAGTAACATTGCCAGGATCTCAATGAGGCCTTAAAACTAACCAAAGAATCACTGCAATGTTATAGCCATATAGTCCTCGTTTTACAATCAAGAAGGATTTCTTTCTAACATTTAAAACTTGGGATGTATACTAGAAGGTCTTCTGGTTCTGGGTCTCAAAAATGCACTATTCTCCAACTCCAGAAGGAAACGTGGATCCTGGCTTACGTGTCGCATATTGCAGGCATCGTCCATAGCTTAGCTCCTATCTATTATCTTTTTTCTACTCTTATTTGTTCCGAGAGCGTTTAAGAGGTGGTTTGCAGGTTCCTCCTATTTTGCTGTGTCTCTTTCCACATCTTTCCATCTGTCTTCGGCTACTGGCCATTTTGTAGCCTTTATATCAGTTCTCTCAGGGCAGTGTTTAGCAGTTTCTTTGGCAAAACGTGCAATTTTTGGAACCTCATTCCTAATGTTTCATTTAACTGGTCCCTGATTTGCAAGATCTCGCTGGCAACCGTTACTGTATGTGATGGTTTGACCTTACTTACTATGTCTGATACAAAATTTCTGTCAAGCCGTCCCTTCTGACCAACCCAGCAGCACCCTGTCACAAGGCTTCTTTTACTAGCTTTATGTTGGAATTGTGAATCCCAACAAATATCTTGCCAAGAATATATATATTTTTTTTATAATGTTTTTATTAAACATAAACAAGAAATACAAATAACAAGACCATTATGCCATGGACGTCTGCGAAATAAAGTCGGCGAATGTGGGTTCCAGCAATACAGAATCATGAAGGAGTTGAATAAGTGGGCTCATGGTGCCTCAATGTCCTCACATTTTGAATCTATTTCTGGCGGTGTACAAATATTTCCTCAGTAAGCATTCCAGACATCTCAGACCTTCCCCCATTTACGGGGCCTCCCTCTGGCCACATAAACAGCTCTCTCCCGAAACATACACCAATCAAGGTCTTCCATCCACTTCCCAATCTGGGGAGTTCGACAAGCACCCCATAGTTGTGCGATATTTCGCTTAGCAATCATACAGGCAAGAGTGACCCAAAGCTTGCCATGACTCGTGAGGTCGGAAGGCTCCCATACATTAAGTAAACAGCGGCGTGCTTCAAGTGCAATCTCTACACCCCGCACCTCACTCATTTTCTCATGGATCTCGGTCCAATAGTTATGAATCTCTGGGCACTCCCACAAAATATGCATAAAGTTACCAGTCATACCACAACCCCTACGACAATCTGCATTTGAGGCAAACCCCATGCGACACAACCCAGGGCCCATGGTGTAGGACCGGTGAAGGATCCTAAGCTGCACCAGCCGAAGTCTCATGGAGATCGCCACTTCCTGAGGGGAGGATACAGCCTCCACCCAGTCCTCATCTTCCAAGACCAGACCATCCGCAACCCATTGTTCCGGACCTTCACCAGGGGATCTTCTGTGTGGTTGACCAACTTCTTGTAAACCAGGAAAATCGCCCTGGTGGGAAGATACCCATCCAGGATTCGATCCTCCAGCGGAGAAGCCTCCGGAGGCTTCACATCGCGTGGGACGGCCGCTGCCAGCGCATGCTTGATTTGCGAATAGCGGTATCGCTCGCTCTCATTCAGCTGGTGTCTGGTCTGCAATTCCTCAAAAGTCAATATCCCGTTCTTGCCCCATATATCACGGACCTGCGAGATACCGATCAGGTCCCAGCGATCGAAACCCTTTGACTTCCACAAGGCTACCCAGAGCTTCCGAGTTCCATAATGGTGTGGCCATCGTTATCTTGCCCTCACATTTAAGAGCACGGTTGGCCTCATGCCACGCCTGCACCGAAGCCGACGCCGGACCCAACAAAGGAAACCTGCCTCGCCTAGCATACAAAATCCGGGTGTACTCGCCCCCTGGCAACTGGTCACGATCCATGGCGAACCCGGGGTCAGCCGGGGAGCCATAATTCGCATGATTGATTGGAGCCAGCTGGGAGGCCCAATAATATTTCCTAATACTGGGCAGTCCTATCCCACCGTCATACCAGGGCAACATCAGTTTGGATAGCGCGATCTGCGGCTTCCCAACCCAAAGAAGCTGACGCTGCAAAGATTCTATCTCGTTAAAATAGGAGGGGGCACGGGATCAAAAAAGTTCTGCAAAACATATAAAAACCGTGGTAGCGCCATCATTTTAATTAGAACCGCCCGACCCAGTAGGGAAAGCGGCAGCTCCTTCCATTTTGCAATATCCCGGTGGAGTCTGGCCAGGGAGGGAACCAAATTAGCCTCGAAACGCGTCTTGGGATCCAGAGAGATGAAAACTCCAAGGTAGCGGAAGCCCACCAGTTCTATTTTAACCTGACAATTCTCCGGCACTCTAGGGGGGGTCACCGCTCAACACAAAGAGGACCGACTTCTTCCAATTAATGGCGAAACACGAATATCTCCCATAGATCGCCAAGATATCCATGAAAACAATTAGGGACTGCCGGGGGGAGGTCAAATACATAAGGATATCATCCCCATATAGCGAAATTTTGTCCTCCCACTCCGGAGTCCACCGCAACCCTTTGATCGATCTATCCCATCGCACCCAAGCCGCAAGCGGCTCCAAGGCTAGGGCAAACAAAAGTGGCGAGAGGGGACATCCCTGCCGGGTGCCCCTCCCTAGCTGAAAGTCACCGGACTTGTGATTGTTCACCACAACCCGGGCCAACGGAGCCAAGTACAGGAGACGGATCCATCGTATAAATTCCGGGCCAAACCCGAGTTTCTCCAGTACCGCAAAAAGATAAAACCATTCCACTCTGTCGAACGCCATAGTGCCGTCCAACGACAGAAGTACCTCAGGCTCATGAATGCGAGCGGAACCCGCCACCATCCCGTGAAGTCTACGAAGATTAATAGCAGTGTTGCGGCGCGGCATAAAGCCGGACTGGTCCGGATGCACCAGCTCAGATATGACCTTCACCAACCGATTCGCGAGGAGCTTGGCCAGAATCTTAGGCTCCGCATTTAAGAGAGAAATTGGGCGGTAGGAGGAGCAATCTAAACGAGGCTTGCCTTTTTTATAGATCACAATAATATTAGCGATACGTTGGTCATAAGGGAGTACGCCATTTTCCCGGCACTCGAGATACATAGCCTTCAGGAACGGAGCCAGGTGGTCCGCATGAAGTTTATACTACCGTTCGGGCCCGAGGCTTTCCCAGAGTGAACCCCCCTGATTGGCATTGCGACCTCGTCATTTGTTATGTCAGAATCCAAAAACTCCCTGTTCTCGGCCGATAAAACGGACATTGGGATGTCTCGGATGACCTCCGCATTCTCTTCCACCGTGAACAACCCCACTGAAGTATAGACCTCCTCATAATAACGGGCAAACTCGTCCACTATGAGCTGCGGGTCCATCATGACCCCCGAGCCCGCGATCTGCTGCTCAGGCACCAGACGCGACCCCCAGTCACCCCTCTCCAACCATGCAATAAGTTTCCCGGCCTTATCGCCGTGTTCATAAATTCTGCTTTGGGTGTTAGCGTGTTGCTCTCTCGCCCCATCGCGCGCCAAGCGTTTGCACTCGTCTCAAAGGAGACCAAGGCGGTGAATATCCCCTGGGTCCCCAGTGGTGGAGACCTCCCTTTCCAAGGCAGATAGCTCTTCCTCGATCCTGTCAATTTCCGCCCTATTCTTCTTCTTCCCGAGATTAGGGAGAGAGCCTCCCCCCTGACTACAGTTTTGTAGGCCTCCCAGATTGAGCAGTCGGAGTCAACCGTCCCTGCGTTCTCACGGAAGTAGCTATCAGTTGCACGCACCAGCTCTTTTTTAGTAACAGGGTCTCTCAACCGCCAAGCGCTAATAGGGGCGACCCTAGCCACATCGCTTGGACCGACTTTCAGTTGCAGCCAGATCAGCGAGTGATCAGACACTCCTCTGGCGAGATGACGTATTTCCTGAACAAACATTGTCTGCGACGCAGGCATTAACACATAGTCAATTCTGGAAAAAGAGTGGTGCGCTGCTGACACATGTGTACTCCAAGCCACCGGGGTGCCGGAGTCTCCAACCATCGACCATGCCTATTCCGGAGACAAAATCCGGCAACCATCTACGAGAGGGCAGTCACATACGGGAGGGGGCACCTAGGCAGCTCCCCATCCATGACCGCATTGAAATCACCCTCTATTACCATGATGCCAAGGGGTAGCGACAAGAACACCCTGCTCAGATCACGAAAGGTGTCTGTCTGCAGTGTGGGAGGAACATATACAGAGAGGAACGTGATCGTTCTGCCCTCCCAGAGTCCCGAGTCGCCGACATAGCGGCCTCGGTTATCAGACCAGGTAGCGTGTATAGTGAGCGGAAAGGAATTTTTAACCAGTATCCCCACCCCTCTGGAGCCCGAGGTAAAACCGGCATGAGCAACCAACTTATACCCTCCTCTATGTAGCGCCATACATCTCTTTCCCATAAGATGAGTCTCCTGGAGTAAGACCACATCCGGTGACCGGCGCCTGATCAGCTGCCCCACCATGGCACGTTTGATCTTGTCTCCCAAACCATTCACGTTCCAACTGAGAACGGACACTCCCAAGCCCAATCTAGCTGAAGCCATACACACCCCCGAGAATTCTGAAGCATACCATGACATCCATTGCAAGCACAGGTCATAAACAAAACACAAATCAATAAACAAAAGACCCCCCAACCCCCACCCTGCACCCATGCATGCAACTTTTGCACATCCCCAACTAGCAGTGTGCCTGCCTCCCCTGATCTAACTATGAAATCTAAACGTAGAAAACGGAGGAGGACCTTACAACAGGACACCAACCTCCACCATCCCAACCCGCATACAAACCCCACCAACCATGTCACATACGGAAAACCCCAAAAATATTAGCAATGTCAGTGGGGAAAAAGAGATCGCCCCGAACAAACCAGCGCTCCAGCCACCATAGTCAATTGACACGATCAAAATGGGATCATTGTTCCTCGTTGTCCATCGGGGTGTCCGCCTCCCTGCCCGGCCCATGGACTCTGTCCAGCCAGTCCGCTGCAGCATCCGGATGATCAAAGAACCAAGCTTTGCCGTCGCGTTCTATCTGGAGGCGGCCAGGAAACAGCATAGAGTACTTGATTTCCGAGGCGCGCAACCTTCTCTTAATATCCATGAAACCCTGCCGCTGTTTCTGGACTGCCTGGGTAAAGTCAGGGAAAAAAAGCAAGGACTTGTTCTCGTATGCCAAAGGTCCAGAGGATCTTGCAGCCTGCAGAATAGTGTCTCGGTCCGAAAGTTCAGAATGCGGACAATCATAGGACGAGGAGGTGCCCCCGTCTTCGGGTGTCCGCCGGGGACTCTGTGGGCTCTTTCAAGAGTAAAAAAGTTACTGAGGCCCTTGGGTTTTAGATGATTCAGGATGAGATCCTCCACAAACCGATCCAGGGCCTGTCTCTCCGATCTCTCCGGTACGCCGAGAATGCGGACGTTATTGCGCCTCGCACGTCCTTCATATTCGTCCAGCTTACGGGCAAACTGAGTCCGAGACACCTTCAGTTCTCTCACCTCTCACTGGAGTTCCGACACATTGTCCGTGAGACTCGATGTTTTGATCTCGAGTGACTTGACCTTCTCTGAGGTTTTAGTCCAGTCAGGTCGGATTAAGCCCACCTCAATAGTCACTGTGTCCAATTTGCAGTCCATCCTACCGAGGGAAGACTGGATCCCAGTGATCGCTGCCATCAAGTCTTTTAGTGTCGGATCCGCCCCAGATGGGCTCCCCTCCTGGCCACTCACTTTGGCATGTTTCTCGTCCACCGGGGAGCCTTTGGAGAAACTATACTTTTCCAGTCTATTGGACTGAACCGGTCTGGTAGACCTCGATGATTTCGGAGGTAGCTTTTCGGGGTCCCCCCTCGCCGCCATTATCAAATTCTGCACTGCCACCAACTCCGCCACCCGAGCTAGGCCAATGCTTCACAAAGTCAATCGAAGCAATCATGTGTTGCTCCGTACTGGCAGGGGTGCACTGCGCAAGAAAGTTTGAGAGGGGAACCCCGAGGCCCAGCAGATGCGACACGACTTCCGTGGATCGAGTGCCATCGCGCACTTCCGGTTCCACTCGCCATTGTTGTTAAACTCCAAAGCGGGCAGTGCCACATGCAGGGTCCCGGTGGCGCTCCCTGTAGGCCCAAAAGTTCCAGACGGTGGATTTAAGTCATCAGAGCGCCCAAATTGTTCGGAATTGCGCCCAGTGGCTCAGGCGCCCGCCCCCCACCCGATGGAAGGGACGGGGCTCGGGATAATGTGCCGGATGGCAAGTCAGGATGTGGCAGCCGGCGGAGCCGATGCTTAAGCGACCAACTTGGTCGCTGGCGCGGCTCCTCCCCCTGCCTTTTACATTTGTTTAAGATCTGATTGTATTTTTTCCCCCGTAAATTCTTGCTTAAAGTGGATTACTGATAATCTTGGTATAGCAGCATTTGATTATATTTATTGAGGACATACACATACACTTTCTAGACTGAAGAACCACACTAGAATAAATTCTAGAGCCACATAAGGGGTTTTATTATTGTGATTTTCATCAATAAATGCGCAGGAACGTAATTTGCCACAAGTGATATATTACTAATGTCTCACGAATGCAGGTTTATAGTAGGTGACCAAACAATCCCCTTGATAACACTACTCTGGCTTGTTTTGCAGCCAAAGGACGTTGCTCATTTTTGGGAACTGGGAGGTGGAACTTCCTTATTGGATCTTGTTGGCATTCCAATAACCACTGAGAAAATAAGGTAAGTTCAAATCGTCGAGATATGATTTTTTTGTATTTTACCTAATATACTTTAAGCTTAAGAAGCATGGGAAAATTAAGTACCTTCAATGTTCTCTGTTGAAAGGAGTTCAGAAGACTAAATGAAAACACATATCTGATAAATTCTAGCAAGCCACATCTGAAACACTTTGGCTGACAGTGTGGTTTACTACTATTTCTATAGTGCAGAGATCGTAGCTAATTTTGTTCTCATTAAATGCCGACATTGCCCATATATAATTTGTTCGAGTTATAGCCTGCAAGTTAGTAAGTATACCTTTTGACTTTTTGAAACTTCGAAGAGTGTTTCATCATTACAGGGGATTTAAATCCTTTGTAGAGAGGAGTAGTGCTCTGGTCTAATGGTTAAACAGCAAACTCCGGATCTAGGAAATGTTTTATGCCTCGTTTAAAGGTGGATGAAAGTGGAAAATCCTTCTAAAAACACGGATGTCTCTACAGCTCTTCTCTGTCTTTCTGTACCTCATCTAGAGACAGGGCCAACATTGTTCCTGATGGCGGAGCCACCACTGCCTCTATGATCTGAAAAGTGGCATCATAAACCCCCCACTTTAGCAGCTTGAGCAGAGGTTGGGTTACACTGGGCAGTTGTAACAAAAAAGCTTTCCAAATGTTGTTTACTGCTTCTATCACTTTGAAAAAACCGGTCTCCAAACATAAATACCACTGCAAGAAAATAATATGGTGCAGCTATGTGGTGTAGGACCAAATGAAAGAAGGAAGAAAGGAAGGAATGTAGGGTGGGAAGGAGGCAAGAATAGAAAGAGAAAAAGATGGGTGAATGGAGATGGACGGATAGGCCGAAGGACGGGTGGCTTGGAGAGATGGATGAGTGGAGTGGGAGCAAGGGAGGATGGCTGGAGTGAAGGACAGATGGAGTGGATGGAATGAAAAGAGGCTTTAGAGAAGGATTAGTTAAAGGGATAATGGGCAGATAGATGAATGGATGGCTAGAAAGGTGAAAGATGGAGAGCATAGATTGAAAAAGGAAGGCTGGTTCTAGAGACAAGTAGATGAATGGATGATGGAGAAATGGAGAGAGGAAAGGGTGGGCGAATGGAGAGAAGGATGGATTCTGGGGTGGAAGGGTGTAGAGAATGCATGGAAGGAAAGATGGAGAAGTGGACAGATAGATGGAGAGGAAGACGCTGGAGGTAGGATGATGGAGAGAACCAAGGAAGGATGAATGCAGAGATGGATGATTGTGTTGAGAGAAGGATGAATGTATGAGGAGCAGGGAGGATGAATAGAGACAACGATGGGTGGATCAACAAATTAAAAACTTTGCTGAAGAAATATGCCACTGTGGAGATTCCACCATGCCTCCAGTGCATGCAGAAGCTTTCAATAGCTGCCAATCGAACAGTGCGTATTATTCAAGAGCCTATGCTTATCACACACTTTTTTTATTGGCACAGCTGCCTTTTGATTGACTGAACGCTTGGGTATGATGTACGAAACTATAATTCTGTTATTCGAAATAGCGATTATTAATGAATCGCAATTTCCGAATCTCAAAAGAGTATTTACATAATAGTGCGTGCATTAGCAAATTGTGATTTCTTAATATTTGCCATAGCTTAATACCGATTTTCAATCTGCTATTCAGTATGCATACTAAATTGCAAATATTTAAGTCACAGATTGCAAATGTTGCCACCACAATGAGTAATGACATCAGACAGAAAGTGTCTTGGAAACATTCATTTTGAGCCTATGTGAGGAGCACACCTTTCTGTTTCTTCTGTTGAACCTTGAAGGGCAAAGGAATGTCAAGCCAGGAGCAACACGAGGAGGCTGGGTGGGAAAGAAAATTAAAATGTAGGTACCAGAAACCTGAAATTTGGGGGAAGAATGTGTGGCCGAAAATGATAATGTATTTGGAAAGGCATCACTTACAGTGGAAGCGGCAACTAAAAATGATTTGTAGGCTTGTCGAATACTTAATTAATGCTGTGGCTAGGGTCAACAACACGAGTGTGGCAGAGGCATGTGTACGAATGATCCTCCAAGGCTCAAGACCTAAGGAAAAATTGCCAAACGTAGACCGAAGGCTGCACCCGTAGGTGGAGGACCACGGGCTGCAGCACTGCCATCTGCAATGAAAAAAGAATAGAATTTACTTTGCACCTGAGGCAGAAGTTTCAACAATTGACACATCAATTCTAAGACATAAACAATAAGTATAATAAAACAAAACCTTTATTTTAAAAGGTTTAAAACATAATTAAGGCAGCTGTAACACACACCTCAGCCTGCCCCTACCATTGTCCAAGTAGCCAGAATGGCACCAATTTCATGGAGGAAACCTGTTTCAAAACTGGTTTCCAGGGGGAGTTTAGCATTGCCAAGGACGCAGCTCAGGGGTGTGCCCAGAGCTCTGCACTGGGCAAGAAATGTTCTGCCCTTTTAGTTTTAGGTAGAGAGAGGCACTGGGATATAGTTTACTGTAAAAGACACAGCAAATGCTGCAAAAGTAGGTATGGATCCTCCCCCGTGAACTGTTGGTCCATTGGTTAGGGAGGAGCCAGGAACTCCCCCCACCTGCAGGCTGGCATTGGCCATAAAAGTGGCACACTCGGAATCGTCTTCAGAATATCTGTGGACTTTTGGAAGACAGAAGAAGGACTGAACCTGCTGTTGAACCTGTGGATAGAAACCCCAAGGGATACACCTGGTCCCCACTTGTACCCAGGACAGAAGAGTGGACTTCAAGGATTAGTTGGCTAGCCCCCTGTTCCAGGAACAAACAAGCTACAAGAAGCCCAAATCTTTGCTGACCATTTCCAACTAGCTTTGCCCCTGACCCTGCTGGTGGCTTCTGGGAAATTGAGTCCTAAAACCTGAGTGCTGCCCAAAAGGTCCTTAATAGTTGGCTGGTGTTAGAGTGTACCCTTTCTCTCTTTTAAAGTGCAAGACTGTACTCTTAAAAACTTTTTCTGAACTTTCTGCAAAAAGAAACAGAGGCTACTACTGGACTGCTGCTGAGCTGCAGCCGCCACCTTTGAACTGCCAGTTGGACTCAACTTACTGGTTTGACCTGCTCAAAAGATTCTGGCTTCGTCTAAGTCCCGAACGTAGAGGATTTCACATGGATCAACACTGAGCTGCAACCTGACGGCGACGCCTTCCTTATCCCTGACTTCGGACTATGCCTGCTTAGAGTTTACCGATATTGAGGGCTTCAAACTTCCTTCTAGCGCCAAGGCTCTCACTGTGGCACTACACTTTAGTTATCCGCTGTTTATGAGCACCTATTCTGATCCAGCTGGCACCTGACTCGCCGACGACCCCGTCAACAAAGCCTTTTCTCCAGAAAAACTACTAAGGGCCTGATTTAGATGTTGGCGGATAAGGTCCTGCTGTTGCATTTCCGATTGTCTTTCCGCCTGCTGCCTGATTTAGATTTTAGCCGGCCCGTGGCAGAAACACCACCACAGTACTGCCGCCTCCACCAGCAATTTTCATCCGCATCAACGGCACCATAGGCAGAAGCAACTGGCGGCGCAGGAGCCCTGTTGAGCTGATTTGGATGTGCTTTTCCGTCGAGGCAACTGTGGTGGGAATCCTTCCTGCTTTGAGTTGGTGGAATCAGAGGGAATGAGGTAAAAACCTACCTTTTTTACTGCTTCCTGCATCTGTTTCCATCTTGTACCCCATCTTCCAGGTCACTCCTTTGCTGCTACAACTCACCCACAATGCCAAACTACTCCGTTGTGGCCGAGATCTAAGGTAAGCTACTTGTACAATTATCTTACTATGTATAATGTGCTGCCAATTGCCGTAGCCTTGAGTATTTCTGCATTGTTCTTACATGCAATATTTTTCTTAAGTGTAATGCAGTGGTATTAATTTTCCTACTTATCAAGGTAAATTGACATACCTGTATTGACATTTAAAAACATATTTGTTGTTGTGGTGTTTAGGGGTGTTGTACTAGTGGTGCCTGTGGGTGGGCATTCAATAGTGTGTGTATGTTGTGTGAGTGGCATGAAATATGTAGCACATAGGGATATAACATATTGTCTACATATGTATTTCATGCAAACATGACAAATATGTGTATTTACACATTAATAGTTGTACGTACCAGACTCCACTCCACCAGGAACTCACTCAGACAACAAACTGCCACTATGACACCGCCAGCACAATGGGAGCATCTAAATCGGCTCGTCACAAATTCGCCAGCGTGGCGGCGACACAGTACTGTTAGCCAGCAGAGAAGACTGCAGTGGAGGCAGTCTACTGTCTGTTTCCGCAACATCTAAATACAGTAGACTGCCGTCAGCTTGGCAAAGTACTTGGAACCGTGGCGGGATGACGGTAGTCCAGCCAAGATCTAAATCAGTCCCTAAGTCAAAAAATAAATTTTCCACCTGGATGAACCTGGTCCATGTATCCAACCTGCACACCATCGTGGTCAACCTTAACTTTTTTGACCCTGCTGTGAGTAATCCCATCATATGCCTCGGAGTGGTTGGCATGCTTCTATAATATATTTTTTAAAACATCCAGCCAAAATATTGTATCCACAGTTTAGTATACCACAATATGATGAAGGTAAGTATATAAAGGTAAGTATAGTTTTATTTACTTTCTTATCTATTTATCTTGATGATATATGTATTCAACGTACATAGAAGTGGAGTTTAGAATAGCAAATCAATACTTCCCTTTGTGCATGCATAATACTCTATTAGTCAATGTTCTGTACCTAGCAGTCCTGCAATGTGTGCCCTCTATTGGGAATTCCTCTGATGGGCTCACTACTGGAATAATTGTCAAAGACATTAGTTGCTAAGGACTATTTTCATCGATCAGAAGTAGCTCTGTGTATAGAACAAAAACCTGCTTTATTGAAAAGCAGTCCATCAATCTTGCCACTTCTTATTTGGTCTCTTTGGCAGTGGCTCCAATAGATGCAGCCAAGGCCTTTGTCAGAGTATGCTGGGCATATCTCTGGGAGGTTTTGGCAACACTAGGTTGTAGCCTGTGTTTTATTTTGAGCCTCCACAGACTATATGGAAGCACGTCTGCCCCAATCCTATTTAATGCAGCATTTTTAGAAGTATGAGGGAAGGTTACCCTTTTCCCCTCTCATTTTCCCCTCTCCTGTTCGACATCTATATCGAACCTTTTGCTTAGTTACTCAGAAGGTATCAACAGGTTGTCGCATTTTCCTTGAAGCACTATAGGAAGAAGATAGCTCTCTATGCCAATGACCTTATAACCTACACATCAGATCCTGCTAAGACTATCGCCACAATAGAAAAGCTAGTTGATAAGTTTGGGGCTCTATCAGAATATTCTGTGAATAGCGCCATGTCAGAGATTATGTATTGGAACATACCTAATTGGGATAGGAATGTAAAAACTGAGATCAGATAATTAGGCATTTCCGTAGTCCACTCATTGGAAGTAATCCTGACTCACAATTTAGGGAAGGTGGTAAAGGAGGTTTATTTGCTGATTACCAGGTGGAGGAATCTCCTGTTAAAAATCGATGGCCGGGTAAATGTAATTAAAGTGTTGATACTACCAAAGTTGACATACCTTTTAAACTGTATCCCATGTAAGTTTCCTAGAACAGTTATTGCTAAAATACAGGGGAAGAGGTCAAGGCCTTTAGTGGAGCCAGCCTTTCCTGGAAAGAAATTGAGGCGAAGTTTGAAAAAAGGGGGCCCTAGCATGACCATATTTTAGTTTCTACTGTATGGCTTTCCAATTCAAGAACTTTATAATGCTCTTTGGGACCCCAGACAGTTTGACTTGAGGTAGGAACTTAGTAGAAATGATCATGAAGCTCAGACCTACAGCTTTCCTATATAAGTTTGGGCTCAATAAATATTTGTAAAAGTCCACCTGAAAGTTTTGAAGGCTGCACTCAGTCTCTGGTATAGAGTCAGGAAGATCTGGAGTATTAATTACTACTCAGGTTTCTCACTGGTTTGGGGTTACACAGTTACCCCAGAGTGTTTAATAGATGCTTTGTGCCATCCCCTGATAACAGGTGGGATAACAACTTGGGGGGAATTATTTATAGTACATGGGCTATTACCCTGGGAAGCACTTAAAGTTAGGACTGGGGGTTCCTTATCTAGATTTAAATATTTGTAGCTCTACTCCTGGAATGCAAGTAGCAAACAGGAGATTGGGGGAGCTTTGGAATTTGAGGCACACCTGCAAGATGTGTGGCCTATCTTTAATGTAGTAATGGTATGGAGGATTTCTTCAAACGTAATAGGGTTGCTCAGCTTATCTTTATCAGAGTTTAGCAGTACAGGGAGTTGCAGGTCTGAGAGAAAGATTTCTACAAGTTCTTCGCTCAATGTTAAATCTTCAGAATAGAGATCTTGGAAGAATTGGGCGAATGCTTCCTCAATCTCAGCATCCTCTGAGATGATTTTTCTAGAGGTCGGGCATTTAAGGACTTTTATCATATTCCTGGTGTGTTCTACCTTGGTTTTCCACGCCAGGAATTTGCCACATCGCTCCCCATATTCATGATGAGACAACCTGCTCACTTCCCACTTTGGTTTAGTTATTGCTTCTAGATAGTCTGCTAACTCATTTTTTGCCATGGTTAGTTTTTGTATGTTATTTAAATCATTCAGAGCATGTTCTAACGCCACCTGTTTTAGATGCTTTGTCGCTTCTAGAATTCTAATTTCCTCCCTCATTTTCCTATTCTGGGCTATTGAGAGAGAAGTTAATATGCCTCTCAAAAAAAGCTTTATATGTACTCCAAACTATGTGTGGGAATGCAGAGTTTGTATTAAATAGAAAGAATTCATTTGTATCTTTTTTTAGCCTATCAAAGACTAGTGGCTCTAAGAGTATTGAGCGATTTAATATCCATCTACATGGAGATGGAATTTCCACGAGGACGGCTGAATGATCGGACAGATGTTCTGGGACGTGACTAACTTTAGTTGTGTTCTTGCTAGTGGGGAGATCTACCAGAAAAAAATCGATCCTAAATCAGAGTCCACATTTTTTATTATAAAAGGTAAAGATCCCCCCCCCCGATGTCTCAGAGTTACGTCTTTTCATTCCTCATATATCTAGGAGCCCCATATCTGACATCAGTTGTATCAGGACCTTTCTAGTGCTCTGTGTAGCCCCTGCTGCTCTTTTGGACGTTGAATTGTGCCTAGGATCTAAAACTATGTTGAAATCCCCCCCACCCCATTATAATAGGATCATTAACGTCAATTAAATGGAGAAACAAAGCTTATAAAGAGGCTGGGTCATCCGTATTAGGGCCATAATATCCACAAAGGCAAACCAAGAGCCATGTGGATCTACAGTAACATTCCCTAAAATTGCTTGCATTGTCTTTTAAAAAATAATAGCAACTCCTTTTGTTGGGCAAGTGTGGGTGGTATAAACGCAATGCTCTATCCATTTTTGATTTTTAATTATCCCTAACCATTCTTCTTTACATAAGTGTGACTCTTGAATAAGCATAAAATCATAGTCCAAGAGCCGCAAGTATTCTAGGATTTTCCTTCTTCTAAGAAGAATCCTAAGCCCATTCACATTCCAGGATAAGATTTTCAATTTTTTTAGGCTCTTAGGTCTACCCAAGTCTGTCATAGGAAAATAAGTTGTGTTAGACCTGGCATAATTGGCTGAGTTTCCCTTCCCTTTTGACGGATTGCCTCATCTGTTTTGATATGTTTTTGCTGGATTTATGCTTTGGGCACTGTGCCACTGCTAATCAGTGCCACAGTGCAAGTACTCCCTATGTTAAATAATGTACTAATTGGTTATTCCATGATTGGGTTATTTGATTTACCTGTCAGCTCCTAGTACAGTGCACCATGTGTGCCCAGGGCTTGTAAATCAAATGCTGCTAGTGGGCTTGCAGCACTGGTTGTGCCACTCACAGAAGCAGCTTGTAAAGTGTGTCTCAGGCCTGCCATTGCAAGGCCTGTGTGCAGTCTAGCACTGCCATGTCGACTTGGCCAAGTGCACCCGCTTGCCAGTCCCTAAACCTTCCCTTTGCTTCATATTAGACACCCCTATGGTAGGCCGAAGGGCAGGGTGCATTGTAAGTATAAGGTAGGACATGCTCTGATGTGTGTAGCATGTTCTAATAGTGAATGACAGCCATTTTCGTTAATTACTATTGAAGGCTACCTGTTCTCATAGTTTCAGGTTGGGCCACCAGCACTCATTTTAGGGATTGGCACTTATTTTCCCTCAACAAGCTTTGACCCAGAGCAAGAAAATGAAAAAAACACAAAAGGGTGGGAAAAAAGAGCAAGAGAAAGACAGGAAAAAAATAATTGGAGAAACGGAGAAGACTGGAATCTGAAAGAGTGCGATAAATGGGCAGGGAGTGTCACGTGATAGATTACGGAAGCATGAGGTGGAATCAAGACTACGCGGCCTTGGTATTTGGCACACCAACATACAGTAGCCCAAGCTGCAAGCTTCTAGTGAAACTTTGTGCCTCATCACTTGCGGTGATCTCTCCAGGAGGGGAGCCGTGCGAGTGCTAAAATGGCGGCCAGGGCTCGGCTGTAGCAGGGACAGGTCTGCTCCACAGGAGGAGCGGTGCGGCACCTGGCCCCAAACGGAAGCATCGGAGGCTTGAAGACAGCGGCGGTAAGCCTCTAGAAGAGCATTGAGGGGCTTATAGACACGTAGGACATTGCGAGGTACAGTACACTCCCTGCCTGACTCTAAGATGGCGGCCGCGCTGCCCCCAAATGGTGGTTAACGCTGCAGAATGATTCCCCATCACCCAAGAGGAATGCTTGCCTCGCCGGGGGAGCGCGCCTGGAGGGAGGAACGGCAATGTCCCCTCTTTGAATACCGCGAGGCTACAGGCGGCAACATTCGGGAGTGAATAGCTGGTCCCTGCCCCCAGGTGCACTGCTGCTCCGGGGGAACTCTTCATCTCCATGACCACGGAGCCACCCCGCTCCTTGCCCACATGCAACGGCCTCCTCACCAACTGCTTCCCTGCTTAATGGATACACCCTCGGCAACAGGAGGTACGTGAAACTCCTGCTGGCCTCTTCTTCTTTGCTTCCCTGGTCTGCATTAGCCATCACACACAGCCTCCACCTTACCTCAAGCACCTCTTACAGGAGTTGATCCCTCCTCCTGACAGAGTGATTTCTGAGATATCTCGAATCTGGCCATTATTACCTGCGGTGGGTCAGGGGCGGTGCTACTGGGGTACTGTGGGGAGACCTGGTAGATCCAGTGGCGGCGTGGATTTATATCTCTCCTCCCTATGTGACAAGGTGGGGACTAGACCTGGAGTCCATGTAATATCCTGACGGAGTTGTGACCTTTCGTGTGGCCTCATCCTTATGCTGCCAAAGAAGGGGACAAGTAAGACGCCCAGCAAACTGTCAGACCTTTTTGCGTCTAAAGTCAAGCGCCCAACTTTGCGAGGTGATACGGAAGGGGCAACCATGGTTATCACGAAGGCTGATCTACTGTCCATGTTTAAGGACTTGAAATCTGAACTGCGTACAGAACTGTGAACAGGGTCCAAGGATGCCTGACCCCATCATGGCCTTTAAAGATGACTTCGTCCCCCCCACCTCCCCCTGCTGAACTTTGACGTATTCTACCCGTCTTAGACTGTGCCTACCCTTTTGAGAACATCTGTAATTCTTTCTTTCCTCCCCGCTCTACTCCTCTCCCCTTGCCTGTTACTGATCTATGCCTCACCTGGTCCTGGAATTAGTCCCCACCCTGTTTACCTGTTAATTTTCCCTTGTAATTTGAGATCTAGCTATTTTGTCTGAAACCCGATGGAGCTACCTGATTTAGCTATAGGGGAGAAAGGTCAGGGATTCCCTCCTTGGACGTCACCTACCCAGTCGGTCTTTAGCTAGACTTCCTTTCATCTCTCCTGTCATCTCTTCATGTATCCTCCTTCTAGTTATGTTTCTCCTTCTCTCCTCTCTCAATGTTTTGAGACTGAACTATTTTGACTGATGCCCGATGGAGCTACCTGGTTTAGCTATAGGGGAGATGGGCCTTGAACTCCCCCCTTGGTCGTCACCTACCCAGTCGGCCTTTAGACAAACTTCTTTTCGTCTCTCCCTCTATTTACGTCTCTCCTTCTCTCCTCTCTCAATGTTTTGAGACTGAACTATTTTGTCTGATGCCCGATGGAGCTACCTAGTTTATCTGTAGGGGAGATGGGCCATGGACTCCCTCCTTGGTCGTCCCCTACCCAGTCGGCCTTTAGGCAGACTTCTTTTCGTCTCTCCTTGTTGTCTCTTCCCCTTTCCTCCCGTTCTCACCCTCCCCTGTATGCTCCATTATTCTGCCCTCCATGTTCTTTAAATGTTTCCCATCGAGACCTAGCTTTTTGGCAAAAGCCTCGGGGAGCTACCGGATAGCTATAGAGGAGTCTCTCTATTTATATCTCTACTTCTCTCCTCTCTCAATGTATTGAGACTGAACTATTCTGTCTGATGCCCGATGGAGCTACCTGGTTTAGCTATAGAGGAGATGAGCCGTGGATTCCCTCATTGGTCATCACCTACCCAGTCAGCCTTTAGACAGATTTCATTTTGTCTCTCTTTGTTGTCTCTTCCCCTATCCTCCCTTTCTCACCTTCCCTGTTCCCTCCCCTCTACGCTCCATTTATTTTGCCCGCCATGTTATTTAAATGTTTCCCATTGAGACCTAGCTATTTGGCCATAGCCCGGTGGAGCTACCTGATAGCTATTGAAGAGATGGGTTTTTGGGACTTCCCCCTCGACCGTCACCTACCCAGCCGGTCTTTGGGCAGACTTTACTTCGTCTTTCTGCCATTTCTCCCTCCCATCCTGTTTTTCTGAGAACCTCTTCCCTCGACACCTGAGACTGAACTTTTTTTGTCTGATGCCCGATGGAGCTACCTGGTTTAGCTATAGGTGAGATGGGCCGTGGATACCCTCCTTGGTCATCACCTACCCAGTTGGTCGTTAGACAGACTTCTTTTTGTCTCTCCTTATTGTCTCTTCCCTTATCCTCCCTCTCTCACCTCCCCTGCCCCCTCCACTACTTTTCTCTCTCCTTTCTCTCCTCTCCTAATTGTATTGCCTATTTTTTGGGATTTATTGTGTAATTGTTGAACTTTTTCTGTTACATTGTTGATTCTCATGTAAAGCGCTCTGATGCCTCCGGGTCTAGTCAGCGCTATATAAAACTCTTTTAAATAAATAAATAAATAAATAGAATGGGCAGTTAGATTATTACATTCTTATAATCCTAACTGACTTAGGGAACATGGTAGAAATTCGAATTTTGTATCCCTGAACTCAGAATAATAAAATACATCTTTTAGTACAGTTTATTTTAATATTCTGTGTTTGCCAATACCACTTTTAGAAAGTAGGTATTTGCATGCCTAACCATTTGAGCCTGCCTCTGCTGGGTTGTGTATTCCTTGTCTGGGTTTGTGAGTGACAGGGCTGGGGGATTCCAGGAGACAGGCTGGTGCAGCCCAGTGGTGAAGAGAGAGATCTGCATCTAGATGGGAGGGAGGAGTTGCCACTGGGACCTGAATAAATCTGGGCCTTCCCTCTACCATGCTGGTTCCACCCCATGTGACTTGTCTGATGTCTCTGCCCTGCACTGTGAAAGGAGAGGAGGAATCATGTCAACATGGTGGTGTGGTTCACTGGCTAGAGGCGGCAGACCCGGGAGCAGAAATCGGCAGGGACCAGGGTTTAATTCCTGACGCGGCAGGGTCGTGGACTTGGGTCGGCGGACTCGATAATTCTCACTTCGGTGCCTACTCTAATCAGGGGTCCCACTCGACAACTCTGGGCATTAACTTGCCTAATCTCCACAACGGCCCCACCAACGCCGGGGATGCCTGGCTCCACCTTGGGGACTCCCAGCAGGGGCCATCCCACAGGGAAAGCCAGGACAGGTTCCCCAGCGTTATACAGCGCCAGGAAACCTATGGGTAGCAGTGGGCTTTACAAGCTCAAACATTAACAGAGTGCTCCAGAGCTGTATCTTCCCTCCCCTGTGCTGGCTCCACCTCCTGTGGGGTGGCTGATGTCTCTGTCCTGCACAGTGAAAGGAAGAAGAGAGTCAGGTAAACAAAGTGCTCAGGAACTGGTTTGGACTAGGCAGAGGCCTCTCTGCCTTCAGATAACAAAGGATTTTGGGGTATAAATATTGGGACCCTGATCCCAAGAAATAGAGAACTTCTGGACAAGAAACCTTTCTGCCAATGAGAAGAACCAAGGAAGCTGCAGGAGTTGTACTGCCCCTCTGCCAGTGTGCTGTTTGCTGGGTTGGCCTGCAGTGATTGCTTCATTGCCAAGGGAAAGGAGAAGGATCTTTGTAAGGACTTTTATCTACAGAATATTCTCCAAGGGCTTGAACTGTGCTTGCCTCCTGCTGAAGTCTCAGGGACAAAAGACTTTACCTCCAGCTCTCTCCTGAATTCCCTTGCTGGGAATTCTGACTCCAGTCACTTGCGTGCTGCTGGGAGCTGGAAGCGCGACGCATCGAGAAGAAGCGTGTTGCCGCCGCAGCTGAAATCATCGCAACGCCGGAGAAGCGAGCCTTCGTCGCATCTTCCTGGAAGCGTGTGTTCATCGAAGCTGCCTGCTGTCGCATCACCAGAGAAGCGTGACGCCATTGAGAGAGTCGCCATCGCATCACCAGAGAAGTGTGTCGCAGGGCCTGTCGCGGCTCCTAAGTATAGAGACATCGCAAGGCTGCCAGGGCATCATCGCATCGCCGCATCAAGGGCGCCATCTTCTTGCATCGCAACCGGATCGTCGCATCGCATTAAGGCGCCATCTTGGGTACCGCAATGGGCCCGCAAGCCGAGACCCGACTTCACCTCCGCACCGGTAAGGCTCATGACGAGTCCCCTACTCTGTGGAAGCATTGAGGAAGGACGCAACCATTGCCCCGGGTCACTGAACCGATGCCTCTCCCCTTTTGCAATTCTTTTGTTCGCTTTGCGTTACGCATCCAGGTACTTTGTTGAGAACTTTGTCGCATTTACCAACAACTTGAACTAAGAGACTTTAATCATCTTTTAAGTAATCTTAAGTGTAGTATTGTGGATTTATGTCGTTTGTGGTCTTGTGTTTAAGTCTATATAAAGAGCACTTATTTTTATAAAACCTACCTTGTGTCCATCTGTAGTGTTATCACTGTATTACTGTGTATATTCACAAATGCTTAACACACTGCCTCTGAGATAAGCCTGCCTGCTCGTGCCAAGCTACCAAGGGGGTGAGCATGGGTTATTAAGGAGTGTAATCCCCTTATCCTGACTTAGAAGTAAGGGCCCCTATTTGGACAAAGGTCAATACCATTGCCAACTAGAGACACCCGATCTAACAAGTTGTATAAGCATGTTTCTTGTATATCTCTCAGAAGAAAAAAGTTAACATTTCACTCAATTGAGAGAGTGCTTTTATTCGCAAATGAGGACATTTTTTTCCCCATATGCTCTGGCAGTGTCCTTCAATCCAGTCCTTTTGGCAAAATGTGGGTAAGATCATCTCTGATATTATGGGTAGAGAAATTGGGTTGACCGTATCTTCAGTTATTTTTGGCGTGATCCCAGGTGGGGTGGATAATCAAATGTTCTCCAAAACCCAGAAGGCTCTTTTCTGTGTTCTTATCCTTTTGGCACGAAGGGAGTTGTGTGTTTAAATGGATCCTTCCTTCTTCCCCCACTAAAATTGAATGGATTGGTTCAATACAGAGAATTTCACAACTTGATTGTGCAAATAAGCGGGTTAAGAAAACAAAATTCTGGCACCTTTGGGACACTTGGTTTAACAACTATGTCTCTAGTTTCTCTTCACGGAACAAAACTTTCAAAAACTTTTTTTACTGGCACTCTTTTGTTGGGCTTACTCTCTCATTCCTATTTAAGTAAGAAAGTAACTGGTGTACTCAATGGTCTAATGATTACCAACTTGCTGTACAGGCTGTTATGATGGCGGTTCAGTTATCTCAACACACTCGCCTGTAAAAGAATTGGGGCCATGGTCAATCCAGGAGGTTTTGCTCTTACGACTGATCCCGGGCTAAAACTTATCC
This sequence comes from Lissotriton vulgaris, assembly GCF_964263255.1. Taxonomy (NCBI): domain Eukaryota; kingdom Metazoa; phylum Chordata; class Amphibia; order Caudata; family Salamandridae; genus Lissotriton; species Lissotriton vulgaris. Next base: position 1,630,145,839 of record NC_141694.1, on the reverse strand, counting down.
ATCCTCCGGTGCGGAGTGACCAGGCTCTTTCTTGCCTCTTACTGGTTTGATTGGAACAGTCCAGTACAAACTGCCAGGCCAGATCCTCCCTAGACTGGAAACAAGAATCCTAGGACTGGTTATGGGGTTTCACCCCTCATCAGCCAGGCTATTTTGAATCCAGTGGCATATTGAGCAAGGAACCCACGTTTGGGCATACCCTCGGCCACATAGGCCAATTAGGGCAAATATAGTAAACACAACAATATGTGGAAATTTTGGGAGATACAGTCAAGCTGAGCTCCACACTGGTATTCTTCGGGGGTAGACACTGTATCATAGAGCCTCCTGAACATATCACAGCGGTGTTTGTTGTTTTACCTATTGCTCTTTGCTAGAAGGGAGATCTGTAAAGATGAGCTAAATCCGATACCTCCCTCCCCTGAGTCATGGCTAACCGCTTCACACTGGACTTGCAGATTAGACCTACAGAATACTCCAGGCAGGGCTGATACTATTTAGACGCGTTTCTTGAGGTGAAACGGTATGTCGGCTCTGGAAAATCGAGCAGTCCCATGATTACACCTAAGTATCAACGTGACACAGGTATCTGAAAGAGACTATTAGTTATAGATTCCTTACCCTAGAATTACCCCCAGGTGTCAGACTGGGTCTGGCGACATTTTTTCATGGCTGTACCCCTGCACATCGGTAGGGGGCATCAGTCAACTCTGTGTTCCTCGTCGGGTCCTGATCGCTGAGGTGACGTTGCGGTATCTACTTAGATGCCGCCCTCACGCGCTGATGTCAGTTCTTTCTTTTTCTGTGCCAGCAAGCTCAGATCCGGAGAGAATGGTAACTCTAGTCATTTTTTCACTGCCCTTTTTCGACTTTTGTCGATATCTTTTTCGAGTCATTCGACTCCTGGTGCATAGGGATGTCACATCGGCTCCTGCCACAAGCTGATGTCGGTGAGGGACCCATATCTAGTGTGCCCCCGGCAGTCGGGTCTGCGCCTCTCGAGGTCCCGGTCAAGAGGGAGGTCATGGGACCAGTCACAGAGCCATCACCACCACTCCTCGTCAAAGTCTTCGTCTTCGGGGAAGTCGAAGCACAAAAAGAAGGCGAAGAAGCACCTTCGTCCTTCTTGTTCTCCCCGTCCGTTGACCGACGTGACGCAGGATGCGGAAGGTAGTCATCCGGCTCTGCCCGGGGAGCCTGTTGGGTCGGCTCCGAGCCTCCCTCCCTTCCCAGGAGCCGGAGCGACCCCTGCCCAACTTCGTAGCTTTTACAAAGCACTCCACTCCATCTTTGGGCAGCCCGACTCTGCCGGCATGCCTTCTGGCCCCATGGACACGGCTGAGGGCTCTAGGACATGAGGGCTCTAGGCCATCGATGCTGGTGGCTTCGGATCCTGCGCCGCAGGACCCCGAGGGATCCAAGCCTGGATCCGGTTCCGCGCCGGTCGACCTTATGATACCTCCGGCGCAAATCCATTGGCTACACCTCCGCCCCTTCCTAAGCTGGTTGTGTTCCCAACCGACGTCGACCCCGGCCTCCCCCTTGACTACTTTTGTATCCTTGTTCTACCCTGATGTTCCCTATCGCCCTGAGTGGCAGCCAGGGGAGGTTGAGGAGGACTTGGAGGGGTCTGTGGACCCTCTGGCAGACCAGTTGGAAGAACCGGACTGGAGAGAGGAGTTTGGTGAAGCCAGTGGTCTGGACACTTCTCCAGACCTTGGCATGCTTATTCCCCATACCCTGCCTGCGGAGGAGGGAGCCTCTTAAGCTCTGGTGTTGCTTAGGGTGGCTGAGGCCTTAACCTTGAGCTTCCTACTGTGGCGGTCAGGACCAACCTCCTGCCCGAGGTGCTTGAACCAGCAGCGGCCTCTTCGGAGCCTCTGTTGTTTTTCAATAAGGCCCTCACGGACATACTTCTGGGCACTTGGTCCAAGCCCAGCACAGGGACTCCTGTGAATAGTATGATTGCTTGACGCCACCATCCGGCCCCGGGTGACGCCATTTTCCTCTCCCAACACCCCACACACAAGGGCACATTCCCTACTGCTCCACCTGATAGGGAATCCAAGAAGCTGGATCACCTTGGGAAGAAGATGTTTTCTTCCACCAGCTTAGGACTGTGGTCGGTGAACACTGCATGTCTTTTGGGCTGCTACACCCACTCTTTGTGGGACACAGTCGTGTAGGTGCTGCCACAGTGCCCGGAGGAGGCCCAGTCCGTGCTGTCCCGTGCAGTTGCCAAGGGGAGCGATGCAGCGAAGTTCGCCATCTGATGTGGGCTGGACACTGCTGACTCGCTAGAAAGGATGATTTCAACGTCGGTAGCCCTGAGATGCTACGCCTGGCAGAGGTCAACTGGCTTTTCAGGTGATGTCCAAGCTACTCTTTTGAACATGCCTCTTGATGGCTGTCGCTTGTTTGGCGACAAAGCAGACAAAGCGCTCGAGCCCTTTAAGCATTCCAGGTCTACGGCCAGATCCTTGGGCCTCGATATCCACCTCTCATCCCGCAAAGTCTGCTTTTTGCCCCTTTAGTGGCTACGGAAGGAGTGCCCCACCACATTCCGCCCAGAGCCACAGCCCTGCGCAACTGTTCAGCCTCTGTGCGGCTTGGGACGTGGGACCCAGTGTTGTGGGTTCGGGGGCCAGCGGGTGGTCCAGTCCACCAGTGCTCCCTCTGCAGCAGCCTCCAAACCTTCCTAGTCTGACCATTCATGGCCACCAGTTGCCAGTGGGCAGCAGGGTTCGCCATCACCTCCCTCACTGGCAGAACATCACGTTGGACAGGTGGGTTTTGGAGGTAGTCTGAAGGGGCTACTCCCTCTCCTTTGAGACTACTCCTCCAGCCATGCCACCTACATTCCATCGCATGTCGGAGGATCACTTGGCAATTCTCCGCCAGGAAGTTAGGGCTCTCTTGGCCAAGGGAGCCATTGAGCGTGTCCTTGTGCCAGTAGTAGGTCATGGTTGCTACTCCCACTACTTTCTGGTACCTAAGGACAAAGGCCTGCGTCCTATCTTAGATATCAGGGATGTCAACCGCTTCCTCCGGAAGGAGAAGTTCAAGATGTTGACATTGGATCAGGTTCTGTCTGCTCTCGACCCTGGAGGCTGGATGGTAGCGTTGGACTTGCAGTACGCCTATTTCCACATCCCCGTCTTGCCAGCCCACAAGTGTTACCTACGGTTCACGGTAGGCCCCAAGGATTTTCAGTTTATTGTGCCCCCTTTGACCTCACCAACGCCCCTCGGGTGTTCACGAAAGTGATGGCGGTGGTCGCAGCTCTTCTCTGCAGATCAGGGGTTCCAGTCTTCCCCCTATCTCGACCACTGACTGTTGAAGGCGGGCTCTCCCCAGGCTGTCATCTCCCACCTCCAGACTAAAGCGGACCTCCTGCCTTCATTGGGTTTTACTATCGACGTGCCAAAGTCACACCCAATTCCCTCTCAGAAGCTCCTTTTCATCGGACCGGTTCTGGATACAACACAGTTTCTGGCTTATCCTCCTGAACAGCGAGTCCGGGATATTTGGGTTATGATTCCGCTCTTTCAACCTCTATCCCATGTTTCGGTCAGAATGACCCTGCGGCTGCTGGGCCTCATGGCCTCCTGCATCCTCCTGGTGGATATGCGGACTCTGCAGTAGGACCTGAAGTTCCAGTGGGCACAGCATCAGGGGAATCTTTCTGATTGCATCCAGATTTCGGAGGGCACTGCACACCATTTGCAGTGGTGGCTAACGAACCAGGATTGGGTCAACTGCAGATCCCTTTCCCTTCCCCAGCCAGAGTTCACAGTGGTGAGAGATGCATCACTTCTGGGGTGTGGCGGCCACATGGGAGAGGCGGAGATCAGAGGCCTCTGGTCTCCGGCAGAGTCTGGGCTCCACGTCACCTTCTGGAACTTTGGGCGATTCGTCTTGCACTGGAAGGCATTCCTTCCCTTTGTCTGGGGAAGAGTAGTGCAGGTGTTCACAGACAACACCACCTCCGTGTGGTACTGCAACATACAGGCTGGGGTGGGGTCGTGGACCCTATGTCAAGATGCTCTCTGCCTTTGGACATGGCTGCAACATCAGAGCATATCTCTAGTTGTTCAACACCTGGCAGGGTCGCTGAACGCCAGGGCGGAGGAACTCGGCCACTGGTGTATGATGGTTCACGAATGGCGTCTTCACTTGGAGGTGGTGCAAGGTTTCTTTCAGCAGTGGGGAGAGCCTTGGTTAGATCTATTCACCACCAAAGAACACGCGCAATTTCAGCAGTTCTGCACGTTGAAATTTCCAAGGTGGCACTCGCTCTGCGACGCTTTTCATCACAAGTGGAGTTGCAGTCTTCTATATGCCCCTCTTTCTGAGGTTCTTTTGTTCCTCCTTTCCTTGGCCCAGCAGGGCTCTGCTCTGGACACCCTTAAGGGCTATCTCTCGGCCATTTCAGCCTTTATTCGGCTTCCTGATCAGCCTTCTCTTTTCAAGTCCCCTATTGTAAATAGATTTCTTAAGGGCATTACTCACCTCTTTCCTCCTATTCCTTTCGTAATGCCCCAGTGGGACTTGTACCTGGTCTTGACTTACCTTATGTGCACTCCTTTTGAGCCGCTACATAATTGTCCTCTCAGACTCTTAACTGCTTTTCTGGTTGCCATCACCTCTGCTCGCAGGGTGAGTGAACTATAGGCTCTGTCTTCTATGCCTCCTTTTCTTTCCTTGCTGTTCATCCAGACAAGGTTGTCCTTAGAACTTGAACTTCCTTTCTACCCAAAGTGTTTACCTCTTTCCACATTGGACAGACCATCAATTTGCCCATCTTCTTCCCGCCCCCGCATCCTTCAAAGGAGGAAGAGAGGCTCCACCGTCTGGATTCAAAAAGCGCGCTATCTTTCTATCTGGATCGCACGAAAAAATTCTGGGTGGATGATCAACTCTTTGTTGGCTATGTGGGTGCCAAGAAAGGTCAGGCTGTGTAAAAATGGATCATCTATCGGTGGGTCATTCTTTGCATCAAAATTTGTTATTTCATGGCAAAGAAGGATCCTCCAGTGAACTGCGCGCCCTTTCCACCAGGGCGACTGCAGCCCCTACTGTTTTTTGACGTGGAGTCCCCTTCAAGGACATCTGCCAGGCAGCCACGTGGGTATCTCTGCACATGTTCACGAAACACTACTGCCTGGACAGGCAAGTCCCGAGAGACGGCTACTTTGGCCGTTCAGTTCTCCAGGACTTTCTGGTGTGAACTTAGTCGCAGACCCGCCTCCGGGGTTAGTATTGCTGGGGTATCTATTTTAGGGTAAGGAATATTTAACTAATAGTCTCTTTCAATTGAACAAGTTACTTACCTTCAGTAATGAAATATCTGTAAGAGTCATATATTAGTTATAGATTCCTTACCGTCCCACTCATCCTCCCCGTTCTGCGAACTGACTTCCAGGGAAAGGGACTCCCTTTCAGGGACCTAGTTTTGTGCACCACTGGTCAGTGTCTTGCATGGCTCTGTGCTTCCGGTGTGGAATGTCGTATAAAGAACTGACGTCAGCGCGCGAGGGCGGCCTCTAAGTAGATACCGTAACGTCATCCCGGCGATCACGATGACGACGAATGTGAGTCGACCGACGCCACCTGCCGAACCGCAGGTGTACTGCTATGAAAAAATTCTCCGGATCCAGTCTGTCGACTGGGGTTAATTCTAAGGTAAAGAATCTAAAAACGAATATATGTCTCTTACGGATATATCATTACCAAAGTTAAGTAACTTGTTCTTTCAACCCGGTCTTGTATGGAGAGGCTAAGTAAGTGCACCAGGCAAGAGACCGATCCACCATTGTATTTGAGCCTGAGATTGCAGGAGCTGTGGTGCTATGTGGACAAAAAAAACACTGGCCATATACACTAATAATAAACTAATTATTATAATAATTGCGACATTGTGATGTTTTTTTCAGTTATTCTGTGCCTAAATTAATTAATGCAAAAACAACAGTAGATGGACAGAATGCAGAACAATGTCATACATTCACCCCAATACAGAGATCTGGGCTTATATCCTCGTTTTCTTTGCTCACCATGCCATTCCAGTTTGTACCCAGCCATATGCAAATCAGTCTTGACCCTGTGCCCCATGGGAACAGTCCACCCCGAACTGCCAAGCCAGGTCCTCCCTGGACTGGAAATAAGCATCCTTGGACCGGTTTTGGGCTTTCATCCCTCATCAGCCAGGATAGCTTGATTCCAGTGGCATGGGGAGCACGGGACTCATGACTAAGCATACCCGTCCCACTCGGGGTGACAAATGCAAAAACAACAGTTGATGGATAGAATGCAGAACAATGTCATACATTCACCCCAGTACAGAGATCTGGGACTAAATCTATTGTTTTTTTGCTCACCATATCATTCCAGTTTGAACCCAGCCATATGCAAATCAGTCTTGACCCTGTGCCCCATGGAAACAGTCCATCCCAAACTGCCAAGCCAGGTCCTCTCTGGACTGGAAACAAGCATCCTAGGACCGGTTTCTGGCTTTCAGCCCTCATCAGCCCGGATAGCTTGATTCCAATGGCATGGAGATCAGGGGACTCACATCTGAGCATACCCGTCCCACTCGGGGTGACAAATGCAAAAAAAACAGTTTCAGCCCTCATCAGCCAGGAAAGCTTGAAACCGGTCCTAGGATGCTTGTTTCTGGTCCAGGAAAGACATGGCTTGGCAGTTCGGGCTGGACTGTTCCATGAGGCACAGGGTCAAGTTGATTCCTGAAGTGGCCGAATAAAGAGCCCCCCCTTTACTAATGAGAGGGCGCTTCCATCGCTAATTATCATTTCATCCCTCCGCATCATATAATGGACTCGCGGAAGACCCGAGGAATCCCCGCCCCCTCTTCAGGGCTGACATTCACAGGTGCGTCGTGAGGGCGTCCAATGGATGGCTAAAGTGCGCCCCCACCCCCATACACACACGCGCACATACACACATCTTCTCTGTCCCTCCACACCCCTGAAAATCCAGAACAGGTGCCATTAATCACATTCCCATGGCCAATTAACCTGGAAGTTGAAGAAGAATAAAAATATTAAAAAACTGCCCCCCCCAACGCCCGCACCCCTATCGCTAATCCCCCCCCTGCTCCCGGCCCGTGCACCTTTCGTGACGTCACTTCCTGTTGTGACGTCACTTCGGTGACTGCGTCCCCCCACTTCTTTTTTTAGGACTTGTGCCCTGGGTTAGAGTATCAGTTCTGGCTAGGCTGCGACGTGGGCCTCTGTACTTATATTATTGAAGCCTTACTGCCTTGTCAGCCATGTCCAGTGTAGAGGTCACTTTGCCTCTCTCGTCCTGCAATACTTTATCGTCTGAGTCTACTCGCCCAGACTCCCCTCCTTTATTCTAAAGGTCAGAAATATGCAGTTAAAAGTATCCAATAAAAGAACAATTTACTTACTTTTGGTAATGCCCTTTCCGCTGGATACACTATCTATCTGCCGATTCCTCACTGACACCTGAACATCATAATGAAGTCCCAAGTAAGGAATCCGTGCACTGTCATCAGCAATTTGTGATATGCTCCAGGTCTGGGGGCGCGGGAGAAGAAATCTTGATGAAACTGTCAGTTTACATGGGTTGTGCTTAGATAATGCTCTGCTCTATCACTTTCGAGGCAGTATGGAGTCACTACGGAGCCACGCAGCACCACCTACCACTGCATAGGAGCATTGCTGGAAAATGTCTCCAGATCTTGGGCCTGACTTAGAGTTTGGCGGACCGGGATACTCTGTCACAAACAGGCCAGATATTCGTCTGCCGTATTACGAGTCCATTATATCGTATGGCACTTATAATATGGCGGACGGCATATCGGTCACATTTGTGATGGAGAAACCTGTCAGCCAAACTCTATATCAGGCCCTTAGGCTGGCATCTGGGAGTATTTTAAAGGTGATGAATCTGCGATTAGACAGAATATCCACCATAAACAGCTTTATTAAATGTATGTAACTTCTTCTTTAGGACATTCACTGGTTGCTTCTTTTCTAAGAACATGTTTAAGGTGATCTTAACGTTTTTTCTAATGAGCCCCCCTTATAGAATAAAGTGTTGTTTCATGCCAAATGAGGCCACTTACTATATTTGCACCGGCTGTAAGAGGAAGAGCTGTGCTAGCAGTAGTCTTGTGCACTGCTTCGGGTTTTCATGGCTTTTGTGCTGTATTGAAAAACTGGCGCAAATAAATACTAATCTTAATGAAATTTTGCTCTAACAGTGTTTTTCGCGCTTTTGTTTTTGTTCGGTGTTCCAGAGCTCATGCAAACTTTTTTGTCGCTTTTCTGCAGGGCATTCTCAATAGTTCTTGTTTTGGATCTGTCGAGACCCAATGAGCTGTGGTCTACCATGGAAAGACTCCTGCAAGTCACTAGAAACCATCTGGAAAAAACATTAACTGAATTGGGGAAAGCAAATTCCAAATTGGCAAATGAAATTAAATTGAAGATGTGCCGAACTCTGCCCAAAGACCATCCTGTAGGTTTGATATTTTCACATATATTGTGTAGTAATAGATGTACAAATAGTTCACATAAAAGAACATGCAAATTTGTATCATGCAAGCTGAAAGTTGAAACGTTGAATTATGTCTTAATTACCTGTGCAACGCGACTAATAAGAGGTACTCTGAATACTTTGTACTCATACACTTTACTACTTCTTGGGATCATTCATTGGCATTACACAAGACACTAGTGATTTTCCATTCCTTGCATTTTAGGCAGACAACGCCAGCATGGACGTAGCTTTCAGGCGTTCAGTGGTTGCAGTGGGCTCCACTGTATCCCGACCATAGCTGTCTAGTGTTACCAAACTAGACAATGGGGCATTTTTCTGCTTTCATGAAGATCCCCTGGTACCCTTGCTATGCCAGTGAATGCCAGGTAGGAGAAGTTCTCGCTACCCTCCTGGAGAACACTATAAGTTTAGACTGCTTGATTTGGCAGATAGCTTTGCTGTCAGTTCCACTGTGTTCTGTTTGTCACGACTGACTTCCAAATCTCAGCGATCCGCGTTAAATGTTTACCTTTCTGCCACACATACCAGGCACCCCTTTGCAGAATGAGTTTCTCTGCTGATCCTACATCAAGAGGAGATCCCTGTGCATTCACTCGAATGAGTGTGGCAGTTTAAACTCTATACAGTAATTGGGCCCCTGTTCAAATATGTGTTGAGTGGTATCTGTCGGACAGCCCTTGGTGATGGTGATGGTACAGAAAAAGGCATACATTTTACATCTAATACAAAAACAAGCTTTTACAAAGCACTAGCTATCTCTTTTATAGTTTTAAAAGCGTTTTAGTGTTCTTCTACCATACTTTGCGTATTAAATGGAGTTGTGTGGTTGGTCCCTAAGGCGCCATAGAAGCTAGTGACACTCCCTTCTTCGACAATGGGTCTTCCTTCCCTTTTGGGGTGCAGGTTGCATCAGCATTTGAAGTAGCACTGGCACAGTAAGCACGTCACTCCATCAGCAATGTGCACAGGCCGAGCTCAGTGGCTGTGTCCACCCCTGGGAGATGAAGGTGTAAAGAGAAAACATTTTCAAAATTGAAACGCCGAGACTGGTGGTCACAGACCGAGACGGAAGATTACAACTTCCATGGAGGCGGAAGAACTAGAGTGCACAGATATCAGCCAGGTAATGTACTTCTCTGAATATCAGCACTCTTTCGTTAGCTTAGATCTCTCGGGTTAAAATGTGTCAGCCATGAGTAGCACCTTCTAGTACTTTGAGTTTTGTTTTTTTATTAACAAATTCATGTGCATTAGCTTAGCAGGAGTTTCTTTATTGGATGCCCCTTGTAAGCCTAACATGGGACAACTTAAGCCTGATAAATATGTAATTGACACTACTTGGCATAAAGGGCCGGGAAAAACATATGAAAAATTATATCTAGGGAGTGGATAAAATTGAGAGACACAGGCATGGCTGCTAAATAGATCCATGAGCAGTGGGATACTTTAAGCCATTTCTGGTTTTTCTCTTGTAGCCTGTTTCATACTCGGAATTTTAAACATATACTCGAAATAGTGACTGCAAAATAACAGGTTCAAAATTCAAGGATTTGTTGGCTGTTAATAGCCTGATGGTTTGCACATGATATAGGCCTACATGAGTAGAAGTATAACAAAAAAACAAGATGGCATGTGTGCCGATAGGTGGGCGTCTTGGAATTCTTTTCCTTTGTTACAAAAACCATTCTAAGATGGCCACCTATGCGCCTGCGTAGCAACTCTCCAATGGCCACCTAAGAATGTTTTTTGTAATTAAAAGAAAAAGATTTCTAGCATGGCCACCAGTACACATGCAAATGTGCATACGGACGCTCCAGCCGCCATTTTGAACTTTAGTTTTACTTTTCAGATTACAAAGCAAACAAGCATTTGCAAAGCCAGTAACTTTACCACAGCTTATTACTGGCAAGACCAATTCGATTTGCAAATAACATTTCTTTGATAGTTTTCCCAAACTGCCAATTACCAGCACATTATTAAACATGTAGTGTATTGGAAAATCTTTGTCAAATAAGAATCTTAAAACAGAACCCTAGATCAACTTTACATTAAACACCCTGAGGGTCAAGATCCACTCACCTGAATTCCGGAAACATCGGCAGGAGCAAAGTGAATCCTTCCAGTCCCTGTTTGGACAGCTGAGCAGCGAATATGAAGGTGGAGGGAAGAGAAGAAAGATAGATGTTTTCTTGGTCGACAGGAATGCTACTAGCATCCTGCCTCTGCTAGGTGCTTGCAGTCTTAGGGTCGATCAAAGTTGCCTCAGTCATGAAATGTCTACGTAAAGAAACGCAAGAACAAGTTAACACAACCTGCTTCTGGATTCCAATTCACATCAACTCTCTACTTCCAGTATAACAATGGCATAACAGTCAGAAGTAACTTTCACAGACGTTATGTCATTGAGTATGAAAGTGACAGGTTCACTTCAAATACTTTGTGCATCAAAGTTAAGCATTTCCTCTCAGAAAGTTCTCTAAAGCTCCAGTAATGTTCCTTCTTAACCAGAGAAGATTTCACTATAAAGAAAGAAATGTTCTCTTTACTTCAGAATCCAAAAACAGATTGCAACTTGTCCAAGGCTACTTAAATCAAGAAAATGCTCCTCCTTTGTGCACCAACCTTCTCTTGAAGAGGCCTGTCGTGCTTGAGGCGGGATTCACACCAAAAGGTTTATTGCTCACAGATCACCTCAAGCATCTTCTCTGGGTCTTGAGCGCTTCTACTAGCTATGCTTTACAAGCTCATAGCTGGTACTCCAAAAACAAGCACCAGTCTTCAGAATTTTGAAAGCTGACGAGCGCTGCTCACAGGCTTTCTGTCACACAGATGGCGCTTTGGTGCAGTTTTAAATAGGGCCACACCCAATATGGTTGCCACATCGCATGACCACCCCAAATCTCATTGCTGCAGCACCCGTGATGTCTGCAGTTGTGCAAGGCGCTCAGTATGAGGCCACTGTTCTACCCGACTCGTCCCAAGAGAATCAATATGAACGGAATATAACTTTGGGGTGTAAATCAATATTTTGACACCAGAGAGTCTCATAGAGGATAAAGGATCAAAATATGAGGTCTAAAGAAGTCCTTAACAGATTGTGGCGGGAAAAACGTGGAACTTCTGGGGGGCACACTAATGGCAGTACACAACACTGAGGGGCTCAGGAGTACAAGCTCAAGTCACGGTACCTCACTGTTGGAACATGGAAATTGCCTATAGTGTGCCATGGGCGGCTCATTAGCTCCTGATTTATATTGAGAAATGAAACCAACTCACTTTCTGTATGACTTCTGAACAGGCTTATGTATGGCCACAAATCTGAGTCTACTCTTTAATATAAAACATGAACTATGTTTCACAGCATCGGGGTCAGACTTCACACTCATCCTTTATTATTTGCTCATAGCATAGTAGATGTAATTTCAACACCTCATCATGGAAACTATCTGGAAAGCTACCCCAGTCCCTGACTACTAATCCTGCTGGCAGAAACGTTAGAAGAAAGTTTTAAACATTAATTGTAAAAGCTTTAAGGAAGCTCCCTGCTATCAGCTCATGTATACTTGGAGAAACAAACCTAGGTGGGTAGGTTGTGTGATTATTGTGCCTTTTAATGGCCAACTCGGACTTCAGAGGTCAATTAATTGATTCTTCTTTCGGACAGATGCACCAGTCATTATGAGTGCCTTGAATTAGTGAAAACTCCTCTCCAATTTCTGTTGAGAATTGTTAGACCTGTGAGCCTTAGGGTGATCTTCCTCCAAACGTGTGCTCACTCCTTAACCCCTTCGAAGCTAATGACGAGCTGGGCTCGTCATGGCGCTTACCTGCCGTGCCCGGATGACAAGGCCAGCTCGTCATGAATAATGGTTATTTTGGAGCTTCAGCGCAGGACGGGAAAACGCCTAGCAGCCATGTGGTTAAAACATGGTAAAATTGGCCTGCATCTGATTAGCACATTTAATTTACTTATAAATCCTGAGTAAAGTAGTACGATATGGGCCCAGGACCTGTAAATAAAATTATTCTGGTGGGCCTGTGGTGGCACTTATTGTGCCACCCACTTAAGTAGTTATTTAAAATATGGCCTGCTCTTGAGCCTGTCTTCAGTTTTAGACTGTCAATTCAACCTGGCAAAATAACCCATTTAGACACAACTGTGACCCACTTGGTTCAATAGTCCGAGCTCCACATCCTTTGCAGGGTGGCCCTAAGACCCTGTCGTACACAATCCGATCCATATCATTATTGCTTTTAAACATTTCTTACCAATTCTTATAACACTCTTGTCCCATTTTTCTACTACAAACAAGCTGAACTCGAAGACATTCACATTTCACAGGTTGTATTGGCAGGATAATGTTTCCAGCAGTGGTGATCCATAAAAGATAAGTCCTTGATGTTGCTTTTTTAAGTATAACGATACATCTTTCATCCTTGTGTCTGATAAACTCAATGCATTTCGGGAATTACTCTCTTCTTCAGGGGTAGCTGTAACATGAAAGTTTAAAAAACCCATTATGGTAGTCACCTCTAAATACAGGCCCTTTATGAAAATGTAGTGCATCAAATATTGCCAAAACTCAACCCCCCGAAAAAAGAAAAAAAGAATCACTTCAGTGCAACGCACATTCTAAAAACACCCACCTCTATTAACCAAGATTCGAATTAAATCCTAATCATCCCTGCTGCATCGTATTTAACAAAGATCTGTGAAAAGGAGACTAAATCATACAATATATCATGCAGCCAGTTAACACTGCTCCAACGCGAAGAAAAAATTGTAAACAGTAATTGCCTTCAAGAAGAACGAATGATGTACCTATTCTCTATCTAAGGGGAAAACGCTTTTACTCATTTTGGGTGACAATATCTGCAGCCATGCTTGTTAAAACGCTCCACCATTCCGTGGCCTGGTTCTCATCATATTCTCGTCGCTTTCCACTTTGACTCAGTGCACCTGAGGCCAGTTGCTAACACGTGACTTTGCACGCCACCCTGTGAACCAAGAGAAACACAGAAAGCTTCCCCATCCAAAAATAAACTGCACCGAAGTGCGCTGATAGAACCTGACACAAAATTAGAAAAAATGAAACAAATGAAACAATGCATGTTACCTCATGCCAAGAGCTTGAACTAAAACATGCCATATACATCTCCCCTAAGGTAGGGCCTAAACAGCCAATAGGGTGGGGTGCATTGTACTTAAACAGCTGGGAATTTTTAATATGCTTATGCATCCCTAGTAAAGTGGTATACTATATACCCAGGGTTTATACATGTAATGCTTCTAGTGGGCCTGCAGCACTTATTGTGCCACCCACTTAAGTAGCCTCTTAAATATGCCTCGGACCTGCCATTTGCAGCCTGTATGCCATTTTAAACTGTTAATTCGACTTGGCAAAATAAACCCCGTGCCAGGCCTAAGACTCCCTTTTAATGATGTAAGTCACCCCTAAAGTAGGTCCTAAACAGCCCAGGGCAGATTGTATTTCAAAAGTTGGACATGGGCTTTTAAGTTGTACATGTCCTGGTAATGAAAAACTCCTAAATTCGTTTTTCACTACTGTGAGGCCTGCCTCTCCCATAGGATAACATGGGGTTACCTTATAACATTTAGTACGTTTCAGAACAGCTAACAATGTCATGTTTGCTCTCTAAAGAATTGTAATTCAAAACCCTCTATATTGGAAAGGCAGATTTTAAGTCACAAACCTGAAAATGCCACTTCTAGAAAGTTCAAAATGAAAAGAAAATTACCCAGAAATGTATCCAGGAATACCCAGTGCACTACGAACAAATCACTATAGAGTGTACACAACGTTATCAAAACAATTGTTGATGATGTACTGTTGTTCTGATTGTAAACAACAGTAATCCAACCAGTTTCCAACAAATCTAAGCTGAGAGTCAGATCTTCAAACCATGAAGTTGATTGTAATCTGCTTTATTCCTGATAGTCGCAGATGTAGTGTAGTTCAAAAAATGGTAAATAATGCAGCTTGTAATCAGCATAAAACAACAGAACTTCAAATATCCCAATGCATTTTGGGCTTTTCACATAAGCCCTTCGTCAGGGGAATCAGCAATGTATCAATACACTGATTTTAATGAAAAGTATACAGCGACATGAAACTTAACAGCAATGGTAAAACATTATGGCTCACGAGAGGGCAGGAGAAAGAAGCTATTATTGTAACTGATAGAATTCAGCCTCAAAAAGTGTGTTAAAAAGCCATCGTGAACTAAAATCAAGTGACGAAAAAACGGGGACTGAAAAACTAATAGGTGTTAAAAAGTGAGCTATAAGCGACGGAAGTAAAAGCATGCCTGACATTAATGCAAAGTGCCCAAACTTAAACAAGCTGATTGCAAGCTGCATTATTTCCCATTTTTGATCTAAACTACATCTGCGACTATCAAGAATAAAGCAGATTACAATCAATTCATGGTTTGAAGATCTGATTCTCAGTTTGATTCATTGGAAACTAGTTGGATTACTGTTGTTTACAATCAGAACGACAGTATTATCAGCGATTGTTTTGATAACGTTGTTTACACTATATAGTGATTTGTTCGTAGTGCACTGGGTACTCCTGGATACATTTCTGGGTAATTTTCTTTTCATTTTGAACTAGGTGGCCTGCAGAGCCTCTGACCTGGTGCACACGCTATTTGTTCAAGTCTCATTCAAGATTGAATAAACAATGAATTTGTTTAAATTAGAATCTTTGAGTGCATCCCAGCTGCGCATCATTTACTGTGTGTTCAATTTTCTGCCTAGCAGCTATTGTTGCACCACCCTTGTAATTGTTGTATTGCTACCATGTCTTTGATGATATACTACATCTCACTGAAAATAGAGCAGAAACTAAAGTTTATTCAGCTTCTGAAGCGACTGACATTTATGGGCTCATTAGAGAAGTCAGGACTTTCGTTATCACTTCAGATCCTGTTCAGCAACAAATCCATCAATTGGAGTACCTAATGCGTAGAAAGATAAATCAACGTATGCATGCCACTACTCTGATTCAATATCATAAAGGTAGTCGCATACCTAGGGGATTACGTCTTGCTATTAAGCCAATGCTGTTCAAAATGAGCAAGAAATTTATGGAGAAATGGTATGCGATTTTAAACATGTGTTCCTTGGATTTAATTTTATTAATCGTTGAAGAGTTGTCACAGGTGTTAGCAGGTTTAGAATCTGAAATTAAATATCTTCAGGCCAATTTAGTGTCACGTATGGGAACTGATATTTGGACCACCACTTTAGATTAAATCAACACAAAACTCGATGTGGACGCCAAAGAGATTCATGAACGCAAGATCATAAAATTTCGCCATGACACGATAGACCATAAGTTGGATGAAGTTTACTCTTGGGCCGAGGTATACGCCCAAAAACGGACCTGGCAGAAGCCAAGTACAACCTCATCCGAAGAGAGTCTAACCTCAGTTAGTGATACTCAGTTATCCAATTACCTGCCAGTGACATCGCCACAGTTGGCTCGAGCACTGCTAAGGTTTCTTTTTTGGAGACCAGCCCTGCCGCAAACAAACCACCAACGCAGGCAATAGTAGAACTAGCCAAACCCGTAGAGGTCACTGATTCAGCAAAAACAGGGACATCACGTTGCACAAAGAAACACTAGTTGTTAACATCTCCTCAATTTTTTTTACTGATAATCAAATAGCAGTATTGAATAAGGGGTGTTCATTTGTACCTACTTATCAATCTTTAAGTCTTTTTTTTATATATCTTTTTATTGAAACATACATCGGTAAACAATACAATGTGGAGGGTTGTGCAGGTTATTCATTACAGTACGCAAGGGTGGATGGATACACTGACTTCACCATAGAGGAACATTATGGGGATATAGGGTCATCATGCTCAACACTTCGAGGCAGTACACAGATCTCTCCTCTATAAACATTCCACGGATTCCAGATACGGGACCATTCCTAGGACACCCGTGCCAAATATACAGTTTTTTCACTAAAAATTCACCAATCAAGGTTCTTCCCCCAGGCTTTCAGAGTGGGCAGTTGTGCTGCCCCCCCACAGTTGGGCGATGTTTCGTTTGGCCAACATGAACCCCACTGTTACCCATTGCGTCTGGGAAGTTTTCCAATCTGTGGGCTCCCAAATATTTAAAATACATTGTCTCGCCTCCGGGCGGAGAGAGACACGTAACACCTCATTGATTGTGTTGTTGATTTGGAGCCAGTGAGAACTAATATGTGTGCATTCTCAAATGGTGTGCATGAATGTTCCGGTGAGGTTGCAACCCCTTTTGCATTTGCCTATATCAGACCACCCCATGTACACTAACCGGGGCCCTGTTATGTAGATCCTATGGAGGATTTTGAGCTGAACCAGTCGCAAGCGTGCCGGAATAGCCACCTCTTTAGGGGAGGATACTGCAGATTGCCAATCCTCATCCTCTAGTTCTATCCATCCTGTGTCCACTTATCCCGCAGTGTCCGCAGAGGGTCTGCCATGTGATTGATTAACTTTTTATATATTAATGAGATTGTTTTGTCAGGGAGGTGACCGTCTAAAACTGTCTTTCAGGGGAGAAGCCTCCAGGGGATTGGAACCCTTAGGCAACAAAGATTGGAGTGAGTGTGAAACCAGTACATCACGAAAATATTCGGTGTCTGCAAGCTATATTCACTCTGAAGCGTTCTGAAGGACTTGACTCCTCCTCCCCAGATATCCTTGATAGCCGAAATACCGATCAGATCCCACCTATTGAAGCCCTTCGTTTTCCACAGATCGCCCAACTTCTCATAGTCCCAAAGAGGGGTGGGCAAAGTCAATTTATGTCTCCAACCAAGTGAGTCGGTGGCGTTATGCCAAATTTGAATGGAGTGTTTCGTGGGGCCCGTCAAGACAAATCGTTTAAGTCGGGAATACAAATCTCTACCGTAATTCCCCCCCCGGAAGGAGCCATCTGTCCATGGCGTAGCCCCGGTCATCCGCACAACCATACGTGCAATGATTGATGGCCGCCAGTTGGGATGCCCAGTAATATTTCGTGATATCTGGGAGGCTAATGCCTCCGTCGTACCAGTTTAGCGTTAGTTTGTTCAGGGCAATTCGGGGTCTGCCGTCCCATAATAAGTCCCTCTGCAGGCCCTCGATCTCCTGGAAGTAATGTGCTGGAACTAAATCTAAGGTGTTTTGTAGGGCATAGAGGAATTGTGGTAAGGCCATCATTTTGAATAGGGCGGCACTGCCCAGGAGTGAGATGGGGAGTGTCTTCCAACTAGCAATGTCACTTTTGAGTCTTTGAAGAGGGGGAAGAAGATTTTGGGCATAGCGGACCGAGGGGTAAAGTGAGATCAAAATTCCCCGACCCGATATTTAAATTCGGCTGTGTTGATTTTTATTTGACAGTGCCGGGGTGGAACAAGGGGGTCCCCGCTCAATACAAACAGTAGGGATTTTCCCCAGTTGAGGGAGACCAGAGAATCTGCCAAAGATTGTAAGGATGTCTAGCACTATTGTAAGGGATTTCTTAGGAGAGGCCAAATAGAGTAATATGTCGTCTACGTATAAAGATATTCAGTCTTCCCATCCGGGGACCACCGCAGCCCCCTTACCATAGGATCCCAACGGATCCAGGCAGCAAGGGGTTCCAAGGCCAAGGAGAAAAGGAGGGGGGACAGTGGGCTACCCTGACGAGTTCCCCCGACTAAGCAAAAAAGTGGCCGAAACTTTGTTATTTACCACCATTTGAGCCAGTGGTTTGGAATATAAAAGACGCACCCAGTGGATATGTTTCGGACCGAATCCCAACTTCGTCAAGACTGCCCATAAAAAGGGCCACTCAATTGTTACAAAGGCCATGGTCGCGTCTAGTGACACAATCACAACTGGCTCTCAAAGGGTGTGGGCTCTATACACCACTCCATGAACTCTGCGCAGGTTGAGGGCTGTGTTTCTATGGGGTATGAAACCAGATTGATCTGGATGCACTAGGCCACTGATTACGTTCACCAGCTGGTTAGCTAACAGTTTGGCTAATATCTTAGGTTCTGCATTCAGAAGAGAGATGAGCCTATACGAGGCACAGTCTGTTTTGACCTTCCCTTCCTTATGGATAGTCACAATGGTAGCTATTCTCTGCTCCCGGGGCAGCATCCCTGCTTCCTTAGATTCTTTAAACATAGCTTTCAAATGGGGGGCAAGTTTATCTGGCTTAAGTTTAAGTTCAATGAGGAGTCTGTTTGGGCCCAGAGCCTTCCCAGAATTCAAAGAGCGGATTGCTTGCGCTATCTCGTCAGTTGTAAGAGGGCTGTCCATAAAGTCTTGATCTTCCAGGGAGAGACAGGGGAGCTTAATATCTCGTAGTAAGTCCTGAGAGTCTGCTTCTGTGTGGGAGTTCTCTGACGTATAGACTGTTTGAAAACGACCAGCAAACCTATCTACTATGTCCTGAGGCTCCGTGAACGAGATGCCACCCTCCACTATAAGCTCCGGGACCAGCTACCTCGCCCATTCCCTCTCCAAACACGCTATAAACTTCCCGGCCTCATCTCCCAGATCGTAAAGTCTACCCTGCTGTTCCCTGCTTAGGGCCATGGCCCCATCGGAGACTATAGTCTGTAGTCATTCTGTTTCAGGTTCAGCAGATGGAGCTTCTCCCGTGTCACCCCAGATTCCAGCTCGCTCTCTAGCCTGTAAATGTCATCCTCGAGCTTGAGTACTTCCCTCTGCTTGTCTCTTTTGGAGCCAGCTATTAGTGACAGTGCCTGTCCCCGAATCGCAGTCTTAAACACTTCCCATAAGGTCTGGGAAAAGGACACAGACCCCACATTGTCAGAGAAATATTTGTCAATGGTCTTAATAAGGTCTTTACGGATCTTAGGGTTGCGCAGATACCAAGGGTTAATGGGAGCCAGCCTTCCCGCCGTACCCGGACAAATGAGTAGATGGACCCAGAGGGGCGAGTGGTCGTAGATATAGTGTATGATTTTGTTTATGTAGTTGGCTTGTGCAGCAGGAACGAGACAATAGTCTAAACGGGAGAGACTGTGGTGTGCCCCAAAATGAAAGGTGTGTTGTATCTGGTCTGGATGGTATACTCTCATCCATCAACCAGCCCCATTGCCTCAAGAAAATCAGACAACCAACGAGCCGATGGTCTCAGCTCCCTGGGGAATACCTATCCAATGTACCTGAGACCACTGCATTAAAGTCACCCCCTATTACTAAGAGCCCCTCTGGAACGTTGAGGAGGACCGCACCCAAGTCCGATGTCTGAATGCTCCCCAGCGCCACGATCCGTCGGGCTCTTTGCTCCTTGATATTCGATCCACTCTGCCACCGCTTCAGGTTGGTCGAAAAACCACGCTCTTCCCTCTGCCTCGACCCGTAGGCACGCCGGGAAGAGCATGGAGTATTTCAGGCCCTTCTCTCTCAGCTCGCGTTTCACAGAAAGGAACGACCTCCTTTTCTTCTGTTTAAGCAGTTACCCGAGACCCTGTGGGCACGCTCAAACACAAAACATTTACTGAGGCCTTTAGGTTGCAAGTGTTTGAGAATGAGGTCCTCAATAAACAGGTCCTGGGATTGCCCCTCCGATTTCTCCGGAACCCCTAGGATGCGAAGATTATTGCGCTGAAGTCAGCCTTCGTAATCGTCCAACTTGAGACCTGCGAGAGTGCGAGAGCTCTGGAGCTCGTGGACCTCCCTTTGTAATTGCTTGACATCATCAACGAGGCTGGAGGTCGTTATTTCCACCTGCTTGACCTTTTCGTTGAGCTTCCCTAGATCAGCCCTGATAAGATTAACATCAATTGCCACAGTGTCCAAGGAAGTTTTGACTCCTGTAATGGGCTCCATGACATCCTTAAGCGAAAGCTCCTGCTCCTCCTCCACCAGGCTCCCTCGGGCGGCATCTTCGGATAGCCTGCCCTGCTGAGCGTCCTTAAAAACTGTGTACCTGTCCAGCTTAATGGTTTGGACCGCTTCGTCCCACAGGACCCAGCACTCTTGATGCGCTCCATGTTAGAGCTTTAAAAGTGATTTAAACCGGACTGGGGAACTCAGGGTAGGCCAAGGCCCCACCCCTCACAGCACTCAACTGCAGAATCAATCGATTAGGGCCCCAAACTCAATGCGCAGGCCCCTGGTGACCTCTTAACAAGGGCTGCTTCCCTTGGGGGGACAGGCCTCTCGAATTCGCCCTTAGCAGCTGTACCAACTCAGGGGGCCAACCATCTGGGTAAGCCTTGGTATTAGCGCTGGGGACTGTTTATATGTTTCAATAAAAAAGTAATGACAGAGTGCACACCAATTTGTATTTCTTTTGCTAGTAATTCCGTTGCGAGGGGAGAGAGTAGAGAGAGTAGAGGGTGGAGCAAACAACACAGGTGCTTATAATACAGAGTTAGGTGGATAACACAACAATTAGATGAGCGTGAAACAGTTGAGTGGCTACATTTGAATGCCTCCATCCAACTGCCTCCAGTTGAATGCCACCAAAACGGAGGTGTTGGTCCTAGGGAAGCACGCTGAGCTATGGGGTAACCAGTGGTGGCCGTCAGAGCTTGGTGTCACTCCTATTCCAGTGGCTGGAGTGAGAAATCTAGGAGTCTGGGTGGACTCTGCGCTCACCTTCAGAGACCACACCAAGAAGGTGGCTGCCACGTGTTACGGAATATTGCGTGGTATCAGACCAGTCTTAAAGTACTTTGATCCCCCTACCAGACAGCTTGTAGTTCAGGCCTCTATACTATCTCTGCTGGACTACGGCAGTTCATTGTTGTTAGGGGTGAATCAAGCGGAGGCCTCCAGGCTCCAAAGAGTACAAAATGCCGCGGCACGAGCCATTGTGGGCCTTCCCAAACACTGTTCAGTGTCTGGTACCATCACGGCCTTGCATTGGCTTCCGGTTAGACAGCGAATCATGTTCAAGGCGCTGTGTCTGGCCTTCAAAATCTTGAAATCTTCATCGCCACCGGCACTTATCAATCTACTCACGCCCTATGTGCCGTCTAGATCCTTAAGATCTGAGGGGCTTCATCTGGCTGTCTGTCCACGCTTTAAGCTGAGCAGGATGGGTGGCCGCTCTTTTAGGGTGCTAGCGGCAGGCCTATGGAACTCGCTCCCAGTACATATTCGAGCTCTTGAGGATATGTTCGCCTTCAGGCAGGCGATTAAAACTTTCCTCTTTCCAGCGTCTAGCTAATTCTTTTCATCATTGTGTGTTATGTTACAGCATCTGTCAAAGCGCCAGGACGCCCCTTTGCTGGGGCAGCTGTGCGCTATAGAAATATAAATAACATAACATAACATAACATAACATTTCTTGAAGGTAATGGTCCCACATAAGATAGTGCAGCAGGATTACAATCAGTTCACATTAGCTCTTTTCCGCAGGTTTTACTTTATTGATATAAGTGGTTCTTAATGGTGATATTGAACTTGAGCGAGTGGAGGGAGGTAGAATATGGGGGATCTGGACATCAGTTTTGGGAATAGCGTTGTTTGCCATAGTTAGCGGGAAGATGTTAATTATAAGACAAGTTACTGGGCAGTGAATCGTGAGTTTTTTGCAACAGAGTTGAACATGTTCGATGGGTTTAAACACATGGTCTTAAGATAATGTCTTTTTAATTGTAGAATACCCCTGACGAAGGGCCGGAGAAGGGCCCGAAATGCATTGGGTTATCGGGATGAATTATTGAGGATTACTTACTTAAACTCCAGGCTACAGATTAAGGCTTACCGGCATGTCTGCCGTCTTCAGGAAACAGTGTGAAATGTAAGATCGCTCCCATGTGATGAATGGACAAATTATGGAAAACGTAAAACCTTGGATCAAATTGAAATAAAACTTAATGAAATTGGATTAATGTTGCATCAGTCATATGCATTCATTCACGCAGTGCGTCCGGTACTGTGGTGAGAGGTCGCCCCATTTTCCTGACTGTATATATGTCCCATAATGTAACTATAACTGGCTCCCTTGGAAGCCCACCACAGCCTCTCAGACCAGAGCTGCTGAAATCCCAGGAAAAACATACATGGGGCCAAAGGTTTTCCACAACTCTTCTAGAGCCCCCGGAGGGGGGTTTACCTCAAGTCACTCCAGGGCTATGGCTGTCTGCATAGACCGGGGCGCATCAGCTTAGAAGTGTTCATTAGCTTTGTAGGGTGAGGTTTCACTGAGCACTGGAATCATCAGGTGCAGCCTCCTCGGCCTCAGAGCCGGAAATATGTTCCCAACAGGGTCTCTTCCGGCCAGTAAGCTTGGCTGGGGTCAGCACCGATGGGGCAGGCAGAGGGAGAGTCTTCGCCATTAGGGTCGCGCCACCGCCATTGACTGCTGTGCGGCCGGCGCACTTTACCTTGTCACAGTTAGTGTGCCTTTCTCCCTCAAAAGTTCAAATTAGCGGGTTTACGATCACCGCTGCTGCCGCAGGCCTTTAAATACCTCCCGGGTGCTCCGATTGTGAGAGGATCGCGGCAGCGCCTTGGATTGTGGTGCCACCGCTGGGCGAAGTTAGGCCGGCTGGAGCTCTCTTCCGGCGAGTTCAGCTACTATGAGTCCCGGCTTTAGGCCCCGCTGCAGGCCAAAACTCTCCGGGGGTGAATTTTTCCCCGTCTGGCTCGAGCCACGTACCGGAGCAGGCGGGTTGGGCTCTGCTGCTGTTCCGGTGTCAGGGGCTGTCGACGGGTGCCTCGGATTATTATTCAGGATAGACGAGGGCTAGGACGGTGGGCGGAGCTCACACACTACGCAGCCATCTTCAGTTCGCGCTTGGCCATGCCCCTCCAATCTAGAATTCTTGATTCTCAGATTGCTCTGTATAAATTTACCAGAAAATTACGGTTGCAATATTTTTTTTCAACCATTGTCACTGAACCTGAATCCAAAACGGAAGCTGAATATCTTGAATTTAAGCCACACAGTACTTTTGTTTCTCCCATTTCACTAAAGACCATTGATTTGTTTGATATTGCTAAATTACCATCCGAAATGGCAGTTACTCCCAATTTATCAAAAAGAGAGAGATTTGGGACCTTTGACCCTACTCGCAGGCAGGTCGCCCCCACGCTGCTGCTCATCACCTGATTCCTGCCTCCTTGCTGCCCTGTGCGCCGGTTTCCCCCCGCCCCCCGCTGCTTCAGACCCGGCCCTTCCCGCCTTCCCGCTGCTTCCCTGCGGCCCCGCCCCCCTGCAGACCCATTCGCCTCCCCGCTCCCGCCTCCTAGCTGCTCCTCCCTCCCAAGCACCCTCATATGCAGGCCGCAAGCAGCCGCGCAGTGGACGCACATACGGCAGACCCAAGACCTACTCGCCTTCAGAAGACTCCTCAAGACCTGGCTCTTCAAGCAGTAGCAGCACCCACCCTCCCCGCACCCCCTCCCCGCCTCCCCCCCCAGCACCTTGAGACCCTCACGGGTAAGTAGCGCGCTTTACAAGTACTCCGATTGATTGATTGATAGATTTGCGCTGAAATCTTTGCAAACTAATGGCACTTTACACTTCACTAAAGTAGACAAGGGTGGAGCATTAGTGGTAATAGATCACACACACTATGAGAACAAAATTGGCCGGATGCTACAGGACTCTTCCACCTATTTACCACTATCCGAGGATCCAAATGATGATTTTTCAGCAGTGTTGGAATACATTCTTGCACATGCGGTTGAGATGAAATGGATCAGTATTAAAACTAGAGAGTTTTTATTCACTTTTTTCCCCCGTAGACCAGGATTGTACAAGCTTCCAAAGGTGCACAAAAATGTGATGGACCCCCCCCCGTTGAGACCTATAGTTTCCGGGTGTGGATCCATACATGATCCATTGGGTCAATATCTTGATGTCTTTCTTCAAACCTTTGTTCAAACTAGTACGTCATACTTACAAGACACCACGCATTTGTTGAACATTCTTCAAGACATTGATATTCCTGAGACTGGAGATACTTGGTTATGTACAAAAGACGTTGTGTCTTTGTACACATCCATTCCACATCTTGAAGACATTGAAGCTATAGAATGGGCATTGTTGAGACAAGACAGTGTAAGGGGTAACAAAGTGTTTCTCCTTGAAATCCTCAATTTTTGTTTGTTTCATAGTTACTTTCAGTGAAAAGATCAGTTTTTTCTCCAGGCCAATGGTACATCTATGGGCTTTTCGGGAGCCCCCAGCTATGCGAACATTTTCATGTTAAAATTTGAAACAGATCACATTCTTTCCAACACTTCATGGACATCTAAACTGATAGCATATCAACGTGTTATCGATGAAATACTCATCAG
This sequence comes from Lissotriton vulgaris, assembly GCF_964263255.1. Classification (NCBI taxonomy): domain Eukaryota; kingdom Metazoa; phylum Chordata; class Amphibia; order Caudata; family Salamandridae; genus Lissotriton; species Lissotriton vulgaris. The sequence goes on along the minus strand of NC_141694.1, from coordinate 1,630,120,998 downwards.
TTGGCATGGGTCACTATGTGATTTAGAATCTCAGGTTCTTAAGTTGAATGATATCAACCCAATAATTCAATTCACCCATCAGATTGAATCTCGGCTCATAGCTTTTTTGGATGTTTTACTCAATCTTTCTGGCACTACCATTGAGATACCTGTTTTTTAAAAAAACACTGGTTGCAACAATGCCTTGTTATATGAAAGCTTTCACCCTTGGCCTTTGAAACGTCATCTCCCTTTCTGTCAGTTTCTGAGATTTAGGTGCATTACTTCAAATTCAGAGTTAGGTTTGCAGACTATTCAAGATTCCAAAGAGAGGTTTTTAAGTAGAGGTTATCCTCAACAGGTAGTAGATCAGGCTGCAACTAGATCATTAGCAGTATATCGCGATGATCTGTTAAAAAAGAAAATTAAGGAACCTGGCTCAGCCAGAGAAGTGTTTGTTTCCACATATTCAACCCACTCTAACCTCTTAAAAAAGAACATATTACAAAGATGGGGTTTGCTTCAATCTGCGTCTGACTTTAAAGGAATGTTTTCAGATCCCCGCTATTTGCATACAAGAGGTCCTGAAATTTGAAAGAAATTTTTAATAAATCCACAGACAATGTTCAAGTCCCTTACGAAGGTATGTCTAAATGCATGAACTGTTCGCATTGTAATATTGTGATCACAGGCAGAAGTTTGTCACACCCTCGATCAGGCAAAAAGATTATCCTGAATTTCAATGCAAATTGCAATAGTCACCATGAGATTTACGTGATTATGTCCATGTGACTTGTATTATGTTGGGAAGATAGAGAGGGTTCTCCACACCCGAATTACTGAACACAAAAGTAGAATCAGGACTAAAACGATCAGTTCTTCGTTAGCACAACATTGGCTTGCTGCAAAACATATTATTGCACACCTAAGATTTGGGGTTCTGGAGATGGTTGAGATTCGTCCAGACAGAGACTTGTCCAAAGTTTTATCTTAGCATGAGTCTCATTGGATCTGGTTCATGCAAACATTGTCCCCGAAAGGGTTGAATGATCAATTTTAATTGTCCTGTTTTTTATAACTCTTCGAATTTCGTCACTACATTGCTGTCAGTTGTTCTCTGTGCTTGTCGCTTCATTATAGATAGGTTCATCATGTATGTATTAGATTAGGTTTTATTACCCTGTCATTGTGGGTATCAAACTTTGGTAGCCATTTTTCTGGTGGCTACAACGTACTGATAGTCTTTAACTGTTGCTATTGCTTTTCTCCGAGTGTGTGTCATTGTTTTCTGTTCAGTTTTAGGTACTGCTTTTAGCTATGTGTGGGTGATTTTCTTTCTTCTTTTTTACATCTTTCCCTTAATAAGCTCACATTTATTCATGTTTGTATTTTTTCACTGCTTTCGTTTATTTGTTCATTCACTTTTCCGTTTTCAGTTTGGTCTCTTTGCGTTTTTTGCCATATTTGTTATGACTGCTTCCTTCCATCTAAGGCGCTTTCATTATTCTGACAGTCCTATTTTGATGCTCACGTTTATTTTTACCGGCACGTACTTATACGCACATGACACATTGGCTTACTCGATAGAGCTGGCGTCTTCCGAGTTGAATCCAACATGTGCTTCTTCGCTGCTTCTGGCGAGTCCTGTATCTTGAAGCTGGCATCACTCTGTGTTTTAGAGAGTGTTTTAGTCACCTTTTCACAATAGCTCTGTTTTTTTCAGATGCTGGTCACGTTTTCGATCAGAACAACAGTACATCATCAATGATTGTACACTATATAGTGATTTGTTCGTAGTGCACTGGGTACATTTCTGGGTAATGTTCTTTTCATTTTGAACTAGGTGGCCTGACCTGGTGCACACATTATTTTTTCAAGTCTCATTCAAGTTCGTATAAACGATTAATTTGTTTAAACTAGAATCTGTGAGTACATCCAAGCTGCACATCATTTACTTCTAGAAAGTTGGCATTTTCTTTTCCTAACAATTTGGTACCTGCAGCCTGTATACTGGGTCACATGACTGTGATTAGCTGATAGTTGACTTTTGCTTACAACTACCACACAGTGAGACAGAGTGGGACTAAGTGTTAGCAGGATGTGTGGAGCAGTGCCGTTCCCAGCTCCACTTACATTTTAAGGAGGTGCCTTAGCACTCTCACAAGCAACTTCACACTAGCCTTTTGTTACCCTAGACCCCTTGGAGCCTAGAAATGGAGAAAGGACATTCTAGAACCATCTGCTGAAGGACTGCCTTTCTGCTTGAACCCAGGACTGCCAGAGTGACTCCAAGGGCTAGTTGACTTGCCTCCTTTTCTGTGCAACAGGGGAACAAAGAGCTTAACAACGTGAACCCTGCACCTGGACCCTGCATGAAGTGAGTCCTAGCCTACAAGGGGTGCCACCCCGTCCTGGACCCTTAGAAGTTATGCTAATGTGCCCAGACAGCCTAAAACCAAAACTTGGAACTTCAAAACTTTTCAGCCAAAAAGTGACCTAAAACTAAGAGGATACCAGAACATACCTGCTCGCTGAGCCGCTCAAGATGCATCACCAATCATTCCGACTTCATGGTAGCTCCTTCTACATTCTTCCCCGCAGCAGTAAATCCTGTTCAGCAGCGGTTCCCTGCAGAAAGGGTATCCGGCCTTGTGGAGGTCTCATTGGCCACAGTCTGCAGCTTCGTCCCGCTGCCAAGTTTCAACTTCCAAAAAAGATACTGATTTAGGTCTTGGTGGAAGGGTTACTCCGTCACAACAGTGACAGATATCCAGTCCGCCGAAATGTATTTTGCATTGGATATAATGGGATTCACATTTTGTCTGACGTGATATCCGTCACTGTTTTAATGGAGTAAACTGTTTGCCAAGATTTAAATTGGGTCCTAAGTCCTAACGTAGAAATTGTCACGGCAACTTTGTATAACGACTCCCTTATGACGGCGCCTCTTCCTCGGGCACTGCCAGCTGCCTTGCCCCACTGAACTTTACCCTTCTCAGACATTTTTTTCCAAAAATTCTTCTAAGAAGAGACTGGACCCAATCTACCTCATGTATCTGAACTGCGCTCCATCACGGCTGGCCATAACTTTTGACTTTGCTCCTATCCCACACGACAAGGTGTCCACTGTTGTCACTTCGATCTGTTATGCGCTAGTTTTTACTAACAACTTTCAAAATTCATAACTTTGGTTCTGCATATTGAATTTTTGTTGTTTTGGTGTCAAATAATGTACTAAATTGTATTTATATAAATTGGTGTGTGGTTTTTCTTGTGTTGTGTTTTAACTTTTTACAGTTTAAGTGCTGCATAAATACTTTGCACATTGCCGCTAAGATAATCCTGACTGCTTTTGCAAAGCTACCAGAGGTTTAAGCACAGGTTAATTTAGTGACTTTTTCTGGTTCACCTTGACGGGGATTGTGGCTGTTGCTTGAGGGCGCTCATACTCCCCTCAACCAAAAGCCTAATTTCTAATAGCTTAATATTACTACTGTTGGGGCCTTATGCATTGTTTGACATTTACCTCATTGAGGTCGATGAACCCATCTGCCTTTATGAATAGCAAAGCCTTTCATCTTGTCAGCCGATAATAACAGAAGTGCAAGACCAAGAACTTCCCTCCCATCTTAAGTCACATAGCCCTCATTTCAAAGTATTTTTTGTGTAGCTGGTACAACAAATGAGTGCGAACATAACTGATTCATGGCAAATGTAGCATCTCACTTCCATCTTTTTTCTGTTTTTTTTCTTTCACATAAAGAGGGTCTTTCTTTGGCTCACGTTTGACTTTCACCCAGTGCTTCCAGAAACCTTTACTTAGAAAAGTATAATCTTTAGAGCTTCACCTCAGCCGTGTCCCCTACGTGGGTGGTCAAAAGAATTGAAAAACACGATGTGATTTCTAGTCTCACTTTCCCTACTGGTAAGGTCCCTGTTGAATGTGGGCCTAGCCCTTCCTCAAAAGGGACAGTTCGACCTGAACTACTAGCCTTCACTGTACAAGGATGCAGGCAACTCCAGACATTTTTCCACCGTGACACATGTATAATAAATTCTCACTGTTACCTCCAACAAAAACCGGATCAGTCCAGTAAAACTGAAATCTAAAGAAGCGGATGTAAACTACTTTTCAAAGCATCTTGTTTCAAATAAATGTTGAGCATCAAGTGCACCTTCACAGGTGATGAATCTAGGATCTGGAATGCCATTTCAACCCATGTAGACTTGCTCCCTCATTGCAGATCTTCAAAGCAGAACTACAGGATGGCCTATCAAACCTGCCCTAATGACGCTCACTTTATTCGTGCCAATAACCTCACCTGGCTGTTAATATGGACGTTCCATTGTACTATAGCTGTACTGCGACTAAAATATATAGACCTTCTCAGTTGCACTGCTGCTAGACACATTATGTTTAAATCCTTCTCACCTTGCAAAGGTTCAAGTGACCTGTGTCATTCATATAATAACTACACCCTTACCTAGTACTCTTTCCCACAACTGCTACTTATTACAAATGCATATAACTTATGTATCTCACTGATGTACTGTTGATCTCTATATATGCCCAAACCCAGTTGACTACAAATATATATGTGTTAAATGTCCTATAGTTATACTGATGCAAAAGACAATTCTATAAAGCTCTTACTTGCCACTCTGTTATATATCATGTCATTTCAATTCTACCTGATGTTGTGGTGCACATTCTTTTTCCATTACCCTTTGATGTAAAGCACTCTGTGTCTCCTTGGGGTTTAGCAACGTTGTATCCAAAATAAATAATACAAATGAATGTGTCCATATTGTGTATTCCTACACTTACTTTAAATAATAGTTGTTCTATTGTTGTTGACAGGATCGTGAATTAATTGACCCATTTCCAGTATCATTGGTGATAATTGGAAGCAAATATGATATATTTCAGGTATATATACAATATTTTCGTATGGGTTTGCATGCTTAATATCTTTCTATAGACATTTCTAGGAAAGATGTGTATGTTTGTTTCTTCTTCTTGTGTTCCTCTATCGTTAACTATTGTTTCGGACAGTCTTAGCTGTCTGACAGAACTTTTTTCATAAAGACAAATAATTCATAAAGTATGCATAGAGCTGGGATTTGGAAGTGGAAGTTGGAAGCGTCATCTACATATTTTACCAACTCCCAGGACACCCATTTGGTGATTAGAGTGTCAGACATTGAGAGTCATGGCAAATTAACTCCTTACCTCCGAGCACATCTTGGGAAGGTGCTAGCATTGACAGGCAATGGAGCCTCTCTGCACCACAGCTGCTGCGTGTTCCATACCGGTCTATCAGGAAGATCCTGTGTGTGGTGGAAATGGTGAGACTGATGACAACAACATAGCCCTGCACACTCCTTCTGACAAAAGATGACTTCAGCAGTTGGTATAGACAATAACGCAGCCCTGCACACTGCTGCCAACAGAAGGTGACTTCAGCAGCTAGTATAGCCAGTGACGCAGCCCTGCACACTCCTGGTGGCAGAAGGTGACTTCAGCATCTGTTATAGACAGCGATGTAGCCCTGCACACTCTTGCCGACAGAGGTGACTTCAGCAGCTGGTATATACATCAACGCAGCTCTGCATACTCCTGACGACAGAAGGTATCTTCAGCAATTGGTATAAACATCAATGCAGCCCTGCACACTCCTGCTGACAAAAGGTGACTTCAGCAGCTGGTATAGCTAACGATGCAGTCGTACACACTCCTGCAGACATGAGGTATCTTCAGCAGTTGGTAAATACATCAATGCAGCCCTTCTCACTCTTGCCAACAGAAGGTGACTTGAGCAGGTGATATAGACAACATCCCAGGCCTGCACACTCTTGCCGACAGAAGGTGACCTCAGCAGCTGGTATATCCAATGACCCAGCCCCACACACTCCTTCCAACAGAAGGTGACTTCGGCAGCTGGTATAGACAACAACGCAGCCCTGTACACACCTTCTGACAGAAGGTGAATTCAGTCCATAACAAGTTTTATTACTTTTTTCCAGTACATCAAGGCTTGACCGTCCCTCCCATGAATGCATAGACATAAATGCCACAAGTCTCGATTGTACTAGTAATTCATAATCAATCAAATCAAGTACAAACATGGCACTGCCCCCCAGAGCCCGTATATCATCTGCATATAGAGACACATATACTGTACAAAAAATATTTTGACCCATTCTTACAAAGCAGACCCATATGGTTGTACCACCAGTTCAATCAAAGCTGTATTAGGTTGCACAGGTGTTAATATTATACCTCTAAAATCTGCCCAACTGCCAAATCTTTTCATGTTTCTGGGGGCTGCCCCTCATCTTTAAAATCGCAATCTCCAACCCCATGCATCTGTCCATGGCCTTCTTCCAAATTCCGACTAAAGGTGGGGACTCTGCCTTCTAGATCTGGGCTATATCCCGCTTAGCCAAGGTAAGCCCCAAAAACAGTAAATAATGCTTATATCGATTTCCCTCATCACCTCTGTACTGTGCAGAAGGATCAGTTTGGGATTGAGAGGGATTTCCCACAACAGAACTCGAACTCCGGATCGTGTGGAGGAAGATCCCTGCCTCCACACCACATCATAGACACTTGGGGGATGATAACACACTCATCCGCTATAGACAGTTTCTAGTACATTAGCCCCTATGCAGATACTTGAATTGAATCAGACGGGGGCGAGAGGAAATGTCCACACCATATGGGCCGTCAGTGTCTCTGTCTAGTCATCATCGCCTAAGTTCTCCAGGTCCCCCACCAAGTCGACCGCAGGATCACCAAAGTAGTGGGTTTAAGCGTAATCAGGGTCTGGTATATTTGTCTGATCTTATGGGCACCCAAGTCCCCCATCAACAGCCTACCCTCCAGTGAGCTAAACTCGGGCAATCCCTGAAGGTTCTGTATATGTGAAAGTATAGCATGATGGAATTGTAAGTATTTGTAAAACTGACTGCGATGGAGTTGATATTCTTCCTGTAATTGTTGGATAGATTTCAAAACAGTACTCTTCGTTATATCACCTAATGTGGAAAGTCAGATTGCATCCCAATCCCAAAACCCCAGTAGTGCAGACACCTGCAGAAGAAAAAGCCTGTGCCACAACGGGGTCCCCCTGTCACTTTCCCCCAACAGCCCAACCGTTTAGTAGTCTGTCTCCATACTCGTAAGACCACATGGGTCGCTGGGGGAAGATGATCCATCCCTCTATGACTGTAAAGGAAGTCAAGAAGCGACTGGCTGCCCATCTCCCACCTTTCTACGACATAAGCCGGATCCTCTTAGTCACTGTACCACCAGTCGTTAACATTGAGTAGATGAGAAGCAAAATAATATGACTGTATGTCAGCCTTGGCAATTCGCTTGTAGCATGTGGACTGAACACAGGTCTGGAGAGGTACATGGACAACTCCCTCCCCTCCCCCCTACACACACACAGGAAGTGATTTAAGGACGGCATTCACCCGACTGAACCACGTACCCGGAATATCATAGGGATAATTGTGGAGCCGATACAGCATTCACTACAGCATTCGCAGCAGGCATATCATCTTGAAGATGGCCAACAACGACAAGGCAACGGGCCCACACTCTCACCCCCTCTCAAACCCTAGACAACAAGGGACCAATATTGTGGAGCCACGAGGTGACCGGATCAGGGGATATATAGACCCCCTGTTATCCACAGCACGCGACAAGTATGATGCCCACACTAACTCATGCTGGACACCTCTCACTGAAAAAATGACTGACTTTTTCCAATTCATATGGAACCCTGATGTTGCACTGAAGACCTGCATAATCTCTGCGGGCTGGAAAAGGCGGGATCCATGAGAAAAAACAGGACATCATCCGCATATAACCCAATCCTGTGGGCTACCTCTGCAGACTACTCGAAGGCCCTCACCAGGGAATCTCACCGCACCCAGACAGCCAGCTGCTCCACAGCAGGGGGGAATAACAGACACCCCTGTCTAGTGCCCCTATATAAAGGAATGGGATCAAAGATTGCGCCCACCACCCGATCAGATGCAGACAAGTCAGTATATAAGAGACAGTCATAGGAGAAGAATCGTGTAACTGTAGGAGGGCAAACAAATAATCCTAACTAATTCAATCAATGGCCTTGTAGATGTCAGACAACACAGTGGCTGCCAGCCTCTCCAGGCAAGACACCTTTGCCAATACATTGTGGACACGATAAAAATTATCACGGGTAGACCGCCGCAGCACAAACCGGCCGGATCAGGATGGACCAGTTCGGAAGTATAGTTTATAATTCGATGGGTCAATACTTTAGTTAGCAACTTCACTTCAACATTGAGGCACAAAATTTGCAGATAAAAGAATGGTTCTTCTGGAGGACAGCCCGGCTTGTGGAAGACCACAATCTCTGCATGTTGCCAGTCTGGTCGAAGAATCGCCATATCAGAGCACTCCTGAATCACACCCAGCAAGTGTTTCCCCAACTCTGGCATATATGCCTTCAGGAACTCGCAAGGGAACCCATTAGGTCCCGGAGTCCTACCCGAACGAAGGCCTGCCAACTCCCCCAACAAGTCTTTCTCTGTAATCGGTTTGTCAAACTGTTTACGAACAGCGTCCGGACAAGAGTCGGGGATGCACGGTACGCACAAATTTGATAATTTGGTCGAAAGTCAGGACATCTCTTCTGGCATAAAGAGTTCTATAATACGTAGTAAAGGGTCTGAGATCCATCACGGCGCCTAGACTTTAATGTGCCATTTATGTCGAGACTTGTCACCCCACAGATAGATCCGACTCTGTGCCGTCTGCCAGGCCTGCCTATCTTGGTCTAAGAGCAGCTGTTGTAATTGTTTCTGGGTTAAGAGAAGTTGGTGCTAGGCAGTCGCCCCACCATCCCCACAAGCCCTGCCCTCCAAAACCTGCAGCTGAGCCTTCAGCTCCACTATCTTATCTGTTTAAAGACGTCGTCCTCCGGCGCAAAAGCTGATGTCTACCTCTGTATTGGGGATTTTAAAGCCTTCCACAGGACATTCCTAAATGAAGGCGTATAAACATTTAGGGAGAGGTATTCAACCACCAACTGATGATGCAGCAACTTATATGATGGTTTGCGCAGGTGCCATGGTGACATGTGCCACTGAAATGGGGCCTTTGCTGGATGATAAGCCCCCCATGCATCCGCCCCATCCCAAGGAAGACGGAGGTGCAATTTATATTCTCAAGTTTCCGATGCACACCCGCCGTTCAGCATCTATCTATCTCCAGGACATCATTCCAGTCCCCACACACCACAGATAATCCCTCCGATAACTCTTCCGAGAGGCATAGAATTCTGTCCATAAATGCCTGACCCAGCGGAGCGGGGTGTATACACTGCCCAGAAAGAGTGACTCCCCATAAAGTGTTCCCCTCACTACCGTGTATCTCCGACCCGTATCCATCCATACCTTGGTCAACCTAAAGGGAACCCTGCGGTGAAAAAGAATTACTGTGCCCCTTGAGCCCTGAGTGAAATGCCTGGTTGAAATGCCTGGTTGAAACCAAAGCGTGCCAGGCATGGTGCCCTCGATCCCATCAAGTGAGTCTCTTGTAACATAAATATGTCTGTCTCCAATCTCTTAGCCTGTTTAAGGACTGCACCACGCTTGAATTTATTCATTATCCCCATAACATAGCATGTAGTAATGTGAACACCACCCACCCGGCTAGCTATGTCATTTACAGCCATCTATAGTCAAGTAGGGAACCGTACAGGGCCCGAATATCTGAGATTCATGATTTACCTCTTTCTGGGCCAATTTGAAACACAAAAACCAACTCCCAGAACCAATATAGCCTCCCCATCCCATTACCTTGGGAAACCAGAAGTATCTTCTGGTGGGTACCCCACCAAGACCACTACAGGGGCCCAGAGGAGACCTCACCAATGAATCCCCAAACTCTTATCCCCCTAAACATTTACCCTGGAAAGTTTCAGTAAACATTCTTCCAGGGGAGCAGTCAGACCTGTAAAGCCCACTGAAAAGTAAAGGACCAATGTCCACCGCCTTGGCAGTGAGGGCAGAAGCCTAAGTAATAATCAAAAGGTAGCAACCATCACTTCAAAGACTCATGCTGTATACTAATGTTCGTCTCCATGACTTTGTATTCACCAGTTAGAGCAAGATCTAGAACGACGTTTCCCAGTAGATTTCTTGTCACAATTCCGTCCATCACTCTGAGAGGCGTCAGACTCTATGAGTGGAGGCGTATGGGGCCACACACATATTGTTACATCTGTCCATGTAAAGATCGCCTCAGGTTTGTCAAAGAACAGAGTCTGTGAATTCTAGACAACCCCCATTCGTGCAGCGTATAACAGCATATATTGTATGCGCAATTCTCCCATTCTGTGCTTCGCCGCCACCAAGTGTTGACGACGTTGAACAATCCGAGCATAGTCTGGAAATATCATGATTACATGAGAGTCATACATGAGTTTATCTTTACCTCTGGCATGTTTAAGGATGGCATCTCTGTCTAGGTAATTTAGAAGCTTAGCTATCACAGCCTGAGGCCACATACCTGGGGGGGGGCTTTCTCACCAGCACCCTTTGCGCCCTCTCAACAACAAAACAAGGGGACAGGGAGCCCTCAGGTACAACGGACTGCAGCCACTAGGATAGAAATGCCTCCATTGATGAGCCCTCACACCCCTCTGGGAGCCTCACAAAATGCAAGTTGTTCCGGCGGGTGCTGCACTCTACATCTTCTACCTGTACCGCTAATTATTTGGTCACTACAGATAGTTTATTGACTGTTTGATGAAGGGATGTCATAGTATCCTCAATAGTCGATACTCTGGTCTCTGATTCTGTTATGCGATCTGCCGCAATATGGTAAATTCGAAGCCCACAGCCCCAATCTTTGTATCTAGCATGTTGTGCAACTGTGTAATGGCCGCTAATAGTGCAGCATTGTCTGGAACTGACCCAGCAGTCTGCGTATTTATGTATTGATCCATGGTGCTCTGTTTTGTTAGTGGAGCGGATGATCTGTTTTTAGTCATGTTGCCTTGTAATGGGGACCCCTGGCCCGGTAGACCCCATTGGCTACACACAAATTCCTCAGCGGAGGATCCGAGCAGCCGCAGCTGCACAGGATTGTTGGGCCACAGAACCCACGCCAACAATATTCACTCAAAGTTTCTGTGCCACTGATTAAACTCACTAGACCAGTCCGGGGTCACAAGTCTAACTGGATCCCACACGCCGGACGTCCAGCAAAACAATCACCTTGCTACGTACCCCCGGCCGGGTCTGGGTCACTCAATCCGTTGGCCAGCGGCAATTTCCGGACCTCCGTCTCCCACACTACAGGCCTTTATGGGGCCTAAGGATGACCACGCCAGCTGCTGCCTCCTCCATACGCAGCTGAGAGCCTGGGGCACCACCACTCAGCGCCTGAGCTGGCTCATCATGCGAGTCCGGGAGGGACAGCCGTATCACATCACGGCTCCTCTCATTCTCTGCCGCCACCACACTGGCCCAGCTTTCAGCCTCCTAGCCGTTGATTCCACAGCTACTCCTGGACGGGGAGGGGGTGGTAGGTGCACCAGGGCTTTTTTATTTTTAATGATTTGATAGCATTATCTATTTTTACTGTCTAGAATGGTTTATTAAGGGATGTTTGATCCACTTCCGTAAGCCAGGGGTGATTTATATTCTTAAGGTAATTCTCGCAGTCTGAAGGGTTTGGGTGCTGGGGTAGAATATAGAGTTCTTTATAATACTGGTCAAGGCAGCTTGCAATCTCTTTGGATACAGTTTCGATTTTAACTCATTTGCTTTTGATTGCATTGATCGAGGCACTCTGCCTTTCACTTTTAGGTAGTTGTTGACAAGAAACTTCCTGCCCTTGTTGAATTTGCACAATTTTGTTGCTTTATAAGTGTTTAGCCATGAATATGCCCTCTCGCTTATTCGTTTATTTTATTGGTATTTAGGCGTTTTGAGTTTGCCTAAGTTTGCCTAATTTTTGTGTCGAGTGTTTAGAAATAAGTTGGCGCTCGAGCTGTTTGACCTTAATTTCAAGTTCAGAGTTTTGTTGGGGGGTTTATTTATGTTGATAATAATACTGATCATTTTGCCACTGAGAGTGGCTTTCATAGCTTCCCAGTGGGTTTCGTCTGGAAATGTAGTCTTTTTAAAATAGTTTACAATTGTAGATCTTATTTCTACCCCCTAAAAGGGATCGTTTAGAAGTGTGTTATTGAGGTGCCAGAGTCTCTCAGAATTTTGGGAGTTAGTGATCTTGATATCTACTGACGTGCAGGCCTGATCAGATATAATGATAGATTTGATCTTCGTATTCAAGCATGAAGGAGTACGTTAGTGGTTGGTAAGTATATATTCTCGAGTTAGAGTTATTGGGGTTTGAGTAGAAAGTGAACTCACTACCTGTTGGGTTAAAAAGCCTCCAGATGTCGGTGAAGTTGTGTGGTGCCAAGTTTTTTCTTTTGTGTGTGTGATTTCCCTGGCTTAAGTTTACAGGGTGATAATCTACCCAGTACTAGGTCCATTGGGAGGCTAAAGTCTCTGCCTACTAGGATCCTAGAGCCGTTTGGGATTTCATGTAGCCATTTGTTCAGGTCTACCCAAAAGGTGGGGCAATCAGCAGTGAACGCATATAGGTTGACGATAAAGAGTTCCTGCTTGTCTTTGATGAATTGTGAGATGGCCCATCTACCTTATGCATCGTTTGTGGTTTTGATTACTTTAATACCTGTGGATCAGCAAAATAAATTCAAAAGCTCTTTTGAATGTATTGCTGAAATCACTATTCTCAAAACAATGTTCATGAATTTCAAATAAAAGAAATAAGAGATATTTCCTATATGAAAAAGTTGTTGTGTTCTTAATTTTTAGTTTTTGACTCTATATATAGAGCATTTGTTTGAAGTTTGGTTCTGCTCTTTATTTATATAGGCCAAACCTAGCCAAAGGTCACTGAGTAATAGGAGGGGAACGTGGGTTGTGGACGGTTAATGCATTGTGATGTAACGTTTTTTAAAGAGTTTAGTCTTCAACTCTTTCCTCAACTGGAGCAGCTTTCTGGCGATTCTGATGAATACGGGGATGCTGTTCCAGATCCTGGGTGCATGGATGGGAAATGCCTGTTCTCTTGTTCCACGCTCCTTTTAAAATGTTAGGTTTTTAAATATCTTCTGATGTCTCCCTGATATTATGTGGTAATAGACAGACAAAAGAAGCCTTAATAATGCATATGTACCCTAAACAAGTATCTCAGCCTTCCTTTGTCACTTTAGGCTGTAATGTTATTTTTTCAACACATAATTGAAGGATTGGTGATATGAGTTGCACAATTATCGAAAAAGCTCAAATTCAAATAGCCTTCATGTCATCTCTAGTTATGGCTAAGTGGAAATATACATCAACAGTTATGTAGGGGAGTGCAAATGTATGTGCAATTTCTTGTTCGGTTAGGAGTTAGCCATTGTGCGAATTTTGAATACGATTCACGTTATTGGCTTTTACACGTTTGTGCCCAGAAAACTAGTAATATATCTTTACTCCACATCCATTTAGGATTTTGAATCAGAGAAGAGGAAAATAATATGCAAGACCCTTCGGTTTGTTTCACATTATTATGGAGCATCATTAATGGTTTGTACGGTTATTCTTTCGTTGTTTCAAACATTGTTTATTGAATGATAGCTGAGACTGGCTGTATTCAGTACTGGTAACGTAAAGGCGTATCAAATTGATAATTTACGTGCAGAATTTATATTTTTTTTTCCCAATTTGTGAACACTCCACAATTGAAAGATCTTGAAACATTTCACCGTGCCTGCTTGCATATATTTTGGCACTTCTATGAAACGGTGGTAGCTCCTTATATGAAAGAAAGTGAATACTATTTTGTTGGTGTAACATTCATGTGCTCCAAGTAATAGTCACTGAATTCATAGAAGTATTGTGCTTTAGTTTGATTTGTTAGTCAACGTCTGCTTACGAGCGTCTGCAATAGTTTGTGGAAGAAGATTCTGGAATCTTCCAAACAGAGCTGGGTCCAAAGAATATGTTTAATACCTCATTGCTTTCACTATTTTACCCAGAGCAGTCACGCACTGACAATGATTATCACCCGAGAACCTACAACTCTTTTTATATAATTAGCAAACAATATGCTTTCTTCCATCAAACGTAATTCAGACATGGTGCCCTTGTAAATGGAATCATTAGTCAAGAATGGGTCATTACTACAGTTATTAATGGTTGGGTTGAATTGAATCAATCGAAGTTATAACAATCCCCATATTGGGTGAAAAAGACTGACCAACTGATTTATTTTAGTATTTATTGGACATGACTTCTTTTGCAGGGTTATCCCAAACCTTTTGCCTTCTTCCTCCTATTTTTTCAGACCTGTTTTTGTTGGCTTCAGGACTTTGGGCACTTTACCACTGCTAACCACTGCTAAAGTGCATATTCTCTCTGTCTAAAATGTATTGCTGATTAGTTTATCTATGATTGGCATATTTGATTTACTGATAAGTCCCTAGTAAGGTGCACCATGTGTGCCCAGGGCCTGTAAATCAAATGTTACTAGTAAGACCGCAGCACTGATTGTGCCACCCACATGAGTAGCCCTGCAAACATGTCTCATACCTGCCAATGAAGTGTCTGTGTGTGCAGTTTTAAACTACCATTTCGACTTGGCAAGTGCACCCGCTTGCGAGATCCAAACCTTCCCTTTTATTACAAGGAACTCACCTCTAAGGAAGGCCAAAGGCAGCCCCATGGGCAGGTTGCAGTGTATTTAAAATGTAGGTCATGTACTGGTGGACTTTGCATGTCCTAATAGTGAAATACTGCTAATTTCGTTGTTTGCTATTGCAAGGGCTATCTCTCCTATAGGGTAACATGGGGATTGCCTTGAAATATCTTTTAAGTGTAATTTCCCATTGGGAACAAATAGTGATTTGGGGGTCTCTGAACTCGCTATTTAAAGATACATCTTTTGGTGAAGTTGGTTTTAAATTGCGTCTTCAAGGCATTTGAGACATTTGAGGTGAGCAGATCTAGAATGTCACTGGTGTTGAGAGTGCTCTATACAAGAGCTGCTTTCCATCTAAACATGAGAACTACCCAGAGTTCTCTGCTTCTTTTTTGCATAATTTTTGTGTCACTCTATGCCTAAAAAGGTTATTGTTTTGACTTACACTGGGTGCTCCCTTGTGTTTGGACAAAGCTATACCTCTCTGAAGAGCTCTTAGTAGAGCGAACAACTGTGCCAGGGGTTGCCTTTGTTGCTCATTTTAGGTTGGCTTGGTTGGTATTTTACCAATTCAAAGCTGTAATACTGTGCCTGGAGTGGTAAATGGCTTTTGTCATTTTACAGCTCGGCATAGACAGCACTGTGCTAGCACTATGCTTAAAGACTTTGCTGTACAAATGGCAAAAGATGTTGTCCCTTTCTATCTCGGTGTGGATGGCGCTGTGGTAATCCTATGCTTAAAGACTTTGATAGAAAAGCAGACATTTGAGATGAGCAGATCTAGAGTGTCGCTGGTGTTGAGAGTGCTCTACGCAGGAGCTGCTTTCTACCTAAACTTGAGAACTACCCAGAGTTCTCTTCTTCTTTTTTGCATAATTTATGTCACTCTATGCCTGAAAGGGTATTGTTTTGATATATATATATATATATATACATATACATATACACACACACACACACACACACATCACCAAGAGGAGTGTAGACAACGGCTCCTAGCGAGGGGTTATGACAACCGGAAGTTACTTTCAAGCATGACAAAAGCTAATGGAATAGATCGTCAAGAACTTCTTAATCCCCTTAGATCTAATCTCAAGGCCTCTCTCAATGAGGGAAATGAAACCAACACCATACGTCTCATAACTGGCTACAGCCGTCAGGCAAAGGAAATTACAAGAATAATAAAACGCGAATGGCCCATTATTCTAACCGACAATGTCCTTAAGGACATTATGCCACATTCCCCCACGATTACATTTAGAAGGGCATATGCAATGCGCAATGACTTGGTTAGCAGTAGCCCGGAGACACCTTTGGACAATTGGTTATCTCCCCGTAAGGGATTTTTTCGTTGTATTAGTTGTCGTGCTTGCAAGTTCGGTGTAAACACCAGATCTTGTCTGACACCAATCGACACAAAACCAACAATGCTTAAATCCCACTATACATGCCGCACGGAGTTGGCGGTGTATGTATTAAAATGTAGTTGTGACCTCATTTATGTGGGAAGCACAAAGGGAGCAGTCTATTTGCGCATTCTCCAACACTTGAGGGCAATAGTGAATGCGGACCCCACGTACCCGGTCGCTCGACATTTCCAACAGGTACATAAACAGAATTTAAACCATCTTAAGTACTTTGTTGTCGATGCGATCGTACCGAGCAAAAAAGGTGGGGATAATGAAAAGCGTTTACGCCAATTAGAGTCCAAGTACATTGTCATGTTAAATAGCAAACACCCGGGGGGGTTGAACACAGGGGAGGACCTTCGCAATTTCCTGTAGATACATGCAGCCTAAAAAAACCCTATATGATTGGCTGTGTGAGCCTGGTTATCTGTAAATGGGAAAAGCACATATTGAACAAAGTTAACCCCATTACAATGTTATGTTCTAGACGCATGGTACACAACTCAGGGTGATCTTGAATCATCGCATTCTTTGAGGTTTGCTTACCAGTACCCAGAGCCATATATATGATGATAAAATAAAAATGGGCAGTAAGAGTTCTTGAAATGAGCGAATCATTAATCTTAATTATTGCAGCACAATATTTGCACGTATCTTACACTTTATTATTAAGGCTCTCATGATATTTATATGAGATGCACCTTTTTTAGCCTTCACTCATGCATGGAGTGTCGAATAAGGAACTATACTTCCATCCTTAAGGTCATTTGATGTTGGGTTTATCTGTAATTAAGATTGATTGTCTGAAACAATAGGGAATATAGGAGGAGGTCTTGATCATTTTGACCACACTATTATTGTAATGCCCTATATCTCATGAACCATTATGAGAGTTCACGAACATTTTTGTCCCGGGGTACCTGATGGTACAGTATATAGGTGGGACTAGCTCCATGGCTAATTTCATGAGAACACAGAGCATATATACACTCTTGCATATCATGGCTTTTTTGTATTTGTACAGATAGTACCCAACGCTCTCTATGTTTCAACATAATGACTAATGCTCAAACACGTATCGCAATAAGGTTTAGTGCAATAAAATAGAGCATTGTTTTTATTTGCAATTACGAACTACTGCACCCAAAAATGATTCGTGCGATTTGATTAGTTTGCAGATAATCAAGTATTTGTACTGATAGTAATTCATATGTATTTACGAATGGCAAACTGACTATCGCTATGTATGAATTTTACAATGGGGTAACCTTGTGACAACGAGTATAATATTTACATTTTGGCACATATAACGCGTGTTGCATTAGCATTCTGAAAATCTGTAATGCTTTGTAATGGTTTGAAATATTAGAAACATCTGAATAACAAAATGCATTAATGCACTGTAGTACTTTTGATGTGATGGAAAGGGAATACATTCATTGTATATCATTGGCCATTTCAATATGGCGCCCATGAAATGGGATTGGAAGGAGACTTGAAATGTTAGTCCGTTTTTAATGTTTATCATTGCCTGGAAAGGCGCAAATTTTGAATGTGTTCCAACCCTTTATATTTACGACCTCCACATTATCCCCTCATCACTGAGCAAGGACGCATGTCCGAAACACGCCTGATGACTGGCACCACCACCACCATTATATGGACGGCTGCAGCTGGCGACTCGTTGGAGTTATATATATATATCCAATACTCTGTCACCTGTTACCACGCTCTGGAATCTCACCAGCCAGGATACAAAGTACACGGACCAATTCGGTGATTTCTTGTTTATTTATCTAGTGCAGGTAGTCTCATGACGTTTCGGCTTGTTCACATGACAATGTTCTCGTAGTGGATTGGACCTTTTAAAGTGTCAGTGATAGGTTCATTGTCGTCACATGAGAGGGCTATGCATGGACATAAACAAAATACTGGGTTTCAGGGTAAGTGCAATATATGACAATGTTATTCAGATGCTGAAATTGAATTACGATAAAATACCGAATTAAGCAACACTTAACCATTCAGATTGTACAGAACATGTCAACTTGAGGAACATTGTAGGGAAAAACAAAGTGTCATAGTTAACACCTTGGCTGCTAAGGGTTTTCCCGCTGGGTGCTGATCATTTACGAACCCCATTGTTTGTGACAAGGTCAACTCGTCATAAGCACAGGGCAGGTAAAGCCCATGACGAGTTGACCTTGTCACTAGCATGGAAGTGGTTAAATACCAAATGTTTTAAATGACTATAAACATACATAAATATAATATTTCATGTTTCAATTCTTCTGGGTATAATGCTATTGATTAAAGTGCCATTATGATCATTGTCTATTGCTGTGTATTTGATCTATAAAGATATAAAGAGCAAGTGCAAGACCATTGATGTGCAAATATCGCCTTTTGTGCAAAAACATGTGCAAAAATATGCTTAAGTGCAAATCTATCTCTCCTCATTATATTTAGGATGTAATCAATGTTAAGATCAAAAATAAAATTTAAATCACAGCACAATATGTAAATTTCTTCAATCAATGCAAATCTTCTGTTGTCTTCACACATTTAAATTCATCAGTAAAATTGACCGCAAAGAAGATTGTATCAATTTCGATAATCCCAGAAACAGAAGTATTGGTAAAATATTTAAATATAAAATTTGAAAATGTCTAAACCACAATGTTATCTCAAAACCCTTTAAAACCTTTAAAACCTAGTAACAAGTTCATAATATGTACATGCATTGTGAAATAAGTGATCTAAATATGTTAAAGGGAAAACTGAATCGACTGATCGTGCATTAGGACCCGTACAGTGTGCCCAGTCCCTAACGTGCCCAAAAGTGAATATGATCAATGTAACTAAAAAGTAGCAGTACAAACAGTTCTTCATATCAGGGTTCCCAAACATGTTTCCAACTTCCTAATCCTCTAATAGGTATTCCCAGCCGGGTAGTATCTATTAATGAGGCATACAAAAGGGAAGCCTAATATCCAAATGTTCAATTATCAAGGCTTTCACAGTAAACATGTATATAAATCCTCCGTTACATTGAGACCCCCAGGGCTCTTGGTATTGAGTAACAAGATATATTTTGTTTCCAGTTTTCTTAATTTGGCCTCTCTGTCCCCTCCCCTTCTACTGGCATTTACTGTGTCAATCACCTAATATTTCAGGGTAGCATTGTTGCTTTGATGGTGTTCCCTGAAACGCCGGGCCACTGGATAGGTGTTGTCGCCATTGGTGATTGCACGTAAATTTTGGAGGATACGTTTGTGGACAGCATGTTTGGTGCTGCCCACGTATCTTAATATATATATATATATATATATGTTATGTTATGTTACTGGCATTTATTGTGCGCACAACTGCTCCAGCGAAGGAGCGTCCCGGCGCCTGACAAGGAAGCCACACAACATAACTGAAGAGATGGACATTAGGAAGGGAGAAGACTACGGGAACAGAAGAGTCTTGACAGCCCTACGGAATAAAAGCAGGTCAGCGAGGGTCCGGGTTTCAAATGGAAGGGCATTCCACAAAGCAGCAGCACGCACCCGAAAGGAGCGTCCCCCAGCTCGGCTGCGTTTGAAACGTGGGACTGCTGCTAATTCACGGTCAGAAGAACGTAAAAAACACCCTGGAATGTAGGGACACAAAAGGTTATGAAGGATCTGGGCAGAGGGACCTTTTAAGATCTTAAAGGACATACAAAGCACCTTAAAGTGGATCCTCTGCCTAATGGGTAGCCAATGAAGAGCACGCAAGGTGTGGGAAGCAGGACAGAACCTAGGAAGGCCTACAACTGCTCTGGCAGCTGCATTTTGCACTCGCTGGAGACGGGTGAACTCGGCCTGGTTTAACCGTATAAAAAGGGAGCTGGCATAATCAAGCCGAGACAACACCGTCGCCTGTACCACAAGTTGAGGGGTCGCGGCGTCAAAAAATTTGAGTGCAGGTCTCAAATTACGCAAGATGCCAAAGCAGCAAGCCGCAATCCTTTTAGTGTGGCATACAAAACTAAGAGTAGGGTCCAACCACACCCCAAGATTTTTTATCTCCGAGACCGGAGTGGGGGTGGGACCCAGCTCAGGGGGCCACCATGTATCGCCCCAGAGTTCCGTCTGTTTGCCAAAGACCATAATCTCTGTTTTTTGGGCATTCAGTTGGAGACAGTTGGACGTCATCCAACTGGCCACCGCCCGTAGTCCGTCCCGGAATCTTGGGGCCTCCACCCCAGAATCCCCGCTGATCGTGACCGCTAGCTGAGTATCGTCCGCGTATGACACCATGGTTATACCGCAGTGCTTTACGACCTCAGCCAGCGGCCTCGCGTAAATATTGAACAACGTGGAACTCAGCGAGGATCCCTGCGGGACCCCAAGCGTCGGAGGATGGAATTTGGACTGATGGGGCGGGACAGCCACACAGAAAGAACGGTCCGCCAGAAACGATCGTAACCACTGCAATGCGGTGCCAGTCACGCCTGCCTCCTCAAGGTGCTGCAGGAGGATCCCATGCGAGACGGTGTCAAAGGCGGCGCTCAGATCTAATAAAACAAGCGCCGCCGTTTGACCCGCATCGAGCACCGCCCGCAAATGCTCAACCATGAATAGGAGTGCTGTCTCCGTACTGTGGCCAGCTCGAAATCCATTCTGTGTATCATCCAGAACGTTAGTGCGCAAGAGATGGTCAGAAAGGGCGATGTTGACATGCGCCTCCGCGACTTTAGCGGGCCACGGGAGAAGCGATATCGGGCGGTAGTTCTCCGATTTACTGGGATCGAGGGATGGCTTCTTTAATATGGGCATTACTACTGCCTGCTTCCACTTCAAAGGTACCAGGCCTGACGTAAACGAGATGTTAATCAGATCGCAAACTGGCAGGAGATTAGAGGGTGTCAAGTCTCTAAACATTGCTGGCTTGAGCGGGTCTGCCGGGGACCCGACTTAACTTGAAGGGCCAAAGTCTTAAAAATCTCCGGTGTAAGGCAGGGGAAAGAATCTAGGACCACCTGTCTGGGAAGACTATGCAGCCCGGCGCCTGTATACACGGCCGTGGGAAAGGCTCTGAACCTTCTCCAGAAAAAAGGCCGCCAGCGTTTCACAGTGAGTGTTAGAGCCAATAACGTCCACAGAGGGCTGTTTAGCCACAAGGTCCTTGAGAGCTTTAAAAATGGTTTTGGATGGATTCAGACTGTTGCGGAATTCCAGGGCATAGAATGCTGCCCGGGCTCTGCAGACAGCTCGATGATAAGACTTGACGGTAGCCATATAAAAGGCTTTTTTACTGTTGTCATATGTTTTCCGCCAGTCTCTCTCTGCGCGTCTGCAAGAGCTTTTCAACGCACGCAGTGTACCATCATACCAAGGACTTGAGTCACGCGATCCACACTTGCTCGATGTCATTGGAATAAGGGAGTCAAGGGCTCTGGTAACCCATTCGCAAAAACGGTCATAGCCAGATTAGCCCAGTGGGTCTTCGGAAAGAAGACGGTGGAGGTCTTCCAGTTTTAATTTACTCCAACGACGTCTGAGCAGGACTCGCGTCGAGGGCTTAAAAGGAGACTCTGGCAGTGGACATTGGATAGTCACCAGCGAGTGGTCTGTCCAAGACATGGGAAGAGGGGAGGCCACCCTTACCGCTGCTAAATTTGAGAAAAAGGGGTCCAGAATATGTCCACCAACATGGGTGGGTTCCGAGACCGATTGAAGCAGTTGAAGGGCCTCAAGATTGGCCACAATACCACTCACTGCAGGCAGAGCCAGGGTGTCAAAATGGAGATTCAGGTCTCCTAGAATAGAAAAATTAGCACACCCTACTGCCAGCGAACTAATGGCATCAGGGAGAGCCTCCCTAAATGCCACATCACTGCCCGGTGGACGATAAATTAGCCGGCCTGAGAAGGTAAAATGGGGTGTAACAGAGACCTTAAACAGGGCGCTTTCGCAGCCCGCGATTTTTTGAACTCTCCAATCGCAAGGGTAACAGGATTTGACGGCAAGCGCTATTCCTCCACCCCTAGAAGAACGATTGAGCGTATAGGTCGAGTACCCAGAAGGAAAAGCCAGGTTAAGAACAGCTGTGTCGGAGTCCTGCAGCCAGGTCTCTGTCAGACAAAAAATATCAGGAGGCTCCTTTCCAATAAGGTCGGCTATATCCTGGTAATGTTTAACCAACGACCTCACATTCAGGTTCCAGATGGTAATGTGTTGCGAGGGGTATTTACTACCAGATGCTGACTTCGCTCCAGCACCGCCCGGTAGGGCGGGGGCTTCAAGCAGCCACCTGCCACATGCACACTGATGGGGGCCACACAAGGGATTAACTCGAGCCATATCGCATGGTGGCAGATGCCGACTGATGGACACAAGGGCATCCCTGGTATAGCTAAGCATAGTGCACCGTCTGCCGTCGGACAGAGTCACCACCGGACCAACGTGACCGTGCGCGGACGGGCGCAGACGGGCAGGCCTCTGGCACGACTCAGGCTAAGCGAAGGCGCCACCGCTGCGCGTTACCGCTGCGCTAAGCGGGGAACATTAAATAGATGTCCCTCAGTATCTCCTGCACACTAGAGCGCTCGCCAGTAGTAGCGCCTAAACACACCACCACTCCGCTCCAAGATGGCGGCCAAAAGCAAAACAAACCCTCCCAGGAACCGGACCCGCTCAAGCGGCGGTGCAAAGCCTATTATAGTGCAGGTAAAGGGGCAAGCTAAAAGCAAGGAATAAGAACCGAAAATGAACACAAATAACAAACAGGAGTTTTAAAACGGCATTCAGCAGTAAGAAGCGTGAAGCGCTTAAGCAGCGTAACGCTACCTTGTCAGGGCGAGCTCTGGGGCGACTCGCCTTAAATAGATGTCCCTCAGTATCTCCTGCACACTAGAGCGCTCGCCAGTAGTAGCGCCTAAACACACCACCACTCCGCTCCAAGATGGCGGCCAAAAGCAAAACGAACCCCTCCCAGGAACCGGACCCGCTCAAGCGGCGGTGCAAAGCCTATTATAGTGCAGGTAAAGGGGCAAGCTAAAAGCAAGGAATAAGAACCGAAAATGAACACAAATAACAAACAGGAGTTTTAAAACGGCATTCAGCAGTAAGAAGCTCGAAGCGCTTAAGCAGCGTAACGCTACCTTGTATATATATATACACATATATATATATTTTTTACACGCATGTAGGTATGGAATAATTTTTCAAATGATGAACATAGTATATACACTCATGGTCATGTTATGTTTCTGAATGTTTTGTACGTATGTATCTTGTCCCTTTTAGTTTACAAGCAAATCTGAACCACACATGGCGAAAACACGTGCTCTTATTAACCATTTGGCATTTGGACTCGAGAGAAGGTAAGTGTAGCTTGTATTGCTGCAAATGTTGTAAACTAAGCTATTTTGACTATATTTGTTATTTAAACTTCTTGCTGGTCAACAGTGATTAATGGTTGAAAAAAACATTAAATTTTTTTGACTCATCACTTTAGTGCTCTTCTATTGGAAAAATATATCAAATGTCGGTATTTTAGGACATCCAGAATAAGCTGAACAAAGATCCTATGCATGTTTTTCCCTTTGACCCTCATATGCATAGGAACATTAGGCCTGTGTTATAAGCTAATTGTTTTGAATATTTTGGGATACTCCTTCCCACCTATTTTCTAGGGGTGCTCTGGCAGCCTCAGTAGAGGCACAATTCATAATATGTTGAGGATTGTTAATTGAATAATTACATTTGTGTTGAACGTGGTAAAATTGAATAAATGAGTAAGAACTTTTACCTAGTGCATTAAATGTAGTGTTTGGCTCTTAACAATGCTAACCAAAAGTAGTTTAGTGGAAAAGAATCTAAAAGCTACATAAAATTCTATATTTTGTTCTCTTGCTGCCAACACACAGCTGTTGTTGGTATTATTATTCTCATTATTATTATGATCTTGATTATTATTATAATTATCATTATTATTATTATGACTAATAATAATAACTTTTCTAAAAAAAAGAGAGCTTTTTAAATCTATTTTTAAACCCATGACTGGATGACCGAGGATAACAAGATCAAAAGCTTTGTTGGAACAAACAGAAAATGAATGTCAGTAGTTATTGCAGGAACAACTGATGGAGGAACATTGGTGTAATTAAAGATAGTACCATTTCAGATCAAAGTAACTTCATGATTAGACTCACCCCTTTGGTTTCTGCAGACCTTTGAGAAATAAAGCCAACAGGTATTGGAATGTTAGATGATATTAGACCTTAAAGCTACACAGAAGATGACACTGTCGATACATCTGAGTGTCACCCTATTGACAAGCTATCATTTTCTTACAGATGTTAAAGGCTTGACCATATAAATGAAACATATAGTAGGAAATGTAAAACCTTCAGGAATCCCAGTAGTCAAAAATAGAATCTCTAGAAAGCATTTGCCTAAGCTTAACATCTTTAACTGTACAATAGAAAAAGTATGCAAACCCATTCAAGCTTTAGAGAGTACCGTGATCAATGTCCTATAAGCAGCTGAGCAGTATATGGAAATTCATTTAATCAAATGGACGCACAGTGCTCTAATATCTCAAACAAGAGATTGGATACCATTTTATATAGGAAATGGTATGTAATCAAGTAGGTTTCTTTAGTTGTGAAAATACCTTTATGTATTGGGTATAACAATATCTATAGGTACCTTTGCCCTTATATACCTCAAGTCCATAGCCATTTGGCTTCACTTTGGCCAGCTGCATGTTTATATTGTTTCAACTTTATTGTATAACATGCAGTGACATATGCTTGTCCCAGTTGAAACGAAGATCGTCAAATAATTCAGAAATGAATAAAGAAAAGTGCCATCATTTTAATAATTTCAAGAAGTTAACCTAGTTGTGAAAATGAATTTAAGATTGGGGATGGGCAGGGAATTCCAGGCAGCATTGTCCCGTTTGGGAATGCTATCAACTGAGATACTTGTCCGGTCAAGTAGGAAGTATCATTAGAATAGTCATCATTGATTGATGCAGTAGGTACATTTTTGGGGAAAAAAAACATAATGTATGAGAAAATATTTGCAGCATCACAGCACATCCAAGCTTTGTAGTCATTTTCATTCCCAGTAAAGTCAACATTGTCATTTCCTATAATGAATATTGTACCCTAAAAACAGACCAAATAAAGGAAAAAATGAATCGATTAGCCAGGGCCTTGTAGTTTCTTTCTCAGGGCGAAAAGTCACTATCTTAGTAATGGTTTCATTAAAGGATGTTTTATTGCTATAGCTGAAAATATTCATTATTGGCAGGTGGTGTAAGTCTCTAAAGGAAAAAGTGCAAGGGAAAACATGATAATCACTACTAGAAGTGAAAAGGGCAATAGATAATATATATAGATGTTGGAGAGGGAGAGTTAGAAATTAATTATAAAACTGCAACTCATTTTATCACTGTCTACATGATTGTAAGCTTGATTTTGGATTTCCTATTGTTTTAAACACACTAAGCATGTGTAAAGGTGAAAAGGTGGACCTCATTGCCCAGATAGTGAATGAGATGAGTTCTAGGGAAGCCTGAATTTCCTGAAATGTGGGACCAACCTCCAAAAGATACACATTATAACTAAAAAGATATTTTCAAGTGGTAAAATATGAATTGTGTTCAAACAGTAAATGTAGATTCCAGGCTGATCTATCGTTCAAGAAGTATGTAAGGATTAGTGGCAAGTGGTCCATGATGAGCCTTATTTGGGCACTACCATTGGACAGCAATGGATATGGTTACCAGAGGACTTTACAGTACAGTTTCTTGTTTTCACTCCAGGTTTTAAAATAACATACATTGTGTTTATCCCTCTTTTGTTATGCAGTGCCACCTAGATCAATTGTATGGTTAATTCCTTGTGTTGCAAAAATAATATTTTAGTGAAAAATGTACTGTAATTCCTCACCTTAATGTTTTCTTCTGATTTTCCACTTGTAGCAAATCTGTGTCCATTGACCTGAATAAGCCACTGTTTGTGCCAACTGGAATGGACTCCCTTTCCCACATAGGTTAGTAAAAATACAGAAAATATAATATTCGAAGGCCATATGGTAAATGAGTGACAATCCTTGCATTGAAAGCAAAACTCCAGGACACTGCTTGGTGACTAGTGAATGATGAGATAGATTGTAGAAGTTTGCTATGTAGAGTAGACCTTTTGTACTTTTTCTGGATGTTTGAGTAAATGCAGGTTTTTGAAAACATCTTGCATATACATTATGCAAATAATTCTAGTACTAACCATATTCCCAATATAAAATAGAAATACTTGTCAGCAGACCTATACCTTTATCAATTCTCCAAATATGGCCCTGTGTACTTAGTTTGAAGCTTCCCAAAGGTGATGTAAGAGACACTTGCATAAACCACAGCCACACAAGCTTTGCAAAAAAAACAAATAGTACTTCTAAACTATTAGTCCTTCGTTCCGCTTTAGCTCCCCTGCCCTACAGGGGTGTTTTGTTTCACTGGGAGCCGTACCCAGCCTTAATAAATTACTCCACAAACACAACATATCCAATGAGATATAAAAGTACACTCAGGGTAGCAAAAGAAACCTAAGTGTAAGCCCAGCTCACTAGAGGGCTAGAGAAGAAGTAGCTTTATGAAACTGAAAATTAAACTTTTCACCTTTAGGTTTCAGGCAGCTTCTTCTCACAAATCATGTAAATACCCTTACAACCTTTTCTGTTCTTTCTAACAGTGTTGTGCTGTAATTCTTTTTTTTGTGCTTATTTGTTGTGATCCAGCTACAGAATGTTTTCATTCTAACGGACTGATTACTAGTTTGGCAGATGGGATACTCGTCACAAACATGACAAATATACAGTCCGCCATATTACAAGTTGCATAAGATAATATGGAATTGTAATACAGCGGACGTGATATTTGTGATGTGTGTGGCAGAGTAGCCATGTCCACGAAACTCATAATCAGGCCCTCAGAGTTTTGTTCTTGGAAAGAAAGGACAGCTTGCTCAATGTGCATCACGTGGCTCCCAGTTTCCCTTAGTGGAGGAATGTCCTTACTACAAGACCATGCAGGGGGCCCCCAACGATTTTGAGTGAATCATATTCATGGTAATTTTGAAAGCTGAGCCTTTGGAGATCTCAGATTGGCAATTCTCTTAGATACTAGCGGTAAGCGTTCCTTCCAGATTTTTGTATAAAGGCAAAAAAGGGTCTGTATCTGTATTATTCTCTCTGGTCTACATCGACATGGATGTGATAAGCATCAAACAAAGCTCCCTGAATATTTGGTTGCTATCAAGACATTCAGTTTTGAGACCGTCATTATTTTGAATGTCTATTTGACATCATATTACCTCTGCTGTCAAAGGATATACTGTCAAGGGCTCCTGTGATATTAGTAACTCTTTGACACAGAGACACATTTCATATCAGAGCACCTATTCAAAAGGCATCCTCTATTTGCCACCAGTGAATAGCGTAATCAAGATCAAACTGACAATGCTTTGGAAAAATCCTCCAGCAGCCGCCATACCTTTTTCTAATGTCAAGGCTAGACGCAGTGTAAATTTAGATGCTCCCACAATGTGCTCCATCAAACACAGTTTGCCTATTGGTGCCACATCTCACACATCTGGCCTGCTATGGACAGCTTGATCATTCCAGTAGCCACTATTAAGGCAAGACATTAATTGGTTACAAAAGAAACCTTTCTTCTTAGACATTTTGAGGATGGTGGTGTTGAATTACTGGGGCGCTCCTGCCTAACCTCCATCCCTAGTATAACAGTGCTCCTCTTTTGGTCTCTTGGAGTGACTAAAGGTATCTACAGAGTTAGGGGGAGATGCGTTGCCAATGGGGTCATCTCATAAAAAGTTACGGACTGGCCTCACACACCACCCAGTGTAATGCTTCATCATCATTCGTCCTCGCCCTCTAAAAACTTGGTTTGATAGAGAGTGGGCATACACCTGGAGACAGGGATGCACTTCTAAATCTAAGTGATGGCCGTGGGGGTAGTGAAAAAGTGTATTCAAAACCATTACCCTTGCCCATATCCTAAGTTTATTCAGGGATCAAAGGTATGGTAGTTAAAAGAAGTGGTCGGTGATATGTGACATTAATCTCCCTTCACCATGTTATAAAGGGTCAACATGTTTCTGCTAAAGTGCCCCCGAAGGGTACGCAGCATTCTTCAGGACCAAAGGGGAGGTTATTACCTAGAGGTCCACTTTCCGGCACCTAGTGTCAGAAAAATGGACCTTCTACTAATGTGTGAAGGGGCTGTGAATTAGAAGTACCCCTCTTGGTGTAGTAACCTAATGAGTGACTCTGTAAAAAAAAGAAACAGAAAAGAAAAGAAGCATAAACACCAAAGTGTGAGTATGAACACAACCAGTACACTGTACCATCCATGCAGCGCCATACCTATTACGCAAGTGGTTCGGTCTATATGAGACACATGACATGTACACGTGTATCCTTTCAAACCAAAGAAAAGACAGTTTTTTGACCATACCCTATAATCTAGCCTACTTGCTCCATGGGAGGGCAGAGGTGGAAGGACCTACTGAGACTTTCTGAAAACAAGAAGTAAAAACACAATCATGTGTGATAAAGATTCCAACGTCCCGATTTAAAACCTGTTGGTTTGTTAAAAAGGACTCACAAAGTAGAACTACAAATACTGTGGCCTCCCAGCAGAGTGAAGCACCCATACAGAAGTGTGGCTCTGTTTCCTTTTTCTACAGAGTCACTCATTAGGTTACGACACCAAGAGGGGTACTTGTGATTCACAGCCCCTTCACACATTAGTAGCAGGTCCATTTTTCTGACACTAGGTGCCGGGAAGTGGACCTCTAGGTAATAACCTCCCCCTTTGTCCTGAAGAATGCTGCGTACCCTTCAGGGACACTTTAGCAGAAACATGTCGACCCTTTATAACACGGTGAAGGGAGATTAATGTCCCATATCACCGACCACTTCTTTTAACTACCATACCTTTGATCCCTGAATAAACTTAGGATATGAGCAAAGGTAATGGTTTTTAATACACTTTTTCACTCCCCCCATGGCCATCACCTAGATTTAGAAGTGCATCCCTGTCTCCAGGTGTATGCCCGCCCTCTATCAAACCCAAGGACAGCCGATGATGAAGCATGACACCTGGCGGTGTGTTAGTCCAGTCCGTAACTTTTGGCAACGCATCTCCCCCTAACTCTGTAGATACCTTTAGAAACACAACCTAGGGGCAGTCTTCTTTTGTGGATTCATAGTAGAGTGGAGGCTGGCTTACCCCTTAGCCCCCTTAGCCCCGAGTCTCTGGTTCCCACACTTGGCATCTGCTGAGGTTAGTGTGTATCTCTTGGAGTGGCTCTCTGAGGATCTCTCGGTCATTAGCATTTTGTGCAAATGATTATGTGCACATGTCTTTCTTTCCAGAGTTTTCTGAAGCTCTTGTTTTTTTTTTTAAATATATTTTTATTGCAGAGTTATAAACCACAGGATACAATTAATCAGCCAGTACACTTGTGAGATCCCCCCGTCCAATAAGAATTCCCAGTCGTACACAGCCATTCAGCCCGCATCCCGGAGGCCGGGCGGCATATTATATCGCTCAAGAGGAACACATCACAGTGTACGTCCCGTAGGGACCCTGGTTGAAAGATCGTTTTGCGTATCTGCTTTTACCCCCCCACCCACAACAACATTCCCGTCAGCCATCCCAGTGATAGTCAGTGATGTCGCCTTTGTCGGGACCTGCCCTAGGCTCCATGGGTCGTCACACCTGGCCGCTCCACCCAGCCCTTCTACCCTCCACATAGTAACCACCGTCCCAGTAGATCCAAGACCCTAACAAGCGACCATCTAATGGCTTCCGGCCCTCCCCAAACACCCAACAGCCAACCCCCCCAAAGCCCCCCCTCCCCTGGCAACTGCTAAGGTGTGTGCCTCGTCCTGTCGAATTGGATGGGTCCACTACAGTGCGTGGTGCTATACTTCTGTGTTCGCCCCGCGGTGTCCAGCGGCTCAGTCCTCACCATCCTCATCCTCTACCAAAGAATCACGCATAGCCTGTACCACTAACTCCCATGCACGCGCCGCATCCAATGCCTTCTCATTCCCCAACTTTACAGCTTGCTTCATCCGGAGCACACTCTCGCAGTCAGACCACCGCAGCAGCTCATTCTTCCATCTACGCAGTGAGGGTCCCCCCCTGGACTTCCAATGCCACGATATTTCCCTCTGTGCCAATATCAGGCCCAGGTCTATGAATTTGCTTGTCACCCTGGTGTGCTTAGTATGCGGGAACCAGAGCAATAGGCACGCCGCCATGTCGAATTCCACCTCCCTGTCAGTCACTTCATTCAGAAGTTCCCCTACCTCCGCCCAATAGGTCCCCAGTTGTGGGCACCCCCAAAACAAGTGGTCCATGTCCGCTCCCTGGGACGAGCACCGCGGGCAACAGGCATCCGGCACCTGAAAGTACCGCTGTAATTTCTCAGGAGTTAAATAGGCCCTATGGAGCACATAGAAATGCACCTGCTGAAAACGCGCGTTTCTAGTGCCCTTCCACGTGCGTCGCAGGATGTGACCCCATGCCGTATCCGGTATGGGCCGGCCGACGCTCACCTCCCATTTAGCCTTGAGCCCTTGGAGAGGTTCCAACCCCTCGTTCAGCATCCTATTATGGAGGCACGTCACAGCTTTGAACGTACCAGCCGCTATCACCACATATTGGCACGCCATAGTCGTCGTGGGTTCCAGGAGCCCCTCTCTCCAGTGCTTCTGTATGGCAGCCACCACTGCCGCGTGTAGGAGAAAACCCCCAGCAGGCAGCCCGAACTGGTCCCGGAGCACTTCGAACGGCGCCAAAGCCCCATCTATGTACAAGTCGCCCACCACCTGCAGTCCCACCTCCTCCCAATCCAGCAACGGGGACCAATCTCCTCCGTGCGGCAATGCCGTCAACATCCCGATCGGGATCTCCGGGGCATAAGGCCGCGATGCCCTCGCTCTCCGAAGGCTCCGTTGCCAGCACAGCCGGAGCGTCCGCTCTTCCATGGTGAGGGCCCGTAACTCGAGCCGCTGCTGCATGATGATGTAGGACAGCACGTGGCGTTGCATTCCCCGATCCCGGTCCTCCTCCGGGCCCCGGAACACCCTAGCTACGTTCTGTGTAAGGACCTGCAACTGCGCTGCGAGATAATACAGCTCGAGGTCGGGCACAGCCATGCCCCCTTCCAGCTTGGGGCGAAGTAGCGTGCTCAGGGCTACTCTACGGCGGCCATGCCCCCAGAGAAAGCCAATTATCATCGACCGCAGTTCTCTAAACACCCCCTGGGGAATCCAGACAGGCAGCGTTCGGAAATAATAGAGGAAGCGGGGGAGCGCCACCATTTTCAACAGTGCTATCCTGCCCAGGACCGACAGCGGGAGGGTTGACCAGAAAGACAAGCTGCCCCGCAGAGCCCGGACACAGCGGCCAATGTTGCCCTCCAATAGGTCCGCAGCCGCGTGGTAAATGCGGACACCCAAATAGGTGATGCAAGAGGGTTCCCATACTACACCCAAATCGCTGCTAGGGGCTGGCGATCCCGCTCGCAGCGGAAACACACAGGTCTTCGCCCAATTGACCTTAAGGCCCGACAGCCGGCCGAACCCAGACAGCAGATCCATCGCTCCAACCAATGTCTCCGAGGTGTCAGCTAGGGTACAGGAGCAAGTCATCCGCGTATAGCGATATATAATGCCACTGCCCGCCACTAACTATCCCCGCGTATCGGTCACCTGATCTCGCATGGACCGCCAAGGGTTCCATTGCCAGGGCAAACAATAGGGGGGAGAGAGAACATCCCTGCCGTGTTCTCCTGCCCACTGGGTATGCCGCAGACACCAGGCCGCCCAATCGTACTCTCGCCGTCGCCGAGGTATATAAGACCCTCGTCCACCTCCGAAACCCCTCGCCCATGCCAAACCTCTCTAGCACTCCATCCAGGAAAGGCCATTCCAAGCTATCAAAGGCCTTCTCGATGTCCACGGACAGAACCGCCGGTGCTCCCTCCCTGTCCAAGATGGCGTCCATTATTCCCACCAGGCGGCGGATATTCAGCGCCGTGCTCCTCGTGGGTATAAACCCGGCCTGATCCCTGTGTACCAGACCCGTCATGTGCGGGGCCAGCCTGGTGGCCAGGATTCGGCTCAGGATCTTATAATCCACCGTCAGCATGGACAGCGGGCGATAAGACCTCACATCCGCGGCATCCCGGCCAGGCTTGAGGAGCGGTACAATCAAGGCCTCCCGCATGGACCCAGGCAATGCCCCCGTCTCGAAGGCTTCCGTATACACCACCAGCAGCCTGGGCGCCAAGCTATCCACATATTGTTGATAGAATTCAATTGGCAGTCCGTCCACCCCGGGCGTCTTGTTGCGGGCCATATGTTTGATGGCCACCCGTATTTCCGTGAGCGTGATCGGGCTACCCAGCTCCCTCACGTCGTCCTCGTCCAGGACCGGGAGCTGCCTCTCCCCTAGGTATTCCGCGATGTCCTGAACCCCCACTCCTAGCTGACTCCGGTATAGTTCCTCATAATACCCCCTAAATCGTTCCAATACCGCTGCCTGGGAGTACACCATCTCTCCCTGCGCATTATTAATGCCGAGAATCGGGCAGCCCCTAAGTTCCGGGTTAGCTAATCTGGCCAAGAGGGTGCCCACCTTGTCCCTTTCTGCATGTGCCCTGGTGATGTACTGCCTATAGTCATAGCACCTCAAACGTTCCATCTCGGTGGCAACCACTTCCTTCGCCTCCAACAACTGGGCCTGTAGACCTGGCCTAGCCGGCCTGCGGCGCTCCAAGTTCCTCAAAGTTTCTTCCGCTTTCATTAGGTCATTCAGCACAGTCGTACGAGCATTCGAGAACCTACCCAAACACACCCCTCTCACCACCACTTTCATTGCATCCCATTCAATAGACCTACTCGCAGCCGTGCCCTCATTCACTCCGAAATAACTATCAATGCCTTGCCGAACCGCATCGCTGAACACAGAGTCCTCTAGCGTCTCCGGCCGAAGCCGCCATGTTGGTATCACTGAGCGCTCTCTCTGCCACTGAATGTGCACCAATACGGGGTTATGATCGGATATAGTCCTAGCCAGGTACTCCGCATGGGTAATCAATGGGGCCAGGGATCCCCCGCAAAGCACCGAATCGATCCTGACATGGAGATCATGGAGAGCGGAATAAAAGGAATAATCCCTGGTTCCCCTGTGCCGCTCCCTCCAGACATCCAGCAACCCCCATCGTTCCTGCCAGTCCTTCCTATGCGCGGCCAGCCTGCGCACCGGAGAGTCTACTAGGGGGGGATGGGACCTGTCCAGAGCAACATCCGTAATCGAGTTGAAGTCCCCCCCTAACACTGTCGGACCCGCCAGGAAAGAGGCCAAGGACCCCGAGAGACTATCAAAGTATCGGCCTTGGTCAGTGTTCGGTGCATAGACACAGCAGAAAACCACATCCCGTCCATATAACCTCCCCTCCACCGCCACAAACCTGCCATCCGGATCTACTACTTGATTCAGCACTTGAAAGGGTATCCCCGCCCTCACCCAGATCAACACCCCCCTGGCATACGCTGAGTAAGTGGTGCCAAACACCTGGCCCCGCCATCTTTTCTGCAAGGCAGCGCACTCTTTTTTGGTGAGATGAGTCTCCTGCAGCATAGCAATCTGAACCCCCCTGCGTACCAGATTTGCATGTACTTTGTGACGTTTCACCATGGTCCGCAGCCCCCGGACATTCCACGTTAGGCATTTCAAGTTAGGTAATGTCCCCATTCCAACTTCGTACAGTCCGAATCAAATAACAAGGGTCCATGGCCCCCCCATTGCAGTTGCCCCCCCCCGAACATTCCCAAAACTGAAACACTTCCCAAACCCCACTCCCCAGGACAGAGCACACGAACCCAATGGCCTCCCCCATCCAAACCTTGAACCAACTTCTCACACTCTTACCCTGTGGTCTCCACCACAGTCGACCTTAAGGGCCCAAGGGGTGTGAGTCGCCGCCGACCCCAGCTAGCGGAGCCCGCGCCCCGCACCTTCATCCCCTCCAATGCACACAGCTCCCCCTCCCGGCAACCCGCCCTCCATCAACAGGATATCACCCTACCATGAAGTCCCGATCTAGTCCCAGTTCTATCTCAGCCGCAGAAAATACCATCCGATGTCTGTGGGGTCACTATCGGCCCCTTCGAGCTTTCCGCCTCTGAAAGTTCCTCTCCTGTTCTGCTGCCTTCCCCTCCCGAGTCCGTTCCTGCCCGTTCACTGTCCTGTTGCGACCCTGTAATGGCCGCCGTCGCTGCGAGCGCATCCCTCTTCTCCGCCGCCATTTGAGCCTCCCGTTTCTCCCGCTGGCGCCTGTTGCGGGATCTGATGCGTTGTGACTGCCTCACCCGGGGCTGCTTGGGTTGGTCTCGCCTACTTTGGTGTGATCTGTCCGTCCCCGCTCTATATGACTCGAGCCATTGCCAAACTTCGTCCGGAGTCTGGAAGAAGTGCGTAGTGCCGTCCATAATGATCCGCAGCTTGGCTGGGTAGAGCAAGGAGTACTGGATGCCTTCCTCCCTGAGCTCCTTCTTCACAGCGAGGAACGATGCCCTGTTCTTTTGGACCGCTTGAGTGTAATCCGGGAAGATCGTTACCTTACTGTTCTCCACCTCATACGGGCCCGACATCCTGGCCCGCTGGATGAGAAGATCCCGGTCCTTGTAGTGGAGGAGCCGCACCACCATCGGTCGGGGGGGGCGGCCAAGCCCCGGCGGGCGAGCAGGCACCCGGTGAGCTCGCTCCAGAGTGAAAAAAGGAGTAAGCCCCTCCGGTGCCACCACAGTGCGGAACCAGTTCTCCATGTAGGCCACCGCATCCTCCCCCTCAATCCGTTCCGGCAGGCCTACGACCCGCACGTTGTTCCGTCTATTGCGGCCTTCGGCATCCTCCGCCCTCCGTTCCAGTGAGTCCAGTCGGGCCAAAATGTCCGTGATCCTGTGCTCCGCAGTCACCACCGATGGCTTCAGGTCCAGCAACAGCTGGTCATGGTCCTTGACCCTGTCCGCCAGCTTCGCGTGATCCGCGCGTAGCAGCCCCAGGCCCGTGGCCACTTGGGCAATGTCATTGTGCAATGCTTCCTTAGTGGAGGTGATCGCATCAAGGATGGCATCCAAACGCCGGTTCAGCCGCTGTTCCTGATCAGGCTCCGGGGAGGGACTCTCACTCAGCCGAGTTGATGTCGCCGGGTCCCCCTCGCGACTCCCGGGCATCGGCCCTCCGATCGCCGCCATGCCAGGGTGCTGCGTCACAAGTCCTGTCGCCCGTTTTGCGATTACGCCCGTGGTTCCGTGCCGGTCTCCGGGCACCAGGCAGCGCAATGTCCCCGCCGACGTTCTCAGGAACAATGTCCAGGTGGACGGGCTCCGTTCCGTCACCCCCCTCCGGCCTGAGGGGGGAAGGATAAGTCTCAGGGCGGTGGCCGACGAGGGTCCCCGAGCTCCTGGGTGAATCAGGTCAGCGTCCCCTGGTCTCAGTACACAGCACCGCCAATCCTAGTGCCTCGGGCAGCCAAGTGCAGGATCTCTTGCCACTCGGCGACAACTTGGTTCAGGGCTGAAGTTCGGGACCGTCCGACCTCCTCGCCGCCATTTTCTTCTCACCCTCGGCAACACCTCGGCCGCCTCTTCTCTCGATCTTCTCGGGGCCAGCAGTCCCCCAGCGACTCACCGATTGCGCCCAGCTATCCCCTTACACTTCAGAGGGCAGGAACGTCGTCTTCGGGTCGCCTAGGGTCCCGAAAACAGGAGAATTAGCGGGATTCCGCGCGGAGCTGCGAGCTCACGCCGCCATCCCGATCGGCGTCCAAGCCACCCCCCCAGTTTTCTGAAGCTCTTGATATAGAGGGGTGAAATATGGTCTTCAATTCGATCACTTATGGTGGCAACAGCAAAGGTTCAGAATTGATCTTCTTGGGAAGTATGCCCTCGTCCTTACTGTGTAGAGAAGGAGGAAGATGCCCCTTAGTTGCCTAATGAAAAGGATCATGAAGTAGTGTGCTGAGAGTGCTTTCCATCGTGTCCCTGTTTGACTGTTAGACAAATTTTCCCTGTGTCACTCAGTATTTAGAACAGCATCTTATGACATATGTTGCAAACTTTAATGGTGTGAAAATATTGATGGCAAATGACACAAGCCATTGTCAGAAAGGACATCTGTCAAACACAGCAGTTAAAATGAACGGAAGCTAAGATAAGCAGAACACTTGTAAAATCAAGAAAACGTTTCTTTCACCGTTATAAAAAGCCGACAACGGTGCTTAACGTCCTAAACCAAAAAAACAAGACAGACTGTTTTTCATT
This sequence comes from Lissotriton vulgaris, assembly GCF_964263255.1. Lineage (NCBI taxonomy): Eukaryota > Metazoa > Chordata > Amphibia > Caudata > Salamandridae > Lissotriton > Lissotriton vulgaris. The sequence goes on along the minus strand of NC_141694.1, from coordinate 1,630,084,414 downwards.
CAGGAAGAAATTAGATACATTCTGGGACCCTTGCTGAGTTAAAAAAACACAAACTCCCTGACTTTCTCAAAGTTATGCATGATGAATAGGGCAGCTTCCAGTGGCGGACTGTGTTCAGTTCCAGTCAATTGTACTTTTGCATATGTTGAGTCCTACTGGCATATTTCTTGTTAATATTATTTTCAATGATAAAACATTTATATTTCATGAACATGTGTTCTGGGATCCTGCACATGGCAGGCGATATTCTACAATACATGAAGTATGAGAGAATACCCATAATTGAGAACTGGGATTTTGTGACTTTTCTCTCCTTTCTTAGTTTAGTGTTTGCCTATTATTTTGAAATTATGGTCAATGATTTTCTCTACAAGTTGGAACTAAAACATTTCCTCACAATGCGTGTGTAGCATTTTTATTAAAAGTTTCACTTGGTTGTTTTCGTTTTGCCATTTTATGTGTAATATTGTCTATCTATAATGACAAATCAAATTTTTAGGATCGCCTCCAGTTTCTGACAGTGATATTGGACAGCTGTATGCAAGAACACCATTGGAATTATGGAAGAAAGCCTATGATAAAAGCTTTCCAGCTACGGTATAGTATTGAGTTTAGAATTTTAAATTCCACAGATTATACAGAGGTCATTGCTCCAAATGCCTATTTTTTCATGTTTGGAATTAGTACAGTCCAACCTGTTTATGAAAGTCGGGCTTTCACACTATGCAAGATTCAATGCTATACCAGAAAAATTTGAATTTTTCTTTTCAATTCTAAGTTTTTAAACTCTGTTGATTACTGACCTGTATTAGAAATAAGTCTTCCTTACAAAACCTTTGCTATTCATAACCCAGCAAACAGAATCAAATATTAGCATTCTGCGCTTATATCTGTGCTAATTGTCTTCCTGTATAAATTCTAACATAATAAAATAGGGACTCACCTCAAAGTCTGTAACAAGACTTAGTTTACAATATTGTCTTACAACCTTCTAATATAGTTGCATTTCATTGCATTTTATCAGTAGATGTACATTATCTCCTTCAGCACATTTGGGTCTTCATGCTTCTGTATGGTGATTTTTTGTCAGCTTGTAATATAGTTATTTACATATAAAAATGTTTTTCTTTTAAAGTTTGATGGTTCCAGTGTACAGTGTATTAATAGCAAAGTGGTATTCTGAGCCTTGTCCAAAACCTCAGTGTAAAAATGTAATATCCAGGTTCATCCAGAAGTTCTCATATTATGCAAAGAAATGTAAAGGAATGTTTTCAAATTCTGGTGTATTTTATATGCCTTGTCCTTACTCTTGATCTCACTCAGGGTACCGAATATCTTGAACCACCCCCAATTAACCACATTTTCTGCTAGTTTTGTGTTTAAAAAAAAAATCTTTTTATTAAACACATCAAACATGCTTCAGATCAACATCATATAAAAGCGTATATTTGGTGGATTGACATTTAAAATAAATTGCACAATATATCATTGCCACTGGTCCACTGCTGCGACCAGTACGATCCGAATAACCACCCACCTCATAGTTTATTCAGGAGTCTTTTACACTCTTTATAACACTTACCATTGGCCTCTGTACTTTTCCCATGTACCCAATATCTTTTCCCATTTGCGTGGGCAGCCCCTGCTGTGGTAAATCGATTGTTCCACCCTGTGACACCAATCCATGTATCTTTTCCAGGATTCCAGTTTTCTGCTAGTTTTTAATAGATTCTCTCCGAGGTCGTATTGATGTCTGCTGAGCAAGACCTCCGAGACTCTCGACTTCAGGGTGCATGAACATAGGCAGTAATAAAATTCTACCTATCTTTGTTAGGCAGATAGGTCTTAGTCCTTTAGTACCAGCATGTAACTCTTAACAGCCTAACCTTCACTACTGTTACATTCAAACTTGTTCAGTTGACAGAGGCTGTTTGCTTTGGTGGTGACGTTTTTGGTTGGCAGTACCATGCTAAAGATCACAGTTGCCTGCCCCATAGTGGCATTCTTAGTCACTGATTGGTATAGGACTGTCTTAGGCCAGTGACTTACAGTGGACTTTCTTTTAAATCGTCATTGATGGTGGCTGCGATCTGACTTCTTCCATGAGCTTCATTATCTCCCGTGACCCAAAGCCCTAAGCTCTTCTTAGAATTCATGAAGTGATGTGTGGGAAGTGCAGATTTTGCTGTTTTTCTGGCTTTTTGCCACACTCCTTGTGGTTATGCTCTGCTAATATGTGGAACCTCTGGCTCTCCTAGGGAAGTACACAATGTTCTACTTGTACCTAGAAGCCTTTCTACCCGACAGGATTTGGGTTTTTCGTCGGGCCCTACTTTTTCATGCTCTTCTTACCTCAAACTCCAGAGGAGTCTTGCCATGGACTGACTAGATCTCCAGCTTTCCTTCCTCTGGTACCTCAACCATTAAGGGGAACATGCTTCTTCCCCCAACTCCTCTGCCTCTTGCTCTCTTCTACTCCTGCCCCCATTCATGCAATGTTGACAGATTTGTCACAACCCTCCTGTTCCACTCAGGGCTATCCTGAAGTTCATATTCACTCCCAGAGTTTTTTCTCTATAATTTCATGTGTACATTTTAGAGAACTTTTTGAGATGGGAGGTGACTCACTCTCTGGGCAGAAAGCCTTCTCAGGCTGCTGCTCTTCCAGGCTATTGCTATTAGGAACTCTGTAAAACATGTCACTAAGCGTTTGCTGACTGTGAACTCTCTTCGACTTTAGATTCAGACATTTTGAGGGGGAGAAATGAAGGGTATTACAAACACATTATTATGTTGCTTTTTAGTCACACAGTTCAACTATTAAGGTATTACGCTATACTCATGCAGAAGATTAGTGCTGTCTGGGCGATCAGTCACAGTGGTGGCTAGTACTAGAAATTTATGCTGGTAGCATGACTTCATTCCATTTCTGTGAGCACCCTCCCTTTCACCCATTATCACTTCCATTCTCTGTACCCAGATGTCAAATTGCATCGGGCAAGAAATACCGCCCAAAGGAAACAAAGACCCATCACAGCGCTGACCTTGTGAAATCGAAACAGCGACTCAGCATCCAAAACTCAATATTGTCAGAAGGCTACAGCCTCGGCAGGCATCCGAAGCTCATCACTGTCAGAAGTCTACGGCCTCGGCATGCATCCAAAACCCATCACTGTCAGAAGGCTACAGCCTCGGCATGCATCCAAAACTCATCACTGCTAGAAGACATTTGACAGACAAAAACAAGACTCTGCAATAAAGCTTGCTGATATTTCTGCAAACCCAATTGATCGCTACCCGCGGCCGATCACAGCGCTGACCTTGTGAACCAACTTCAACTGTGACAAAGTGTCACACATCAATAAGAAAACCGAAACAGCGACTAAAAAACTTATAATGAATGTGGAGTATTGAGGCTACTGCTTCAGTATCCAAATACTCATCACTGTCAGAAGGCATGTGACAGACGAAGACAAGACTCTCTCCAAAGGCCAAAGCAATCTCTAAAGGCCTCTAAAAATATGCGGGGTATCTTGCGAAGTATCCAAAGAGTCATCAGTGGTATCCGCTAGACCTTCAGATGTGCCCTTCTCATACCAAGGGCACGTCATGCTTTCAGATATCCCCTCTGACAGATGCGTGTCCTCGCCCCTGCTCCCATCATTCACAGAAAGCTTCTGAGCAGCAGGAGCTGTGTACCAGAACCAGACTGGGCAGCAATCCTGGTGATCATATAAGCTGTTGTCTGAGTGTTTCTTTTCACAGTCTGTGTCTATATCAGTTGATTGCAAAATTGATTGTTCCTTTAACGTCAGGCTTTGCAGCTCATATTGATAAATGCCCCATGTTCACTATATTTTCCTTGGGATTCCTTGGCCATACAAATCACCACTCTCTGTCTCTTAGCAAATAGCAATGCTTCGAGTCAGAAGCTCCCATTCTTGTGAGTTCCGTTGGCCTCAGTATTATTCCTGAGGCACATATGTCTTTTGCCCAGTTCAACTGTAATTCGGTAAGCTGCACAAGGGCCACACTCTGTTTTTCTCTGCGCTATGTGTCAACGGAAACACCCTCAACTAATAGACGGCAGACAGAATTTGCAGACCTTATGTTAAACATTTGAGCAAACTTTTGGACCTTGCAGCCCATACTTTTTATGTACTTGAATTCATTTGCATCTGTCATTATTAGAGACTATCAGCGCACAGCATTATTGGAGACTGCAATCTAAACTGTCACCTTCGAGGTCTGTCTGCCACCCGGCTCTCCTTCTATTGGTTTTGATTGGGCATGCACACAACCGTGATTTACATAACTTCGGTAATATTTTGCTAACCTGGTGAAAAAATCTGCATAATTGATTCAGATTCAATCATAATTTGGTTTGCTTTTTCACCTTTTCATTTTATACCAGGAAATGTCTCACAGAAGCAGTTTTAATGCTCGCTGGGGCCTATCACAAGGGCAAGAATTATTTCCTTTGCTTGACTTGATGTAAATTGCAATGATCGGCACACGCTCTGCCGTACCTTATACTTTTGAGGTGGTGGCCGTTCAAGTTCTATAACCCCTAAAACTATAGACATTTTGTTTATCTCTCTCAGCTGCTCCACTGCTTCTGTAGTCATCATGGAATTTATTTGAACCCAACTATGTTTCATCTGATTCTGAGGAACTGCAGATCTGTCAGTGAATCCCAGCCCCTCTCCCTCTATTCATAGCTGCCAAGGTTTCAAATTGCTTATGTGTGACATTTTCAAAATTTCAGTGTAATTATGAGTGACATTCAACGACTATGAGTGACACTTTCTCGTGAGCAAAATCAAGCAATGGCAAGTGCCATCACATCCTCAGTCAAGAACCTCATCTCATGAAATCAAGAAAGTTTCACAACTCGTACAACTGCTGCCTAACGCCTGTTTCATCAAATGAGTCTGTCACATTGTCAATGGGACACACTTCTGATCAAAAGCCATACTAGTGGTAGGAATAAGACAGGCCCTATGGGTCAATAGGGCTACAATTAAGACCAAGGTGTCTGTGGTATGTCTGGCACCTTAAGTTCCCCAATAGGCGTCCATGGAAGTTTCATAGCGTTCAGGAAGATCACGCGCTCCCATTCAATTTAATTTGATTGTGTTATTATTAAACACTTTCACAACATTTGAGGTGGCTGGTGATTATACTCACTGATCTGTTCTTAATCTCTTAGCCTGAGCCCCTGGCACCGTAACTGGTGAGTCTGCGACTCACTGTGCAACACCGCTCGACTGGCCCCTGGGTCAATTAATCCGCTGTAAACGTCCAGGCTGTCACAGTGACCTGCCACCGACCGGTTGAGCTGTCCTGCGAGTCCAGGCGATCGCTGCAACCCGCTCCGTGACTGTCATACCTCACAACCAGTCACTGGCGCTGCCGCACTCATCCTCTGCCACCGGGTTCCGAAATATTTAATTAGATGGCAGGGGAGCAGCGCGGGCATGGTATACATTTAGCTTAGCAGCGCGAGCAGCAGTGCTCTAGAATCGGCCCAGCACTTTGATGAATTATTGCCGCGGTCCCGCGGACTCCCTTACAAAATTGAAACTCCCGGACCCTGCGGCTTTATTTGGCAGCAGCAGGACGTCACATCCCCCTTACGGCGCAATAACATTGTGTCACATCTTGATGGGGTAGGCTGGCCTAAGCTGTCTCTGGAGCAGTGGGCTCTCTGCAGCGGCAGGGCCATGACGTCAGCCTGCCTGAACTCAGAGCCGCGCAACACTGTGGGATTGGAATGTGTAAAATACATTGTAGCAGCACACTGACTGTAAGCCTGCTTAGCTGCTGGGAGTGCCCCAAGCCTGCAGGAGTTGCACAGGCCAAAGGTGCACGCTAACGGCTGCCACACACACACTCAGTTTGCAGTGCCTCTGTGACAGAGCTAAGACTATGCATTATGCGTGACAATGCATTTCAGTGCGGTGATGCTGAGCACCGCACTGAAATGCGTTAGCGTCACACCTGATGCGTGATACTTGGCAGGACTGTCTATTCTGTTAACCAAGAGGGGCATCAACCCTCTCACAAGAAGTCGTTTGTTTCCTGCCCACAATGAATGCAGTTGGTTGTCTGATACCAGAAGCACTGACCTAGAGCCAACTGCATCTATTTGAGAAAACATTGCAAATCTTTAAGTAGTGAGTAGTCACCAGATGACAAAATGAGAGTGCATATCACTCTCTTTACAATACATATGACTGCAGTGTTTCCCTCTGCACCGTTTACGTAGCTCTTCTATCCTGATTTTGGTATGGATGTGATGTTGTCTGCATTGGATAATAATGTGTTATAGCCCATGGCTTTCAGTGGCATTATACCTTGCAACATGAAAGACCCCGCAGTACTTGGTTTAGTGCTATCATTTAGTTTAGCTGCCCTGAGGTGTCCTATGCTTTCTTGGGTGCTCATCCTGTTTTTTATTTAAATGTTCTTCATATTAAAACATACCTATCAACTTACCCTCTTTTGCGTGTGACTCAAGCCCTGGGGCTCTCACACCAGCCTTATCGCCAGCCACCCTTCTTTACCTACCTCCCTCGGCTGCCTGCTTCTATGTGCTATATACACAAGGTGCACTTCAGGAGCTCTGAATTTTCTCTGGGCAGACTGTCGGCTGACAGACAGAATTATAGCCTGAAGTTAACTGCAGTAGCCAGAACTCACAGATGAAAATAATGTTACTTTTGAAAGTGCGACCTCGCATAGGTAAACAAGCCAGCAGCACCTGTAAGCAAATATTTAGCAAATCCCAGCCTGCATTGAACACAGGATTTTCAATATGCTTCTAAAGGTAACATAATGTAAGCTTGATGTTAAATAATCTCGACCCTCCGTCCAAAAGTGAGTAATGACAAGGATGACACCACATCCTAACATCTCACCCGCCAAACTGCAGACGTTTGAGAGGTATGTGTTAAGAGTACATTTTCCTTCCAGTTTTCTTTCTGCGTCTCCATTCAGATGTTGAGATGCACATATATACCATGGATGTTGTGCACTATCTGTAAAAGTATTTTTGAATTTCAATCTGATGCTTTTTATTCACTTACAGTCCCCCCAAACCCTGGGAAGTAGACCTCCTGTGCTTCCATTACTATTTAGGTCCTACCTGCACCCTGATGTTGGGTATTCAATGTCCCCCTCAGTGGTTGCCTACCTTCTAGTTTGCCACCTTCTGTTCTGGGCTGTTTTCAAAGCTCAGAATGTGGGTGACTGGTTGATCTGCAAATTACAAAGCAAATCCCTCTGTCTGTGCAGCTCAAGGCTCAATTTACAGGCTCTCTATAGTCAACAGAATAACCTTTAAATTGCCCTACTTGGCCTATACATTTCTATAAGGGCTAGCCACCTCGTACCACAAAGATAAGATGTGCTTTCAATAATCTTTCTCAACAATATGGTCCACAGAATTTGACTTTTATCAAAGGTCAAGATGAGAGTTTCATAATGAGGCCCAAGGTTTTTGAAAGTAATTAAATGAATGAGGTTGCATAACTGAGGTGCATTAGTAATCAAAGACCTGGGTATGTTAGGTTGAATTTCCGAAGCCTGTGTAAGTGCAGTTAGTGATTCTTATTTTTCTTGAGGGCTACATGAAACTAGTCTCTTGATCCCAGTTAGCACCTATTTTCACATAGCCAAGTACATAGGTATTTATCAAAATGTTCTTTCTGAAGGGGATATGGAAATGAACCAATAAAATATGCTGCATGCTTTTAGGGAGCTGGGGTTGATTTTGTCTCTGTAGGTGATGACCAAGCTTGGCTAAGGATTATCTGTGTTAATACTTGATATGTTTTTCAATGCCTGTCAATATGCACTAATCTTACAATCCAGTGGGAGTGATACAGTGTAGTTCCAAATCTTGATCTGTAAAATATCCAATTTTTTTTTTTTAATAGTGTCCGTGTTTCTTTCTGCCCATGCTAGCCTAATCAGCAGGGAGCTTGGTGTGTTGAAAAAGCTGGTGGTTGGCAGGACGGGCTTATTAGTAAAGAAATATTTGGTAAGACAACCATTTTGGTTAATCCTAGTCTATCCGCCATTGAAAGTGGGAGCCTAATCCACCTCCTCACTTTTTCCTCCATGGCACTAATCTCTTGACCATAATTGAATTGTATTATCTTTTCTCCAACATGATTTAACCAGAAATTCTGTATTTAACTGGCTTAATCCACCGCACTAGTGGGAAGCCCACCTCTAATCTTACAGTAGAGTCAGTCACTGAGAAGAGAGACGATTTTCCTCATTTTATTGTAAATAATGCCATGTTTCCAAACCAAATACATTCCCTTAATATTGGGTTTATGCTATCTTGTCAGCCTTAGAGTGGTCTTCCTCCAAACATTTTGCCTTAGTCCTCCATTTTTTTGCTCATCTTGTTTTTGTCGGCCTTACAACTGTGCACTTTTTCACTGATGATCAGTGCTAAAGTGTGTATGCTCACTCACTAAAACATGCTAACATTGGCTTGCACCTAACTGCCTCATTTAATTTACTTACAAGTCCCTACTAAAGTGGTATTACCTGTGCTCGGGCCTGTAAATTAAATGCTACTAGTGAGCTGCAGCACTAATAGTGCCACCCACTTAAGTAGCCTGTCAAACATTTATTAGGTCTGCCATTGCAACCTGTGTGACCAGGGACTGTTGGAGGGCTCAGTCACCCCAGCATCTTTGAGAACTCTTCCTTGATGCTAGCTCTCACCTTGTCCGACAACCTGTAGTTGTTTTTTAAAGAGGCATACTGTCCCAGTATTTATGTCATGGGTACACAGGTGTGTAGGGTCTTGGGATCCACCAGGTAGGTGTTATCGCCCTTCCGTTCTTTGAACTCATATGGGCCAGTACAACGGTCTTGGAGAGCTCTGCAGGCTCCGTGACCCACACCATATAGTCTGGCTGAAACTCTTCTTTAGTGGCCTTCTCGTCACACCAGAGTTTCATTACTTCTTGAATGGCCCTCTAGATTTTATTTAGCCCTCTTCCGGAAGTGCTGTATCTGGTTACAGAGTGCCAGCATGTAGATGATTACTTCCAGAGGGATCTTCCTGGGAGCTTGCCCCCACCCCTCTCTCACTAGGCATTGTGTCCATAGAGGAGCGCAAATGGACTAAACCCAACCTCCCTCTTTGGTAACTCACTGTAGGAGAATAGCAGGCATGGCAAGGAACGTTCCACTTCCACATCATGGTCTCAGGTAGGCCCATAATCTTGCATTTGAGAGTCTCGTTGAATCTTTCAACACGCCCATTTGTTTGAGGTGATAGGTAGTGGTTACTCCACACTCTTTCAACATAGACTGCAAATACCCGCACCTGACGTTGGTTCCTCTGTCACACACGACGTCCTTTGAGAATCCCACTTGGGTAAACATGTCCATCAAGGTCCTAGCCACCACAGATGCAGTGACTGAACTAAGAGGGATGGCCTCTGGGTACCCTGAGATGTGGTCCAGCAAAATCATTTTGTACCTGTTGCCTAAGGCTGTTGTGGGGTCCAAGAGACCAACAATGTTGATGCCTACCCTCTCAAAGGGAGTGACAAGGACAGGCAAGTGAACCAAGGTAGCCTACAGCTTCTGCCCTGTTTATCTGCTGGCCTGGCAGGGGGGGCAAGACCTGTAAAATATATCCGATGCTGTCTTCACCCTGTGCCAATAAAAGAAGGGTAGAAGCCTGTCAAAGGTATTTTTCGGCCACATCTGTCTTGCCCAGGTTATATCATGAGATAACCCCAGTGGGAAGTCCCTGTAACACTTGCGGATCACCATAATATAGGCTGCCCCGTGGTCCAGGAACCTTACACTCACACATACTCTATTCTCCCAATAGAGAAGGGGATTTCCAGAGGTAAGATCTGCTGCCCGGGCCGTTGCTTGTCACCTCAAGCCATCTAGGGTGAGGCATTCTTTGAGGGCTTTGCAGAATTCTTCCTTGGTTGGTCCTCCCTCAACTTGCCATCCAACAAGCTTTGGCCGGCCTCTCAGAACAACAATGTCTTTCCTGATAGGCTCCGGTTGCTACCTCCTTGGGTGCCCCATCAACCTGGAAAAGAGGACATTTCAGAGGCTGGTTTCCTGAGCTTCCTGTTCTTCGCCTTCTGGGCAGCTGCCTGGGGCGTTCTTCCATGTATTAGGCTTCCTTGATTTCTCTCTCGGACAGCTATGGAACTTGTGGTCATACATGCCCATTCAGTCAAGTATGACATCTCTAGGTGTGATCTGAGCTCCATTTCCCTCCGGATAGTGTGCTGTAGGTCATTGCCTAACAGACAATCTGCAGGCATGGCTGGGCTCACAGCTACTTTTAAAGAACTTGAGGACTGCTCCCCACACAAAGGGAACCAGTGCCATTGGGAAGTGACTCTCTCGGTTGTTTGCGACTATGACCTGGTGGAATGTGTTAGGGATGACCTGCACTGAGGACACCAGATGACACCCCACTGTAGTCATACTGGTTCCTGTATCTACAATTTGCAGCTGCCAGACCATCACAAAAATTAATTTTAAAAAGTTGGGACATCAGGGTACACAAGGTTCAGTAGAGAGGAGATCAAGAGCATTTCTGCAATGATGAGCAGGCCCGTAATAGCATGCAGCTGTCAGACCCTAAAAGAAAGTAAATAATTAAATAACAAATAAAGCAAGGCGATTGGGAAGAGAGTGAGGAAAGCTCTGAATTCCCAAGGAGTGCTGACAGCAAAATGAAAGAAAAAGTTGTCTTAGTGCAGCATCAGCAGGATACAACTCATCCAGTAAAACAGTGAGACACTGAAGTGCTCTGTGGGGGACACAAACTCAAGAATACATAGGAATATCATAGAGTTACGTGTAAGGAATTGAGACAGACACAGTCATTGTGGCATGGGAAAGGGATGGACCCAAACCTCACAGTCCTTCATTACAAGGGCATGGCTAAATTCTGATCAGAATTAGGAGTTGTGTGACTATTATCTCACCCTCGCGGGGGCCTTAAAAAGGCAAAAAAATCACTGTGTCAAATAGAGATTCCTCATGTTAGGCTTTATATGGACATTGAAAACTTGGAATAGCAGGTATTTTCACCTAACTTGTAATGCGGTTTAAGTCTAAGTTCAGAACTGTATTTTTTATTTGCCAGCATGTTACTAAAGCATTATACAGGCAAATGGTTTTGCAAGCATTGGCTTAGCCTATATGTCTCACCTTGGGACCCAAGTATTTAGCCATGCAGCACATTATCCTGCATGCTATAACATCTACTGTTATTTTACGTGCTACTGGTGAACGGCCATGCTGTGGCTAGGAGCAGAGCAGCCTGTGGGCCCTGAGAGTGACAACAATGCCATTAATGTCCTTAAACCTTCCTTCCTCTGTGTGATAGTTCTGGTCACTTTTCACAGATCTTTTTTTTCTGGCTTCGCCTGCATAATTCCAGCCACAGGTGGATGTTATTTGCAGACCATTTTGTTATTTGATTCAATCCATAACCGAAAACACAATGCACAAAGTGAATAAATGTTTGCGCAGCTCATGACCTTTTAAATTCTACATATATTTTTATATAAATGGGCAGCTTTTTGCATTGTAAATAGAGTGTCAGCACAGAATGGTTCCCCTTGTGACTTCTAACCCGCGAACAAAGGAAGATTTCTCGCCAACCATTTAAGATCAGAATCTATTCCCTTCTATCTGTGGCTCCCTAATATTTCCTGCTTTGCAATTATCGGCCAATAAAAAGGGCCCTTCCTCCTTGGAGGTCTGAGCCTGTGCCGGGCAGATTCCTTCATTGCACCGGGGCACTGATAGGAAATGGCAAAAAAAGCACAGTTAAAGAAGAAAAGGTAGCTGCAAGTATAGAGGAAAGATGGCACCCACAGCTGCGGACGCGTAGGCTGCCTGCTCCTGCCGGACCTTGCATAGTGGATTCAGAGGAGAGAAGCACGGCAGAGAAAATTCACTGATGTTATTTTTTTTACGGCGCTACTGTGTAACAAAAATCTGCTACTGTGTTTTGTTACCCGATATTCACCGTGAGGAGACAACGCAGCGCTTTCAACTCGGTTTCGGACTTTTGCTTGCCGAGGACGCTGATGTTAGAGATTTTGCCCGGATTATTCACTGCGCTGACTTGGATTCAACGCCGTTTGTGGGCGTTTTCATTTTGCAGTCAGTGTTCTGATTGAAGGGCTTTGGCGGCGTTTTTTGTGGCACGCCGGCGTGGACGACGTCATAGGAGCACGGCATCGCGCGCAACTCCGTCTGACGTCACTGACTCCATATTAGGCCTACGTCGGCGTGATGACATCAGTTCCCTTTTTTCCACGTCGTCGACGCTAACAGTTTCTGGGATCTTCTGTGATTCAGATAGTGACTTAGTGTGTGTTACTGTGTTTCTGTTCTTCGTCGAAGATGTCGTCGAAGAAGAAGGGGTTTAAGCAGTGCGGCTCGTGTGCCCGGATGATGTCTGACAGGTCCTCACGACGATTGTTTGTGGTGTCTGGGTTCAGACCATGATGTCAAAGGCTGTCGATCCTGCTTTAAGATGAACCCTAAGGCTCTGCGAGAACGGGAGGCAAAACTTATGCTGGCAAAGGTGAAAAGTAAAGAAGCCAAGAGATCTTCGAGGTCAAGGTCTAGGCGCTCGAGATCGAAGCAGAAGTCAAGATCAAAGTCGCGATCGAGGTCGAGATCGAGGTCGAGGGCCAGGTCGAAGTCGGCGTCGAGGTCGGCTTCGGGCCATGCTTCGGGTTCCTCGAAGAAAAAACACAAGAGGAAGAAGCATAGTTCAAGGCATCATTCTGGGTCATCGGACTCGAAGAGGAAGTCTTCTTCTCGAAGACATAAAAAGGGTTTTGTGTCTCCTTCTCCTGTTTGTGAGCCTGAAGGTGATGCCTCGCCTGTACGATCTCGAGAGAAATCTCCGGATCCGGAGCTGGAACCGAATCCGGATTCGTGTCAGTCTTCTGAGCATGAAGAAGACGTGGAGATTCCTCGAGCACCGACTCGGTGGATAACCCAGATGGTCAAGAGGAGCCAAATCCGGAGCAGCCTCCTTCGGAGCAGCCATTGGGTTCGTACCCTCCCTTTCCTGGTCCTGGTCAGGACCCTTCGCATTTCCTTAATGCCATGTTTGGCGTCTATGCGAGGGCAATGTACCCCTCTGGAGCACCTGCGGGTCCCATGGGTCCATTGTCGTTTAACTTGGGTGTCCCTCAAGCTTATGCTCCGGCGCCTTTTCTGCCGTTTATGCCGACGCCATATCCACCTTGGCTCGGTACGGCGCCGCCGAGGTCATCGACTCCGCACACGGCTTCGCTGGCTCCGGAGCGATCTCTGGATTTGGATCGGGGTTCGACGCCGGTTCCGGCTTCCCATCCTCCAGCTGTTCCGGTTCCTCGTTCGACGCCGGCTCTGACTCCGTCGGAGTCATTACCGGATCCGACGACTTCGGTTCGTGTGGAGTGGTCGAGGTGTAGAGCCCAGCGTCTCCTGGAGGAGAAGGAATATGAGGATCCTGAAGTGGAGGAAGGAGAACTTCAGGAGCAGGAGGATTTTTTTGTGGATCTCCATAGTGCTAGTAGCCTAGAACTTTCTCCAGAATGGGGGTTGCCTGCAGTTTCAGATGCACCCTCTAAGGATGTGGCGCCATACCATGTGGGTATTAAAAAGGCTGCTAAGCTGCTAAATTTGACTTTGCCTACAGTGGAGTTCAAATCTAATATCCTCACGGAGATTTTACATTCGCCTTCTTCAGTTATTGAGCCGACTCTGCCATTCACTGAGGCTCTGACTGAACCAATTTTAGAAGTCTGGAAAAAGCCTTTGTCTGCTCCTGCGGTGTCCAGATCAGTGGCGAGATGATATAGGGTGGCACCTGGTCACCCTGAGTTCTTGACTTCCCATCCTGCGCCAGAGAGTCTGGTGGTGCAAGCCGCTTGTTCGAACAAGTCAGCAGGCTCTTTTCCCCAGGTGCCTGGAGATAAAGACTCAACGAAATTGGATCAAACTGCTAAAAAGGTTTTCTCCTCAGGTAGCATGGCTCTGAAGTCTACAAATGCTACTTGCCTGCTGGGCAGATATGTGCATGCCTTAATGTATTCGGTTAAGCAATTGTCATCTAAGCTTCCGTAGAAAGATAGAAAGAACTTCAATGAGTGTGTCTCTGACTCTCAGGCGGCAGCCCGCCAGGTTATTCAGAGTCAAACAAGAAGGATTTACCTATGCCTCTATGTATATGATTACAACATTTAATGTTCATCAAAGAGAAAACCACACTGTTAGTTAACTCAGACAATTGATTTATGTCAATTATTTTTTGAAGTTCATAAATTGTTCATGACTTACGACAGGAAATAATACATAGTCAACTTTACATTGAACACACAAAAAAAGATTTTTGCAAGAGAAAAAGCACAACAAACAACGTGTAAACCATAATGGTGTAAAATATAGTGAATATATCACCAAAAGAAGTGCATATACATTGTACACAGTGATTGAGCAATTGTATCAAAAACAGTAAACGGCAAACTTTCATAAAGTACAATGAGTTTTCTACGAGATTGAGAACCCAAAGATCTGATGTAACAGATTCCCAATCCCGTAGAAAATGAGTAAGCCGACCCCCTACCGGACCCGCATGATCCGGAATAGCGGATCTAGGGCTGCTTTGCTGTTGTAGGTGGGGGGTGGGTATTAGAGGTGGAAGTAGAGGAGGAGGAGGCTTGACGTCCACGGGCACCACCCCTTTGTCTAACTCTGTATGACTTATACAAAGGGTTCTGTTGTTGCTGCTGTTGTTGGCTTTGTTTAAAGGGACGAAAAGTGGACCTCCCAAAGTGCCTGTATTTTCTGGTGGAAGAGCCTCTAGTTTGCAGGCCCAAATACCTAGCCGTCGCACGGCTATCTTTGAACCTCTCCAATGCCGCATCCGCTTTCTTTCCAAAGAGGCCAGTGCCGTCAAAAGGCAAATCCATAAGAGCAGCCTGAACCTCTGCCCAAAACTCAGAAGATTTTAGCCAAGCGGCTCTTCTGGTGGCCACTGAAGAACCCATTATTCTAGCCACAGAGTCCGCCGTGTCCATGCCACTCTGAATAACCTGAGAATGAGAAGAAAGGAGGGGTTTGGCCCAATAGGGAAGAGGGTAGGTAGGGCCTATTAATGCCAAACAAGAAATATTTACCTATGCCTCTATGTATATGATTACGACATTTAATGTTCATCAAAGAGAAAACCACACTGTTAGTTAACTCAGACAATTGATTTATGTCAATTATTTTTTGAAGTTCATAAATTGTTCATGACTTACGACAGGAAATAATACATAGTCAACTTTACATTGAACACACAAAAAAAGATTTTTGCAAGGGAAAAAGCACAACAAACAACGTGTAAACCATAATGGTGTAAAATATAGTGAATATATCACCAAAAGAAGTGCATATACATTGTACACAGTGATTGAGCAATTGTATCAAAAACAGTAAACAGCAAACTTTCATAAAGTACAATGAGTTAACTAACAGTAGTTAAATCAATTGTCTGAGTTAACTAACAGTGTGGTTTTCTCTTTGATGAACATTAAATGTCGTAATCATATACATAGAGGCATAGGTAAATCCTTCTTGTTTGGCATTAATAGGCCCTACCTACATTCTGTTGGTCAATCATGCACGCTGTCACATGAGGGCACTCCAGTGGTGCCTCCGCAGGCAGTGGTATCAGCACAACGGAGATCTCAGGGAGTCAGTGAGGATCTCCAGAGAAACTGTAGCAGATTTATTTTGGTGGAGCGTGGAGGGCAATCTGTCTCAAGGAAAGCCTTTTCATCTACATCCTTCGGTGGCCACAGTGATAACGGATGCATCCACTCTAGGGTGGGGTGCTTATCTGGGAGATCTGGAGGTCAAAGGTCTTTGGTCTCCAGAGGAAAGGTTGCTTCACATCAACCTTCTAGAATTGCGGGCGATACGTCTGGCGCTCAAGGCCTTCCTCCCTTCCCTTCGCGGTCAGTCTGTTCAAGTCCTGACAGACAACACGACCGCTAAGTGGTATGTCAACAAGCAGGGAGGAGTAGGGTCGCAGTGTCTCTGCAGAGAGGCTCTGCATCTCTGGTCCTGGGTTCAGTACCACCAGATTTGTCTGATGGCAAATCATCTGGCCGTAGTTCTGAACGTACGTGCAGACATTCTAAGTCGGCAGTTCTCTGCCGACCACGAGTGGAGGCTCCATCCAGAGGTTGTTCACGACATCTTTCAGATGTGGGGGACTCCTTCGTTGGACCTGTTCGCCACTCGTGAGAATGCTCACTGCCTGTCATTCTGCAGTCTCCAGTATCCGATGCAAGGGGCTTTGGGGACGCGTTCCAGTTGAGTTGGGGAAGTCAACTCTTTTACACGTTTCCTCCCATACCCTTGATTCCTCGGGTTCTGAGGAAGATTCGCCGGGACTGGGCCCAAGTCATATTGGTCACCCCGGATTGGCCAAGAAGGGTGTGGTACACGGATCTACTCACCCTCTCCTCTCACCCGCCGCTCCATCTCCCTTTCAGGGCAGATCTCCTCTCTCAGATGGAGAGGCAGGTTCTACACCCCCACTTCCAGACATTACACCTTCATGCCTGGAGATTGAACGGGGCAACCTGAATTCCTTACCTCTCCCTCACGATGTGGTAGATGTCATTCTTTCGGCCAGGCGTGACTCCACCAAGTCCATCTATTCGTATAGGTGGTCTAAATTTGTTGCTTGATGAAGGGAGAAGACTATTGACCCTTTGAGGGCTTGTTTTTCCGATATTTTACAGTTTGCTCTTTCTTTGGCGCAGCAAGGATTTGCTGTTGCCACAGTCAAAGGTTACCTTTCGGCATTGTCGGCATTTCTCTGTTTGCCGGATCAGCCGTCTCTTTTTAAATCTCCAGTGGTTATGAGGTTTCTGAAGGGCCTCACTAATAAGTTCCCTCCTTCTCCATTTATCGTGCCTCAATGGGACTTAAATCTTGTCTTAACATTCTTGATGGGTTCTCCCTTCGAACCCTTACACAAGTGTCGCATGAGGCTTTTGTCTTTTAAGACGGTCTTCCTAGTTGCGATCACCTCGGCAAGGAGGTTAAGTGAGCTTCAAGCTCTTAGTTCTAAGCCCCCATTCCTGTCCATTTATGCTGATCGAATGGTTCTGCTTTTCTACCTAAGGTAGTAACTCCCTTCCATCTAGGACAGTCCATTACCCTTCCTACCTTCTATCCTCCCCCTCACCCTTCCAAGGAGGAAGAGAGACTGCACCGTCTGGACCCTAAGAGGGCGGTGTCCTTTTATCTTGATAGAACAAGAGACTTTCGAGTGGATGACCAGCTGTTTGTTGGTTTTGCTGGCTGCCGGAAGGGTAAAGCGGTGCACAAGCGCACACTTTCCAGGTGGATAATTATGTGCATCAAGATCTGCTACTCTCTGGCGGGTAAGGACCCTCCTGAGGATATAAGAGCTCATTCTACCAGGGCATGGTCTGCTACTTCTGCATTGTCTAGAGGTGTACCTGTTGAGGACATTTGCAGAGCCGCGACTTGGGCTTCCCTCCACACTTTCGCGAAGCATTACTGCTTGGATACCGAAGTGAGGAGGGACGGTCACTTTGCGCACTCTGTCCTCCAAGATTTCTTGGTATAGCAGGGTGGACACCCTCCTTCGGAAGTGGGGACTGCTCTGGGACTCTATTCACAAGGTGAGGAATCCACTGGCAGATGTATCTATCAGAAGAACAAGTTACTTACCTTCGGTAACGCTTTTTCTGGTAGATACAGTATCTGCCTGTGGATTCCTCACTGGCCCACCCGCCTCCCGGTTGTCCACTCTGCTTTATCTATGCTTATGTACATTTTTGTATATTTATGTATATGTTTGAAATGGGTTTTCTTACCTTTGCTACACACTATGTGTGTATAATTTTGAAATGTATGTACTGTGTACAATGTATTTGTATATATCTACTGTCATTGGTCCGTCCGGGTGCCTCGAAGGCCCGGAAAAAAGGGCGGAACTGATGTCATCACGCCAACGTAGGCCTAATATGGAGTCGGTGACGTCAGACGGAGTCGCGCGAGATGCCGTGCTCCTATGACGTCGTCCACGCCGGCGTGCTACAAAGAATTTTCCTAACGTTGCTGACGCAAGGGGGATATTCACAAGGTGAGGAATCCACAGGCAGATACTGTATCTACCAGAAAAAGCATTACCAAAGGTAAGTAACTTGTTCTGTGCACGCACACAACAGCAACATCCTAGGCACACCACAAAAGGAACTCCACACAAGGTTATATAAAAATAACTTTTGTATTGTCAAAACACATCAGATAGTAATCACACAATATACATTGTGCCAACTGGCACGGGCAATATTCACAAGGGATTATTTACACCAGGACAGGGCCACATGGGCCACTGTCAGAATCAGCACTTAGTAGAACTAGCACTTAGAATAACTGTAACACCACATAACAATTATAGATCACCACCAGTAACCACTGGTAACAGGTAGGTACACACTACACAATACTAATAACCATAGGCATAGATCACGCATGGACACATAACCTCTCTAGTATAACATACTAGGCAAAGCAAACTTCTAAGCATGAGCACCTTTAGAACGATAACACAAGCATAAAGGCAAAGCACATTACGCAGCAATCACATTTAGGCCTAAACAGTATAACTACAGTAGGCAATCTCTCACTAGCCTAAACACATTAGACTCTGCCTCCTAAGAATAAATCACATTTAGGGGCGTAACTCACAGTGAAGTAAACTCTCACTGACATAAACCTACATAGGTAAAATAACCTCACAATCCTAGTACCTTCACATTAAGTCACATTAGGCAATTACCATTATAAACATAGTAAAATCACATTGCGCAGAAATCACATTAGGGCCTTGCGCCCTACCCACATACCAGCCCCCTGGCCAACTGGCCATCTCAAAAAGGGAGCTCAAATGCCCCGTGTCCAGAATGTCGGGGCGCGCTGCCACGCAGCACCAATCAGGGGTGCACCACTGGCGCAAACCTAAACGTTGCAGCTGCCCACTAATTGCTGGGCAGCTGGGAACAATCACAAGGCCTAAACGGTGCAGCTGCCCACTAAGTGCTGGGCAGCTGGAAGGAAAACTGCGGCATGGGCTCTCACTGGCCCTAGACAAACTGCGCCGCAGGGGTTGGAGCCACACAAGCTCTGAAGAAAATATGCGCAGGCTGGAGCCAAACAGGCTCTGACAAATCTGTGCCCAAACGCTGGAGCCCTCTGGCTCTGGAATCACCTATGCCTCCTTGAGTAATCACCTATGGCTCCTTGAGTAATTAAATAAGGCCCCCAAACGTTGGAGCCACGGGGCTCAGAACCAATAACCATGCCCCCAATAGAGTGTGGAGCGCACTGGCGCTTCTACGATATCTAGGGCCAGCATTGGAGCCACCCGGGGCTCTGTGAATAAAGATACCTATCGTTGGAGCCACCTAGGCCCTAAAACAACTATGACAATGACTTGGCAGTGACCCGCAACTGCGGCACAACTGTGAAACATCAGTAAGAGGGGCACTAAATAAAATGCCCACGGGCTCCGCTGGCCCCCTAAGTAACACTCGCCACGTTCGAGCGGCCCACTGTACAACCGGGACCGCTCTAACTCAGTGTCCCACAGCTACTTCACTACTTCAAGACTCTTTGTCCCCATGGAGCCCCACTCACCGGGACTCCTCTTCAGGCGGCCGTAGTGCTTCACTCGGCGGTGGCAGCGGGCGGGGCTCCCTCTTTCCTGAGAGCTTCGCGGGGATCCACTACACCGCCCTACACCCGGGAACTCCACCAGATGCCGCAGGGCTCCCTCCACTCACAGGAGCCCTGCTGACCAGCCGCCATTCCCCTCGTTGCTCTCCTCAACTGCGGCTTGGAAGCGTGGGGAAGCCCTCAGGGATGGGCCAATCCCCGCGCTGTACACCGATGACGTCGCGGGAGTCTCTGCCGGCTGGGACCAATCCCAGCACGGCCACAAGATGTCGTCAGCAGCTCCACTCCCCGGCTCGCTCTCGGCCCTGGGCTTTAGGCGGTGATTCTATGGCCGCTCGGGCCGCAGCGGCGACTCTCCCGGTGCCAAATGAGAGGTGGGCACCCACGACTTCAATAATATAGCGAGGTGGGCACTCGCTTGGGGGGCATAAAAACTGCACCAGGTCCCTGGCGGGGTGGGCACCTGCCAGGGGTACAAAACCGTTGAATCAAGCGCCCCAAGGCGCTGAAGGGAAAATAAAGCGCTCCCAGGCGCTAGTGGAGAAATAAAGGTCTCCCAGGCGCTAGTGGCCCAAAAGACCAGCAACAAAGTCCCAGGAAAGAATAAAGCGCTCCCAGGAATTCTTCCAGCAAGTCAAGGCATCCAGGGGCTGGGCAGGGCCCAGGGAGGCAAGCCTTTCCCTGGGCCCAAGCAGCAGCACGCCCCTGGCAGGATTCAAGTAGCAAAACAAGAACATTTTCAGAGTGTCACAGCACCCTTTTTATACCCAAAATCCTTTGTCTAGCAGGGTGCAGGCAATGTGAGAACCAGCTACAACTGGTTATGGGGAACTCCTTTCACTGGCCAGGCTAGGACATCAGACGCACCACAGGGGGTGGAGCCAGCCTTGTGGAGGGAAAAACCCAGCCCTATTCAGGTCCCAGGTGTACCTCTCCCTCACATCAGCATGCTAATCACTCCATTCACCACCGGGGCAGACCCATCCAGACTCTTGGAGCCAGGCTTACCAGCCAGCTCCAGCCAATCACGTGCCAGCACACTCACTACACACGCACCCCCATGTCTAGAAGTGGCACTTCCACACTAGACACAATCATGCCGCATACATCATTGCGCAGCATTCAATCTCACGAGTTCGCACATACCAAACTCGACCGTGCACTCCCCACGCATCAGGAACTACCATGGTCACACATATTCCCCATGCATTCCTATCGGAGGGCAGGTCACTCTCACCACACACACAGAGAGTGCACGCACTTTACACTGGACCACAGTGAAAAAGTGCGCAGAGACCTAAAGTCACCAACACCAGGTTACAGAAACAGGCTAGGCAAAAGCAAAAAGTTTCGGGGTGAACCTGCCAAAAGGGGCCAGGTCCAACACTGGCTGTAAATTAACAAGATATATTAATGGAATTGAGAACTTCCTGACCAGGATTATTGGGACTCCGATATGTATTACTCCTGTTATTATGCTTCTGGGAATTGGGCCTGAGTTAGAAAAGGGCTCCCTCTTATATAAACATTGATATCTAATCTTTATTGCAATGACGGTTGCCCGATTATGTATCACCACCGAATGGTTACAATCTGAACCTCCTTCTTTTGAAAGTTGGCGGGGGAAAATTTAGAATTTATTCCAATCAGAATTTAGTTTATACTCTGTAAAGGGGGTCAAGAAACGCAAGATCGGTTTAGGTATTTGGGGGGTTTTTCGCGACCAAATGAATTTGTAAATGTATGATATTTAAGTCGGTGTCTTTCTTGTTGTGCTATATCTGTGTTACTGTGGTACAATAAAAAAAAAAGAAAAGGTGGCTGCAAACAAATGTACAAATAACACATCGGAGCATACAAATCTACTCATTTTAGGAAGGGGAGGTAATATCGCCCTAAAAAAACCAAAAAAATGAACAACAAAATAAATAAATCACAATTTGTAATCTTGACAGGGCAAATAAGAGAAATGTCAGCAGCTTCGCTATAATTCAAGGAAAGTTTAGCTGGAAGTGTTGAACAAACACGAGGCACAGCGAAAATGAGGCGCTCATGGATATCTGTCAAATCACGCTCTGGAGAGGGCCACCCTCTTTTTTAATGATATTCACTTTCCCATAACACAACATGCCTCCGAGGACTTCAATAGGCTGAGCCTCTATTGAAAACCTGCATCTCCCTCCTAGAGTGGTTTACCCTTCATTTACTACAATTGAATTACACTCTTAAATATCGGACTATGCGCACACTCATGAGGCAGCAGGTTGACGGGGGCCTCGCAGGCAGGAGTCTCAAGCTGGCAGACGGGCTACCGAGTTCAGACAAAGGCTTACTCGTATTGGTGCTCAAAATCAGACAGTTGCTCGTATAATAAAGTGTCACATGGACTCATTTGGAATGGCAGATGCTCACTCAAGGAAAAGAGTTTATGGTGCTAGGCAAAGGGATCGCTTATGATCTACAGGCAGAAGAGACTGTAATACCCGGTATGGAAGGCTCTGGTGTTAAAGGCTACAGATAGAGGATGTTATACCCAAACATAATACTCAGACTCTTCCTGTGTTTAGCGCAGAGTGGTGAGTATAATTCTATTCTCAGGTTGTCTGGTTAAATGTTAAAAATAAGCACAAAGTCTCTTTAAAAAAAGTGTCTAAACAAGGACAAGGCCTGTGAAAAAACGGTGAAGCAAGCTGAGCCCACATACCAAGAAGGACGGGGAATAAAACCAAGAAAATCATCTTGGTTTTTAAGCTTAAAATAAACTAAACAGGTGTTAACTAACTGTTTTAAACCTGGCGTTCCAAGTGGCAGCAGTTAAATAAATCATTCTTTTGAAAGTCTGCCTTAAAGCACCTTCTGAAAGTTGTAACCTTCAGCTGAGCTTGCCACTGCGCGAGTTTTACCATTTTGTTCATGATAATAGTTTCCATCCTGCCTTCTGCATGTGTGCACTAGTCCCTGCTTTCCACAGCTTTAACAGCCCTTGGCAGAACCATTAGTTTGATACTGAAGTTAGGCACTGCTCTGTGGGAGGAAACAAATGAGCATAAGGTGGATCAAAGAGGAAAGATTACCAACTAGCAAGCAAGACTTTTTAAAGGACAATTGAAGTCGCAAATAAAATCACACAGAGTGAATACAGCATGTCTCAAAGAGGCAACACATGCGCTGCCAAGGCTTGACCTTAAAACCAACATACAGAAGTGCATAGATACAACCTTTTGCTAGATGACTGGCTTCTTCCATCAATCAAACTATGTTGCCATCTAGTGACCATTTTATAGTACACAATAGTGCAGGATTTTCTGTATGCATTTATCTATAAATTGCACTCTGGTTATGGTAGTGTGGAATAGGATTTAAGTAATGTTTATCTGTTGAAAGTAATTTTATTTAGGCAAATCCAGTAAAATTAATCATCATAGAAAGATATGAGAACTTTAATAATCTCATCAATTGCTTTTTTCAGAATGTACCAGCCCTTAATGCACAGGTGAAATTTCACATTTCAAATCTATCCTTTCTTCCAAGAAAGACTAAGGATTTATCTTTCTTTTATCATGGTATTATTTATCATGGTACACAGCAATTTTAGTGGATATTTAATGTAGGACAAACGTGCCCCTGCTTCTAAATTGCTGATCATTGGTTGTTGCTTTATTTTAATCTAGTTTTATGTGTGTCCTAATAGAATATTGGTGATCTGAAAGATATCAAAGATCCAGCCAAAGATCCACACTATGCAGAACATGAGGTTGATGTGATGCGAGCACAGAAGGATCAGGTAACCACTTTTATAGATCATTTCTTTCCCTTGCATATCTTTAATCTGCTAATGGCGTCTGTAGTATCCAGAAGATTGATGGTTGTTGGGTATAACATACCTTTTCTTTGCAAAACGCTTTACAATTTGACTTCTTAAAAAAACAAAAGCAGTTTTATTGCATCCTTTTGTATTCAATCCGTCAAAAATCTGTATCTTTTTTTAATCCAATCTTGAGCATTTCAAAATATATTGTTGATTATTAAGTTTCCTTCCAGTTTATAAAACACACAGAAAACACCGTATTTTCTACCCGGCAAGAATATAGACTAGAACAAACAGCAGTCCTTAAAGAAGTTAATATTTTGCTCTGACAATGGATTTATTTGAGTTGGGATTCATTCATAGCATGTGGGCTGGATAATAAGACTTTTTAACTTGCACTATTTCAAGTATTTGCTGGTAAGATTAGGCAGTGTTTGCCCCGAAAACCTTTTATCTGTATTATCAAAACAAGATTCTGGACGTGTAAGTGTGTGACGAGAATGTTTGTAATCATTTCTTGTGTGGTATTTTGTTGAAATGAGGATTTGTTAGTTTGTTGTTTTTCACTGCTTTGTTTTTGTGTTGCATTACTCTAATGTGATGTGCCTTTTGATTTGGATGCCGTTTTGTGTTCTGTTTTGACAAGGAAAATGAAGGATTTCCTTATTTTTGCGTTCATGTCTAGCATGAGTGTTATTTTATGAGGAATTTTAATTAAACCGAGCAAGTTTGTTCCCTGCTATTGAGTATACTCCTGCACCTGGTAAGGAGTATATTCTACAGCTACAGATTCGTTTGGTTTCCTCTTAGTTAGGGATACATGGATTTGTGACCGCAGGTTTCGAGCAGGGTTAGATAGTTATACAGTTCAAAATGCTGACACGCATCGCAATTTGTTATGCACATATTCCTTTTGTGAATTTTCATATGTACAATTTCACATTTTCCCAAACTGTTTTTGAGCAGATTAGATAAAATGTTTACGAACTTGGGGACACATTTGTCATTATTTCAAATAGTGATTACCTAATTGCCATTATCTGTGAATTGCAATTAGGTAATCGCTATTTGAGCATTTCCTAATGGGTCAGGTTAAGGTGAGTTTGTTGTACAGTTGAATAAAACATTTTAGTTGTAGCTAAAAAAAAGAAGTAAATAAAACTTTGTTAAAAGAAACTGTCCAACAATTTTACTTAATGTGCCGTGCAAAAGATTTACCGAGGAATTCAATGCATGTGCAAAGGGTTCTAGATTGGGTACCGATTCAATCCAGATGTGATTTGGCAAGAGTTCTAAGCTAATACGTGAATTGTTAGCAGCAATAGAATATCAATTTAGCCCCAACTGTGCAAAGCTTGCTAAACAATTTAGTACTAGCCTGGCTGATGCCCTGAAACCTGTCCCAGGATGCTTTTTTCCAATCCAGGGAGGAAGTGGCCTAGCAGTTTGGACTGGACTGTTCCCATGGGAAACCGGGTAAAGACTGATTTGCATATGGCTGGGTCTGAACTGGAATGGAATGGGGAGCAAAAAAACAATTGGTTTAGGCCCGGATCTCTGTACTGGGGTGAATGTTTGACATTGTGCAGCATTCTGTCCTTCAATTGTTTTTTTTGCATTTGTCACCCCGAGTGGGGCGTGTATGCCCTGACGTGGGTCCCGAGCTCTTCATGCCACTGGATGATATGGGATGATGCCCCAAAACCGGTCCCGGGATGCTTGTTTCCAGTCCAGGGAGGACCTGGCCTGGCAGTTCGGGCTGGACTGTTCCCATGGCGAACAGGGTCATGACTTATTTGCATATGGCTGGGTATGAACTGGAATAGCATGGGGAGCAAAACAACGATGGATTAGGTCCAGATCTCTGTACTGGGGTGAATGTTTGACATTGTGCAGCATTCTGTCCATCAGTTGTTCTTTTTGGACTGCATCTAAGCCTTGGCTTTAGCAAAGGTCTCATTCTCAAGCTGTGGTATAGCATATTAGTCAGGCAGTGTCATTTTAGGTAATAATAAAACCCTGGAATGGAGTATGAAGAAAGATGCAAGACTTTGCTAGAAAGACAAAACATATGGTCAATGGCACTTTCTGGCTTACCCATTTTACCCAAGGGTCGTGGAGGGCCAAATTGCTCACACTTAGATGAAAGTAAAGGAGGCCCTATCGAGCATGAAGAGTGTTTTAAACACAACTAATTATTCCACGTGCTACAGTCGACAACATTGAAAAACAAGAGATGTTCTGCTCTTTTTATACTGGATACAAGACAGTGCAGTTGTGTGCATTTGCTGCAACGTTTTTAAGAAGGTGACTGGTAGACCTAAATATAAACTGCTGCTGTAGTCTTAATGTTAGGGTATTTGGGCAATCATGTGTTCCTAATTACAAGACTGAAAGAAATGAGTTTCAATGTCAATTCAATTCAATTCATAAAGCTTTATTCGGAGCATTAAAAAACATGTCCATAAAAGCACATACAGTTACAAATATAAACATTTCATTAAGCATTTCATTAAAAGAAAACACATAATACATATATTATCCAGAGGGGGATGGAATAAATATTTAAAATAATTAAAAACACATACTTTTCCTGGCGCTAATTGCTTTAAGCAAAAATGTAGCAGTAAAAAAGCAAATGTCCGGATGGTGCAAATTAAAAAGCAGTTTCATAGAGTCCGCAATTGTTCTCACTCCAAATCTTTTCAATATCGGCTTTAGGAAGAATTTCCGTAGTTCACTATACAATTCGCATGATAATAAAAAGTGCTTAGTACTCTGTTCCGTTTTGTTATCACATACACAGGGTCCATTAGGGCGCATTTTAATATTAGGGCACGCAACAAGATGATGTACTATTCCCATCCTCATTCTGGTTAGTACAAACTGGTGCGAAACTCTGGTTGCCTGTGACAAATACGGATGAAATCCAATGTAGTCATTCATGCTATTGTACAGTATACATGTGGATAGTTTAGAATCCTTCAAAAGATGCCTTTCATTACAATAGTTCAAAAAAGTTATTTTCATGTTTAATTTAGAGATATCCGAGGCACTATATGGATCATTAATCACATTAAACCCAAAAATCTTTTGGGAGCATTCAATAATGTATTTAATCCAAGGGATCTTTAAATGCTGGTCTAAAGAAAGGCAATCCTCAATAATAGCTCTGTTCAATGAGGTGCCATCGCTGAGCCAAATAGAGCGCCACAATAATAAGGGTCTCAACATGATCATATCACTTAGGGTTTCAATCCCTGTTTCCTTATGAACCAAGGTGTTGGAGGTAGACTTGGGTAAACACAGGAGCCTTTTCAGGAAATTATTCTCCTCCACCTGAAGGCTCCCTGCTGGTGACACACCCCATACACCAGCCCCATAAAGGGCTGCAGAGAGACATCTAGATTGATAAATTTTTAACATGTCTTTAATACGTCTACTCCCCAGCTTCTTGGCAAATACAAAGACCCCATTAGCACTCCTAATCATTTTTGTTTTAACAACTTTGTGTTCAGTATCCCAGCTACCATTATTAGAAAAAGTAATTCCCAAGTAGCAGAAGTTTTCAACTTTTTCGACCGGTTCACCATCAATAAAATAATGGGTTTTACCTTTCATTTTAGCTCTTCCAGGCCCACACTCCATCACATATGTTTTTGATTTATTAATTACCAGTTTCCTATTTTTGATGAACTGCACAAAGCGGTCCATCAGACGTTGAAGACTCAGGGAAGTCCTGGACAGTAACACGGCGTCATCCGCATAGAGTAACACGGGTATGTTAAGATTGTTAACTTTAGGGGCATCTGCCATGACTGTCTGCAGGACAGAATCTACCTCATTTATAAAGAGGGTAAAAAGCAGAGGTGCTAAAACACACCCCTGTCTAATTCCCCTCCCGATCCTGAACTTGGTCGTACACTCCCTATTAGGTCCATATCGAACACTGGTACTAAGCTTTTCGTACAGGCAGGCGAGGAAATATATTATACCTTCAGGAGCCCCAATTTCAATGTCTTGCAGTGTTTGATATGTACAGTTAGCCATCATACCAATCTGAAGTGCCAGAAAGCGTTGGAGGGGGATCAGAAACTAATCCGGAAACTCTCTGGGTCTGTGAAGATTACCACTTCGGTATGTGGGAGTTGGTTTGACTCTATTTTGTTCATAGCATAGATGAAAGACCTGGTTTGAATAGATATATCTAAATGCGTTGAAGTTCCAAACTAATGGCAGATTGTCTGCTACAAAAATGCTAATTAACACTTATAGCAATAACAATTACAATATTTTACTGCCAGTTGTCCAAGTAAGATGTAGAAGCCTCGGCGTGGTACTTGTCTTTTGTCTTTTCTTTTTTTTCTCACACATGGGAGGGGAGAGGGTCTACGCACAGCTCTACCACCCCGAACCCCCTAAAATAAATGTAATATACACGAAGAGGGGTTGAGAGGTAAGAAAAACATATAACAAAGCGTACAAGCAGTGACACAGCTGTGCATTATGAAAAACTGCCCTTACTCACACACAATGTGTGTGACATGCTTCATCATCGGGTCTGCTGTGACGCCCAGGCGTAGCCACGCTCAGGGCGGAGCATAGGGAGGGGAAACATAAAATACAAGGACAAAGTGCAACACAAAACTGAAAGTGACAACAATGTTCACAACGGGAAAAGACAAACCAGGACTGGGTACTGTGACAGAACAAAAGTGCAGTCAAAAATAGTGAAGTTAAAACTGGCTCCTGGATACCCAATTTGGCTTTATTGATAGGTTCCAAGGTCAGGATTAAAACTGAATTACGGATGGTGGTGTTAAAAGTAGGAAATTAGGAACCCCTAACACCCCTCCTTTACTGCTAATGTCAACATGTTTTGACCTAAGCGTGCCCTCAGGTGGTCGGTCACATCGGTCTTCTTCAGGACTTCTGGCTGTCCCAGTCTCATACAGTACCCCCCTTACCTTAGTCTGGTGTTATAGTGGTACTAGTAGGTTTCTCAATCAATAAGGTCCATGTGGAGGGAATTCCGCCAACACAGATGACATGTACTGCAAGGAAATAAATAGCATTCACAACTGTCAACAAGGCCAAATATTGCATATATTGTAGTGTTTCAAAACAACATATTCCCTCGTCTTGTATAATGCCCCTCCATCTTAAATATATTTCTTTGTTTCAAACCCACAGGCAACTGCTAGCCAGTCAGTTGACCCTACCTTAAACCAATCGTTACAAAAATTAATAAAAAAGTGTGTCCCATTAATCTTTTAAAAAATACCAAACATATCGTAAATGGCTATAACAGGAAGATTATAATCCCCACTAGGTAACTTTCTGATCTTTTCGTAATCCATTATATGTGCCCATATATATGTATCCTACTCATTCAGTACAAAAAGTACCAACTCATCGAGTTTATTAGGAGATTAGACTGCCATGGGATCCGACGGAGGACATCACTAGGGAGATTGTGTCAGTGGTGAAAAATGCGCGATCCAATGACTGGATCTCGGAACACGAGGCGGAGTTCCTGATTAATAAACAACCGAAAACCCCTCAGTTTTACATTCTCCCGAAGATTCACAAACCAGTGAGACCTGAAAGGCTGATTGGACCTGCCGAGATTTGAACCTGTGACCATGAGGTCGAACACGGGCCACTGCAGTGGACGCAATAGTCCACTAGGCCTGATTTGGCCAGGTCTGGCGGCTTACGTTTGCAGTAGTGAGGATGCGTCAGATGGTGTGACTAATAGGACACAGTGGCCCAGATGTAGGTAATCCTAGATTACCAATTCTTAAATACCGAATCATACCGATTCGGTATTTAAGAACTGGCAATCGGGATTTAGGTAATTTTACAGATT
This sequence comes from Lissotriton vulgaris, assembly GCF_964263255.1. Taxonomy (NCBI): domain Eukaryota; kingdom Metazoa; phylum Chordata; class Amphibia; order Caudata; family Salamandridae; genus Lissotriton; species Lissotriton vulgaris. The sequence goes on along the minus strand of NC_141694.1, from coordinate 1,630,054,937 downwards.
TCATTACCGACTCGGTATGATTCGGTAATTACCGAATCGGTATTTACCGATTCGGTAATTGCCATTCAATCCTATGGGCCTGCAGGCCCATAGGAATGAATGTCAATTACTGAATCGGTAAATACCGATTTGGTAATTGGGAGAAACATTGAAGGGTGGCAGGGTGTCATTTTGACACCCTGTTGCACCCCTCAATTGTGCATGGGTGCACATGTTGCAGACATACATTGCCTTAGGGCATGTATGTCTGCAACATGGCACTGTTTAAAAAGCAAAAAAAATGCTTTTTAACCCCTTCAGCGCGGCGCGAATTTTCGCGCTGTGCTGAAGGTTCTAATGAGCCTATCGGCTCATGACGGAACGGTTCCGTCATGAGCACAGCTCAACCGACGCTCATGACGGAACCGTTCCGTCATAAGCATGGAAGGGGTTAAAGGGGATTTCATTATTTACCACCAACTTCTAGTTAGTGGTAAATAACGAATTCTTAAACCCCTGCAGCTCTGATTCATTGCAGTGCTACCTACATGTCAAAATACAGAATCGGTAATTTTACCGATTAGCTATTTTACAGAATCTGTAAAATTACTGATTTGGTAAAATTACCGAATCTGTATTTTAACATCTCCATCTTCAAGATACCGGTCGGTAACGGCCGAAATCGGCCGTTACCGACCGGTATTTGCCTTCCTACATCTGGCCCAGTGTTCCTTTTTTTTCTTTTTTGTGTTATTTCAAAACACTTCTTTTTTAACAATGTTATTGCAAATTACATCAAAAAGCTCATTCAAATGAAAAAGCGCATGATACTAAATCAAAACAAAGGTTCAGATACTTTGCTTAAGTAAACAGATAAAAAACAGACACTGTAGCCTAAAACAGTAAAAGACTGGACCAGGCAACCGTCCAATATGTAAAGCATAATGTTAATCCGTAAAATAGTTTTTCTATGATTTGGTTTCCTTCAATTGGTGTTCCAGTTGTTATTTTCCGTTAATTGACACACATCAATAACGAACACCCAGCCAGTGCTGACCCCATTCCTTTCTTTCCGCACATCTGGTCTTTGGTTTTCTGATGATGATTGTCTGTGGATTTTGTTGTGTTTTTTAGAGAATGTTCCCTCGGATTTAAGCCGTGCTCCAAGAGTTGTTTGCTGATGTCAGTCATGGGTCTGCATTCGGACTGTTTGCGGTGTCTGAGACCGTTCCACAGTGCCAGGTCTTATTAACTGTATGCACGAAAGCCCCCTAAAGCAATCCATAGTGGCTTTTTAAAAAGAGAAATCATGATCTCATTCTGAAGAGAGTATCACTCCCGCTGTCAGTCTAGGAACAGTCCAGGTAACAAATAAGGAGCACAAAAGGGACCACCGTCACTTGTCTCATGGTAAGAGGAGCTTTAAGGGAGAGGCATCTTTTAACTCGGATTCTGTTTCAGAACTACAACAATTACAAAAGCTATCTTTTTGTACTCTAGTTCTACTCCAGAGCGGGCACAGACCTTTAAGCAGGGTATATTGGAGATATTAGGAAAGGGTTCCTTTTGATGCACCTGTAGCGGCTGTTGTGGAGCCTTTGATAGAATAAGTGATGCTCTGGCACAGGCAGCTTCAGTGACAGTCAATTCTTCAGCTACAACTGTGGCTGTACCTTCGGAACCGAAGTCAAGTTTTGAGTTTGAAGAAGGAGGTGCTGGTTTTGATAACTGCAAGCAGTGTAGGAGCGCCAGGTTCGCCATTTGCTTTTGTCTGCGTTCTGAAGCAGCAGCAACCAATTCACTCTTTCAGGGAAGGATTGGCCTGCTTGTTCTTTTTGGCATTCATGCTTTACAGCATCACAAGATGCCCAGTTGTGGGCCGATTGAGTAGGTTTTTTTGAACCAATAGCTGAGGATGACGTCAGACCAATGGATACTGCAGGTAGTTAACCATTGGATATTTTTTTCCCTTGGCTTCGAGCCATCATATTCTCTACAGGAGAGATTAGTCGTATTGCTTTAGTTTGGCAAATGAGTTTACCAAGTTTCCATCACAAATACAAGAGCAGTGCTGAGCTTTGCTAGTCTGATGGCTTCTTGCATCAATACCTAAGGCTCATATGTGGATGAGAGCATTGGAGTGATCCTTCAGGTACACTGAAATCCGCATTATTGTCAACTAAAGGATAACATTGCTCTTGATGCTGAGCTATTAGAGGTGCTACGGGGATGGACCCAGCCAGAGAACTTGTTCAAGTGAACCTTTTCACAAGCTTTGGCAACCATTGACTTGAGTAACAGATGCTTCCTTGTGAGGTTGCGAAGCTCCTCTAAGGTTTATGTCTTTAAGTGTTCTGTGGAGTCTTCCGGAGAGAAAGTTACATATCAGTCTTTTTACATTAAGGGCAAAGAGGTTGGCCCACACATTTATTTTTCCATCTGTTTTTGGGAAAGAGACTCAGTTAATACAGACAATACACGTGTAGGGTCTTAGGAGAACAAGCAAGGACTGTGGGGTCTTGCTCTCTGTGCCGAAAGGAGATAGAGATTTGGTATTTGACCACCAAAAAAGGAATTGGTCTGTTAGCAGATCATCTGTTAAAAAAGGCCAAAATGACTGCAGATTTCTTGAGCAGGATATTACCCATGAATCAAGACTGGGCAATTCATTTGAAATGCCCCTTCTAATTTGCCAGGATTAGGGGTGCCCACTGTCAGATTTGTTTGTGACCTTTTGAACCAGGAAAAGAACCCTATTCAACTCCATACAATTTGCTCTTCAGTAATCGTTTGGGGGGGGGGGAATGCCAGGGTGCTTTATGAGTAGAATAGCATTTCCCACTGAATAGTGCCTTTCTTTCTACAACTCTTGTGCCGACGGCGGTACAGAAAGTTTTAGGTACGAAATTCACCAACTACTTAAGCAGTTGGACTTGCTCCCTCAGTGGACACCTTGCAGGGTATCACTTTGTTGTGCACTACTAATCATGGCATTAACTTGCTCATAAATACAGTCCGCAGGGCGATAGCTGAGCTTCGGACCCTGTGTAGCGCAAGAGACACTGGTGCATGGTGAGGTTAAACATCATCTAAAGAAGTCTGAATGCTAATGCTTAATATATGCTGGTGGTTACAGAGGGTGGACGCCCTCTCGTTCTTATGGACCGGTACTTATTTTTCATCATCACGCTGAGTAAAAGGCAGAAAAGGAAGAAAGCAGCACGGTGAGCAAGATGAGATAAATCAGAGAACAATGAAAAGGGAAATCTCACAGATTATAAAGAGCTTACAATAGTGAAATAAAGAGAGCTAAAGTGTAGGGCGAGTGAAGAAAAAGGCATTAAACTGAAACGAAACAAGGGCAGTTTTGTTATTGGCATGTGGCAGAGCTGGTGGCAGGCTCCTGAAAACCTTAGGCTCCTACTCCGGTGTTTTTTTTTTTATCACACCGGTACAAGCCAATCTCTTTTAACTATTGGTAGCAGATTCGAAACCTGTTATTTTACTTTGGCATGTAAGTGATCCCTTAGAGAACCCACAGCTCATGCGGACGTTACCCAAGCTGTCAAAATACACTTAGTTAATTGATTTCTGCTGTTTGGTAGTAGAGTGATCGCTGCTGTACAGCATTGCTTAAACACAGATGTGTTGTAAATAAAGAATAATATTATAGTCTCTGAAAATAAAATGAAATTGATGGTATTCGTTCCATCATTTATGTAGATTTTTGAGAAATAATAAGGTAACCTAGAGTAACCCAAAAGCTTGGCATTGTGTTTTACCTTATCTGCACGCCTTGGACTTTGTGAAATATTTTTCCTGGTAATAACCTTTTCAGTTTTTATCAACTGGCCAATAATGACCCATAACTAGCCATATGAATACACAGCACGTGTTACTATAGTTCACTGACCTTAAGTAACCCGACCAGGTCTACGCGCCAGCTTTAAACTCTCCTGTATATGATGGGGAAACGATTTTGTCTAATGGACTGTGGACTTCCAAATCATCATTTTGCAAGTATGAACTCTGTTCTGTGAAACCTTTTTATTGCTTGCTATGTCGGGCAAATAGCTACCCGTTAAAATCAGTGCACTTAATACAGAAAAAGATCAATTTAAATGATTATTTAGGAATTAGTGCAAACAATTACATACAAATTTGGTACAATCATTGATACACATCTACTTAAGCTTGAGGCTGAGGAACTCTGATTTAAGAAGCGACTAGCGTTTTTTGGCTCTCAATTAGCATGCTGTGGACATGAGATACATTCAGTAGATCTGGTTATTGCAAACGTCTACCGTTCCTCCAGATTAACAGTGATGCGGTAATACCACAGTTCTGAAATGCTGTTCTTCATGAATATATTTCTGTTTTTGTAAAGTGTTGCATGGCTTGAACAACTTAATGGCAGGAAAGGAAAGCTACAGATCATGAGGGTTGGGTGAGTGACCATTTCCAGTGATCGCAATCGCAACCCTTGTCCTGTGCAATATTCGATTGTAAAACCTATTCGAAGCTGAATTCAGCAAATGGCAAATCTGAATAGTTCAGTTTCCAAAATACCAAGACACCATACCACCAATAAAATGCTAGTGGTGAGTTCGCAAACATAATTGTGGAAGGACGTACAGTGATGCCTTCAGAAGTTGTTCCTTATTGATGGACCAGAAGCCTTGAATCCCGGGGTAATGTCACACCTAGCATTTGTGTTGTTACTGCATCACAGCAATTAACTGCGGTTTAGCTCAACCCACGATCTGAGGTCAGAGTGTTTTAAAAACCCAAATAGAGCCACTGCATTTGTTCCTGTGTCTTTTTTCAAGTGAATGAGAACAGCGAGTTCAACTGTTGAAAGTGCGAGGCATTTATAAGAGGTGGTGTAAGCACGTTAGACAAATAACTGAAGATTCTTAGGAAAAAATGAATTTCCTCTTTGTTACTCTTTCTCACCTTTCAATTCAGGTTCTTTACTTGAAGTGTTTATTTAGTACAGTCTATCCTGTTGGTTAAATAATGCGCACTTGATAAGTCTTCTTTAAGTACATAAGGGGACAGATGTAGAATTAACTATATTTAGATAAAATACAGTTATATGTCTATATATCCAAAAGTGACTATATTGCATGGATCAATGGATTGGACATACAAGCTCCCTTTCAATTGCATGTTCTAGGTAAGACTCTAAAATGTAAAGATAACATTATAGAAACATTGCAAGTTTACCCATGCAGTAAAAACAGGACAACACGTTTCTTCCTTATTTATACCACTGCAACGTGTAGGAATCATCTGTCCATTTGTTGAAGTTGTGCAGGCCAGTGGTAATGCAGCTTGTTGGAAATGGAAACCTAACCATCCCCGTATCCTACCTACAATCTTTCATTTTAAACATTCCTGTGCCATACTAGTGACTTAGAGTGGAGTCCAGATTATCAAATAAAGTGGACTGTATTCGCGAGTCTGTCCAGGAGCTGTAGGACAGTAATCTGAATTACTGCATTTCTACACATTAATGCTAGTTGAAGCATACAGTATGTTGTGAGCTTTGCCTCTATTTCCTGACTCACATGTGGCTCGCTACATACCTGGAAAGTTCCTGCAGTGTACGTGGAAGAAATTGGGCAATTAGTTGAGAGGGTGAGATTCCCACTCAAGTAATAAACACAATTCTTGTCAGGGCAAACTTCAAAAGTCACTAAATAAACTCTCGCTTAACCCTCTGGTAGGTTTGCACAAACGTAGTCAGGCTTAACTTAAAAGCAATGTGTAAAGTATTTATGCAGCACATTAATAGTGATAAAATGAAAACACAAGAAAAATCCCACACCCAGTTAGAAAAGTAGAGTACATTTTAAGAAATTTTTTGACACCAAAACGACAATGCAAAATACATGGCCTCGCTGAAATGTGTTTTCATTTAGCCAGTTTATCATGTTCACTTTTATTTAAATATGTTTCCTGGAGTTTTACCACCTGACTTGGATTTTAGAGTTTATGTTGTTGCTTAATTAAGCTATTTATACTTTGAGAGAGATGTTCTGCTTAACAAAAGGCAGTTCTACCTTAATGCTTCTGCGTGATTCACACCTTGCGTACGTTACAATTTGTGATATGATTTATTTTCTTTTGCTTATGTACCTTATGTTCATGTCGTAGGTAGCTCCTAGTTAGTTCCAGCTACAGCTCGTTCCTCACTCCAGCCTCACATACTTATGCCATCCAATCACGTCATAAGGGTTTGAAGTATTAGTTCTCCAGTGCCCCCTCGAGGATTGGAGAAGCAGGGTGTGGGCTCTCTTCACCCCTTAACTAAAGTGTAGTAATAATACAGGTATTGGCTTGGATTTGTTAAAATAGTTTTTACAGTGAGCAGTAACGTATGACACATATGCTATCACAGCCAATTTACACCACAGTTATCCCCTTAATACCCTGGTACATAGTCCAGAGAGGAGGTACTAGGTGTTCCTGAGGATTCTTCAGGCAAGTGAATTCCCTGCCTGAGCAATTCTTATTTTACAGGGAACGCGTTTAAGGCTGTTACTGAGGGGCGTGGCCAAGATGGAGGAGTGAGCGGGCTTGCTTTTGCTGGCGCTCAGTCCCTGCCCGATCCAAAGCACGTTTATTTGCATCCCCCCGGCTGGTGTCGCATCCGGGGGGGGGAGGGGGGGAGGGGGGGCCGTATTTCACCAGGGTACAAGTGCTGATCACCCGGGGTACGGACGATGCCCGTTTGGAAGCTGCTTGGGGGGGCCGAAAACCTGATGCACATTGCGGCCTGCGGCGGGCATGGGCCGCAACACACACGAGCAACGGGTGGAGTGCAGCAGAGGTGTCTGCGAACCCCCTGTTAGTGGCGCATTCGGGGGGACCACATCCCATAGAGTGCGGGGGCTGACCGCCCTAGGGCCTGACAGTGCCTGAGTGGAGACTTCCTGGAGGTGTCCAAAACCCGAAGTGCACTGCGGCCTGGATCAAGCACGGGCCGCGATACGCCCAAGCAGTGGCTGGAGCGGAGGCGTCGGCCTTGAAAATCATGGAGGACGGGGAGCAGGAGCAAGCAGACACCAGCATTGGCCCAGAGGCTCCAGCAATTACATCCAGAACCACCGCAGACCCCTGGCAGTGCAATCAAGCACATGTAGGTCCGCGCCCTGGAGGGCTCCTGACTCCGGACCTGGGGCCTCCGGCGATGAGTACATCTTGTGCACATCAGTGCTCACGACCCCGCCTGCTCTCCTTGACACTGCACCCGCCATATTGCCTCCGCATCTCTTCAGCCTGCAGCGCCCTTCGGGCCCTGGGGGGATGGCGGGCCATTGCACTGATCACATTGGGGCCACTACCCATAACGCTGTTGCCCTGAACCCTCTCCTACCGCAGAGAGCGATGACAGAGCGGGGCCACCATCTGAGGCCCAAGCGGGGTGAAGTCCACTGGGCAGGTCTTGAAGCTGGGGCCTACTACTTCCACGCCACCCAGCCCACAGCTCATTGGGATCAACCCTCAGAACCACTACGCAACACTCCGACTGCGTCTCCTACATATGGCAGATGCCTAAGGCAGGGATCTGAGTGGTGCACTGAAGCCCAGTGGCCCTTTTTGGCCCCATAGCCTTCCCTCCTAAGCGGGCAGACCACAGAAGAAATCAAGTGGACTTCACTGTCCTTGCGCAGGTAGTAGCTGCGACTTTTCTGAACGGCCCTGGCCCTGTGATCTCCCGGGCCCACCTCTGAGTTCCCCAGTATCTCTAGGCCTCCACAGAACGTCTGCCGATCGGCACCTCAGCTTTCTTTCTCTTGTGGCCTCTTGTTGTGCCTGACCTGTCCCAAGCTAAAGGCCCTAGAGGCAGCAAACACGAGATGGATACACAGCTGGGATTTCAGCGGCTGAATAACATCACAAGGGAGCCGCAACCGTATACCCACACTGGCTGTGCTCATCAGATTTGATTGGGGCCAGTCCTGCTCTCGATCGTGTTTGGACTGAGAGCCCGGCGTCCCAGCTGCGAATCCCCTTGGTCCCTGGGCCTAGAAGTGGGGAGCTTTGTCCGCAGCTAAAGGGAAGGAGGACAGCTCTGTCAAGGAAATGCTGTTTAAAGGCACAGTGGAATCCCAGCAAGAAAAGTTGTCCAAGGAGGACTCTAAGCAAGTGGGTGGAAGTGACGGCATGGAGAGCTTGGTGACCCCTGAATTCTTTGAAGCGCTGTTCACATCCTTGTGGGCCAGTTAAAAAAGTTCTCACGATGGAACTCAGGGAAGTGCACCGAGACATCGATGAAGTAGGTGAGAGAGTGGTGTCCCTCAAGGAGATCTCCTTGCCCAGGGACGCAGAAATTGAAGCCCTCCAGCAGGAGATCATCTGTTTGCCAGACCAGCACTTAGACCTTCAAGCCCACGCTGAAGACCTAGAAAACAGGTAAAAAAGGAATGACATTCGCATTAGGGGGGCCCCCACAGGTACAGAAGGTACGGACCTCGAGGGCTACGTCCAAGACCTATTCGAAAGCATCCTTGGGGACAACATCCCAAGCAGCACCAAGTTAGATTGATGCCACAGAGTCGGCCTCCCCAGGGCACCTCCTCACCCACCAGCTGACATTCTGGTCTGTGTCCATAATTTGACCAAAAAAGAGGCGATCCTCAGGGCTGCCAGATCTGACCAGAAAACGCAATTATGTGGCCACTCACTTAAGATATTTCAGGACCTGGCAGCATCCACCTAGCTGAAAAGGAAAGAGTTCCGACCAGTCACCAGTTATCTTCGCTCTCAGGGCATCTCGTACTCCTGGGGCCACCCATTTCGCCTCATTTTCCAACTGAACGGTAAAACCTGCCAGCTGCGCTCCCTGATGGAGACATGCAAAATCCTCAATCTCGAACTACCTGACCTGGGTTTCCAACAGCCCTTGATTGACGGGAAAGTCCAAGGCAGGAGCAATGATGGATCCAGGCGAAGACTGCGTCCTGTGCTCCACCACCCAAACCTGGCCACCATGGCCAGAGAAAGGTCTGAGGTACTGCGTTCCATCTCCGATAAAGGCAAACCTGATGTTGACCCCCTCATTAGGTATTGTTCACTGGCAGAAGGGAGATTATCCTACGGGTGGGGGTGGGGGTGCCAAATCATACCACTTGTTGTTGCCTCACTGTGCCCTGGTAGACCCCACGGACCCGGACTTCTAAGTCACGAAAGACTCTATGGACTATATGTTTACTCTGGCTTCTTATTTTCTGTTGGGATTTGGGGTTATTGTTTGGGGTTCCCCTTCCAGCTGACTGCATATGAGCAAGATGACATACCTCTGGACCACTATGATCTCACCCCGAATGTATGGCTCCCATGCACTTCACATCTAACCTCATGTGTTCCCAGCTTACATCCTCCTAGCCCTTGCTACATTCCGGATAATGGAGATAAACTACTTAGTCTTAATGTGAAATGCCTTAACAACCCCACTGAGAGGTCAGCGATACTTTCCTTTTTAGAACATTCGCAAGGAGATATCTGTTTGCTCCAAGAGATGCATCTGCTCACGCAAGACACTCATAGGATGCACACCAAGAGATTCCCACAACAATTTTGGTCATCGGGGAGGGGGAAGAGAGGGGGAGTGGCAATTCTTTTCTCCAACCACTTCAACTGGTTTATTTTAGGAACATGTCTAGAGATCAAGGGTCGCTTGCTGGCCACCCGGGTGCAATTGGGCACATGTAATTTCACGATAGCCTCACTTTACGCTCTCAACAAACAGGAGAACTTCATCATTGATGCACTTGCTAAGGTCCTTCAGTCCCCAGATCAGGCAATTTTAGTGGGAAGAGATTGCAATATAGTCATTGATGCGGTGCAGGATCGCTCTGGGCAAAGGACTGGGCATGCTGGGGCCCTTTCCTCATAGGGGCTGGCATGGTTGGTAGACTGCGGGCTACGCGATGTTTGGCATTTGCAACACCCCGGTGAATGGGATTATACGTTCTATTCAGCAGTGCATAAAACCTATGCCTGCTTGGATCATTTCTTAGCCTCTCCCTCTGCCTGGGACCGGATAACAACTTCTTCCATTGAGCCCCGCTCACCGTCTCACTATGCAGCAATCACACTTACTTTAACAACCCACCCGCCCCCCTAACAGCTGCCTCCATGGTGCCTACGTGAAACGCTGTTGCACTCTCCTGAAGTGATGCCTTCAATCAGAAAGGTGATTACGGACTATCTGGTCAATAGTGACACGGGTGAGGTCCCCCTCTCCTCGGTTTGGGAAGCTCTTAAATTGGTTGTCTGAGGAGCTTTCATAGCAAAAGCAGCCTATGACACCAAGGACCGGAAAGATAATAGGGAGGAGTTGGAAAAGTCGGAATTGGAACTGGAGTCCTTTCATAAGCGCACTGGGGCTCCTAGAATCTGGCACAAACTGGAACAGGAGTGAATGCAGCTCAAACATCTTGATTCAGATAGGGCTGAATATGCAAAGCTTTGCCTCAACCATAAAGTCTATATAGGGACCAACAGTCAGGGGGGCGAATACTAGCAGATTGCTTACGCAGCAAACAATACGCAAACACAGTCAAGGCCACCCAAAGGCGTGCGAGTGTAGCGATAGCTGATGCCTCAGCTATCGTGGCCGAATTTCGAGCATCCTATGCTAACCTATTCACAAGGAACCACGTGACAACCTCGGATCCCCAAGCCTACATTGTCTGCAGCAATCATACCTCTCCCACCCGCTGAATCAGAGTCACTTTACCAACCTATTAGAAAGAAGAGGTGATCTCTGCAATTGCAAGGCTTAAGCCAATGAAATCGCCAGGCCCAATGGGCTCAACACCCTTTTTTGAAAAACATTTTATAATGAACTGGTTCCCCTTACGAGTCACCTTTTTAATTCCTTCGCCGACAGCGCATCACTGACAGAATCAATGCTGAAATCTTTCATCTCAGTGATTCCGAAGCCCGGGAAAGATCCTAAGCAGTGCAGCTCATACCGCCCGATATCCTTGCTAAATGTAGATGCTAAATTATTTGCCAGCATCCTGGCACATCGCCTTAACCCTCTGATGCCTGGCATTGCTGATCCAGATCAGGCTGGTTTTATTCCCTCACGCCTATGTGGGGACAGCACCAAACGTGTGTGTCACCTCATTGATAAAGTCCAGCGCTCCTTAGAAGAGGCCCTTTTACTAGCTATTGACGCAGAGAAGGCGTTCAATACAATGCACTGGCCCTACTTGTTCGCAACTCTCAAGCGCTTCGGGGTGGGGTAGACATTTGGGGGATGGGTTCACAGCATATATAGCATGCCTAGTGCAGTGGTCCGGGCCAGCGGTGTGAGCTCCAGCAAGTTTAGGGTGGATAAGGGCACCAGGCAGGGCTGCCGCTCTCCCGGCTCCTCTTCGCTTTATATATGGAGCCCTTGCTCAGAGGCTGCAAGACGACTCTGGGTTAACGGGCATTACATTTGGGGCTGATCATCACCTTATCAGTCTCTATGCAGACAATATTATATTCTCCATCACCCAACCCCTGTCCTTACTTCCTGCTATTACTTTGGAGCTAGAAGCATTTGGGGCCGTGTTGGGCTTCAAGGTAAATTCCCTCAAATAACAAATACTAAACCTCACTGTTCACCAAGACACAGAGCAAAGACTGCGCGCCCAATACTACTTTCAGTGGGTGGAGGCTGATCTTCCCTACCTGGGACTAGTACTGGCTCGGAGTCTCACTAAAACTGCGCAGGCCAAGTACTCTAGTCTCATGGCCACAATTCGTAAAGACCTAGATCACTGGCAATGCTTTCCTCGATCCTGGCTAGGCAGAATAGCCTTGGTAAAAATGAACGTCCTACCCCGGGCCCTTTTAATTTTCCAGACACTCTCCCTCTCTCGCCCACCTAGAGTGCTTCGCAATCTACAAAAGGAGACCGATCGCCTTATCTGGTGAAAGACGAAGCCCAGATTACAAAACCAACTGCTGCAACAAACCAAACAAGAAGGGGGCCTGGCGGCGCCTAATGTTTTGCGGTACTACCAAGTTGCGCAGCTGAGATTCCTGATAGAGTGGAATTGCCCGATGACAAAAAAGCACTGGGTCTTCCTGGACCAAACGGTAGCTGGTTTACACATTTGAAGAGAGGTCTATCTCCCCCGTGTTCATAGATCCTGGGGTCTTTATTCATCACCAGTCACCAGCTCTACACTGAAAAAATGGCATAGAGTGGTGGAGACGGCTGGACTCTCGTCCTTCCCTTGCCCCATGACTCTGCCTATTTGCAACCCCAGAGTTTCCACTCGGTTTGGCACCAGGCATTGCTAAGCGCTGGTTGGTGGGTTGCAGCAAGCGTGTGGGCTGCCTTTTTGATCACAAAGGTCTTATTCCCTTTGAACAACTCAAAGCACTCTACTCCTTGCTAGAACAAGACAGATTCACTCACACTCAGATCACCCTTTCAAGAAATGGCTGTTTCTCAATGAAGATGAGTGGAAACTCATATCAGAAACCTACCGCCACTTAATGAACGTGCCCCTCAGCTACAGGACCCCGGGCCAGCTCAATTGGCAGGCGGAACTAGGGGGTAGCCTCGCTGAAAAAGAATGGGGAGACATATTATTTAGGGCGCAACACATAGCGCATAGCGTAGGATACACTGAAACAGCATATAAAAGCAGCTCGCACTGATATTACACCCCTGTACGCATTCAGAAATGGAAAGCGCTATGGTCAGTGCTGGCAAGGCTGTGGTAACCCCTGGACTCCTATACACCTCTTGTGGAATTGTCGCAAGCTCACGAGATTCTGGAAATCAATTTTGAACGATCTAGATAGTGCCTTCAATACTTAGCTTCCCCGATTCCAGCGTACATTCTCCTGGGGCACCCCAATGCCCTCATGTACCCACTTCGGTCCACTAGAGGCCGACAGATAGCTCTGGCCCTTGATGCTACGCACAGGTTACTTTTAGCAAACTGGGGTTCGGACAAAATCCCGCAACATAAACAATGGCTCCACCCGCTCTGGTCCTTGTTGGGCATGGAAAGATTATGGATGGCAGCGAATTCTGTCCCCACAACATATGCAGAAATATGGTCCCCATTCATTACTATCCTGTCCAAAGAGTTACAGCGTATTTGCGCATCCTTAGACTTTTGCCTCTCAAACAGGGGGAGGCTGAGGCCCCATAATCCTAATTTCCCTGATACACAGCAGTCCTAGCCAGACAACTTGCAAACCCAGCATGGTCTAGTCAGAAGGGGAGAGGGTGGGGGGTGCTTGAGTGTTTTGTTCAATTTGGAATGATCCTTAATTTTTGTCTACTAGTTCTATTTGGCATGCAAAGCATTCTAACACACTCCGCAATACTGTGCCATGGTCATTGCTATACTCAGCTGTTTATGACAACTCGTGCAGTCTTGTTGAGCCTGGAAGGCCTCTATCTCTTGTCCCCCATATGTGGCCGGTCCAATTTGGGATGTAGGCGACATGCTGTGTATTACCATGCCCACTTCGCAATTGCTTCTTTGTGTTTGGGTCTACTCCTTGGTATGCATCTGAACTTCGCGGTCGGCCCATAATGGGTTGTAGGCGGCTTGCTGTGTATGTGATTTGCCTAAATGTCTGGCAATAAAAAAAGATTTGATCCTAAAGGCTCTTACTGTAAGATATTTAAGAAAGCCTTCTTTAACTTTCTTTTGGAACTAAGCAATGGATCAAATGTTACCCTCCCTTCAGATACGCAGCCTACCTCTTTTATGACACTTTGCAAGAGAGAATGATGTTTCTTGTTTGCCTCAAAATGAGAAAATCAGGTATCTGCTTGAATAAAAAAGCAAATGTATGTAAGTGACCAAGCAGAGAGCTTTTTCAAAACAAGTAACCATGTTTTGCGGTTTATGAAATATGTGCAATTAAACCTGCTTGGACTTATTTACATTTACATTTACATTTACCTGGTACTTTTGCTTGTATCGTACTATTGTAAACTTACTTACACAGTATCCCTTACAGAATAAAGCATACATGAACCACCTGCTGCTAAGAATCTGTCTTAACAGCTGGGCTTGGCACATGTTGATAGAACAGGAAATCACAGTGTGCCATAACAGCCCTGCTTCTGCTACACTTGCGCTTCTGTTACACCTGTTCAACACATATTGACTCAATTGAAACTAAGAAATAATTGGCTCTCATTTTCATTTTATGCATATTTCTGTTTAGCACCTTTAAGAGCTTGTATTACTCTTTTCTCTTTTCTTTTTTTCTTTTTTTAGGAACTCGAGCAATATAAACGGAATGCTTCTAAGTCCTGGAAGGGAATGGAGTTTGAATCCCATACGTGATAACACCACAAAACTGGCAATGAAATCCCTTGTTTCTAAATGTCATGCTATCCAGGCCATCATCATTCTTTTGAGCGTGTACATATTTTTAATTCAATGATTTCTTATTTCTTCAAAGCCGCCTTCTTAACTTAACTTTCAATGTTTGCTACTGTATTGTATTTTCAATAAAAAAAATATCCACAGTATTTATAGTGTTTAGTGCTGAAATGGATCATAGATGTGTGGTTTAACTTTGAACCCTACTTAGGGTGATAGTTTATTTTTTCACTGATTGTAGGTTATTATTATTTCTCATTATTTAAATACTAAAGGTGTATTTCCTTATTTTCTGTACTATAAAATTATACAATATAAAATCATATTGTATTAAGACTTCTGTATTAAAAAATTAGTCTGCATAACTTAATGAATGCATTGACCATAACTCGACTTTGAATCCATTAGCTTGTATTTTGATGCTTAATGGATGCCAGTGTGTCTCTTAATAAAGTGACTTTTCCAAGAAATTTAATTCTCCAACACTCACATCAAAGGGGGTTTAGGTGGTACCTCTCCAAAACAATTTAAATAACATTGTTAACAATTCCATGCCATTATACGTCTATCCAGTGGATACTTTTTTCCAGCAGTTCCTCATCTTTAAAACTTCCAGAGGCATAAGGTTGGATCTAGAAACTGCTCTCCTTCTAAACTGCACTAGGTTGCAGTGTAGCAGCAGCAGACACAGATCCACAGAGAGAGTGTCACCATCCAGAAACAACTCTTTGAAGAAGCCTCCTGCACCAATCGTTTCTGGATTTGCTGTTGACCAATCGTTTTTTCTTAATTATTTTTGTTTGATTTTTATTTCATTACATTTTTCGGAGCTTGCATTCCACAAAAGCCTTGGTTCTCAAAACAGGTTCACACTGTAAAAGACATATTTGAGCGCTGGAACCTCGTCATTTGATCTGCATGTTGTGTCAGGAAGATGAACTCAGCTCTGTCTTTTTTGACAAATGCTCTTTGATGCTCAAATCATATCACCACTTTCAGGGCCATCTGAAATTGTAAAGAAAATACTTCGTCCCATTCCCAGTGAAAGGTCTTCCTCCCTCCACTACAAGAAGCGCAAGCACCGGCTACACAAAAAATGAATGGCACTCTTCACATAGAAAATTAGATTCTAATCCACAGCTGACCTTCATCGCCGACAGATCAATTTGACTTGTCCTCGGACTTCAGGCCATTCCCAGAGATGCTGCCATCTACAGTATACTTTTACTCCATATCAGCAGATTTTGAGATTTTTCTCAAAGCAGTACTCTAAGCCCTTGAAGACATGTTCAAAAAAGTATTGACCTTTGCTTGGAATGTCCGCTTGTGCTGCTTTTGTCCTTGAACTAATTAATTCAATTTTCAATGGATAATCCCATGCTTCTGGTGATTATACCATGTATGGGTTTTAGAGTTAGATGAGCAGCATGGGTGCCAACGTCGCACCAGCTGATGCCAGAGTGTTCAAACCCTTGCTACCACTGACTACAGTGCTATACATGTCCTCTTCATCCACGCTACTGACGCCGTGTGAGACAATCCGGGCACAAGAACATTCCATCCCTTCGACGCCATTGACATATATTATACTGAAACCCACAAAAACAGTGACAATGTTTAGGGCGCAACCTTTGGCGAAGAAGCGCCGTGTGCCAAAGAAATGTACAAGATTTAAAGCTCTGAGCGGAATGTGGAGAGTGTTTAGAGCTGTACTTCGGACAACAATTAAGAATAGATATGGATTAATAGATATGAAGTCGAACCTACTGATAGAAGTTCTGCAATTCACAGGACTTAAGCCAAATCGGCTTCAGTTTTACAGAGCACAACTGGACTCATTTTTGCAACTTGAGGATACCGATGTAATAATATCAGCAGTCCACAGCCAGACTACAAGAAAGCACACACCAGCATATTCCAAAATTTCTATCAATGTTTATTTCCTAAAAGCTCAGTAGACCAAGCATCATCTGCTAATTTGAAGACGAATGTTTCTCTGGGCAAGGATTCGGAACCCACTAACTCAAATATCAGGTGTTTTTGCCTCTGGAAGCTCTTCTCGTCGAAAAAAAACATTGCCTTCTAGGCGCACACAGTACTGGAAACTGTTGAGTTCATTATAAGTATGTTACCAGAGCATGTGAGGGGACCCTGTGAGCCCAGTTTGTAAATGAATTGTTAGGCTGATACACTAGCAATACAAAACCGTCAACAATACAGGGAATTTCAAAGCCAGCCAACACCCCAGTAATTGATACCACTTCAACCATCACAGATGCCTCCTTTTTTTAAGTTCAAAAGAATTTTATTAGTGAAAAGCAAGGTATCAATACATAGCTCATGAATAGTGCAGAGGTAACTGAAGAAGAGGAGAAAAAGTAAAAGAAAGCAAAAACAATCAAGAAATACATTGTAATAAAGTCATTAGAAAAAGTTCATCATGGGTAATAAAGTCAAATATATAAAATACAGTAACTGCAAAACAAGGTGAAGTGATAAAGTATACATAACCGGTAATATTGTAGATGAAATGAAATGCAAAGGGCATTCAGGGCGGTTTAGAAACCTCCTGCTGGGCAGGGCATGGGCATGTTAAACAAATGACACAATTGTCCAAATACAACGTAATTGGGCGCCATAAGTCGGCGCGCTTCGCTGCCATTTGGATGGGGAAAACAAAAGCAGTGTCTAGCCTATGGTTATGACAAACATTGTACCACCATGCCTTAAGGGATGTATTAGACGAAGCTTTCCAATTTTTAGTAATTTGTTGGAACACAACAGCAAGCAATAGATCAACAATGCAAACATTAAGCTCTGTTCCCTCCCAACATGAAGAAAGGCTTCCAAGGAAAATATGAACATAAGAAAAGGGGATGCGAGTGTGGAAAATCACATTCATTTGTGCCCATACCTGTATCCAGAAAGCATGTACAGAGTTGCAAAGGAATAGCATACGAAACAAAGTGGCATGTGGAGAGGAGCACGACCAGCAAACATCAGGGATAGTGGGAAATCATTTGTTTAGGGTAGAAGGTGTCTGGAGCAACCTAATTATGTATGAAAAACATGGATTGAGTCAAACTCGCCGCTCTGGATGATTTGCGGACTTTGATCCATACCTTGTCCCACACGGATATTGGCCATGTTACAGCAAGGGCATGCTCCCATTGCTCTTCCACCTTAGTCTTAGATCTAACGGAATCATTGGCATGTAGGAACTTATAAATAGTAGAGGCTTTTGACGTGTGCAGAAAGGACTGAAGTCGTGAAGCTAGGGTGAGGTAGGGGGGAACCTGTGTTGTGAGAGGCGAGTGTAGATCGCCATGACTGCAGTTTTAAGTAGAGCGTATTTGGGAGCCCAGGACGTGGGTAAATTAAAGAAAGAGCATAAGGTTGAAAAGGGTAGAAAGGTAGAGTTTGAGAATAACTGCGATATCCAGACCAGTCCCTTGTGTCTCCAGGATTTCCAATAAAAGGGCTTGTTGTGGATTAAGAGGTGTGCATTATGCCGAATGGTGGAGGAAAGAAAATCAGCAAGAGTAGCGGGAGGGGGAGGATTAGAAGATAAAAGGAGTTTGGTGGTGAATTTGTGAATGGGAGTAGAGATCAAGGAGGGCTTGCGCGAGAAAGATAGATACTCAGCAAAGGATAAAGGGGATAGGAAAAGGCGCACAACCTTAGCCCATAAGGGACAGGGGGATGTGGGATCTTTTAACCAAAAAGAAGTTTGGCGTAATAGGAAAGCTTTTTGATAAGCTGGAAAATCGGGGAAGTTGACACGGCCCTCTGAGGTGGGGCGGATCAGTCTGGCAAGGAACATCCTAGGTTTTTTATTATTCCATAAAAAGGAGGACAAGGTGGAATTAATTTTCTTGAAAAATTTAGAAGGTATGGACATGGATATATTGGAAATGGTATAAAGAATTATAGGGGATATCATCATTTTAATTGTGTCAAGGCGACCCCACCAAGACAGGTAAAGAGGGTGCCACCTGGCTGTTAAGTCTGATATTTTCTGGATGCACTTATTTAGGCAGAGAGAGACAGTTTCCGGCGGGATAGAGGAGGTGACATGCAAGCCTAGATACTTAATATGTGAGGGGCTCCAGGTAAAATTAGAAGCGCTAAAGTGGGGCTTAAAAGTGAACTTCGTTAAGGGTAGGATATCGCACTTATCGTTATTAAGTTTGTAACCAGAGATCCGCGAATAGTTCTGTACTTCCTCCAAAAAGGCAGGAATCGAGGTTGTGGGGTTGGAAATGAAGAGTAAAATGTCATCTGCATATGCAGCGAGTTTAATGTGGGAGTGGGGCGTCTGGAAACCCTGAATGTTAGGATTCTGGCGGAGTCTGGACAAAAAAGGTTCTAAAGCTAGGTTAAAAAGAAAGGGGGAGAGTGGGCAACCCTGGCGAACACCTCTGCCAAGGTCAAAATAGGAGGAGACCTGTCCATTCGCACAAACTGCTGCGCGAGGGTGTGAATACAATAGGGAAATCAAGGAAATAAACTTGGGACCAAAACCAAACCAGTCAAGAGTATGAAAGAGTTAGGACCACTCGACCCTATCAAATGCCTTTTTTCAGCATCCAAGGCAATCGCAGCAAGAGGATGTTGGAGACGTGGGGACTTCGATAAAATGTTAAATAAGAGTCTGGTGTAATCGGTGATGAAGTGACCCTTCACGAACCCGGATTGCTCTTCACCCAACAGGTCGGGAAGTAAAAGATTCAATCGGGCCGCCAACGACTTAGCGAAGATTTTGTAGTCGATGTTCACCAGGGAAATAGGCCTATAATTTTTACAGTGCATGGCATCCTTCCCTTCCTTGGGTATCAGGCAGATGTGAGCATCAGAGAAGGATCCTGAGGAACTGCCAAGAGTAGCAAATGTGTCTAGAAGAGAGTGGAGTTTTGGGATGCGTATCTTTGAAAAATGAAGGTAAAATTTGACTGTAAATCCGTCTGGGCCAGGGGCTTTATTCAATTTAAGGTGTTGAAGTGCCGTGAGTAGTTCCCTCTGAGTAAGGGTAGATTCTAGATGAGAGAGGTCAAGGGGAAAGTGTTCGGGTTTTTGGATAGTAGAAAAGAACTGTGTGAGATTGAGGGGTGGGCTGGCTTTCGGAGGAGTAAAGAGTTTTGTAGAAAAGGGAGAATTCAGTGAGAATGTCATCGTCTTTGTGCTTAAGAACAGAGTCGGAATCGTAAATGGATTCAATATTTAATTTTTTATGCCTTACTTTCAAATAATTGGCAAGAATTTTCCCAGCCTTGTTCCTACCCCCATAGAACCTAGCACTAGACTTCAGCATATATAGCAAAGCATCTTCCGTGGATTTCTTGTTGAACTTCACCTTAGCGGCGACAAGGGCTGTCAGGCTATCTTGCGAGTGGGAAGTAAAGTAGGTGTGTTCCAATCTCTTAATGTCACAGAGAAGGTTCTTGGTACATGTACGGGCAGCCTTGCGTTTTTTTGCCACGTAAGAGATAATGAAGTCGCGGGCTGCAGCCTTAAAGGCATAGAGGGGGTATCATTGAACAGAAAAAACTCATCAAAAAAAGCAGTAAAAGAAGTGGTGAATTTGGGGTCCAGGAGCAGAGTATTATTAAAGCGCCATCTTTTGGGTCCGGCAATTCTGGGGAGCAAATCAATGCTTATGAAAACAGGAGCGTGGTCGGACAATAGAATCGGGCCAATGTCAGCAGCAAGAAGAGTTTGAGCAATATTATGTGAAACAAAAATGTAGTCAATGCGGGACTGGGAGTGGTGTGAGGGAGAATAGAAGGTAAACTCCTTTAAAGTCGGTTGCAAAGTCGCCATGCGTCAACAAGCTTATGCTGGGTGATAGCCTGAGTAAACAACTTGTGCGTTTTGTTGGGGATGTAGTGGGCCTCAGAACATCTATCAACGAAAGGATCAATGGGTTGGTTACAATCACCAGCTAGAATGAAGTTGTCATCCGCAAATCGGGTAATATGCTGAGAAAATTCAGCCCAGAAAATAGGTTCACCATGGGTGGGAGCATAGGCATTAAGGAGAGAGATTGGAACACCTCTAAGAGATAGCCTGACATGCGTCCATCTGCCATTAGTATCCGACTTTTGGGAAATGAGAGTAAGGGGGAGAGATTTACGACACAGAATTGCCACTCCATTCCGTTTACCATCGCCCTGTGAAAAGAAAACCTCACCGACCCAGCCTCTCTTAAGTTTTGCAGACTCCCTGTCAGAGAGGTGAGTTTCTTGAAGGAACGCCAAGTCAACATTCAATTTAGCCAAGTGAGATAGGATTCTCTGACGTTTGATTGGAGAATTATTACCCTTAACATTCCACGAAATTATAGTCAATGACATAGTATATAAGGCAGTTTATAATAAACACAATAAGTTAGAATCAAGGAGAAACCCATGAGGGAGAGTAGAAAGAAAGGAGAAGAATCAATATCAAGAGATAAAAAGAGGAAAGAAGAAAAGGAGACGGAGGCTAGAAAATAGGGAAGGGAAAGAAGAGGTGAAGTAAGCATCAGGAGAAAGAAGAGAAGGGCAGAAGTGAAAGGAGAGAAATTTGAGAAAGAAGCAAGATCCATGTAGGAATAAACATCACCCACATACAAATAAGGGAGAAAGAAAAATAGGGAGGAAAAGCAAGTCAAAAGAAGGAACATAAGGAGGAGGTAAAAGAGAAACAGACCTACAAAAGGAAAGAACGAGAAGGAACCAGGGGAGGTTGGGGCCACACAGGCAAGGCAAGGCATCCAGGGTCAGCTCGACGGGGAAAAGAAGGCGACATCTTCAAACTGGGAAAAACTTCCTGTGTGGACGAAGAAGGAAAACAAGAGATTGAACTGTAGACATAGTCATAACAAATACAGAAACAACAATAAACGTCAGTATGGCTTAGACAAGCAACAGTGAAGAAAACAATGAAGAAAATGTGAGCCCATATAAATGGGGAGGGAACCAAATGCATAAAACATTATGAAAACAAGTAAGAGTGCAGCTCAGCCCGGGCCAGAGGAAGAGGGCCCGGAGGCATCCATGGAGAAAGTCTTATGAGCGTTGATGAAGCTCTGCAGGCGTACCGGATCTTCATAAGTGGTGGTTTTGTTATTGTAGGTGACTTTAAACAAACTGGGGTGGTAGAGGCCATATCGTGCACCCATCTAACGAAGGTCATCTCTCATGTTCAAGGAGGCTTTTCAACGATTCGCAGTGGCTTTTGCGTAATCTTGGGCAAAAAATAAAGGGGAGCCAGACCATGTTAACTTGGGGGCAGATTTGGCAGCTGCCAGAACCTTCAAGAGATCAGTGTACTCCAGAAAGTAGAGAATTACACCTCTTGGTCCTTGTAAAGGGGAGGTTGATGAGGGTTGACGACCCAGCCGAAGAGCGCGTTGAATGTTGAGACTTGTGCCCTCTGGCAAGCGAAGCAACTTGGGAAGAAAGGATTTGAACAAAGCAAGTGAGTCTGAGCCCTCAAGACCTTGCACCAGGCCGTAAATGCGAAGGTTATTGTGCCGATTCCCGTTTTCCAACTCCTCCACCTGTCTTTGGAGAGTGGACACTTGGAAATTCAGGTGAACTACTGTCTCTTGGAGAGATGTAACGGAATGTTCAACTGTGGAACCCTCATTTCAATCTGTGACCAGTTCTCGGTGAGCGCTTGAAGCTTGATGTTGGTTTCCTCCATGAAGGGGCGTAGAGTCCTAATTTCCTCTAGAAAGGGACGAAAAGATCTTTCCTCCTCTAACAAGAGTTCCATGGAGACAGGCGTGGTTGGTTTGAGTGGCGAGGGAGGATCCTTTTTTAGTCTTTTGATATTCGTTTTCCCCGAAGTCGGTTGCGAAGCTTCCATTGCTGTGTCGGAGCCAGATTGGGCGAGGTTTCCTCTAGTTTGGAGAAAGCGGAGAAGACTTTTGGAATTCTTTACGAGGGTAGTCTTGGTTGTGTGAGGCAAGCGTGACATGGACTTAAGCCTACCCATAAAAAAGAGGAGAAGATACAGCAGTCACGCAATGTATATCAAGTGCCCAAAAAAGCAAGTAATGTCACTTAGAAGACCTCCGCAGGCGCCAGAGGATTTATGATGTGCGTGAAGGAGAGGACATAGGTATTATCGAATAAAGTCAATTAGTAGAAGTACCAAACACGCATATTAACCAGGCAGTCGATGAAATGGAGCTGAAACGTTAATACGGGTGAAGTTCATATCCCGCCCCTGGGCCAAGCACAGGCAATGATGAGCCTACACATAAAGGTAGGCCTGCAAAATCAGGTGCGGGGAGCCACAGAGTGAATAAACCTTGTAAAACGCAGGCGAAGCACACACACTGCACCAAATACCATGTCAAGTGCAGAAGGACCGAGCTGCGTCTCTGACAGAGCCTAGGAAAGAAAGAAGCCGCGAAAGCAGCAGCTGCGCCGACCCTCACACTTGAATTAAGGTGAGATTCGTCCAAAATCGACGAAAAGCTGAGGCATCACATTATGTTGAGG
The DNA here is from genome assembly GCF_964263255.1 of Lissotriton vulgaris. Classification (NCBI taxonomy): domain Eukaryota; kingdom Metazoa; phylum Chordata; class Amphibia; order Caudata; family Salamandridae; genus Lissotriton; species Lissotriton vulgaris. Next base: position 1,630,032,085 of record NC_141694.1, on the reverse strand, counting down.
GAGACAGTTCCAATTCACTTAATCACCAACAGTATTTAAATCATTGCCAAGTAACTGAAAACATGCAAGAAGAGGCTTCCCAGCTCCACAGAACCTCAAAATGGCGGTTGGAAGCAGTGCTAAGGTGGTAGAAATTTAAACAGCCAGAAGGTGGAGAATGAGTACTGAGGCCGTAGAATAATGAATCTGCATTGTTCCGTGTGAAGAAAGGCAAAATTAGAGTAAGCTGAGGCAAAGGGCGGGCTATGCCGTATTAAAGGCTCCGGGCAACGGCAAGCTGAGGAAAATGCATTTATTTATTTATTTTATTAAACTTGTATTGCGCACAGCTACCCTCAATGGGTTTCCCGGCGCCAGAAATAGATAAAAGAAAGAAACATGCAAAAGGCTCAGACAGAAACTGGGAGTGCCAGGAAATTAATTAAACAGGAGGGTCTTCAATTTTTTGCGAAAAGAAAGAAGATTGGTCTCAGCTTTCAAAGCCGTCGGAAGAGCATTCCACATCTTTGGGCCAAGATAAGAAAATGAGCGGCCGCCCATTTTGGCTAGTTTAATTCTGGGAACAAAAAAGTCACCACTAGTGGAAGATCTTAAAGTGCGACCAGGCTTATAGACATGAACCAGGTTCTGCAGATATTTGGGGGCAGAGCCCTGCCTGATTTTAAAAAGGAGGCATAAGGTTTTGAATTTTACGTGGTTCGGGACTCTGAGCCAGTGAAGGTCACGCAAAGCCTGAGCTGCAGAAGATCTCCGAAGTACATTGCACAGTAAGCGGGCTGCCGAGTTTTGCACCACTTGAAGTTTATTCATAGTGGCCTTATCGGCACCAAGATATAGCGCATTCCCGTAATCAATACGGGAAAGTACGAGAGCCTGGACAACAGTTCTCCGAGTAGAGCAGGGCAGCATACACATGATCTTCTGCAACCATCTTAAGGTGGAAAAACAGATTGCAGCGACCTTTGTTACCTGCTGTCTCATAGAGAGCCTATCGTCAATGAGAAAACCTAGGTTTCGGGCAACGGGGGCTGGCTTCGGGAAAAGGACCCATATCACTGGGCCAGTGTTGAGGGCCCCACAGATCTTTATTCTTGCCCAGGATGACCACCTCGGTCTTGTCACCGTTGAGCTTGAGCAGATGGTTGTGCATCCAAGCAGCAACGCGTGACAGGCCAGATTTCAAGGCCGAGATCTCATGGCCCTCACTGCTGGAAAGAGAGAACACAATCTGCGTGTCATCAGCATACGAATAGATTGTCAAGCCGGCGTCCTTCCCGATGGTAGCAAGGGGTCTGATGTAAATATTGAACAGCAAAGGGCTGAGAATCGACCCCTGGGGGACGCGGTATGCCGATGAATGAACAGCAGATTCAGCTTCTGTCAAGAACACCTGAAAGGTACGCTCACCTAAAAAGGAGGTAATCCAGGCCAGCGCAGATCCAGCCACACCAAGGGAGCGGAGAGAGTCAAGAAGGATGGAATGGGACACAGTATCAAACGCTGCACTCAAATCCAAAAGGATGAGTGCAAAGGTCTCCCCGCGATCGATACCGTGCCGAAGCCTCTTCGTCACCCCGAGGAGAGCGGACTCAGTAGAATAGTGTGCGCGAAACCCGGATTGGGACGGATGAAGATATCCCACGTTCTTGACAAATGAATTAAGCTGAGTGTTCACGTGCCGTTCCAAAATTTTGGAACATGCAGGCAGCAGGGATATGGGCCTGAAACTTAGCTAAGTTGGAGATGTCCGCACCGGTCTTTTTTACCAAGGGTACAATCATGGCATGCTTCCACTTCTTCGCCCCCAGAGACTTTGTGAGAGATGAATTTAAGAGTCTCATTAAAACTCTACGAGGTTCGAGGTCCAACAGTTTTAAGATTTTCATAGGAACAGGGTCCCGGGGGGAGCCTGGCCTGATACTGTTCAGACACGAAAGTAAAGTGGTGTCGTCAAACAAAAGCCATTCGTGAATGTACATAGAAGGGGGAGGACGAGGACTGCTAAAAATAGCCGCCGTTTGGGAATCAACAGAAGACAGGGAGGTATTCAAGGTTTCTTAGATACGCTCCACTTTAGAGATGAAAAAATCTGCGATGGCATCACACTGAGATTTATCCAATGCCGGAGTAGAAGTTACTGTGTCTGCTCCCGTTAACTTCTTCACCACAGCAAAAAGAGTCCGTGGACAATTCTGTGCCTGGGTGATCGTAGATGTAGTAAAGGCGGCTTTGGCCAATTTACAATTAGCATGGTAGCTTTTTAATGCGGTTTTATAGACCAACTTACTAGAGGTAGAATAAGAAAGTCTCCATTTCCTTTCCAACGCCTTGCACTTTGCTCGTTGTAGTTTTAAATCTTCTGTGAACCAAGGTGCAGGAGGATGAAGGGATCTATGATTATTAGATAGAGGAGGGGAGGATGCAATCACAGCATCCATCAACCACTGAGAAACTGCAGCGTTAGATTCTGCACCAGAGCTTTCCAGGATCTGAATAGATTCAGTGAGATGTTAATTGAATGCCACCATATTAAGCTTGTCCCACCGATAAGAAGGCTTACTCTTACCAATACAAGGCTTAGAGTTAATTAGTGGGAAAGGTAACATAAAATATACCGCAAAATGGTCAGACCATTCTAAAGGGCGAGCACTTTGGGAGCAATCATAAGGCATGTTGGAAATGATTGGATCAAGCAGATGACCGGCCGAGTGGGTAGCCCCAGAATTACAAAGTAGAAGATTAAAAACTTCAAGGTCAGATAACAACGACTGACTGGGAATACCTTCCACATCATCAAGATGGATATTTAGATCGCCAAGAATGGTGAAATTAGCCGATTTGAGTAGCACAGGAGATATAGTGTCAGCCAAGGGCCAGCATTGCCCGGAGGGCGATATATCAGAAGACCGGAGAGTGTTAGTTGAGGGCCAATCATTAGTTTAAAAAGTGCAGCCTCACTTCCAGGAAGGGGGAACGACTCCAATTTACATTGGTAGATGGTTTTAAAGATAATAGCAATCCCCCCTCCCTTCCCGGAGACCCTATTCTGGCGTACCATCACATAGTTGTTGGGAACGGCTATAGCAATGTCAGGTCCGGAGCTTTCGTGGAGCTAGGTCTCAGTCAGAAACAACGCATCTGGCGACTCATCATTTATAAAATCAAATAGATGAAATTTATTTTTAGGAAGCGATCTACAATTTATGCTCCAAAATTGGAGAGGGAGGGAGGCAGGAAGTTTCTTAGTGGGCTTCCTTTTACCCCGGTGGTGCGCCTTAGTGGTTTGAGTCTTAGAAAGCAGCATCTTACCGGTGGAAAAATCACAGCCAGCACAAGTGAAGTAGTGGGTGGGCAAAATGCAAGACGTACAAGAGGCAGAAATGTGGGGTCGCAAAGATTGTAAAATAGAAGCAGAGTACGTAAAACGATTGACATTAAGAATGTGAGGTGGCTGACCTGGGCTAACGTACAAGGTGTCAATGTACAGCCCGTCCTGCAGCCCGTCCTCAGCGCGGACGGGCGCAGACGGGCTGAACTCAGGCATAACTCCGGCGTCATTCCGGCGATCCCGCTGCGCGTTACCGCTGCGCGTCAACAGGACTTGCTTTTATGCTGGTCTAGCCTCCTAGCGACGACTAGACCGCTGGGAGCATGAAGCGCCTCCGGGCGTGTGCCCACCGAAGATGACCGCCACACGAGACAGGGCGAGGGACCCGCGAAATGCAGTGTATTTTCCTATTAAAGTGCAGGTAAGCGCCGTAAAATGGAGCCGTAAAATGGCGCCGTAAAATGGCGGCCGCGCTATCGGCTTGAGGGAAACAACTCACTCCATCTGAACTCGGCGTCTCAGCATCATGAAGGACAGTTCAGGACGTCGCAGCAGTGTTCCAAGACGCTCTAGCGATGCAGCATACCTTCCCCGCAGGAACAGGCGGTCTGGAAGCGGTGCGTCTCCTGCGGCCGCTGCAGAGCTTTACCCGGATACCGCCATCACCGCCAGGCGCCCACAGATGCCGCCTTAATAATAACATTTTTGTTAGTTAAGAAGAATGTGAGTTCCAGGCTTAGACAACAGCCCTTTTGTCTCTGTTTCTACCACATAACCTCAGCAGTAGCTCAATGTATGTCAAAGACACATGATGCTTCTGGAGGAAATGGCTTTCTGAACAACGGAGGAAGATTGCATGGTTCTGGAGGGACATGCATACAATTCAAAAGAGCACCTACCTACCTGTTCTGAGAAGACCTCAGCTGTACATCAACAAAAATAGAGTGACAGAGGGTGCTTAAAGGTCCAGCATACGTGCTCCTCGAGAAACTAGTAAATTAACACAGTATGCAATTCCTGGTGAAGGAAGCAGTGGGGCGGAAGGAGGTTAGGAAGGTCTGTTCCCTGACCCTATAGTGGAGACAGGGAGTCTCTCAATTTGAGAAGTGGGGCCCTCACACACCCAGTTGGCTGTCCTGCTTCATCATAGGGCATGCTCCTTGTCAGGCCGGCGCTGAAATGCTTGACTGACACCCTATGAGGGGCTCTTTTTTGGAGATCTTTTTATCCCAAGCCAATAGGTGCAGTACGGGTAGAGGGCCTACAGGTGTAGATGTGTGTGAACGGATGTGTAGTAATGGTATTGGGAGGGTATTAAAAAGGGGAAGGTCAGTGGTGCTCCAAATTCAGTTTTAATCACAAAGTTCACTTGTCTCAATTAAAAACAGAAAATGCAGACCACTTCAGGAGTAATGTCCAGTAGTGTCTGAGAATTCAAGGTCGACATGTTTCTTGCCTAGTGTGTCAAGCAGATCATGTGGCAATTCTCCAGGACCAATCTTTAACTATTATGTACACAATGGTTGGTTCACTATCAGTGTTGTAAGTGGACCAAGTAAACCAAAACCTAACAATGAGGCACCTGATCTATGTAGACCAACCTAGAAGAAAAAGGTAAAATGCATAATTTCATAGCCAAGTTAGAAGTAGGATTGTATACTTATAACTGGCAGTATACTCCTCGTGGCTTCATGCTGAAAAAGTGAAAAAACACTGGTTATTTTCTAAGGTGCATTTAAAACAAGAGGTGCAGTGTCACATGTGAAGTACAACCATCAGTAGAAATGCAAAGGGTAGTAAAGCAACCACATTGGTTTGTTTATTGTAGGGACTGTCATGACCTGACAGTAAGGGCGACTGACCAGGGAGCGCTAGGACCCTGTAGGTCCTAGGAAGAGTGACCAGGTCACCTGACACCCAGATCCGGTGAGGGGACAGGAAGTAGACACTAACAACTGTGACTGAAGACGAGGACGGACGTGCCCATGACCAGCACTGTAAGAATCAATAAAGATAATCAAATCACCAACCTGTCGTGCTGCGTGTGGTGTGACCTCTGACCAGCGACATAGATACGACAACTGGCGACGAAGGTTCAGAAACGAATCGACGCGTGGATCGACGCGTGTCCTGTGCGTGCACCATCGAGGAGAACCAGGTGCCCACCCTGGATGCGCTGTGAACACAAAGGAAGACGGAAAGAGCGGCGCGGGAGCCCATCCCGACAGCGACTGGGAAAACTGCAGACGATCGTGGTAAGCGCTAAGCACAAGCGCGGGCTTTTGAAAACAAGGCGCAAGCTCTCGCGAGAGCGTAGAAGTCTCGGCGGCCATTACTGAGTCAGGCGGCTGGGCCAATCAAAGGAGAGAACCAGTAAGGAGGCCATTTTGAGGTCAGGAAAAGCGAGATTTCGATCATGAAATCTTGCGAGAACGACGGCGGCAATTTTAAATGGGACATTGACGAAATTGGCCATAGGAAACAACAGAAGCAACCATTTCAAGGCCAGGCGAAGAGGAAATTAATTGAAATAACACTGAAAAAGAGATAATTAAAGAAAACGAAGAGAAATAAAGGCAGACAGAGGTAGAAAGAAGAGGAAAGGGACAGAAAGATCCCCACAATAAAACAACAAAGAAAAAAAAATAAAGGGCAAAAGAAGATAAAAGAGAATAAACAAAGTACAAAACACAATTAAGGCACCAGAGAAAAGATAAAGAATAAAGAAAAAGGAGCAGAAATAAAAGAGTAAATAAGAAAATAAGAACATGGCTGAGACCAGACAAAGCTCACAGTAACACAGACCACTGCCATTTAGCGTATCGGAGCCACAGGTGGGAATAAGATGGGAGAAGTGGATCACTAAATTTGAGAGGTACATGGAAGAAATGGATGTAGTAGAAGCCAAACAACGTGGACTGTTCCTAAACCTGGTGGGAGATGAGGTAGATGACCTGTTAGTAACCATACCAACGAGCAAAACAAGCACATACACAGGGCTAATGAAGTGCCTGACGAACAAATTTGACCCCCAGAGAAATATTGACTTTGAAAGGTACAGCTTTAACATAGCATTTCAACAACATGACGAGTCACTGGATGATTTCGCAACCAGGCTGAGAAAACTAGTGACCCACTGTGAGTTCGAGAAATATGACAATGGCAGGCCATCCGCCTAAGAGTAATAGAAGGATGTCGTGACACAGACTTTCGCACAAGAATACTCAAAGAGCCGACCACACTAGAAAAGATCTTGGAACTGGCAAGAGCAGAAGCAAGGGCGATGGCACATGCAAGACAAATGGAACGACGGGTTGAACAGGCTCACAGAATAACGGATACTGGTCGATCAGGACGCTGGAAGAAGGGGTCAAATGACCAAATGACAAGAAAACAACTAGGATCACAGTGCTACAGATGCGGGCTGGAATTTCCACATCGAGGAGCATGCCCAGCATTTGGTCAGATATGCCGAAAATGCAATAGAAGCAACCATTTTGCCACCATGTGCCAAGGCATGCAATTCAAGAATGAAAGAGGTAGGCCAGGGAGACCACGAATGACAACAAACCGGCATGTGCGACACATGGAAACGACAACAAGGAGCTCTTCGCTAGAGTCAGAAGGAGATGAAGAAGCAGAAGAAAAAGTAGAGCATCTATACCTCATGTCCACGGCTGAAGAACAAAGTGAAGAAAGTATAAGGCTGGTAGACAAGAGGACAATAAAGAAAACCGAATCAGTGGCCATCGATGTAGGGCCTCACCAAACAGAATTCGTTTTAGACAGTGGAGCCACGTGCAACATAATGTGTGCCACGGAATATGAAAAAATGAAGAGGAAACCGCACTTACAACCATCAAGAGTACAAGTATTCACCTGGGGTGCGAAAAGACCAGTCACAAACTTGGGGAAATTCACAGACACCTTGACATATAAGAACAAAACGGTCACAGAGGGGATTCACGTACTAAGAGGAGACAACCCAGGCCCATGCTTACTAAGCAACGTCACAGCGCAAGTAATGGGTCTGTTAGAGATGACATACCACATGTCCGACAAAGAGAGACTTATTGAAGAGATGTAGAGCGACCAATATTGTCTATCTCTTTCTCTCTCTCTATCTCTCTCTCTCTCTATCTCTCTCTCTCTCTCTCTCTCTCTATTATTCTCCCTCCTTCACTGCAACTGCAAGTAAGAACTGTCAATGGGGGGCGACAGTGATTATGAAAATGTGTCATGAACATTTGTTTGCAACAAAGGGGGAGATGTAATGACCTGACAGTAAGGGCGACTGACCAGGGAGCGCTAGGTCCTAGGAAGAGTGACCAGGTCACCGGACACCAGATCCGGTGAGGGGACAGGAAGTAGACACTAACAACTATGACTGAGGACGAGGACGGACGTGCCCATGACCAGCGCTGTAAGAATCAATAAAGATAATCAAATCACCAACCTGTCGTGCTGCGTGTGGTGTGACCTCTGACCAGCGACATAGATACGACAGGGACACTCGCCCTGTTAGGGCGAATATCTGGCTCAGTCGAATCATGGGCAGAGGAAACGCTATAATTATTAGCTTCCTGCAAAGGTGCAGTAGAAGGAATAAAACACAAAGAATTAATGAAAAGGAGATAAGGACTGGACGTCCAGGGTCTCCCTGTGCGGAGAGAGGTATAGCGGAGTCGTAGTGGGCTGTCAAAGTAAATAGCGGCATGGGTGTAGAACTCACGGTTCATCTATCACTGATCAATCTGAGACCTAGCCCGTCCTCCACCTTATCGGAAGTGAGGAGGGGCAGGCTGGGCGCCGTACTCCAATACCTGCCACGAGGCGCGAGGCCCCAGCGGACCGGAAGTGCGTCATATGGCGCTGGGCGGATCGTCGGTAGGGTGCTGCTCTTGCTGCGAATGTGTCAAAGCAGGCACTGTGTTGCTCTCGCTACGAGAGCGATAAAGCGGGCACCATGTTGGTTGTGAGGAATGAAGTAATGGCCAGCAATGTGAGGCCTGAGGGACCAAGGGACTTCAGTGGTTTCTTTGCCGAAGGATAGGCCCCCTGTTGGGGGAGACTAGTGGCTTATTAAGGCCAATGATGGAGGAAATAGTAAGTGACCGGAGGTGCTCAGATAGGTGTCTGGCACTCATGTTGTTAACAAACAATGTAAAAGGAGTAGGTAAACAATATCACTGGAGTGATTATTAGGTTCCACGTCATAAAACGGTACAGTAAACATATCACTACTCTGGTCACTGGTGGTAATGGGAGTACCAAGCACATAAGTGTGTTAGAGTAGTCCTTCCGAATGGCTCCAGCAAGGGGATGCTTCATATCAAGTACATTGCCTCGCCTGGTCGATGAAGGCATAATTCAGACCATGAAGGGGGCACATGTAAAATCAAGCAAGCCCTGTTTAAAATGGAACAACGCTTGATTTTTCGGCTGTCATGTGACACGAGGGGACTGAACAAAAATATCCCATGGACTGAAGTAAATAGATAAGACCCTAGTCCATTTCACAAATAAAGGGGAGGTTACCTTAGGGGTACTTTACTTCAATCTTTTAGGATTCTTTTCCCCCACACAACATCCAGCCACATGTGCTCCACTCCAATGATATTGCTTAACTACTGATCTCACACTCCTTTTGCATTTTTTTGTTAAAAACATGAGTGCCAGACACCTATCTTACAGTAAGAAAAAGTAGGGAACCCAATCGACCCTTAGAGACTTGGGTAGTGTATATAACAATAGGTAATAGGGCCTGCAAGGGATTTTCTTTAGATGCACTTAGTCAGACATTTCATGTACAATCTATTCATTGCTAGCTCCTCTCAGTAGCTTGCACAAATTGTTTAATAACTGAATTTACTTATTTAAGTCAGAATGAATCTCTTATAGATGCTTTTCAAACGGGTGTTCATTTTTCAAAAGTCACATTTTATAACAAAAAAATATTTATTGAAGGGTACAAAAGACTATAGCACCACACAATGACCGAGGTTTACAAATTAATTGTTTTTTTCTAACACCTCATAATCACTGATTAGAACATCTATTCCAAACAAAACATATAGAAGGAAAGTTAAACTGATTAACACAAAAAAACAATTCCTTCTGGGAGGTAACACAGAGGAAATATATATTACCTATTGCTATAGACCCCTATCTTAGCACCTCCGGTCACCTACTAGTTCCTCCATCATTGGTTTTATCTGTGATTCCTGCTGGTATACCTTGTTCTTGATTATAGTCTTCTATTCTGGTTTGGATTCCTTGCCTACTAATTCCTCCTTATGGGAAACTTCTTTCTTTCCTTTTCATGCCTGGTGGCTCCACTTCTTCCATCAGAGGTTTTTCCTTACTGGGGTTTTTCCTCTTGGGACTCCTTTTGGAAGGCACTGTCTGCTTTGGCCTTTTACCTAGAGGGGGTCGCCTTTACCTCAGACAGACCAGAACCCTCAAGAACCAAAGACAAGGATCTCTCCAACACGCCAGAGCCAGTAAGAACACTACAAGTCGTGACAATGTTTTGAAAACAACAAACCCTTGTTTTTGAAAGACAAGTCAAGCTGAAAGATCTTTTTCTTTCCCTATGCTGCAGGAGACAAGTGGTTAATTCTGACATTTGAGACGCCTCAGCTGAAGAGCCCGCCCATTACTTACTTGCCCCTGACATTCCTTTGCTATCTGTTTTGAATCATTGACAAAACCGATGATCTTGGATAGGCAAAACCTTTTGGCTATGCCAATGCTTGTTAGCTATCTAATTCACTAATGGGACCACTTCTACTTTTGTGTCTGGGCCTATTTTTTATCCCAGTCCGACCCTGGAATTGCACAGTCCTCATTGCATAATTACCGTATTTTCCGGCGTATAAGACGACTTTTTAACCCCTTAAAATTTTCTCGAAAGTCGGGGGTCGCTTATACGCCGGGTACAAGATTTTATGGTATGTTTTCATGCGCTTTTTCATAGCGAGGACTTCACTCGAAGGTGTCAGACCGCTTCACAATAGGAAATAACAAGAAACAACACACCTTATGTCAAAAAATACAGCCACCGGCCCTGGCAACGTCCACACCCAGGCCCCGCGCCATGAATTGTGCAAGTATCGAAAGCGAGCGTTTTTTTGTCATAGCGAGGACTTCACTCGAAGGTGTCAGACCGCTTCACAATAGGAAATAACAAGAAACAACACACCTTATGTCAAAAAATACAGCCACCGGCCCTGGCAACGTCCACACACAGGCCCCGCGCCATGAAGTATCGAAAGCGAGCGTTTTTTTCATAGCAAAGACTTCACTCGAAGGTGTCAAACCGCTTCACAAGCGAGCAAATGGCGCCATGAGTCTTACCTCGACTGCCGCTGCCGCTGTACACGCGCCTCCAACCGCTTGCACATCCCCAGGCAGACGAGGCAGCAGGACGTCCGAAACACGGTATATGGCAATGGGCAGCCAGCGCCGAAGATGGCAGCGCCCAGTGTGTTGACACGTTTGGCACGTTTGGCACGTTTTGGCACGCGCACCTCTCCCCTTGACATAGGCGTGGCATAGAAAGGGGACTGTAGAATGTTCCCGAATGTTACCGAAGGCAGTAGAGCACTTGCCGTGATTGGCTGGTTGTTGCGAAGAGGAAAGGCAGTCTGGTGAGCAGATAGCGTATTTGCCGTACCGTACGTGTGGTGTTGAAGACAGTCTCTGCACCTGTTCATACTGTACAGCACCAGTACATCGAGTGCAAATGGCTGACAGTCAAGAACCCGGCAAGGCTCCAGCAGCACATTCCGTGCAAATGGCAGACAGCGAAGAACCAGGCAAGGCTCCTGCAGCACATTCCGTGCAAATGGCAGGCAGCGAAGAACTCAGCAAGGCTCCAGCAGTGGCAAGAAGAAGGAAATATGAAGCCAGTTACAAACTTAAAGTTGTGGATTTTGCCACGGAACATAATAACTGTGCTGCTGCTAGACAATATGGAGTGACAGAAAAGATGGTTCGGGCCTGGAGAGCAAATGAGAAAGCATTACGGAGTATGCCAAGGGGCAAGTGTGCACTAAGAAGAGGCACCCCACATTGGCCAGAACTGGAAAAGCATGTGGCAGACATGGTGGCCGAGCATCGGCAAAGCGGGTATGTCGTGACCCGAAATAAAATCCGATTGGTTGCACTTCAGTGGGCCAAATCTAATCCAGATCTCAGCCACAGATTTAAGGCCACTGTATCCTGGTGTACCAGATTCTTGGGAAGGCATAATCTGGTATTGCGGCAAAAGACAAAAATTGCCCAGAAATTACCTGCGGATCTTGATGCCAAAATGCATAGCTTCCATCGCTACGTTATTAGGCTGCGCAATGAACATGGCTATGCGCTAAGTAGCATCGGAAATATGGATGAAACTCCAATGAATTTCGATATGATTGCCAACAAAACTGTCCATCAAAAAGGCGAAAAGACAATTTTAATAAAAACAACAGGACATGAGAAGTCCAGTTTCACAGTGGTACTTGCATGCACAGCTGATGGTGGCAAACTGAGACCAATGGTTATTTTTAAAAGAAAAACAATGCCGAAACTCAAGTTTCCTGTTGGTTGTTTTGTGCATGTGAATGAGAAAGGATGGATGGATGAAGAAGGGGTAAAGCTATGGCTTGATAACGTATGGAGCAGGCGACCAAGTGGACTTCTACAAAGACGTAGTCTACTGGTGTGGGATATGTTCAGGGCTCATTTAACTCCCAGCACCAAGCAAAGGCTGGCAAGACTAAAAACAGATGCTGCAGTTATACCTGGAGGATTGACATCGTTGGTGCAGCCACTGGATGTGTGCCTAAACAAGCCATTTAAAGATCGCATCCGAGAACAGTGGAATGAGTGGATGGTTAGCGGTGAAAAAACATTCACAAAAGGAGGAAACATGCGTGCTCCACAGTTGGATGTTTTGTGCACCTTTGTTATAAAGGCCTGGAACGACATTGATGCAGAAACTGTAATAAAGTCTTTCAAGAAGTGTGGCATATCAAATTCATTAGATGGTATGGAGGACGACTATCTGTGGGAAGGTGAAGAGGATGCCGAAGAAGAGACCACATCATCTGATACGGAATTGGTACAAGATCCATACGATGACTGCCTTACAGATGTACCACAAGATCTCATTGACTTACTTATGAGATCAGATGATGAAGAGGAGGATTTTGAAGGCTTTTAAAGGGAACGTTGTAAATCCTGTAGAAATCGCTTGGATTTATGGAAAGTTATGGAACGTTTAATCCACTTGCACTGTTTCATGCACTAATTTATGTTTACCGTACCATACCGGTATATTCAGAAGTGACAGTTTTTGATATGGTTTTAAATAAAAATATTCCGTGTAAAGCAAGATTGTTTATACAACCAATTTGTTTGCGTTCAGTCTTTGAGTTTGTAAAATAAACGCTTATAGGTACCCACTGCTCACTGATAAAGCCTTACTGCTCACCCACAGGGAGGAGGACTAGACTAATACGGTAAGTTCAAAATACGGTACCGGTACATTCTCGGAATGGCTTTGCAGTACTGCGTTGGACTGCGCTGGAAGTGGGGGGTCGTCTTATACGGCGAGTATAGCACAAAACCTAAAATTTTTCAGGCAAAGTAGGGGGTCGTCTTATACGCCGGGTCGTCTTATATTCTGCCCTTTAAGGGGAATTACCAGTTCTAAAGCTGGTTATCCCTACACTCGGGAAGCAAGTTTGTATTGGTTTTAAATACATTTGAGGGCCAACACTTTTAATTAAACTGCATGAGCTGGTTTCTGCATGGCAGAACTGACCACATAGTAACTATTTTCTGCTTGGGTTGAGATACAGGGGCAGATTTACTAAGTTTTGACACCAAGCAGTAGAGAAACCAAGTTGCTGGACTGCTTTGCATCAAAGGGTAAGAGAGAAATCGCACCATATCTAGTAAGACGTGGTGCTGTTTTTTATCTTTCCCAAGTGCTGACACACTTTAGGCTTCCATGCGCCAACACAAACACTCTTCCACTGCAGTGCAAGGGTGTGTGCATTCTGTGAAGCTTAGGATTTATGCTGTAAGACGACCCTTCCAGTCCAAAAGCTATTCACTACTTTACTCACTTCATATGTGCACTTCACAGTGCAACACGGTATACAGTCAAAATATCGAGTTTTTAATATCGAGTTACATTAATATCGAGTTAAAAATATAGAATGGACACAATATCTAATGGACAGAATATAGACTACAAAAATAGAGAATAGAATAGCATAAATATTGAATCAAAAAATATAGAATGGACAAAATATCAAATGGACAGAATATAGACAACAAAAATATAGAATGACAGAATATAGACAACACAAATATAGAATGACAGAATATAGACAACCAAAATCTAGAATGACAGAATATAGACAACAAAAATATCGAATTTGAGGTAAGTTAATATTAATTTTTTAAAGTATTTTTTATGTTAGTATATGTGTGAAAAGAGTATATTTATTTTATAATTTATTTTAATTAATTAATTTTATGATATTTTATTTTTGCGTAATATAATTCTGTAGCGGGTTGTGGGTTTATAGGGGAATAGGGTGGGAAGTAATTTAATTATAATTAATTAAATATGTTGATTTATTTATTGGTATTTATTTAGAATTAATTGTTAATTGATCATTAATTGGTAATTAAAATATAATTGATAATTATTTTATTTAATTGATTAATTGATAATTATGTTAATTTTTTTAATGTATTTTCAGTAGTGGGTTGTGGGTTAATAGGGAAATAGGGTGGAAAGTAATTTAGTTATAAATAATTAAATATGGTAATTAATTAAAATTTAATTGGTAATTATTTTAATTAATTGATAATTATGTTAATTCTATTGTATTTTTTGTAGCGGGTTGTGGGTTTATAGAGGGATAGGGTGGGAAGTAATTTAATTATAAATAATAAATCTGTTAAATCATTTATTGGTATTTATTTAGAATTAATTGGTAATTGATAATTAATTGATAATTAATTAAAATTTAATAGTTAATTATTTTAATTAATTGATTAATTGATAATTATGTTAATTTTATTAATGTATTTTCTGTAGCGGGTTGTGGGTTTATAGGGGAATAGGGTGGGAAGTAATTTAATTATAAATAATTAAATATGTTAATTTATTTATTGGTATTTATTTAGAATTAATTGTTAATTGATAATTAATTGTTAATTAATTAAAATGTATTTGTATTTTTTTTTAATTAATTGATTCATTGATAAATATGTAAATTGTATTAATGTATTTTCTGTAGTGGGTTGTGGGTTTATAGGGGAATAGGGTGGGAAGTAATTTAAATATAATTATTTAAATGTTTAAATGTATTTATTGGTATTTATTTTGAATTAATTGATATTTAAATTTTTAATTGGGAATTCATTAACGTATGAGATACTTAATTAATTCGGAAGGATCAGACAATCAACCATACTTTTTAACGTTTATGTTCGATAAGGATGCTAAGTTTTTTCTTTGGAGGATCAACGACCCTAATTATTTTAAAAGAGTACGGTTCAAGACCGCAAGAGATTTGGTAAAAACCTGGCGCAATATACAGGCTTTTTGTAATTTGACTTTCTTTCACCCTAATTTAATTTTATGGGGAAATCCGGGCTTACCCGGGATATTTAACGATGGAGCCGCCAATATATGGCGAGCGCATGGAATAAAAACACTCGGAGACTTATATGGCGCACAAGGGCTGTTGAGCTTTGAGAGCCTTAAAACACTATATAATGTTACTGATACCATGCGATACAAGTATATGCAAATATATGATTTCCTGACTCGAAAAATGCAGCTTCAGAGTATCTCAGAGCCCACTGTTATCTGGGAGAGCCTGTATTCTCAAAAGAATAAGTCCCTAATAAGTCACTGTTATAAACGTTTTATTACATACAGAGCTAGTGATTGTAGTATCTTGGTGGAGAAATGGAATAGGATGCTAGGGAGTAATATTAGTTCAGCAGCTATCAACAGACCTTTGGGCAATATCCATAAAGTCGTTCTTTCCTCAAGTTTAAGATTGCAACAATTTAAGACAACTTGCATGCTTTATCATACCCCTGAAAGAATTTCTAAATGGGCTTCTAACAGTAGCTATACTGATAGAACTAAATGCCCTAAATGTTCGTTGGCTGCGGCAGACTTGGTGCATATGTTGTATACTTGCCCTAAGATATCTGAATTCTGGACATCGGTTGAGAATGTAATGAAATTAAAATTAGGATGTACATTTTCCCTGGATCCGGCTTTAGTTCTGCTTGATGTTAATATCGCGAACACTCCACATAAGTCTATAATTACAATCATGCTATCATGCGCAAAACTTATAATCGCCCGCGCTTGGATTTCCCCTACACCCCCACACTTCATGGAATGGTGGTCATTACTTAATGAGATTCACTGTATGGAATCTACTCTGGATAGGATTAGAGACAATAAGGCCTTGGTTAAATTTGATAAGATTTGAGGGTCTGTTATTTGCTGAAACGAATACTTACACAAGGCCTACTTAGCACATGAATATCGATTTATAATATTTGCCTGCAACATGAATTACACTTTATGTGTCTGGGTCTAATGAGAATTCATTTATTATGATATGTTTATCCTGTCCATGATCTGAAATTCTTTTTTCCTTTTCTTCTTCTTTTTCTCATTGTTAACTTCTTGATATGTGTGTTTTGATTACATTTCTTTCCTGTGCTGCTAATAATAAAATGTTTAAAAAAAAAAAACGTATAATTGGTAATTCATTTTGATTAATTGATAATTATGTAAATTGTATTAATGTATTTTCTGTAGCGGGTTGTGGGTTTGTAGGGGAATAGGGTGCGAGGTAATTTAATTATAATTAATTAAATTTTTAAATTTATTTTTCGCTATTTATTTGGAATTAATTGATATATACATTTTGAATTGGTAATTAATTAAAATATAATTGGTAATTAATTTTTATTATTAGTTAATTATGTCAATTTTATTAATTTATTTTCTGTAGCGGGTTGTGTGTTTATAGGGGAATAGGGTGGGAAGTAATTTAATTGTGAAAGAAATACATATTATTTATTTATTGGTTTTGTTTTGCTGTAATTTTTAATACATATTTAATTGTTAATTAATTAATTGTTAATTGGTAAATAATTTGTATTAATAGATAATTATTTGTAATAAATATTTTTAAGTATATTTATTTGAATAATTATTATATTATATAAAATAGTTAATTAGTTTTAATTAATTAGTATTTGCTATTAATATTTAATTTATTTTTATTCATATATGAAGTATTTACTTTCTCTACTGTTGCATTCTCTGGAGTGTGAATAGTAATTTTAACCCTCCCGCTGTCCAACGCTTTCCCTACTGTTGCACTCTCTGGAGCGGGAATAGTAATTTTAACCCTCCCGCTAGCCAATGCTTTCCCTACTGTTGCAGTTTCTGGAGTGGGAATAGTAATTTTTAGCCCTACGCTATCCAATGCTTTCCCTATTGTTGCACTCTTTGGAGTGGGAATAGTAATTTTTACCCCTACGCTATCCAACGCTTTTCCTACTTTTGCACTTTCTGGAGTGGGAATAGTAATTTTTACCCCTACGCTATCCAACGCTTTCCCTACTGTTGCACTCTGTGGTGTGGGAATAGTAATTTTAACCCTCCCGCTATCCAACGCTTTCCATACTGTTGCATTCTTTGGAGTGGGAATAGTAATTTTTACCCCTACGCTATCCAACGCTTTCTATATTGTTGCACTCTCTGGAGTGGGAATAGTAATTTTTACCCCTACGCCATCCAACGCTTTCCCTACTGTTGCACTCTCTGGAGTGGGAATAGTAATTTTAACCCTCCCGCTATCCAATGCTTTCCCTACTGTTGCACTCTTTGGGGTGGGAATAGTAATTTTTTCCCCTACGCTATCCAACGCTTTTCCTACTGTTGCACTCACTGGAGTGGGAATAGTAATTTTTACCCCTACGCTAACCAACGCTTTCCCTACTGTTGCACTCTCTGGAGTGGGAATAGTAATTTTAACCCTCCCGCTATCCAACTCTTTCCCTACTGTTGCACTTTCTGGAGTGGGATTAGTAATTTTTACCCCTACGCTATCCAATACTTTCTCTACTGTGGCACTCTTTGGAGTGGGAATAGTCATTTTTACCCCTACGCTATCCAACGCTTTCCCTACTGTTGCACTCACTGGAGTGGGAATAGTAATTTTTACCCCTACGCTATCCAACGCTTTCCCTATTGTTGCACTCTCTGGAGTGGGAATAGTCATTTGAACCCGCCCGCTATCCAACGCTTTCCCTACTGTTGCACTCTCTGGAGTGGGAATAGTAATTTTAAGCCTCCCGCTATCCAACGCTTTCCCTACTGTTGCACTAACTGGAGTGGGAATAGTAATTTTTACCCCTACGCTAACCAACGCTTTCCCTACTGTTGCACTCTCTGGAGTGGGAATAGTAATTTTAACCCTCCCGCTATCCAACTCTTTCCCTACTGTTGCACTTTCTGGAGTGGGATTAGTAATTTTTACCCCTACGCTATCCAATGCTTTCTCTACTGTGGCACTCTTTGGAGTGGGAATAGTAATTTTTACCCCTACGCTATCCAACGCTTTCCCTACTGTTGCACTCACTGGAGTGGGAATAGTACTTTTTACCCCTACGCTATCCAACGCTTTCCCTATTGTTGCACTCTCTGGAGTGGGAATAGTCATTTGAACCCGCCCGCTATCCTTCGCTTTCCCTACTGTTGCACTCTCTGGAGTGGGAATAGTAATATTAACCCTCCCGCTATCCAACGCTTTCTCTACTGTTGCAATTAATGGAGTGATTATAGTAAATTTTACACTTTCCGCTATCCTACGGTAAAAATATTTTAAATATTTTATTAATATTATGTATATATATTCCAGGATTTCCATTCCTGTCATTGAGCTCGCCCTGCAGGACCGGGGGCCCCCAGCAAAATGGAGGTGTTTTCTTGAAATACTTATCGAGGGGGCATGGACCGCTCTCCGTTGTTTGCCAGCTGTAAGGACTTCCGCGGCAATATGGCTATCACGGAGTGAAAGGGAGATGAGAGAGGCAGATTCCTCTCTCGGGTAACATCGCAGAAGCCACACCAATAACGTCGTTGCACAGTATCCTGCACTCGCAGTATGTAACAAAGGATGCATCGCCAATGAATAACACTGCAAGTATGAAAAATATCACGCTATTAAGCAAAGATGAAAATTTCATGGCATATTCACAATGACTGTGGTGGTGCATTCTGAGGCCAGTAGGACTATATTGCTGGCATGTGACCACTAGGAGTACATTAACGCTCACCTGTGATCAAGGCGTGAGGACGCCGAAACGCGTAAGGACTTTGAGCGCGCACTGCCAATGACGTGACGAATAAAAGTCAGTTGCTTCCTAAGTTCGATGTTGGGCTCTTTTTTGTGCAAGTGGCTAAACCGCATGGTTCCAGGATCTCCATTCCTGTCATTGAGCTCGCCCTGCAGGACCGGGGGCCCCAGCAAAATGGAGGTGTTTTCTTGAAATACTTATCGAGGGGGCATGGACCGCTCTCCGTTGTTTGCCAGCTGTAAGGACTTCCGCGGCAATATGGCTATCACGGAGTGAAAGGGAGATGAGAGAGGCAGATTCCTCTCTCGGGTAACATCGCAGAAGCCACACCAATAACGTTGTTGCACAGTATCCTGCACTCGCAGTATGTAACAAAGGATGCATCGCCAATGAATAACACTGCAAGTATGAAAAATATCACGCTATTAAGCAAAGATGAAAATTTCATGGCATATTCACAATGACTGTGGTGGTGCATTCTGGGGCCAGTAGGACTATATTGCTGGCATGTGACCACTAGGAGTACATTAACGCTCACCTGTGATCAAGGCGTGAGGACGCCGAAACGCGTAAGGACTTTGAGCGCGCACTGCCAATGACGTGACGAATAAAAGTCAGTTGCTTCCTAAGTTCGATGTTGGGCTCTTTTTTGTGCAAGTGGCTAAACCGCATGGTTCCAGGATCTCCATTCCTGTCATTGAGCTCGCCCTGCAGGACCGGGGGCCCCCAGCAAAATGGAGGTGTTTTCTTGAAATACTTATCGAGGGGGCATGGACCGCTCTCCGTTGTTTGCCAGCTGTAAGGACTTCCGCTGCAATATGGCTATCACGGAGTGAAAGGGAGATGAGAGAGGCAGATTCCTCTCTCGGGTAACATCGCAGAAGCCACACCAATAACGTCGTTGCACAGTATCCTGCACTCGCAGTATGTAACAAAGGATGCATCGCCAATGAATAACACTGCAAGTATGAAAAATATCACGCTATTAAGCAAAGATGAAAATTTCATGGCATATTCACAATGACTGTGGTGGTGCATTCTGGGGCCAGTAGGACTATATTGCTGGCATGTGACCACTAGGAGTACATTAACGCTCACCTGTGATCAAGGCGTGAGGACGCCGAAACGCGTAAGGACTTTGAGCGCGCACTGCCAATGACGTGACGAATAAAAGTCAGTTGCTTCCTAAGTTCGATGTTGGGCTCTTTTTTGTGCAAGTGGCTAAACCGCATGGTTCCAGGATCTCCATTCCTGTCATTGAGCTCGCCCTGCAGGACCGGGTGCCCCCAGCAAAATGGAGGTGTTTTCTTGAAATACTTATCGAGGGGGCATGGACCGCTCTCCGTTGTTTGCCAGCTGTAAGGACTTCCGCGGCAATATGGCTATCACGGAGTGAAAGGGAGATGAGAGAGGCAGATTCCTCTCTCGGGTAACATCGCAGAAGCCACACCAATAACGTCGTTGCACAGTATCCTGCACTCGCAGTATGTAACAAAGGATGCATCGCCAATGAATAATACTGCAAGTATGAAAAATATCACGCTATTAAGCAAAGATGAAAATTTCATGGCATATTCACAATGACTGTGGTGGTGCATTCTGGGGCCAGTAGGACTATATTGCTGGCATGTGACCACTAGGAGTACATTAACGCTCACCTGTGATCAAG
This sequence comes from Lissotriton vulgaris, assembly GCF_964263255.1. Lineage (NCBI taxonomy): Eukaryota > Metazoa > Chordata > Amphibia > Caudata > Salamandridae > Lissotriton > Lissotriton vulgaris. The sequence continues at coordinate 1,630,011,674 of NC_141694.1, read as the reverse complement.
GCGTGAGGACGCCGAAACGCGTAAGGACTTTGAGCGCGCACTGCCAATGACGTGACGAATAAAAGTCAGTTGCTTCCTAAGTTCGATGTTGGGCTCTTTTTTGTGCAAGTGGCTAAACCGCATGGTTCCAGGATCCTCATTCCTGTCATTGAGCCCGCCCTGCAGGACCGGGGGCCCCCAGCAAAATGGAGGTGTTTTCTTGAAATACTTATCGAGGGGACATGGACCGCTCTCCGTTGTTTGCCAGCTGTAAGGACTTCCGCGGCAATATGGCTATCACGGAGTGAAAGGGAGATGAGAGAGGCAGATTCCTCTCTCGGGTAACATCGCAGAAGCCACACCAATAACGTCGTTGCACAGTATCCTGCACTCGCAGTATGTAACAAAGGATGCATCGCCAATGAATAACACTGCAAGTATGAAAAATATCACGCTATTAAGCAAAGATGAAAATTTCATGGCATATTCACAATGACTGTGGTGGTGCATTCTGGGGCCAGTAGGACTATATTGCTGGCATGTGACCACTAGGAGTACATTAACGCTCACCTGTGATCAAGGCGTGAGGACGCCGAAACGCGTAAGGACTTTTAGCGCGCACTGCCAATGACGTGACGAATAAAAGTCAGTTGCTTCCTAAGTTCGATGTTGGGCTCTTTTTTGTGCAAGTGGCTAAACCGCATGGTTCCAGGATCTCCATTCCTGTCATTGAGCTCGCCCTGCAGGACCGGGGGCCCCCAGCAAAATGGAGGTGTTTTCTTGAAATACTTATCGAGGGGGCATGGACCGCTCTCCGTTGTTTGCCAGCTGTAAGGACTTCCGCGGCAATATGGCTATCACAGAGTGAAAGGGAGATGAGAGAGGCAGATTCCTCTCTCGGGTAACATCGCAGAAGCCACACCAATAACGTCGTTGCACAGTATCCTGCACTCGCAGTATGTAACAAAGGATGCATCGCCAATGAATAACACTGCAAGTATGAAAAATATCACGCTATTAAGCAAAGATGAAAATTTCATGGCATATTCACAATGACTGTGGTGGTGCATTCTGGGGCCAGTAGGACTATATTGCTGGCATGTGACCACTAGGAGTACATTAACGCTCACCTGTGATCAAGGCGTGAGGACGCCGAAACGCGTAAGGACTTTGAGCGCGCACTGCCAATGACGTGACGAATAAAAGTCAGTTGCTTCCTAAGTTCGATGTTGGGCTCTTTTTGGTGCAAGTGGCTAAACCGCATGGTTCCAGGATCTCCATTCCTGTCATTGAGCTCGCCCTGCAGGACCGGGGGCCCCCAGCAAAATGGAGGTGTTTTCTTGAAATACTTATCGAGGGGGCATGGACCGCTCTCCGTTGTTTGCCAGCTGTAAGGACTTCCGCAGCAATATGGCTATCACGGAGTGAAAGGGAGATGAGAGAGGCAGATTCCTCTCTCGGGTAACATCGCAGAAGCCACACCAATAACGTTGTTGCACAGTATCCTGCACTCGCAGTATGTAACAAAGGATGCATCGCCAATGAATAACACTGCAAGTATGAAAAATATCACGCTATTAAGCAAAGATGAAAATTTCATGGCATATTCACAATGACTGTGGTGGTGCATTCTGGGGCCAGTAGGACTATATTGCTGGCATGTGACCACTAGGAGTACATTAACGCTCACCTGTGATCAAGGCGTGAGGACGCCGAAACGCGTAAGGACTTTGAGCGCGCACTGCCAATGACGTGACGAATAAAAGTCAGTTGCTTCCTAAGTTCGATGTTGGGCTCTTTTTTGTGCAAGTGGCTAAACCGCATGGTTCCAGGATCTCCATTCCTGTCATTGAGCTCGCCCTGCAGGACCGGGGGCCCCCAGCAAAATGGAGGTGTTTTCTTGAAATACTTATCGAGGGGGCATGGACCGCTCTCCGTTGTTTGCCAGCTGTAAGGACTTCCGCGGCAATATGGCTATCACGGAGTGAAAGGGAGATGAGAGAGGCAGATTCCTCTCTCGGGTAACATCGCAGAAGCCACACCAATAACGTCGTTGCACAGTATCCTGCACTCGCAGTATGTAACAAAGGATGCATCGCCAATGAATAACACTGCAGGTATGAAAAATATCACGCTATTAAGCAAAGATGAAAATTTCATGGCATATTCACAATGACTGTGGTGGTGCATTCTGGGGCCAGTAGGACTATATTGCTGGCATGTGACCACTAGGAGTACATTAACGCTCACCTGTGATCAAGGCGTGAGGACGCCGAAACGCGTAAGGACTTTGAGCGCGCACTGCCAATGACGTGACGAATAAAAGTCAGTTGCTTCCTAAGTTCGATGTTGGGCTCTTTTTTGTGCAAGTGGCTAAACCGCATGGTTCCAGGATCTCCATTCCTGTCATTGAGCTCGCCCTGCAGGACCGGGGGCCCCCAGCAAAATGGAGGTGTTTTCTTGAAATACTTATCGAGGGGGCATGGACCGCTCTCCGTTGTTTGCCAGCTGTAAGGACTTCCGCGGCAATATGGCTATCACGGAGTGAAAGGGAGATGAGAGAGGCAGATTCCTCTCTCGGGTAACATCGCAGAAGCCACACCAATAACGTCGTTGCACAGTATCCTGCACTCGCAGTATGTAACAAAGGATGCATCGCCAATGAATAATACTGCAAGTATGAAAAATATCACGCTATTAAGCAAAGATGAAAATTTCATGGCATATTCACAATGACTGTGGTGGTGCATTCTGGGGCCAGTAGGACTATATTGCTGGCATGTGACCACTAGGAGTACATTAACGCTCACCTGTGATCAAGGCGTGAGGACGCCGAAACGCGTAAGGACTTTGAGCGCGCACTGCCAATGACGTGACGAATAAAAGTCAGTTGCTCCCTAAGTTCGATGTCTGGTTTTTTTTTGTGCAAGTGGCTAAACCGCATGGTTCCAGGATCCTCATTCCTGTCATTGAGCCCGCCCTGCAGGACCGGGGGCCCCCAGCAAAATGGAGGTGTTTTCTTGAAATACTTATCGAGGGGACATGGACCGCTCTCCGTTGTTTGCCAGCTGTAAGGACTTCCGCGGCAATATGGCTATCACGGAGTGAAAGGGAGATGAGAGAGGCAGATTCCTCTCTCGGGTAACATCGCAGAAGCCACACCAATAACGTCGTTGCACAGTATCCTGCACTCGCAGTATGTAACAAAGGATGCATCGCCAATGAATAACACTGCAAGTATGAAAAATATCACGCTATTAAGCAAAGATGAAAATTTCATGGCATATTCACAATGACTGTGGTGGTGCATTCTGGGGCCAGTAGGACTATATTGCTGGCATGTGACCACTAGGAGTACATTAACGCTCACCTGTGATCAAGGCGTGAGGACGCCGAAACGCGTAAGGACTTTTAGCGCGCACTGCCAATGACGTGACGAATAAAAGTCAGTTGCTTCCTAAGTTCGATGTTGGGCTCTTTTTTGTGCAAGTGGCTAAACCGCATGGTTCCAGGATCTCCATTCCTGTCATTGAGCTCGCCCTGCAGGACCGGGGGCCCCCAGCAAAATGGAGGTGTTTTCTTGAAATACTTATCGAGGGGGCATGGACCGCTCTCCGTTGTTTGCCAGCTGTAAGGACTTCCGCGGCAATATGGCTATCACGGAGTGAAAGGGAGATGAGAGAGGCAGATTCCTCTCTCGGGTAACATCGCAGAAGCCACACCAATAACGTCGTTGCACAGTATCCTGCACTCGCAGTATGTAACAAAGGATGCATCGCCAATGAATAACACTGCAAGTATGAAAAATATCACGCTATTAAGCAAAGATGAAAATTTCATGGCATATTCACAATGACTGTGGTGGTGCATTCTGGGGCCAGTAGGACTATATTGCTGGCATGTGACCACTAGGAGTACATTAACGCTCACCTGTGATCAAGGCGTGAGGACGCCGAAACGCGTAAGGACTTTGAGCGCGCACTGCCAATGACGTGACGAATAAAAGTCAGTTGCTTCCTAAGTTCGATGTTGGGCTCTTTTTGGTGCAAGTGGCTAAACCGCATGGTTCCAGGATCTCCATTCCTGTCATTGAGCTCGCCCTGCAGGACCGGGGGCCCCCAGCAAAATGGAGGTGTTTTCTTGAAATATATATATATATATATATATATATATATATGTGTATATATATATATATATATATATATATATATATATATATACATATAATATATATATTAACAAAATAATTTAAAAAAATTGTTTTTAACCTACATTAATTATGTATTCATTTTCTTGTTATTTAGGTAGTTTAAGTATGTTTAAGTTATTTATATTTATTATTTCATTATTTATTAATTAATTTAAAGCATTTTAAAAAATTCAATATTTTGACTAACCAAGGGGTCCATTATGATGTCGGGCGGATTGCCTCCGCCAGGCTGGCGGTAGCCACCGCCGGCCTGGCGGAGGCAATCCGCCCGACATCCATTGCCAAATTCCCCTCCGCCATATTCGGATGGCGGGGGAGACCGCTGCGGTAAAAAACACCGCCCGGCTGTTTTCCGCCCCGGTCGCCTTGCGGCCGGGGTGGAATATGTTCAATATGGTGGCGGTGTCTGTGAGACACCGCCAGCCATATTACAATTGGCATTCTGTGGAGCCTTTCCGTGGCGGCAATGCCTCCACGGAGAGCAGGTGGTCCTAGGTTTGGGGGCCCACTGTGGGCCCCCCTGGTGATGGCCGAGGTGTACGGTGCAATGGGGGGGGTACCTATGGTACCCCCCCGCATTTGCATACAACAAGCAGCAGGCACCGCGGGGGGCCTGCCGATTCGTGTATGCAAATGCGTGCATTTGCTTTGCAGATTGTGGCGGGCGGTGCAGTGCGCACCGCCCGCCACAATGATAAAATGAGGATTGCGCCCGCCACAGTGGCGGGCGCATCCTAATGCACATTTCGGGACCCCCGCCCTCGAGGCGGGCGGTCCCGTTTCCCGATAGGGTCCCGCCATCCTAATGGCCCCCTATATTTTTTACATCGATATTTTTGATTCGATATTTTTGTACTTACCTGTTTGGAGACAGGAGGTCGATATTTTTGTAACTCGATATTCTTTACATCGATATTGTTTCAGTGATCCGTGCAACACACATGCACATTTTAAAAAATGTGGCGACTTTTAAAAGTTGCTCCACTACTATGCTTGCCTCAAGAAGGTGTAATTTTCTGGCTCAATTTCCTGTCTACAAATGTTAGTAGATAGAGATTTTCTTCCAACCCACTGGTGGTTATATGGGAATGCCCATATACCACTATAATACGTTCTGCATGGTGCAAAGTAGGGCATTGCTCTAGATTGCGTTACTTTAGGCAACTTTCCAATCTAAATCACGATTTGCATTGGAACGTAATTCCCACCACAATGCTTTGTGCAGGGTTTGCGCCATTTTTTTAGTGCAAACCCAAGTACGGTGTTAATAAATCTGGACCAGATATTTAAAATGGTATTACCAAATGACAAATGCAGAGCAAATGTTGCTGTAAAGTCAGAGGGCACCGAGGAAGCCATAGAGAAGGGGCTCCTGAAGCATTACAGAGCAATAGATTTTAAGGCTTAAAGCCTATAACAGCTATAATTTATTTATGGTTCTTGCAGAGTGCTAAATCATCATGTTAAAAATGAGCAAACACCTAAAATTTCAGAGGTGACTGAAAATATAGCTGTGCCATTACACCTAATTGCCAAATTACTGTTTTTTTATCTAAATGCTACGTCACTTTTCACATGCTCTGCAGCACCTCATACTTATGTGCAGGGTTGTTTACTGCACCATGTTTGAATCATGTTTTTGAACTTCATGCACCACAGCGAACACCTTCCAAAGCGGCCACACTACTGTTGACATCCTATTCAACCATGCAGTCCAAAGGGTTCCTAGAATTGCATTGCAAGCTAAAATACATTACAACTTTGCCCAGAGTATTAAAAAGTATGTAAATACAAAAGTCAAACAACTATTTCAATGTTCGTCTTTTATAGCCATCACAAGTGGTGAGGTGTGGATAAAGATCTTTTAGTGGCAGCAACGGTGGGGGCAACTAGCTCTCACCAAAGTCGCCTGCTCCATTACTTTGTGAAGACTGTAGAGGTTATAAAAGTGTGGCATGGGCGTTAGGGAGTGCCTTCTTATTCTGTGATCTAAACATGATTTTAGTCAGTGGTGGGGCTATTTGTGCTGCAGCCAGTGCAAAGGTGCCATGGCGTAAAGGAGGGCCAGCCTGCTCTGCACTGGCTGCAGTTTATTTAACAGACTTTTGTTAAGATTTGTTTTGGATTTCCTTCTAGGGTTTAGCCCCGTGCAGTCTCTTCTAGCAGGAAGGGGCTGGAATAAAAGACATTGTCGCAGAGAGTGAGACAGACTCCAAGCAGGTATTGGTAAACCCCGAACAGAGGCTACATTGGAGCAATGGCCATACTTTATATTCACTAGTTTTGTGCACACGGCTTGTCATGAGGTAGGAAAGAAACGAGGGCAAAGAGACAGGGTGGAAGGTTATAGATGCTGTGAGAAGGCAGCGGATATAAGAAAAGCAGAAGGATCAAACGAAAGAGCTGGCCAGAAAGAGGATGGGAGTAGGAGGGAAGCTTTATAGGTGAGATATTAAAGAGATAAAATGGAGGAACATGGAATAGAAGGTAAACGCACCCAAGATCTGGAACTCCATCCCCCCCACACTAGACTGACTACCTATATCCCGAAATTCAAGACCCTACTCAAAGACCTCTTCCTAGAGCGCACCTGAACTTAACAAGACACTCTGATAAAGTTCGGCAACACACCACAACCTTGTGGTCTCAGAATTATAATCACCGGGATCCTCATACACACCTCGCCCTACTTGATAGACGGTACACAGTCAAAATATTGAGTTACTTATGTCGACTAGCAGTAATATCGAGTTTTTAATATCGAAGGTAAGAAATGTCGATGTAGTAAATATCGTTGTTAAAAATATCGATTTGATTGTAAGGTAAATAATATTGAGTTAAGTAATGTCGCCATCAGAAATATCGACATATATAATATCGAAATGTCAAAATATCGACATGTAAAAATATATGTGTTTAATATTTTTTTAATTAGAAATGTTATATTTTTTTGCAATAATATGTAATAATAATATAAAATATTTTTATAATGTATTATATATTTTAGAAACGGGATGTTGGGTTTATAGGGGATAAGGGTGGGGAGTGTTTTAAAAATATATATAGAGAATTTAATAATTATTAAAATAATTAAATAGAAATAGGAAATAGAAATAAGAAAATAGAAAATAAATAAAAGTTTTAGGAGCGGGATGTTGGGTTTATAGGGGATAAGGATGGGGAGTGTATTAAAAATATAAATTGAAAATTTAATATTTTTTTAAAAATGTAAATAGAAATTTGAATTAGAAATTATGATTTTGCAATATGAAAAAGAAATTTAAAGTATATAACATTTTTAGGAGCGGGATGTTGGGTTTATAGGGGATGAGGGTGGGGAGTGTTTTAAAAATATACATAGAAAATGTAATATTTTGTTAATAAATTAAATAGAAATAGGAATTAGAAATTAAAAATTAGAAATAAGAAAAACGAAATTGGGATTTTGAATGTATTTAAAATTTTTAGGAGCGGGATGTAAGGTTTATAGGGGATAAGGGTGGGGAGTGTTTAAAACATTATATATAAAATAAAAAAAATTTGAAACATAAAAAAATTGATTTAGGAATTTGAAATTTAAAATTTGAAATAGGAAATAGAAATTTGACATGTGAAATTTGAAATTAAATTAAATTTTTAACAGTGGGATGTTGGGTTAAATGGGATAAGGGTGGGGAGTGTATAAAATATATATAGAGAGAATTTAATATATAAAATTATTTTTTTTAAACATTAAAAATTTGATTTAGGAATTTGAAATTTAAAATGTGAAATAGAATTTTGAAATTTGAAATTAGAAATTAAATTAAATATTTTATAGTGGGATGTTGGGTTAAATGGGATAAGGGTGGGGAGTGTATATAATATATATAGAGAGAATTTAATAGATACATTTTTTTTAAATAATAAATTTGATTTAGGAATTTGAAATTTAAAATTTGAAATAGGTAATAGAAATTTGAAATTAGAAAATAGAAATTAAGTTAAAATTCTAACAGTGGGATGTTGGGTTAAATGGGATAAGGGTGGGGAGGGTTTAAAATATATATATATAATTTAATATTTAGTCAAATAATAAAATAGAATTATGAATTCAAATTTAAATTTTGGAAATAGGGAATTGAAATTTGAAATTAGAAATTAAAATATATTTTTAGGAGTGGAATGTTGCTTTTATAGGGGATAAGGGTGGGGAGTTTTTATCAATAAATCTACATAGTTAGAGTGTCCGGCACCTACCCTAATTAAATGTAGATTGTAGTGGGAATAGTAAATTAAATAGGTTCCGTGTTCAGCACCTACCCTAATTAAATGTAGATTGGAGTGGGAATAGTAAATTAAATATGTTTGGTGTCCAGCACCTATCCCAATTATATGTAGATTGGAGTGGGAATAGTAAATTAAATAGGTTCAGTGTCCAGCACCTACCTCAATTAAATGTAGATTGGAGTTGGAATAATAAATTAAATAGGTTCAGTGTCCAGCACCTACCTCAATTAAATGTAGATTGGAGTGGGAATAGTAAATTAAATAGGTTCAGTGTCCAGCACCTATCCCAATTATATGTAGATTGGAGTGGGAATAGTTAATTAAATAGGTTAAGTGTTTAGTATTAATTTAAATGTTATTTATATTGGAGTTGGATTAGTAAATGTATTATGTTCAGTGTCCAGTATCTACTTAAATAAAATGTAGATTTATGTGTGAATAGTAAATTGATACCAATAGTTTAGTATATATGTTAACATTTTTAATATCTATATATATCAAGTTTAAAATAATTGATTTTTATATATTGGTAGTCATGATTTTATAATAGGTTGTAGACCAAAATTACACAGTTTAAAAATAAAATCATTATTTGTTTATATAGTACACAAAGCAAATATTACGTGATTCATAAATTAATGTATACAATTTAAACAAATAAATAGAAGTAAATTGTCAAATAATTTTTTATATTTTGGATAGTTTTCCAGTAAAGTACATTTTTGGTATATGTAAATAGTAAAGTAAATGACAAAACATTGAAGAATACAATATATAGAGTATATACATTTTAAGAGAAATAAAAAGACATCAAAATTGTTATTAAATGACATAGTAATACATTTTTAACATATAAATGTGCAGTTCAATATATGTTATATATGTTGATATATTTTCAAATAACAACATAGATATTATTTATTGTTAATATCATACAATATACATATTTCTAATACATTTTTTTAATTATAATATCAGTTACATATTTTTAATTTATTAATATTAATTTTATAATATTAATAATAATAAATTAAAAACACTAGTAAAATTTTAAAAATAAATACAGAAAAAATCAACATTTATTTTCACAACTTTTCACACAATATGTTTTCTTTATTATAACATTAAATATTAAACTATAATAATTAATGTTATGATAAAAAATATATTAATAGAATAATATTGTTATAGAAAAAACAAAAATACATTGCATAAATGTAGAAAATTTATTTATACAGTTTTAGAAATTTTTTACTAGTAAAATAAATGTTATTGACATTTATTTCACTATTTCTTTGGTAATACTATCATTTGGGTCTTTTATTTTGTAACTGCTCATAGTCTTTTTGGGTCATTTTAGAAGATTCAAGCTCGCGGTTGGAAGCTTCTTCACGTCTGAGAAGGTAAGAGTGCTATTCGTTATATTTTAACTATTTTAAGTAATTTTTGAAGGTAGTAGTTTGTTAATTAGGGTTTGTGGATTACTATATTAGGATTTATTTCGTATGTAGTTGGTTATGTACGTTTTTTCCGTTTTCTTAGCGTTTTCTCGGTTTAGGGCCTTGGAGTAATTGTGTTTGTGGCTGTTTATTTAGTTTTGGTTTGAAATATGTATGTTATGGTCATTATTAATGTATTATTCTAAGTTTTATGTGGGTGGGAATGTTTATTTTTCTCTTCTAGGTTTTTGGAAAGAGCCTTTTTCGTTTCCGAGCTGTTACGTTTTTTTTTAAAGAAGTGTGTTTCAGTTGTTTTAACTGATATGTATTTTACACTTCTTTTATTTTTCGAGTTTCCAGGAGCGTTTATTTAAATTTTTTACCATTTTCGGGTTTTTGATGGATTCAGAATTATCGAATTATTTGGATGTTGGATGTATTTTGCACAGTTGTATTTTTGCATTTTATTGGGCCAATTTTTTTTATGCTGTGGATTTATTACTACATGGATTGTTATGGATCATTGGATTTGCTAATTATGTTGCTGTGAAAGGTAAGTGATTTTATATTAATATTTTTGTGGGTTGCGAAATGTTCTATTTTTAAACTGTTTTTGTTTATTTAGATATTTATTTTGTCTACATATTTTAAAATATTTAAATTTATTAGACAAAATAAATGTTATAATTTGTGAAGGAGATGTTTTTGGTTATATTTAAGGCATTTTTTTGATGTAGAAAATTTTATAGGGTTAGTATTTTCATTTTAGTGTTTTGGCTATCATTTTTAAGTATTCTAGTCCTCTTGTTGTGGGGTAAAGGTATACTTGTTGTTGTAAATATTGGTACATTTGGGCAGTTTGTCTTGATAGTTTGGGCTTTAATTGTAAGACAGATTGCTCCATTCTTAATTCTTGAAAACGTTGTTCTTTTTGTATTGCTGTTAGAAGCTTGTGTAGTGTAGGAGTTGTTCGGCCAGTTGAAGATAGAAAGGCATTATGCCAACCCTCCACTGCGTTGTTTGTCTTGGCTTCTTGGTTTAGGGTTGGTAGATATACATTTCACCAAGGTATTAGGTATTTAGGTTGGCGTCTGTGGCCTGACCTGTGTAGTCTCCCCACCCAGGTGTCCTCAAAATAATCCAAAAGTGGAGCCAATTTTTGTTCATTTTGTGTATAGAAAGGACTTTCTATTAAAAGGTTATAGTGTTCAGCCACATCGGTGATTGGCATGTATGCTAGGGCTATGAGGTGTTTTATTTGGTATGCAAATGTAATATTGGTTGCATATTCAACACTAAGGGCTCGATTCCGATCCGGAAAAAAGCACTTCGAATTCCGGTACGAAGCGTATTTCCCTGTACGAATCGTACCCGTACACGTCTCTGTGCGAATCTGCAAATACGATTCCAATCCAAAGCAACACTCCGTACGCCTCGTAAAAATCTCCATACAAATCGAAAGTCCATACGAATGGCATACGGCTGACGCTTCACGCTACGTCCGAACTTAAATACACCGCGCCATCCGTACCAGGAAGTACGATTCGTGTTGGAGACACTCCCTACGGCTCTCCTGCTACGAGAGTCAAAAACTGCCGTAAATACAGAGTCCGGGCCGACCCGCACCCCGGTACGCTACAAACACGACATGAACCCCATCGTCCGTGTCATACCAGTCCTATACGCCCACCACCTCGTACATAGGAACCGACGACGGCGCAGACGGTGAGTACAACGAACACATACATACCTCTAGGTGGTGGCACACGCGCACAACCCCATCAATCGCCAGTAATGTCGGGGTACATAGCGACACACGCTCCCACATATCACCAGTTACATAGTCAGACGTGCCGCACCAACATCATCGATCCCGGGGTACAGTACGCTCCCTCATTTCACCAGTGTCACAGTCAGGCATGCCGCACCTACGTTATCGATGTCGGGGTGCGGTACGCTCCTGCACACCACCAGTGTCACAGTCAGATGTGCTGCACCTACGTCATCGATGTCGGGGTGCGGTACGCTCCCGCACACCACCAGTGTCACAGTCGGACGTGCCGCACCTACGTCATCGATGTCAGGGTACAGTAGCTCCCGCATACCACCAGTGTAATAGTCAGACGTGTGGGACATAAGTCTGCAGTCACAATGCAAGTGTTAGTGATGTGTAGAAAACATACCCAGCAGTGCCCAGCATACCAGTGTGTGTGTGGCTAAGACCCCCACCAGTGCCCAGCAGTGCCCAGCAGCAGAGTGTGTGTGTGGCTAAGACACCCACCAGTGCCCAGCATAGCAGTGTGTGTGTGGCTAAGACCCCCACCAGTGCCCAGCAGGGCCCAGCATAACAGTGTGTGTGTGGCTAAGACCCCCACCAGTGCCCAGCATAACAGTGTGTGTGTGGCTAAGACCCCCGCCAGTGCCCAGCAGCAGAGTGTGTGAGTGGCTAAGACCCCCACCAGTGCCCAGCATAACAGTGTGTGTGTGGCTAAGACCCCCACCAGTGCTCAGCATAACAGTGTGTGTGTGGCTAAGACCCCCACCAGTGCCCAGCAGTGCCCAGCATAACAGTGTGTGTGTGGCTAAGAACGCCACCAGTGCCCAGCATAACAGTGTGTGTGTGGCTAAGACCCCCACCAGTGCCCAGCATAACAGTGTGTGTGTGGCTAAGACCCCCATCAGTGCCCAGCAGTGCCCAGCATAACAGTGTGTGTATGGCTAAGACCCCCACCAGTGCCCAGCAGTGCCCAGCAGCAGAGTGTGTGTGTGGCTAAGACCCCCACCAATGCCCAGCATAGCAGTGTGTGTGTGGCTAAGACCCCCACCAGTGCCCAGCATAACAGTGTGTGTGTGGCTAAGACCCCCACCAGTGCCCAGCATAACAGTGTGTGTTTGGCTAAGACCCCCACCAGTGCCCAGCAGTGCCCAGCAGCAGAGTGTGCGAGTGGCTAAGACACCCACCAGTGCCCAGCAGCAGAGTGTGTGAGTGGCTAATACCCCCACCAGTGCCCAGCATAACAGTGTGTGTGTAGCTAGGACCCCCACCAGTGCCCAGCAGTGCCCAGCATAACAGTGTGTGTGTGGCTAAGACCCCCACCAGTGCCCAGCAGTGCCCAGCATAACAGTGTGTGTGTGGCAAAGACCCCCACTAGTGCCCAGCATAACAGTGTTTGTGTGGCTAAGACCCCCACCAGTGCCCAGCAGTGCCCAGCATAACAGTGTGTGTGTGGCTAAGACCCCCACCAGTGCCCAGCAGTGCCCAGCATAACAGTGTGTGTGTGGCTAAGACCCCCAGCAGTGCCCAGCAGCAGAGTGTGTGTGTGGCTAAGACCCCCACCAGTGCCCAGCAGTGCCCAGCAGAGAGTGCGTGTGTGGCTAAGACCCCCACCAGTGCCCAGCAGAGCAGTGTGTGTGTGGCTAAGACCCCCACCAGTGCCCAGCAGTGCCCAGCATAACAGTGTGTGTGTGGCTAAGACCCCCACCAGTGCCCAGCATAACAGTGTGTGTGTGGCTAAGACCCCCACCATTGCCCAGCAGTGCCCAGCAGCAGAGTGTGTGAGTGGCTAAGACCCCCACAAGTGCCGAGCATAACAGTGTGTGTGTGGCTAAGACCCCCACCAGTGCCCAGCAGTGCCCAGCAGCAGAGTGTGTGAGTGGCTAAGACCCCCACCAGTGCCCAGCATAACAGTGTGTGTGTGGCTAAGACGCCCACCAGTGCCCAGCAGTGCCCAGCATAACAGTGTGTGTGTGTGGCTAAGACCCCCACCAGTGCACAGCAGTGCCCAGCATAACAGTGTGTGTGTGGCTAAGACCCCCACCAGTGCCCAGCATAACAGTGTGTGTGTGGCTAAGACCCCCACCAGTGCCCAGCAGTGCCCAGCATAACAGTGTGTGTGTGGCTAAGACCCCCACCAGTGCCCAGCAGTGCCCTGCAGCAGAGTGTGTTTGTGGCTAAGACCCCCACCAGTGCCCAGCAGTGCCCAGCAGCAGAGTGTGTGTGTGGCTAAGACCCCCACCAGTGCCCAGCATAGCAGTGTGTGTGTTGCTAAGACCCCCACCAGTGCCCAGCAGTGCCCAGCATAACAGTGTGTGTGTGGCTAAGACCCCCACCAGTGCCCAGCATAACAGTGTGTGTGTGGATAAGACCCCCACCAGTGCCCAGCATAGCAGTGTGTGTGTTGCTAAGACCCCCACCAGTGCCCAGCAGTGCCCAGCATAACAGTGTGTGTGTGGCTAAGACCCCCACCAGTGCCCAGCATAACAGTGTGTGAGTGGCTAAGACCCCCAGCAGTAAAAGCCGGAACATAGCATTGGTAACCTCATCACCATCAGGAAATAGACACATGTCACCATACCCAAATTTGTACTTCACACTAGCTCCCAGGCACACAGCAGTCAAAGACATTATCAGACTAACAAAAGTACCTAAAAAAAATAAATATCTTTATTCAGCTGGATCCAAAATTAAAATGCAAATAAGAGTCCTTGCTCAATGAAGGCCAATGGCCAGTCCAAACAAGTGAGATAAACACATTGGGCCACATTGGATGTTGACACACCCAAACTTGCCTGCACATGGAGTTCAATCTGCAATGGTAACACTGGTGGCATCATCTGTGGAATCCCCCGGCACCGCAGGGACAGGAGAGGGAAGGACAGGTGTAGTGGGTGCAGGTGGCGTGGATCCATCCACACTGGCCGGTGGATTGCAGAAAGTAGCAACATAAACTTGGCTGCACACCTCAGCCAGTTCTCTAAAGCTACCACCTGAACCCGGGGACACATTGGGGGTGGAGGTAGAGGGTTGTGAGTCTGTGGTCGCGGGTCTGTGGATATGGTGTGTTGTGTGTCCCCTCTCCCTGTGGGTGTGCCTACATCCCCTTGAGATTGGGTGCGTGGTGATTTGAGTTTCTTCTGCCCTGTGGGTGTGCTGGGTGTGTCTGTTGTTGTGTCTGACCTGTGACGTCTGCGTGTGCTTTGGGAAGGCATGGGAGAGGCTGAGGTGGATGGGTCAGAAGGATGGGGGGCAGATGCTGCTGGGTGGACAGAGCTGCCGTCAGTGTTGACTCTATGGCAGCCACACTCCGACGTAGATCAGACATGCCAGATGACATGCCATCCATGAACGACACCAACTGTGTAATGAGTTGTGTTTGTCCATGGAGGACTGTCAGCATGGATGTCTGACCTACAACAAGCTGCCGGAGTAGGTCCACAAACTCAGCACTGAGGGCAGCAGGGGACACAGGGGCAGGTGCTGCGGTGCCGGGACCAAAGGAGACACGGGGGCTAGCACGGACCCTAGGGACACGAACAACTGGGAGGGTGGAGATGGTAATGGAGGAGGAGAGGCCAGCCAAAGATGTAGAAGAGGCCATTTCTGCATATTCCCCCTCCTCCTGAGAGTCTGATGCTGAGCCGTCTGCATTGTAGGAGGTGTCGGTCACATGGGGTCCGGCCCGCAGACTCTCCTCACCCTCCGTGCCACTGCCTCTCTCCGACTCCTCAAAGCAGGTGGCACTGTCGCTGGGTCCCTCTGTCTGGTCCGTGTCTGTGTCTCCTCCAGATTGTGGTGATGATGCTGTTGGCAAGGAGAATTAGAAAAACATATCAGTCACCTGTACACATTTGACAAATCAGCCAGTAACAAATTGACAGCATTTCTGAACATGGCATGCATCAAGAGTCCCAATACACTGAACTATGCACAATGCTAAGCCTACTCTTGGGCAATCTGAAGAGAAACTACGTACAATGTATAGTAGGGTAGAAGTAACAGGCAAGGCAACAACTTGTATGAGAGAGACACATTGATGACCGACTGCATGACAACTGGATAGCTGATGATCATTCACATTTCATTTTCCCACACTGACAAACAAAACCAGACCTGGTCATGGTTGAATAGCTGTGACCCTGTGCCACATGCTAAAAGTCCTTCATGAACTCCCATATGATGCCATCCTTGGACCTGGAGCCAAGTGTACCTTCACCTCACACTGACATCACAGATGTCTACACCCAATTTCACATTATCTGGTTGTCCATCTATAAGATTATTTAACAACATGCAACTAATTTTGAGTATATGCACACACACACACTGCACGGTGTGACTATGCACAACCCAAAATAATTATACATGTACAGTGTGCACCTGTAGCTTACACATGACAATTAGAAAGTACACCATGGACAAAGGCCCCTGAGGCAGAGTCGGCAGAAAATACATGTTGAGACTCCAGATCATTGCGAAAATATGTAGAAGGGCAGACACAGTGCACATGTGGTGCTACATGTAAGGTAACAACAGGTGTCACAGACCTCCCTCCAACATTATGAAGTGCCAAGGAATATGCATACTGACACATAGCACCTTAGGAGTACCTGTGAAATAAAAAGTTTTGGCACAGAGCAGGGCAAATGTTGAGTATGGCAAGGCATGTAAACAAGCATCAGCTGAAACTTTGCCATTCTCATGCAAATGCATGAAGTGGCTGGCTGACAACACCACTCCAACTGTGGGAGTGTTAGCATGCCTGGGAGCACTGCAGGTAGCATGTGACACACATGACAACAAACAGACATGTACCTACCCCCTTCTTGCTGCTGTCTCCCCTGCAACTGCCTATGGAGGCCTGGGAACACCACTTCCAGGACCCGGAGCATTTGGGGGGTGAGGTGGCGGGTGCCGCCATGCCGGCGTGGAGCTTCCAGCTTCAGCTGGACTCTGGCGATGCGGCGGGTCCAGCACCGGATGTCCTGCCACCTCTTCTTGATGTTTCTGAGCCTCCTGCGAGGCCCCCCCTCATTCCTGACAGCCCTGGCGATTTCCAGCCAGATGTCAGCCTTCTCATAGGCAGATACCTGTCACGAATGTAAAGATAAAGAACATCAGTACACCTGGTCCATGTTCCAAAGACACACATATGCACAAAATACTTGAGGACAACAGGGCATAGGATGATGAACACACTTGCATCATTGTCCAGGAGTTTGTGGCCTGTGAGCAAACAGAAAAGCACAACATGACATTGAAAGGCTACAGATGACATAAGGGGTGCAAACCACTCATTCTGCATGGTACTCACTGAGCAATATCTCCCACATGAGGGTGCCCTGCAGCACGTGACATGCAGTAAAACACCCCACTACAACAAATAACCCTCTTCAGACAATACTGTGCACACCGTCACTCACTCAAAACAACATAGCATCTCTCAGAAATATGCAAACACAATGGCTGTAGTGTCACACACACACACAACAGGTGCACACTCCAAGGTATTGCACACATCACTCACCTGATCCTCTGTTCTCCCATACAGCTTGCTGTAGTTAGGCAGGAGGGCATCCAGCAGGGCCTCGTTCTCCCCCTCACTGAATGCAGGTGCCCTCTCTATGTTCAGCAAATCAGGGTCCATAGGAGACAGAGACAGCAGCTGTGGTTACCACTCCAATGTTGTGCAGGCAAGTGCCCTCCCTCAGCCACATGCTGCCTTATATCTGTGCTGCTGAGGGCCTGTGAGTGCAAGGAGTAGTGTGTGATAGGCCACAATAGTTAGCATCCTATGTTCCATCCAATCCGATGACACAAAGGCCATGACACACATATGCATGGTTTGAAAAGTGAGCCAGAGCTGAACAACAACTTTTGCAACATTGTATACTTTTGCCCAACTGAATTTTCCAGATCACCTGTATGACACTCTCAAATCTCTGTAACCATGACAACCTGGCTGCATTCTAATCCTACCACTGTTCCACTAGATGTTCAGTATGTTTAATTTTTGAAAGTACACACAAGTACGGTGCGATTGCCATCGCGAATGCAACTCATTGAATGGTGAAACGAGGCGTACACACGCAGGTACGATTGGGGTACGCTCTGCTCGCGTATGGCTACAATGCATTGGGGAACGAGGCGTACACACACAGGTACAATTGGGGTACGCTCTGCTCGCGTATGGCTACAATGCATTGGGGAACGAGGCGTACACATGCAGGTACGATTGGGGTACGCTCTGCTCGCGTATGGCTACAATGCATTGGGGAACAAGGCGTACACACGCAGGTACGATAGGGGTACGCTCTGCTCGCGTATGGCTGCAATGCATTGGGGAACGAGGCATACACACGAAGGTACGATAGGGGTACGCTCTGCTCGCGTATGGCTACAATGCATTGGGGAACGAGGCGTACACACGCAGGTACGATTGGGGTACGCTCTGCTCGCGTATGGCTACAATGCATTGGGGAACGAGGCGTACACACGCAGGTACGATAGGGGTACGCTCTTCTCGCGTATGGCTACAATGCATTGGGGAACGTGGCGTACACACGCAGGTACGATTGTGGTACGCTCTGCTCGCGTATGGCTACAATGCATTGGGGAAATGAGGAAGATGCCTACACATGCATGTCCCATACAGTGCGTCAGACATGCTCAAGTGAATGGTTGTGTAGGCTGCGTCCATGACCTCATTCATGTCAACATTGGGAGAGTGAACCAAGTAAATCACATGGTAGGGATGTAGTGTACACTCATGTTGAGCATGTGGATGTATACATCTGTCTGCATGGCATCCTTCCATCAGCAGGCCCTAGGTCTGGCAGACAGTGATGTAGCACAGGAAATGTCATATTGTGGCTCACTTGATGCATGAAGAGCTGTTGAGACTTGTCAATGATCATGGTGCACATGTGTCTCACATACATACAACACTTATCAGCTGAGTAACGTCTGCAACATATTGTGATGCACAACAACACTGGAAGGGCACACCATTCAGTACATGGAAATGTCACATCATGACTTTGACATGCCCACTTACACAGATGTGAAATTGACGCACAGCATGACCCTTGTGTGACCACCTCATGTGTGTGCCATGTGCGACACTGTGGATGCTGATAGCATATGAAATTAACAGGTCTGTATCATATTCCTCCCTTTACAATATCCACAACTGTCAGACAGGATCTGCAAATCTGTGCCCAACAGTACCCTTGTGCATCTGTAGGAAACGTCTGTGGCTCCGTGTGTGTCGTTGGCGTTGTGTGCACCGTTATGACGTTGCCTGAGTACTCAAACGCCGCCTACATGTGCTGACGTCAGGTCTGAATTTTAAACCCCAGCAGCGCAGTACTGGTATAAGTGTCACCTTAGTTATTCTCATTAGAAACTTTGTACAATCACCTGTGCTGATTTGACTTTAATTTACTAATCTTGACGGTGCCAATAGGGATGTCCGATGTCAAGCCTGTGAGGATTGTGACCAACTGATGTCGGTGACTGACCCTCACCGTCGGTGTCTACACTGTCTCAACGTCAAAGACGACAACAAGAGCTGCTCCAACTGCCGGGCCCTGACTTTGGAATGTAGGCGGTAGTGGTCCCGCAAGCGGCTCCGACTCCAGCAGTTGCCTTGCACTGCAAGAGGTCATGGTCTGGATGGATGTCGAGGGACCGGGCGTTGGGTGTGAGCCATCAGAGGTCCGGGAGTCAACATCACTCCTTGTGTCAAAGTCGTCTGCAAAACACAAGAGTCAGAGAGGTCATCGCTCTTCCAAATCCCCTCGATGCACGCGCAATGCAGCAGGGGATTTGTGTAACACCGCCCACACGGCTCCGTCAGAGTCAAAGGCGTCGTAGCCTGCCCCACATCCTCCGGTCCATGGCCAGCATGCAACGCAAGATGAGTTTGAGCGCTTCCTCATGGCCATGCTGTCCCTCACTCCTCCGACGGGCAATGCTGCGGCATTGGGCCCAGCGGACACGTCTGGGGTCCCTAGTGGGTCTGGTGCTCCGGGCCTGACTCTGACTGGTACTTTGGCTCAGACAGCGCAGGCGCATTCGGCCCTGTGCCGCTGGGCCACACTGGATCCTAAACTTGATTCTGGTCCTCGCTGGTTGACCTCACGCACTCACCATCTACAGTCACCCAGGTTTCACCCTCGGCGCCGTCATTGGGTGGTGCCGTCCACAAAACCACACTCTAGACGGCTCTGGCGCGGGAACGGCGCAGCCAAACGGCGCATTAGATGCCGCATGGGGAGTATAAATTAGACGAGCCGGCCACATCTCTCAACAACCCTGATAAAAATGGAATGGGTGATAAGGAGTATTGTGATTGGTCTAAAGACCCACTGACACGTGAGTGTCAATCCCAAGACGAATGGACAGGTGGACTGGGGGATGCGAGTGGTCTGCACACCTCTTCAGACACCGGTTTTGTCACAAATCCAACCGTGGCTTCGGAGGAGGGCCCAACCTACAGTGTGGTGTTGACGCGGGCGGCCAAAGCCTTGTCCCTTCGTCTCCTTGTCGCGGCTGTGAGGGACAACCTCCTCACTGACGTTCTTAAAGTGCAGTTAGGCTCGGCTGAGCCTCTGCAGCCGTGTCACGAGGCATTGCCTGACGCTATTTTGGGCACTAGGTCCAGGCCCGATGCAGGTTTGGCTGTAGATAGGCACGTGGGCAGATGCCAACACCCGCCACAGGACTACCCATGTGTCCTGTCCTCCCACCCCACCCCAGAGAGCCTGGGCATCAAGGCCTCCAATTCACAGACCACATTCCCATCTGCCCTGCCGGACAGGCTATCCAAGAGGTATGAGCAGTACGGCAAGATGGTATCATCCTCCCTGAGTCTGTAACTGCGGTCTTCCAACATCACATGCTTCTTTGTCCGTTACACCCACTCTTTGCGGGACACGGTTGCGGAACTGCTGCCCGTTGTCGGTACGGGCAAAACTTGACCAAGCCCTTGTGGAAGGCCAAGCTGCGGCATGGCATTTGATCGGATGTGGGCTGGATCGCATCAACTCACTGGGCAGGGCGATGGCAACCACGGAGGCCATTTGTAGCAAAGCCTGGTTGAAGTCCAAACAATTTGTACCCGATGTCCAGAGTACACTCATGGACATGCCGGTTGATGTAAGTTGCCTTTCTGGCAACAAGGCAGACCATGCGCTGGAGCACATTAAGGACTCCAGGGCTACGGGCTGGTCCATGGGCCTGTTGCCCCTACACCAGCAAACTGATACCTTCTTGCTCTTTTTGTGGCCAAGGAAGTGTCACACGCACATGTGCTGTCAGCCACACAACGCTGACTAACATCCAATGAAGTGGCGGCGGAGGTAACCGCTGTGGCGGCGTTCGTGGACAACGGGAGGTCAGTCCACACCTCCCCTGCAACATCTGCCTACACACACCCCTACTCTGTTCTTTCATGGCCATGTGACACCAGTGGGGGCATAGTTCGCCAACACCTCCACCACTGGCGCACTGTCACATTTGACATGTGTGCGCAGCAAATCATCTCAAGCGGCTATTCCCTCACCCTTGATGCAACTACTGAAGCCATGCCGCCGCCATCCAAAAGCGTATCTGGAGATCATTGGCAACTGCAGCATGCAGGAGTTCCAGCCCTCTTGGCCAAGGGGGCCAACATCCCTGTTCCAGGGCCCAAAATAGGGTGTGTCTGCTACTCTGACTACTTACTGCTACCCAAGAATGCCAATGGGGGCGTACACACTATCTTGGACACATGTAATGACAATGGCTTCCTTAGGAAGTAGACGCTCAAAATGCTGAGAGTGGCCCAGGTCCTACCTGCCCTGGACCAAGGAGACCGGATGGTAGCGGTGGACTCCCAGGATGTATATTTCAACATCCCCATTCTGCCGGCCCACCGGCCCTACCTGCGGTTCACGTTAGGCCACAAGCACTTACAGTTTCCCAGCTGCAGTTTGGCCTTAGCTGCGCAAAACGGATATACACGTCGGTACTGGTATCCAGAGTTCTCAGTATGTCAGTTGACCAGCCGGTTCACCTGCCTCTCCTGGAGGACCCTATGTTGCAGCATCAGAGGACGGTCCTCCACCCGTACCTGTACAGTCTCCACCTCCATGCTTGGTGATTGATCAGCGACTGTAGAGGCCATTTGACTTTCATCCTGAAGTCTGTAATTTCATCCATGCTGCCAGTTGTCACTCCACAAAGTTTGAATACGCCTGCAGGTGGAGAAGATTTGTGGCATGGTGCACACCAAAGTCTGTGGACCCTCATACTGCACCTCTTCATGAATTTCATCTCTTCCTTCTTCGTCATGCCCAGTAGGGCTCTGCTCTGGCCACTGTCAAGGGCTACGTTCATGGCCTCACATCCATACTAAGGCTGACTGATCAACCTTCTTTGTACTAGTCCCCTATTGGGAGTTGTTTCTGTAAGGCATCAGACACACGTGTCATCATGTTCCGTATGTGATGACTCATTGGGACTTCAACATGGTTCTTACATTTCTGTAGTGTGCTCCCTTTGAGCACCTGCACAATTTTCTTCTCAACCTTCTTACTCTGAAGACTGCTTTTCTCTTTTCCATCAACACTGCCAGGAGAGTGAGTGAGCTTCAGGCTCTTCCAACATAACCTCCTCACCTTTCAGTCCATCCGGACAGGTTAGCGTTTCAGAATACACCCTATTTCCAGCACTAGTGTGACACGGACTTCCATATCGGCCACTCTTTCACCTTGTACACCTTATTCCCGCCTGCGCATCCCCCAAAGGAGATGGAGCAGCTACACCGTCTGGACCCAAAATGTGTGCTCACATACTATGTGGATCGCACACAACAGTTCCTGGTGGATGAACACCTTTTAGTCTGTCACGTGTATGCTGTAAAGTGAAGGCCGGTACACGAGCAGACCAACTCTCTGTGTGTTGTCTGGTGTATGAAGGCTTGGTACTCCTTCCCAAATACGTAGAGTCATGTTGGGCTGAGGGCCCATTCCACTTAGGACACGGTGGCTACTACTGCCCTGGGTCGGGGAGTCCCCTTGCAGGAAATTTGTCAGGCAGCTACGTGGGCCTCAATGCACACGTTTGGAAAACACTACTGCCTGGACAGCCAAGTCCGGAGGGATGTCTTATTTGGCCACTCCGTCCTCCAGGATTTTCCTGTGTGATTATTTTGTTCAAAACCCACCACAGGCATTGGTCTTGCTGGGGTATGTTTTCAAAGGTAGGAATCTGATGCAGACTACTGTTACTTACAGATGAATCGTTACAAAAGGTAAGTAACTTGTTCATACTGTTAAGTATATCTGCTGTAGGAGCATAGATGATGTGTCCTTGCTGAGATGAGAGGGTGTCCCATGTACGCACACCATGCCACTTGTGCCAATGATCTGTCCATATGTGTGATGGCATCATACACAAATAGTCAATAAGATGTATTTAGCCTGTCAGATGATGCCTATGTTTGACTATTGCAAATGTCACAACGCAAAGAGAATATGTCTGATCATTGCTAATTATGGGGCATGTGTTGTGGGTGTGTGCATTGCTGTCAGCTGTCTGGAGGTCCAGACAACCTCCTTATGCAAATCACGTGACGTGTGTGACTGACCAGATACATTGTCACGCTCACTCAGACCTTCCCATCAGATCATTTGTATGCATGTCATGTCCATTCCACAGACCACAGGTCTTGTACTTAACATGTAGGAGTGGCTTGGAGCTGTCACATATTTCCTGCGTGTGTAGCCCACGCCACACTCACAATTGTATTGATGTGTTGAGCATTGTTGCTTGTGCCATGTACATTTTAATTTTCTTTGTCTGACAGTTGTACACAATTTTTCACTGGTAAATATTTTACAGGGCTCCCCCTCTGCCAAGGCCGTTGCCAGATTTGGATGCCATGAGGGAACGTGATTGCATACGGCGTTACCGCTTCCCAGCACAGTTCATTCAGGACCTGACGGACAGACTGGAAGCACACCTGCTACCACGACATAGGTATCCGACTGCGCTGACACCCAAGGTGAAGGTGATGGCGGCACTACATTTCTTTGCCACAGGTACATTCCAATTTACCATAGCTGATGTGGGAGGGATGTCACAGACAATGTTCAGCCGGGTATTAAGTGATGTATTGGATGCAATGTTGCTGCACATTGATGAATTCATCACATTCCCTACTCCTGAACAGTTGACAGATGTCAAGGGTGAATTCTATGCCCTGGGACGCATGCCACATGTAATTGGTGCAATTGATGGTACACATGTTAGTCTGGTGCCACCACAGGCTCAGGAGCAAGCGTACCGCAACAGGAAACACTACCACTCGATAAATGCCCTGGTGGTGCGTCTTGCCAACATGCTTATCTCACATGTTTGTGCTCGCTTTCCTGGATCGTGCCACGATGCTTTCATCATGAGGCGTAGCAGGATACCACAGATGATGCTGCAGCTGCACAACCATCGGGCACGTCTAGTTTGTGGGTGTACTCTGTCAGCCATGTATGTCAGTATGTCATTACTTCATGAACGGCATCATATTACACACTCATTTCCATGATGTCAATTTGCAGGAGACGCAGGATATCCAAACATGCCGTGGCTATTGACTCCCCTACGCAATCCCAGGACAGCTGCAGACCAGCGGTACAACAATGCTCATGGGAAGACCAGGCGGGTGATTGAGCGTACATTTGGAATCCTGAAGAGCAGGTTCAGGTGCCTGGACAAGACAGGCGGTGCACTCCAATACACCCCACTCAAGGTGTGTAACATCTTTATTGTTTGCTGCATGCTGCACAACATGGCAGTGGAGAAGGCTGTGCCACTTATCCTCGATCCTGATGACCTGGAACATCCGCCCGTTGAGGATGAAGGCCTTGCAGAGGATGCAAGTGATGAGGAGGTTGAAGATGATATCTGGAGTCACCTCATCCGCAACTTCTTTTCATGATGGTGAGTCATAGTTGAATATTGTCCAGAACTCAACTTCAGAGTTGCATGGGTAGCATGCTGTGTATGCAGCTGACTGTATGCAATGTCATTTTTCTGGTTGATGTGCAGTGTCACACAGGTGTAGATGTCATGCAACACACATATGTGCTATGTGTGTAGTTGGAATGTACAAGTGTACTACTACATCAGGGTAATTAACATGAGAATGTCAGAATGACATTCAACAGGACTTGACCCCTTGTGTGCCTCTCATCCCCAGCTCGCCCTGCATGTTGTCCGCTGGTGCCAACTTGGTCATCCTGCTATTGCTCATCATGATTGCAACATCAGCCGAATCAAGGGAGCAGGCATGGACATGTGGAAAAGTCTATTTGGGTAAACACTCATATAAGGCTGTTTAGCGTTGGTATGTTTTCTATAGTGTGGTACATGTTCTTGCACATGTTGTATGACCATGCATACATGTAACCACATCATGTTTCCTATTACATGTAGGCCCACTCCCATGACAGGATAGTCACCCCACCTGACAGTCATCTGTACTTGTTTCAGACTCTGATGGCAGCATCAATGTGGGTTGACATTGACACTGAGACATTGCATATACCATGGTTTGACATTGTGTGTGAGGTCTCGACCACAGACTCTGTGGGGGATTACAGCCTCACTGTGTGCATTACAATGTATCAAGATCATGACCTCCAACTTGTGGACGAGTCCAGTTTGGTACTTAACAACCATGTTGTGTAGGTGTGGCCCAGTGAAAGTTCCACATGTTAAGACAACTGTCCTGTGATTCTGTTCGCATGGATGCATCACCCCTTGTTGCAGTATGTCATGTTGCTGTTGTGTCGTTACCTCACTGCAGGTTGTGACTACCACTACACCAGCCTTCACTGTGAGTATGAGTTCTGTCTACATTGACCTGATGCCATGTATTTTGTGCTAATGACATCACTATGGTGTGCTGATGCACATGTTCAATATTCTGTGCCACCAGTGGGGTGCGGTAATCCCCATGAATCTCTTGACCCGTGCAGCATTTATGTGCGACGGTCGGGTTCTTTATGTGGCTTGGCTCCTCATTGATTGTTGTTGACTATTATTCCACAAGCTTGCCATGTTTACCATGTTGAAGCTCAGTTACTATAGCAAAATACCTGCTACAGAGTGCCTGTATTGCAATTGGGTGATTGTCTTCCACATCATATGTGATGCTGACAGCAGTTGTGGGTGATGTACAGTCTGCCCTCATGGCCCTTCCGGGTACACATGAACATATACAGATGTTACACTTTGCGTAAGTACCACTTCCATATGTCTACCTGTGTTTGCAGGGGACACATCAGCATACATTGTAAATGATTATTTGCAAACACAAATCTCATTGCATCGTAGCAAAATTGTGACCTTTAACCAAGACTGAAATAGGTGACAGGCTGTCCTAGGTTTCATGTGTCTGTGTTACGGCATCTGCTCTTATGTGATAGCATGATGACTGGTCTCTAATTGGCTACAGTCGATACACTTCACCGGTGTGACTGGTACAGTCAATCTCATATGGTATTTGTAGTGTCTGTGACATGAGATTGTACTCCTAATGCGTGTGAGCCTCTGTTTCAGGTCTCTTTCCCTGCAGTTCCCATCCTCTCTTTCCCTCGCCTGATCACCCTTTTGTGTCTGTCATTTGTACTCAGACCAAGGGGCTATTTGGAGGTGGAACCCTTTGAGCATCACACCACTCTGATGGAGTAAGGTACGGCCACTCCCTGGCAGTCTAGTTGCGAATGTTTCAGCTGTTTTCCCGGTGAGATCATTCAATGACTTATTTAGTCTACTGGTTAATGGCACTGACCATGTATGTTGGATTTTGCTCCATGGCCTCACAAGGTAAATCATCATGTAGTGCATGGGTACTCACAAACTTTCTCTCAGGGGCCAAAATTACAGTGTGGTTTGTGGCCGAGGGCCGCAACGGTGGGGGCGGGGTCAGTGAGAGAGAGGGCGGGGCTAGAGCCAAACAAAAACTGTGACCATGAGGTTGAACACAGGCCCCTGCAGTGGACGTCACCAGATCCAGCATGCACACATATTTCTCTCTCTCTCCCTCTCTCTCTCTTCCTCTCCCTCCCTCCCTATCTTTCTCTCCCTCCCTCCTCTCTCCCTCCCTCTGTCTCCCTCCCTTGTCTCCCTCCCTCTCTCTGTCTTCCTCCCTCCCTCTGTCTCCCTCCGTCTGTCTGTCTCCCTCCCTCTCTCTGTCTCCCTCCCTCTCTCTGTCTCCCTCCCTCTGTCTCCCTCTCTCTGTCTCCCTTCCTCCCTCTCTCTGTCTGTCTCCCTCCCTGTCTCCCTCCCTCACTCTGTTTCCCTCCCTCCCTCTCCCTCCCTTTCTCTCCCTCTCTTCGTCTCCCTCCCTCTTTCCGTCACCCTCCCTCCCACTTTCTCTCCCTCTCTCCATCCCTCCCTCCCTCTGTCTCCCTCCCTCCCTGTCTCTCTCCCTCCCTCCCTGTGTCCCTCCCTCCCTCTCTCTGTCTCCCTCCCTCTGTCTCCCTCCCTCTGTCTCCCTCCCTCTCTCTGTCTCCCTCTCTCTGTCTGTCTCCCTCCCTCCCTCCCTCCCTCCCTGTCTCCCTCCCTCTCTCTGTCTCCCTCTCTCTGTCTGTCTCCCTCCCTCCCTCCCTGTCTCCCTCCCTCACTCTGTTTCCCTCCCTCACTCCCTCTGCCTCCCTCCCTCTCTTCGTCTCCCTCCCTCTTTCCGTCACGCTCCCTCCCACTTTTTCTCCCTCTCTCCATCTCCATCCCTCCCTCCCTCTGTCTCCCTCCCTCCCTGTCTCTCTCCCTGCCTCCCTCCCTGTCTCGCTCCTTCCCTTTCTGTCTCCCACCCTGTCTCCCTCCCTCCATGTCTCCCTGTCTCCTTCCCGGTCTCCCTCACTGTCTCCGTCCCTCACTGTCTCCCTCCCTCCCTGCCTCCCTCCCTGCCTCCCTTCCTGTCTCCCTCCCTCTCTCTCTCTGTCTCTGTCTCCCACCCTCCCTCTGTCTCCCTCCCTCTCTGTCTCCCTCCCTCTCTATCTCCCTCCCTCTCTGTCTCTCTCCCTCCCCTCTCTCTCCCTCCCCTGTCTCTCCCTCTCTCTCCCTCCCCTGACACTCCCTCTCTCTCCTTCCCCTGTCTCTCGCTCTCTCAACCTCCCCTGACTTTCCCTCTCTCTCCCTCCCCTGACTTTCCCTCCCTCGTCCTCCCCTTTGCACACTGTTAAAAGTAGGTTGTGAAGGATGCAGCTTCGCCCGTCATGGGCCCTCACGGTAGGACTCTTCTTGGATCCCTGCTTGGGTTGGTGGTCGGCTCCAGCGTATGCTACTGGCTGTACAAACGCCTGTTACGCAGTGAGCCATCTAAACCGGGGTCTTACACAGGGGACGGTGCCGGGGCAACACAGGACAGAGATGAGGCGGATTCCAAGAGCCTGATTTGGGCCCCTGAGGCAACAGGCGGTCTCCTGCGCAGGGTGTCCGGAATGACTTTGGTGGCCAAAGTGAGGAAGAACCCTACAGATGTTCTAATAAATCCATCAAGCAATTTGGATGCACAACGTCTACAAAGAGTTATTGAACTGCTTGAAGCCACAGA
Organism: Lissotriton vulgaris; assembly: GCF_964263255.1. Taxonomy (NCBI): domain Eukaryota; kingdom Metazoa; phylum Chordata; class Amphibia; order Caudata; family Salamandridae; genus Lissotriton; species Lissotriton vulgaris. The sequence goes on along the minus strand of NC_141694.1, from coordinate 1,629,983,397 downwards.
AGAATCATCAGTTCGAAAACAAGCCTTTATTACTCTTAGTAACAGTGCTGCATTTTCAGTTAATCAAGATCTTATTCGTAATTTAGGTGCTCTTCCAGTAGTTGGAAACATGCTTTCAGATCCTGTTCCTGAAGTCCAGGCACAGGCTTTAAATGCGCTTAACAACTTGAGTGTGAACTTGACCAATCAGGAACAGTTAATGATTTATATTGAACCTATTTGTGCAGCTGTTGACGTTGCTCCACTGAACTCTGATCTGCAGTCAGCAGCAGTTAGGCTGATAACTAACATGTGTGTTACAAACGAGTACCAAGACATGATCGTAAAATCCTTACCTTGCTTTCTTCGTCTGTGGTCTCATGGAACTGAAAAGACGCAGATTCATGTTTTGAAGGCGCTTGTGAATTTGTCTGCAAACCCATCGCTCACAACAGATCTTCTGAGTACTCAAGTACCTTCCTCGTTGGCATCCTTCTTCCACACAAGCACAAATGAAGACATCTCCTACGGGGGCTCACCTTTGTGGCAAATCTGAATGAAAATATGGACAGTGGAGATGCTCATCGAAGGCTCGCTCTTCTCTTTGTTGTTCGGAGATTCAAGGCAAAGCTTCTTGGTATCCTTGTTACAGCATCGGGATGAGGAAGTGAAAAAGCAAATAGAAAGAATCATGACTGAACAGCAAACATAAAGTCATTCCTTCCGAAGAGGGAAGCACAATAAGTTGACGTCCCTGCGGTCTGAATTAAAGTCAGTTCATTGCTTCGGTGTGGCACAGTACTACTGCTTTACCTGCCGAGGTTGCTCCTTCCGTGTTTGTTGCTTGGATCATACCTGTGCAAGTCTCCCTTGCCACTTTTGAACCTGCACCGCTATACAGAGCGTCATAACATGCCGCCTGATCCAGAGTTTCTGCCAAGCACTCGAATGGTATTGACTGCAACAGACACAGCATCTGAAAGATCACACGGGCTAAAGGCAGAAGTAATAAATCGTTTTTGTTTCGAAACTCGACTTGAGTGAGAATCCGTTAACATATTGAACAACACTTCTTTGCATTCTAGACCATTTGTTCCTCATCTACAGAGCAGTCACTGCATCTTTAGAAAAGCTCCCAATGGAACGCGGTCCCCCTTTAAAAGTCTGAAATCTTGCATGCTCCTGGTTGCGCACTGCTTTTAGTAGGCGGTATCTTTGCGTAAGCCTGCCATTCCGGACGTTTGAATGGACACTACAAAGAAGTCACTGGAAGAGGCATGTGACCTAGCAGGACATATTCCCCCGCCGAAAATATTTAAAGTTTTTAGCAAACATACAGGTGTGCAACATCCATTGAGTTTAAAATCGCCCCCACCCCCTTGTTAGCCCGGGATGAGACAACTTGCCTGGCGCGCGCACAGCCGCGCCGGAGCATTTCACAGGTCTTTAAGGACCATTAACTTTTTAATGAGGCTTTGTCAGTTTCACCTCTTCTGAGGCCCCTGCAGCTCCACTCTATGGCTGGAATCTCTCGGCCCCCAGAGAGCAGAGCCTCTCCGAGTCCCGGCTGCTGCAGCCGGTGGTATTTACTGACACTCGAGATTTTTATTTTTTAAACTAATACATGTCTGTAAGGTCCGCGGGCCGCCAAGGAAGGCTTGCCGGGCCGCGGGCGGCCCGCTGGCCGTACTATGAGTACCCCTGATGTAGTGCATGACATGTCATTACAAACGAATATTGTGCATCCTTGATATCAATGCACATGTCCTTCTAATGTGCATGTATCATATATGAACTATTGTAGGATCATTGATGATAGGTGTTTATGTGTACTGTGACAACATGGATGTTGTAGGTTGAGGCTTAAGTACAGTATTGTGTGTGAGGTAGATGGGTGTGTAGCTGCTGTTCTGCTTTGGACACAGTACATGTAGACTACACTTTCTAATGGTGTGTGTCCTGTGCCCCACTTGTCCCTAAGGGGCCAGGTCCTGTGACTGTCATCTTTGCTGATTAGTGTATAATTTAATATGCAGTGACCCTGAGTTACGCTGACACTCCTGCTTCCACATACACAGGTGAGGTAGTGGCTTGAAAAAGCCCTTGTGGTATGTGGTTGTTTTGGAAGTTGACGCACACATTCTGCATACACAGCCACTATGTTGCGCACTGAGGAACTGGCATCGATTTTTGATTATATAGTACCCATAATCGATATTTTGAAATTAGCATGATGTATCTAAATGTTTTAGTATATACACGCAAACATTAGAATAAATCCGTCTGTCACATTTTAGAATTCTAGCTTGCACCACTCTCTGTATTTTACACTTTCTTGGCTTGACCAACGCCATTTTGTGGCCTCGCTCGGAGCCTTACATTAACCGGCCCCTGTATTCCCTTTTGCTAAAAGCGTTCTCCGGAGAAATTACCCAACTGTTGCAGAATTGCTGTTTCAGCTCGTTAGGCCTGTCAAGGTTGTAGGTAGCAGGAGAAAGCCCGATAAACACATTCCAGGAGGGGCGCGGGGCGGACTGTCTCAGTGCTGGCAGAAGAGAGTCACCCATTCGACCTTGCTAATCTAGGATGAGCTAAACCAAGAGCGCTTTGTGTGCCATATATGGCCTTTGCTTTCTGTTCCAAACTGTACCAGCTTCTACTTTTCCATGTTGGGCCATGATTTCGCAGATGCAGCTGTATATATGTGATGTCCTGACAGTGTGCCAGCAGTCTACTTGGCGGACCTCGTGGGGTTAGGTCGCAAGGAGCTCCTCTGGCAGAGTTTGTTTGTCTAATAAATGCTTGGACCTTCTACACTGCCAACTGACTGATTATTGGTAATGGGAATGGGATTGGTTGTGGATATAACTATAATTGGGTGGTGGTAAATAATTTTCGGTACTTCAGCACACTACCCAGATCTAGGACCACACCCGCCTACAGATTACCCCTCCTCCAAGCCATTAGGAGAGCATGCTCCAGCCATCCTGCACACAGGGGACACCAGACAATTATCCACCTGGTATCTGAAGACCTCAACCTCACCCATGACGGATCATCTGCCTGTGTGTGCAACTCATGCTGGCAAGACTATGCAGAGGCACATGACAGTGTGTCGACATACAACCAGGTAATGTGCCTCATAGGGCACACACACCTTCCTTCCACCTAAATATGGACAGTGTTACCTTGTCAGCACCACAGCAGCACACCTTACATTCCTTACAGTAACGTGGCAGTACACTGCCTTGGCAGACATATTCTACATTTCCCTCACAGCCAGTGGATTAGCCAGCGGGTACACACACCATTACCACATCTCATGGGTGTGGTGTGGTGCGATGTGGCCGTTCTGATGAGGATAATTATCACACGTGGCTAGGTGTTCTGTAGGCGTTGCACACATCACATCAGTTGTGTACTTGTGACTCCATAGGGGAGGTCACGTGATCAGGTGAGCTTGTGTAGACTGATACAGACCATAGGCCACAGTCTGTGCTGCCACCCTTTGCCTGTGCACCATTCATCACATCCCCAGTACAGCTGCATGCTGATGATAGTTGACATACCTGAGGACACAGTTGTGGGTACTACCAACGTGGCCACCTAGCTTTGTAGCCCTGATCTATACACCTCCAAGTTACTTTCCTGTGCCTGTCATTGACAGCAGTTTTGTGAGGCAAAACACCCTCCAGCATTTACAAACCATCACAGGTGTGTATTTCTATACATGTATCTAGTTGTTGGAATATTGTTACCTATGTGTGTCCTCCTCCAGACTCATATGTGTGGATGGCATTTTGTTGCGTACTCTTGCATTTCATACATTTGCACACACATATTCTTCATACTGTGGTTACAGGATGACTACACAATGCGTGTGATGAAATTTTGATTTATTAGGTGATCTTGTGCAGCAAACGTGAGTAGGTGCTGTACAGGAAGGGGGGGAATCCAAAGTTCACTGCTGGGGATGAGATGCCTTGCCCTTAAAGTCAACAGAGTCCAGCACACAGTGCTTGGCATCATTGGGCAGATTGTGACCAGCAAGTCCATGTGGGAGAGTCTGATGGGTGATGCTGTTGCACCCAAGGCCAATATGCCAGGTCAGGTGTCCTGGGAGTTGTGCATGACCTACTTCCTCTCAACGTCTCAGCCGTGGATGACCCTTCTTCCTTGGGGAACCCTCAGGTGCAGGCCTGGGCGATGCATGGGACGCTACGTCAGACAGTTTCTCCTGCTCCTCCTCCCTCCCTGTGGCTGGTGTTGCACTTTGCCTATATGTTCCTGGCCTGGTGACACAAGGAGGGGGCTGCATGTTGGCTACAATCCGACGTAGTGATTGGCTCATGTCCCGATGCACCGTCAAGAGCTCAGCCAGTGTTGCCTCCACCCCTCCATAGTGTTGTTCTTGCCTGGCATGTTGCTCAGCCTGCTGTTGTTTGAGTTTGGTGAGGGCCTCCGCTACCTGGCTAACCTCCCTGGTGTCCCGCCGGTATGCCTCCAGAATGGTAGTCAGTTCAGTCAGAGCGGTCCCTGCAGCCTCCTGGCCAGAATCTCGCCTCCGCCTTGCGCCACTCCCACCACCCTGACCCAAACGAGCACGGCCTGCGCTTGTGGGCACATCCGATCGACGGGACCCCCGAGTGCTGGCAGGGTGGATGTTGTCTGCCACCTCAAGGGTATCCGTCAATGAATGTCCCTCATTTTCAGACTGGCTGTCTGTTGGATCATGGGCAGGGCTCTGACCTGTCTGCTGGGATGTGGTGGGAATGGGTCCGGTAGTTGGCACGGATGTAGCTGGTACAGTTGCTGCAGGGGTTTGGGATCCAGAGGGGCCAGGTTGGTTGGGTCATCCACAGTGTGTTGAGTAGCGTTGCTGTCGGTGGGGTGAGAGTCCTGCTCAGCCAGGGACTGGGATCCTTCTCCCCCCTGGTTGGGGGTGGTTTCCACACGTTGCCCTGTGTATGTGAGAGACAGACACAGTTAATGCACTGTCAGGAAACATATTTATTTTGCATCCATTATCAGCATCACTGTTCTGTTCCACAAGCTTGACATTGTTGTCATTATTCAGTTGTGTATGTAGTGGTAGCAAATTGACATGTAGTTAAGTATTTTTTCCTTCTTCCATTCTCTTGACAATGAGTGACACAGACATTGCTGTGTCTTGTCATCCCACCACAAGACATATACAGCATTGCACTGTTTCATGCTACATTCAGAATACAGTGTCAATCCTTATGGCTGCGTCAGGCATGCACAGAGTTCAGATGCAGCAGGTTCTTGTAAGAGACAGAGTTTATTTCTTACTGATACATTCCAGTACTTTGGATAGTTGTTGCTGTTTCATGATGGCCAAGCAATGCCAACCCCAGGACCTGCACACCCACTTCTGCATCATGGCGTTAGGACGTGGCACTTGTCCTAGAGGCATCACCTTGGCAATACACATGTCCATGTTGGGACTTAAGTGCATTCACAACGTTCATATGATGGGCCAAGTGCATAGTGTGAGAGGCACAATGGACTTGAGCATCTGCACTGTGCATGTTATTGTTGTATGTGTATTCATTTGTGAAACTGCTTAGTTGTGGTACATGACCATTGTGACAGTGTAGCACTCCATTGCCTGTCCCCATGGGATTACTTTCTGTACGGGGTGTGTGACAGGCCATGGTAGTAGTTGGTATGTCAGTAGCAATCTTCCATCTTTTTTGTGGTTTGGCTGTGCCCTCATGAGACATGCTACCTTGATTGTGGTTGAGGGTTCATACACAGGATGACTGACCTTGTCCTAGAGTTTTTGTTTGCAATGTTCACAGGAGTGCTTTGTTCTGACTACACCAGGGCCCATTCTCTACCAATGCGCCACACAGCTGGGGCTCGACTCGGATGACTTCATCTACAAGGATCTCATTTTCCGGGTTGGTGAACTTTGGATTCTTTTGTGTAGTCATGGTGTGGGGTGTGTGTGATTGTGAGGGTGATGGTGTGTATGTAAGAGGGTATGTGTGTCTGATTGTGAAGCGGTGGTGTGGGTGTATATGTAATAGGTTGTATGTGTGAAGATTAATGGGTGCAGTTGGTGATGTGCTGGCAGGCTCTTCTTTTTGCAAGTAGGTATCTTGCAAGGGATGTTGGGTTGTATGTGTGTCCACTTTCATTGGTCCATTTGTGGGTGTGGCCTAGTTTGAATTGGTGGTGTGTGTGTTATATGGGGTGTGTGTGACTTGTGCCCTCTGTTTGGCTGTGGCCAGAACTTTGTTTGTCAATGGTGTGTACACAGGAGACATGTTTGGTGTTGTTGTGCGCCTAGTTTGAATTGTCCTTGTGTTGGTTTTGGGGTTTTCCTTGTGTGTGCGTGTGGTGTGCGTGCATGCGGGTGACATGTACTGGCCGTTGGGGGTCGAGTTCACTTGAGGGGGGGTGTACGAGTGGTGTGCGTGCGTGCGGGTGACTTGTATGGGCCGTTGGGGGTCGCGTTTGCTTGAGGGGGGGTGTACGTGTGGTGTGCGTGCGGGTGACTTGTACGGGCTGTTGGGGATGTTGGGGTTTGCATTCGCTTGAGGGGGGATGTGTACGTGTGGTGTGCGTGCATGCGGGTGACTTGTACGGGCCGTTGGGGGTTTTGGGGTTCGCATTCGCTTGAGGGGGGTGTACGTGTGGTGTGCATGCATGCGGGTGACTTGTACGGGCCGTTGGGGGTGTTGGGGTTTGCGTTCGCTTGAGGGTGGGTGTCCATGTGGTGTGCTTGCGGGTGACTTGTACGGGCCATTGGGGGTGTTGGCGTTCGCTTGAGGGGGGATGTTCTTGTGGTGTGCGTGCGTGCGGGTGACTTGTATGGGCCGTTGGGGGTGTTGGGGTTTGCGTTCGCTTGAGGGGGGGTGTACGTGTGGTGTGCGTGCGTGCGGGTAAATTGTACGGGCCGTTGCGGGTCGCGTTTGCTTGAGGGGGTGCACGTGTGGTGTGCTTGCGTGCCGGTGACTTGTACGGGCCTTTGGGGGTCGCGTTTCTTGAGGGGGGGTGTACGTGTGGTGTGCGTGCGTTCGGGTGACTTGTACGGGCCGTTGGGGGTGTTGGGGTTCGTCTTCGCTTGAGGGGGGTGTACGTGTGATGTGCGTGCATGCGGGTGACTTGTACGGGCCGTTGGGGGTCGCGTTCGCTTGAGGGGGGTGTACGTGTGGTGTGCGTGCGTGTGGGTGACTTGTACAGCCCGTTGGGGGTGTTGGGGTTCGCGTTCGCTTGAGGGGGGGTTGTACGTGTGGTGTGCGTGTGTGCGGGTGACTTGTACGGGCGTTGGGGGTGTTGGGGTTTGCGTTCGCTTGAGGGTGGGTGTCCGTGTGGTGTGCATGCGGGTGACTTGTACGGGCCATTGGGGGTGTTGGCGTTCGCTTGAGGGGGGATGTTCTTGTGGTGTGCGTGCGTGCGGGTGACTTGTATGGGCCGTTGGGGGTGTTGGGGTTTGCGTTCGCTTGAGGGGGGGTGTACGTGTGGTGTGCGTGCGTGCGGGTGAATTGTACGGGCCGTTGCGGGTCGCGTTTGCTTGAGGGGGTGCACGTGTGGTGTGCTTGCGTGCCGGTGACTTGTACGGGCCTTTGGGGTCGCGTTTCTTGAGGGGGGGTGTACGTGTGGTGTGCGTGCGTGCGGGTGACTTGTACAGGCCATTGGGGGTGTTGGGGGTCGAGTTCGCTTGAGGGGGGTGTACGTGTGGTGTGCCTGCGTGCGGGTGACTTGTACGGGCCGTTGGGGGTCACGTTCGCTTGAGGGGGGGTGTACGTGTGGTGTGCGTGCGTGCGGGGGACTTGTACTGGCCGTTGGGGGTGTTGGGGTTCGTGTTCGCTTGAATGGGGGTGTACGTGTGGTGTGCGTGCGTGCGGTTGACTTGTACGGGCCGTTGGGGGTTTTGGGGTTCGCATTCGCTTGAGGGGGGTGTACGTGTGGTATGCGTGCGTGCGGGTGACTTGTACGGGCCGTTGGGGGTGTTGGGGTTTGTGTTCGCTTGAGGGGTGGTGTACGTGTGGTGTGCGTGCGTGCGGGTGACTTGTACGGGCCGCTGGGGTTTGATTTTCGTACGGTAATCGACGCTAATGAATCGTACTACGCAGGTCGTACGGATCTTTCCCATTTGTACGGATTCTGCTACGAATACGAATCGTACGGCAGTTTTATTTTCCAGATCAGAATCGGCCCCTAAGTGTTGATTTTTCCAAATGTCTCCATAGACATTGGTTAAAGTGGAAGTAACATCCTTGTATGAATGTGGTCGGATATGTTTTAAGGATGGAATTGTTTAAAGTCTATTATAATTTTTAGGGGAAAGAAGTCTGTTGTTTCTTCTTTTATTTTGTTTAATATTTCAGTGTATGTAGAAGTTTGTTTGTTTGGTAACGAACAATAGATGAATGGTATGCAAGTATTATGGAATTGCCCATGTATAGTAAATAATTGATAGAATGGTTTAGGGCATATGCTAAAAGTGCCATCCATCATCCATGTTTGACTATCTTTGAATTTTTTTAGGTTGTTGTTGGTAGCAAACATTATTATCCTTTTATCTTTGTTGTTGTTATCGTAGAAGATAAAAGGTTCATCATTATGAGTTATGGTAAGCTCAGGTGGAATTATGACCTCTTCGAAAGTTTTAGGTGTTGGTACTGGATTTTTTGGTCCTAGCTATGGTTCTTTTTATAGCAGCTATTATTGGTAACTGACCTCTTGCCTCTCTAGGTACTCTAGGTAGTAATTCCTTAACCCCTTAAGTGCGGGGAACGTTCAGCGGTCGTCGCGTGCACTACCTCGCCAGTGCTGCGCACGTCCGCTGAACGTTCCAATCTCATTCGCTCAATGGAACGTTCCGCACTAGCGCGGAATTTTCGGCGCAGGCAACGGGTTAAGTATTACACTTGTTGGTAGGTCAGAGGTGCTGCTTAGTTCCTTAATATTCTCAAGAGTAGATCTAACCTCTATTTCTGAGATATTAGGTGGATGGTTATGTTCAGTGGTATTAATTACACTTGTTTCTCTGGTTGTTGCACAGCCATAGCATTTGTTAGAGTAATACTTAGTACATTTCCAGTTAACTTTAACGTCTTTTTGTTTTTCCTGAGAATAAGTATACCCCATATAGCATAACAAAAATGTTCCTTTCTGAGATGTTACAAATCTTACTTCTTCTGTCATTGTTGGTTTCTTAAATCGATAAAAGGTGTATTAAATAATATTAGAAAGTCTTTTTATTAAAAGAGTAATTCATTAAGTATGTAACATTTTTAAGTACTTACCAATTGTAAAGTTGTAGAATTTCTAAGTAGATGTATTTGTTGCTTGATGTTTTTATAGATTTTAGTGGTCTGTGGAACGAAAATTAAGCATATTTTAGTGAATGTTTATATGTGTATTTTGGTAACACATTTGGTAGGGTACTATATTTTAATAATAAAAAGTTTTGTACATTTTTTCTGAAATAGATATCAGTTTAAAAAATACATTTTTTATTTTAGAATAAAGTCAAGTACTAACATTGTGAGTTTTTAAAAGACAAATAATAGTACATGTGCATGTCTTCTATGCTTACCAAGTTTTATTTTTTAGTTGTTGAATGTAGATCCTTTGTTGATATGTTGCTGCTTTAATTTTTTAAGGTATCTGTTGAAATAAATAATGGTATGATTATTAATTTGTTTAGTATTTATAATAGAAGTAGGTTTTTTAAAAACAAGCATTTCACATTTTCTGTATTTAAAACATGTGTTTATTTAAAAAAATAATTAAGAAAGTTAAGTAGGAGTTTCTTAGATGGTTATAACATTTTAGCTATTTATTTAGCATTTCCTTAGTGTTTAAAGAGAACATTTAATAGACTTACTTTTTAAGTAGGTTGTTTTAGTTTTGTAGAAAATGTTCATCTGTTTCTTAAAGTTGAATCTGTTTTGGAAATATGTAGAGATAGATAGAAAAGCAGTTTTAAATGTTTGACAATGAACAGTAGGTTGCATTTAATGTAACATTTTATTCAGAAACATAAGATTACTTACTTTTTGGTGATTTGTAGTATTTTCGTACAAGAAGAATCTTTAGGGTAGTAGAAAAATGTGCAGTTTTCCTTCAAGCTGAATATTTTCTGCAGGTTTTAGAGTATTAATTTCACCTCTTTATATAGGGTATGTTTAATTAGTGTTTGTTTGTGATTGGTTAGATACCTAGAAAAGTGTTTCTATTGGTTAGTTTGAATTTTTTAAAGTTAATTAATCAAGTTGGCTGTATGTTAAATGTTTACCTAGAGAATTAGTGTATTAGTAATTATTTTATACATTTTGTAATAAAATAGTATAGCTTTTAAAAATGTATAATATTGAATTAAATATGTGTATATATTAAATGTATTTGTATCAATTGTTTTATTGATGTAGTTATTTATTATAATTATTTTAGAGAGATATATTTATTTAATAGTGTTTAGTATGTATATACATAGTTATATGGGTATTATGTAAATTGTTTTAATGTGTAGTGTGTTTTACAAAATAGTTAGAATAATTTTGAGAAGTCGATATTTAGATAATGTCGATATTTTTGCTGTCTATATTTTAGTAATCAATGTTTTTGTAATGTGCTATATATAATAATGACTGTCGATATTATATGTATTGATATAAGTGTGTTCGAAATTTGTGCTGTCAATGTTTTTGTATATCAATATAGTTAGATTGATGTTTTAGTAATTTTATAAATAAGTATAGGGTGTCGATGTATTTGTAATCTATATTTAAGACACAATATTTGTGTAGGTCGATTTTTGTAAAATCGATAATTTGTCAGTGATTCTTGATAGACACCCCTCTTGCTATCAGAAAACTAACACCTCTGTTTCAAACCCCTCAGCCGCGACCCTCCCGTTTGACCACAAGAACTGTATGGTAATTTTGTATGCAATGCTCGTAAGTTTACAAGCTGGGGATTCTGCATACGCTGGTAAGGCGCATAATTGTACCTGCTGTGAAGCGCTCTGATACGCTCGGGACCAGCTAGCGCTATACAAAACTTATAAATAATAATAAATAAATAATAAAGTAGAGAGAATAAAGAAAGAGGAGGTAGTAAAGACACAATGCAAAGAAAGATGGGTGGGTAGAGAAATGGAGAAAAATGATAGGAACAGGGAATGGAAAGAAAGGAAATGTAAATGATAAAAAAGAAGAAAAAGTAGCAAGTTCAGAAATAATACACAGAAAGATGGAGAGGTAAGAAGAAGATTTGGAAGAGAGAGTGAAGGAGAGGAGAGATTTGAGAGTAGAGAGAAAAGGGGTAATGTGTGCAGAGGTGGAGCAATGGAAGTGAGATAGAAAAAGGAAGAATTGAATAAGAAGTAAATGGAGAGGAAAGGAATCCACAGGGAGGGAAATGTAGCAAGGAGAGGAAAGGAGGAGGGAAAGAAAGAAGGAAGGTAGAGAAGATGCCAAGCAAAAAGGGATAGGGAGACAATGAAGTGGAGACAAGGATGAGATAAGTTAGAGAGATGCATAGTCAAGATACAGATTTGATAGAGAAAGGGTGGAGTGAGAGACAATAGGTATATTATAGGGAGGTTAGGTGGTAGAGAAGGTTAGGACATTGATTGAAGAGGGAGGAGACAGGATGAGGGAGAAGTGGCGGGGTGGGAAGGGAGAAAGAAAAGTGGGAAGGGTAAGGAGCAAAGAGAAGACAAAAACAAAAAAGGGACAAAGTAGATTAAGACAAGCAAGAGAAATATAGTTGAAGTAGATAGGGGTGAGAAAATATGTTAACAGGTGATAAAGGGGTGAGAAAATGTGCAAACAGGTGATAAGAGAGGCAAGGAGAGAGGGAAGATAGAATATTGGTAGAATTATTCAAACACAAGATGCAGTGGTACCTGTACCCAGGGATGCAAGGACCTGCTGCATTCTTGTACTGGGTGTCTTTCAATACCAACCCAGAGGCAAATGGGTCGATTTCTTTCTGATTTGCCTTAGGACCGTTAGCACCCTTGTCACACAAGTGATTTTGATAGCTTGCATACTTACCTACTTGTATATTATGTTGTTGCTTGTCTTCAGCACTCACAGCCTTAGCTGCAGTTCATGGAGCACCTTTATTACCGCACATAGAAGAAAAGATTTAGTGAGAACATTCATGCCACCATGTGTCACACGGTTTTAGCTCCCTTCACACTGTCACATGGTGCAGTACCAAAATAAGACGTGGCAAGCAAGGTGAGCTGGAAACAACTGAAGAGAGTATATTTCAAGTTCATCTTTTGAAGCTGCAAGCAGCCAATCACATTAAAGATTGCCCTTTCAAAAGTAAAAGGCAGACATATTGTTTGGACCACATGTTGGCTGTGTTCTGGGTTTTAAGTGTAAATATAGTGTAATACTTTTTTACAAGTGGGTAGGAAGGGATAAGTGAGTTTATATAAGTGTGTCAAGGTAGGAGAAAGTAGTTTTATTACTTTGTATATTTAAAAAAAGAGTTTGTAGAGTACTGCAGCACTACCTAGAAAGTACTGCAGTACTTAAAAAAAAAGTTAAACATTATAAAAAAAACTCTTCCTACACTATATTTCCCCTTAAAGCCCCAAACGCAGACTAAGTGCGGTCTAAACAACATTGTTCCCTCTTAATTTTGTAAGGGGAAAATATTGTTTAGACCACACTTAGTCTGTGTTTTAAGGGAAAATATAGCATAGTATAATGCATTTTTAATTTTGCATGTTTAATTTTAGTTTTATTTCTGTAAGTACCACAGTATTTTCTAGGTAGTACAGTGGTACACCGCAAACGTTTTTGACAAAAGACAAAGTGATAAAACTTATTTTACCTACCTTTACACTTATTTCATAAACTAACTTATCCTTTCCTTACCACTTATAAAACAGTACTACACTATATTCACACTTAAGACACAGAATGCAGACTAAGTGTGGTCTAAACAATATGGCTGTCTTAAAATGTTTTAAGGTCTTTTATTACCCAATCATATACTGTTTTGTTATTTTGATGTACTGCAGTATACCGGAAAATTACAGAGGTATACTGCTGCACAATATATCACTAAGTTTTTGTGCCGTATGGGCCTGATTCACAATGGTAAACTTACAGTTTAGGGTAAGTTTACAATTGTTTGTTATTCACAAAGTCATTTTGCTAGTATTATCTTTACAACTGTCTAGCCTCCCCACATTAAAAGATAGGACTGTCCTACCTTTTTATGTGTGGAGACTCCGAAATCATAAAGATACTATTTGTAAAATGCATTTCCGAATAGCAAAGATTCGTACATTTACACAAAAGTCTAAGTTTACCTTTATAAATCAATCAGGTCCTATAACTTTAAACCTACAGAACCAATTTGAAGCTACTACCAAAAAGACCCTTTGCACCCCATAGTGTATATTTCTGCAGAATTTCATCTAAATCCATTTAGCTGTTTTCCCGCTAGGTCTGTTTACACAACACTCTACAACACACCACTCCACTCTATGACACCCCACTCCACTCTACCACAGTCCACTCCCCGCTACTACACTCTATGACACGCCACTCCACTGTATGACATGCCACTCCCCTCTACAACATGCCACTTCCCACGACAAGATGCCACTCCACACCACTCCTCTACATGCAACACCACTCTAAGACATGCTACTCCACTCTACGACCTCCCTGTTCAATCTAGGCCACTCCACTCTATGCCCTCCACTCAAGGACACAGTACTTCACATCACTCTTTGACACATCACTCCTTAATTTTTTATGTAATTTAAATAACAAAGTGATCTTCCATACAGTTTACACTTTGATCATGCGTGTACTTACGAGAAGAAAATCTTTGACCCACTTGGACAATGTAAGAACTGAACATGAGTAAATATCTTAAAATCTGTGATCTGTATGTCGGACAAGTATTGGAAAAACCAAAACAAACTAATTGTGTTTTTAGGTTGAAGTACTGTTGTAGTGGTAATAAGACCTGGAATAGCCAAAACAAACTAGACTAGGTTTTAAATCAAAGTGCTGTTTATTTTAACAGTGATACATTTGAGTAACTTCACTTTGCACTATGCATTTCCTTGCACAAGCTAGATAAGACCTATGAAAGCACCAACTCACCTTGCATTGGTAATTGATTTACATATTATGTTTTTATTTTTGAACAAGTTTGTATTTATAGAATGCACTTCTTTGTCTCTTTTATAGATTATATATATATCCGAATAAAAGATTATTTAACTTGACATGCCACTCCACTTTATGACACACCCCTCCTGTCTACACCACTCTACTCTACAACATGGCACTCCACTCTATGACAGTCGATTCCACTCTGCCACATGCCACTCCACGCAACAAAATGTCACTCAACTCTGCAACGTCCCAGTTCACTCTACGCCACTCAACTTTATACCCCTCAATTCTAAGGCCCTGTACAACATGTCACTCTATGACACACCACTCCACTCTGATGTATGACACACCAAACCAGTGTACGCTGCTCCACTCTGCAACATCCCCCTCTACTCCACGACAGTCCACACCGCTCTACCACATGACTCTACAACTTGGCACTAAACTCTGCTGCACCCCATTCCATGACATCCCACTTCACTCTCCACCACTCCAATCTACACCCCTCCACTCAAAAAAACTGTAGAACATGCCACTCTATGACATGCCACTCTACTCTTCTGTACATCACACCTCTCCACTCTGACACACCACTACTCTCTGACATACCACAGCACTCCACTCCACCATGACACTCCATGCTACTCCACTCTGCGACACACCACTCCATTCTCCGACACAAGAATCCAGTTTACTATACCCTACTCTACTCTACGACATGCCACTCCACTCAATGCCACTCCAATCTACGCCATCCTATGACACTCTACTCTATGACACTGTATGCCACTCTGTGACACTCTACTCCACATTATGTCACTCTGTTCTACCCCCACTTGACTATATTTCACTTCACTGTACGCTATGACACTGTACAATATCACACTGTACTCTATGGCACAACACTCTATGACATGGTACTCTACGCCATTTCACTCTTTGCTATTCCACTCTACGCAACTACACTGTACACGATTCCTTCTACACCTCTCCACTATAAGACACTGTATGACACGCTACTCTATGACATGACTCTCCACTCCACTCTACTCTACGACACTCCACTCTACAATACACCACTCCATTCTACAACACTCCTGTCAATGCTAATCCACTCTATGCTATTCAACTGTATGCCACTCTACTCTACCCTGCTTCACTCAACCCCACATCATATGATTAGAAATCAATTTTCCCCAAAAAACAACATAAAAATTAAATTACAAAAACACAAAGGTTGAAGATATGCTATAATTAGGAAATATAATTTATTATTTGTATACCAAAAGAACGTAAACTACTTAAACCTTAGCAAAACTTTATTAATAATTTTATATACTAAACAAACTTAAACTAGACAAACATTGGAATGGCTAAAGTTATAGTTATAAGTGAATGTTATATTTTTGCTGTGCACATAACTTTCTATAACACGTGCATCTCTGTACAGAGTGTTGTAAACTTCCTAGGCTGAGTAAATCAAGTAGAACCATTGCCTTCAGTGACAGTGATGTCATTTGAGATGTGATCAGTGATGTCACTGACCATTTCATGAGTGATGTAATATGTGAGGTCATAAGCAGTGCATTGCGGGGGTGTAAGTTATAGTTAGCTCAGGTAAAAATAACTGGTGCATTTCAATGGTTTTGTATGAGTGAAACTATAACTTCCCTGTAACCTTTGTTTTTTTCAGTGAATATCTATGATTCTTAAACTTTTTAATCCTAACTGTAACCTGCCACCTTAGAGAGTGGGTGTGTGAGTGGTTGTGTGGGTCTGTGAGTGCCTGTGTGTCTAGTTAGGCTTGTATCTGTGAGAGGGTCTATGACTGCCTGTGTGGGTCTTTGAGTAGGTCTGTGAGTGACTGTTTAAGTGTCTGAGTAGGTTTGGATGCCTCAGTGGGTCTGTGAGAGCCTGTGTGGGTCTGTGAATTGGTGGGTGTTTAAGTGCCTGTGTCTATTTGGGAGTGGATATATGAATGTTGCTATGGATTTTGAGCACTTGCATACTTTGGGTACTTAAAAGTGAGAACCATGGACTGCTCTCACCAGGAAACAACATGAAAGAAACCACTCATCACAGTCACTACACATCAGATTGTGTTCCAAAGGATCAATGATGAATTCACCACCATTAAGGATTTAATTCAGTTTTTCAACATGGAATACGAAAAGAAACACACTTGCTTTGCCTGTGCGAAGCCCAAGAAGTTAGGATTGTTTGTACTTTACTGAAGTGGAGCTAAAACTAGGGCACCTGCTTTGTTTGTATGTGCTTCCCATTGAGGTTTAATTTCTGCGAAATCAGCACCAGGGCCAGAATCCAACCTCATTTTTTCCAGAGTCCCCAGTATTGCTGGAACTGTCTATCCAACTGGACTACTTTCATTCGGTTAATTAGCAAGGTGGATCTCTACCAAACAGGGGCATTTCCCCTTAACAAAATGAAGTGCGTGCTTCTCTGTTTGATGGAAATGTCCTCGTATTCCAATGCATCAATAACGCGTCACCAAAATGGTCTGGGAATGCGCTCAGGGGCCTTTTGTTAAGGTGTCCATCAATGTGGGAAAAGACAGGAAGACCTTTACATACTTCTAAGGAAACCGCGAAGTGACCAAACTGCCGGGGCTTGCAGGTGTTATCTCTATTTTCATTTTTTTTCAATGGGAGGGGGTTGCTCTGCTCACCTTCCCAGGCTGATTTCGGCCTTGGGGAATCCATCCCCCTGGGGACCGCCCCAGGGGAATGGATGATGTAATATGTGACATCATCAGCAGTGGATTGCGGGTGCGCCATATATAGTTAGTTCAACTAACTATATAGGATTAATTTCAATGTTTTTTTATATGTTAATTCCTAACTACATAAGGCCTGAAACCTATGGTTTTTTCAGTGAATTTCAATGGTTTTTTATATGTTAATTCCTAACTATATAAGGCCTAAAACCTATGGTTTTTTCAGTGAATTTCAAAGGTTTTTTAAATGCTAATTCCTACCTGAATAATGCCAGAAACCTATGGTTTTTTCAGTGAATTTGCAAGGTTTTGAAAATGCTAATTCTATTAGCGGATAATGTTTAAATATGTTAATATCCTTGTGGGACCACCTGAGCAGCCCTAGGGATCCGATTTTTGGACCGGAGCAAGATGCTCTCTGATTGTGCCATATTTCTTGCCTTCTGCCCCCCTGATTGTGCCTTATTTCTTGCTTCTGCCCCCCTAATTGTGCCATATTTCTTCGCTTCTGCCCCCCTGATTGTGCCGTATTTCTTGCCTTCTGCTCTCTGATTGTGCCGTATTTGTTGCACATTCAGAGGTGTAAGGAAAGAAAACACATGATGCCTAAAAACATTCAGACTCTACCATTTTGACAAGTTTGGTGTAATTCAGTTCAGCGGTTCAAGCTGTAGCCGTGTCTAAAGGTCCTATGCAAATTAACATGGGGAAAACACGTTTTGGGACCCTCCTTTTTTCTCAGCCCCCCACTTGACTAATCCCCCCAAAACTTTCAGGGAAGGAGAGGAGCGGAGTGGGCCATCTTCTTTGAGAAATTTGCAAAGATTCATCAACCAGCGCCAAAGTTATTCCCAATAGAATGTTGGGGATTTCCTATGGAAACTAGGTCCTAACTATATATACCTACTGGCTACAGCCAGTAGGTAATATATTTATATGTATATATATGCATTACACTTTTAAAGTCAGCAGTGCAGAAAGTAAAACGCCAGTCTTCCAAGATGAAGTGCATGGTCTTGACCATGGTATCTCAACGGAGCGTAGCCCGATTACCTGCAGTGCCAGAATTCATACATATGATAGGAGGGGAAACACCCGTTACAAGGAATGGATCTCATCGCGATGACATCGCAACGCAACTATTACATCGCGCCGGGATCCACAACGCATGCTATCTGTACGCATGCTACTACATCGCATGCACAGATACATCGCTAGCGATTACATCGCTAGCAATGCCAATGTGTGACCGACTTTACTTTGATGTGAAATAAACAAGCAAATACGACTTAATTTGGTGCTGGGAAACAAGGAAAGAAAAGGTGTGTGAAAGTTTTATGGCCATAAAAGCGACTTAATTTGGTGCTGGGAAACAAGGTTCGAGGCACGGTTCGAGCCTATTATACGTATCATCAAAACTGCAGGGCCACACCACAGGGGAGAGGATGTGGTCTGACGGCTAGCGCGGCCGACTTTGGTGCTGGGAAACCAGGTTCGAGCCTGTTATCCAGCACTGACAAGCTGCGTGAAAGTTTCATGCCCGTAAAAATTAAAACAATTAATGTGAATCATGTATCTTTTATGACCATAAACATTTATACATGACTTTGGTGTAAAATAAATAGATGGTTTAAAAACAAACAATGATGTTCCGACTAAGGTTTGGAATTGTTGTGAAATAAATAGATGTTTTACGAACAATTAATATGAATCATGTATCTTTGGTGCTGGGAAACAATGTTCGAGCCTTGTATTGAACACTGACAAGCTGTGTGCAAGTTATATGGTCATAAAAATACATGAATGATGGATGGATGCATGCATGATGGGTGGATGCATGATGGATGGGTGGATGGATGCATGAACGATGGTTGGATGCATGATGGATGAATGATTGTTGGGTGGATGCATGGATGGATGCATGCATGATAGATGGGTGGATGGATGCATAAATGATGGATGGATGCAGGATGGATGGATGGCTGGGTGTTGGATGGATGCATGATTGTTGGGTGGAAGATGGATGGATGGCTGGTGGATGCATGATGGATGAATGATTGTTGGGTGGATGCATGGATGGGTGCATGCATGATGGGTGGATGCATGATGGGTGGGTGGGTGGATGAATGAATGCTGGGTGTATACATGATGGTTGGATGCAGGGTGGATGGATGGATGCATGGGTGGATGCATGTTGGGTGGATGGCTGGATGGATGGGTGGATGCATGCATGAATGAAGGCATAATGTATGGATGTATGATGGCTGGATGGATGGCTGGATGGATGGTGGATGGATGGGTGGCTGGATGGTGGACTGTGTGAGTGGTGGGTGAGCAGTATCAGACTGCCTGCACAATGTCAGGGTGACTGTGCGTAGTAAATGGTGGGTGAGTGTGCAGGGTGAGCAGTGTTTGAGGATAGGTGAAAGGTATGCAAGCGATATGTAGCAGAATACATTGAATGAAAAATAGGTGGATCGATGGGTGAACGGTTGTGTGGATGGATGGTAGGGTGCGGATGGATGAAGGATGGGTCAATGGATGGATGAATGGATGGATGGGTTGACGGGTGGATGGCCCAGTGGGGTATCGCAGGTAATTATTATTGTGCCGATGTTCCCAAAATTACAATTATTATTTGAACTCTAGTGGGCCTCTGAATGTCAATGCCAGTTTTTACAATTATCTGCTGCCATCTACTGCACCAAAGAGAGGCTCGGAAAGTTCCATCCCCCTACAGATCCTCACAAAGTAATTGGATGGTGCTGTCTTCACAGCAGGACGGCAGCATTAATATATTCAAGACACAATGCCCAAAGCATTCAAGATGCACTCCACAGCAGATTATGTTGAAACCTTGCTTCATTTCCCGCCGATGTTCCCAAAATTACAATTATTATTATTTGCACTCAGCGAGCCTCTGATTCTCAACGCCAGTGTTTACAAATATTTTCTGCCCATCCGCTCGGAAAGTTCCATGCCCCTGCCGCTCCTCACGCAGTAATGGGATGGTGCTATCTTCACGGCAGGACGGACTCGTTAATATAATCAAATCCAAAACTTCCAAAAGGATTAAAGATGCACTCCGCAGCAGAATATTTTTATTGGCACCCCTGCATAGTCAAACAGTTTCATTCCTCGTGCCTTACGCGTGTCAGACTTCCTGTTCCTTGGTCACAGGCTAAGAACCACCTACGCAGAGCACTACCCTCCCACGGGGCCTCGCAGGTGAGTGCAATAAGTATTGTATTTTGGGACATATAGTGTTCCCATTTATGTTGAAACCTTGTTTTCTTCTGCACCGATGTTCCCAAATATACAAATGTTGTTATTTTGCACTCCGGTGAGCATCTGAATCAGAAAGCCAGTTTTTACAATTATTTATTGCCCATCCGATGCCCTTAAGAGAGGCTCGTAAAGCTCCATGCCCCTGCTGCTCCTCACATGGGTAAAATACGGTTCATGTGGCCACCCTTGTTCCAGCTGTGACCACTGACCACCCTGGGGCTTCAGGTACTCGATAATGTATTCAGATTAGTTGAGGGAAGTGTCAGGGCGTTGAACTATGTTTAGCGGGGCCGTTAGGGAGAATTTTGCGGTGTGATAGAATGCTTGGTCGTAGTGTGCGATTAAAATGTCTTTTGCATGCGTGTGAATGCGGAGTCCGATGTAATGGTTTGCGTGGTGAATGCGTGCGATGTGATGGTGTGTGCGATGTGAGGAATGCGATGTAATGGTGTGCATTGTGTTTGTTTGCGTTCAATCGTCATACAACCGTTGTGAGCGACTGGCAACGTGAGAAGTAGTCCGAAATGCGTATCGTGTGCAGGGATTTGTTTGAAAGTCCGTACAGATGGAAACAAACTTGTCTGCTTGTGTATCAGCCTGATTACTGATCATTCACGTTCTCTTGTTACTGTTATTGGTGGTTTAAGGTGAACCATCTCGCCTTGGTGGCAACTGTAATTGGCTGGACAGCCATGGACACCGCAGTGATGGTTTGGTTTAGTGACGTGCACTACAGGAGATTACGGAGTAGTAACTGAGGCATTACCTCCGTCTTCCTCATTCAGATACTTACTGGCCGGCAACATCACCCGGTCTCCCCTTCGGCACGGGAGACCGGACGGGCACAGCAAAGGCTTCCCCCAGGCAGGGGGAAGCAGAAACCACGTCCTCCCGGCCCCGCCCACAACCAGGCAGTGGCCATCTTGAGGCGGCTCGGGCCGCGGCAGTGATCTCGGGGGCAAAACGAGGGGTGGGCACCCTCGAAATTAAAATAAAAACATTAATATAAAAGACAGAATCCCCCCAAGCCCCCCCCCCACATTTTTTTTCCCGAAAAAATCGCGAGGTGCGCGCACGGTCCGCGCTTATAGATATATAATTTGAATCTCTTTTAATTTTCTCAGGAACTACTGGAGGGACTTACACTATTTAACCAAAAGCGTGATCTGCGTACCAGACACTACCATTTTGACAAGTTTAGTGTAATTCCCTTCAGCGGTTCAAGCTTTCACCAGTCCTTTCCTTTAGAAAAAGAAAATGGGTCACACTCCTAGGTCGGTCAATATACCATAAAAATGCATTTATTTACAATGGGTTTCGGTCTCCCAGAGACCTTGATCACGGTAACCTTCCTCTTGGCATTTAACCTCATATATACTTTTCAGTGTAGAACAACAACGTTAGAACTGGGGGTCTCTAGTTGGCAATGGTTTGCACCTTTGTCCAAATAGGGACCCTTGCTTCTAGTCAGAGTAAGGGGGCTACACTCCTAAAATAACCCTTGCTCAACCCTGTGGTTGCTTGCCATGCGCAGGAAGGCTTATCTCAGAGGCAGTGTGTAAAGCATGTGTGAACACATACAGTAATACAGTGAAAACACTACAGATGGACACAACACAGGTTTTATAAAAATAAGTATTCTGTATATAGACTTACCACAAGACCCAAATGACAAATATCCACAATGCAGTATTAAGAAACTGTAGAACACGCCAATCTATGACATGCCACTCTGTTCTACCGTACAACACACCACTCTACTCTGACACACCACTACTCTCTATGACACACCACTTCACTCTGCCTTGACACTCCATGCTACTCCACTCTACGACACACCACTCCATTCTACGACACAATAATCCAGTTTACTATACCCTACTCTACTCCATGCCACTCCACTCAATGCCACTCCAATCTATGCCATCCTTTGACACTCTACTCCACTCTATGACACTGTATGCCACTCTACTCCACATTATGTCACTCTATTATATCCCCACTTGACTATATGCCAAGTGGGGGTAAATGCGACACGTTTCTCACAAAGTACCTTTGGATGCAACATGCAAGATAAAGTTTTGCAGGAAGAACGATGCGTCGGTTCCTTGCTTCGGGGGAGGCGATGTGTCGGTTCCTCAGTGCCTGCGCAAAGTAGGCGATGCGTCTGTTCCTTACCGGAGAGGAGGTGATGCGACGATCTTGTGGTGCGTCCTGGTGGCGATGCGACAATATGGCACCTCGATGCGACAATCCGGTGCGATGCGACAAGATGGCGTCTTTGATGCGATGCAATGACGTGAAGGAAATGTGTGCACGCCCGACGTTCGTGTTGCAACTCTGGAACTTTTGAGCCAGGACAGGCCCTGCGACACGCTTCTCCGGTGATGTGACGGCGACCCTTGCGGTGCCGATACGCTTCTCTGGGAATGCGACAAAAAACAGCTGCGACGAAGACAGGCTTCTCCGGTGATGCAAAGGCGCCCCTTGCGGTGGCGACACACTTCTTCCCATTGAGTCGTGCTTCCATCTCCCCCCAACACGCAGGCTTCTGCAGACAGAATTCCCAGCAAGGAAATTCAGGGGGTAGCTGGTGGTAAAGTCTTGTATCCCTGAGACTTCAGCAGGAAGCAAGCACAGTTCAAGCCCTTGGAGTTTCTTCTCCTTTCCTTGGCAATATAAAAAATCACTGCAAGCCAACCCCAAAAAGTGGCACAGAGGTAGTCCAACTCCTGCAGATTGCCTGGTTCTTCTCCTTGGCAAAAGGTCCGTCTTGATTCCCAGAAGTGATCTAAAGTCTTGGGTCTGGGCCCCAATATTTATACTAGTAAATCCTTTGCCCTCAGAATGCAGAGGTTGCCTGTGCCTAGCCAAAACCAGTTCTATACAGTTTCCTGGCAGGAGGTGGAGACAGCATTGTTGAAAGCAGACCTGGCCCAGGTAGCTGAAAGGAAATCTCCTCCCCCTACTCTCTATTCTATGAAGGCTCAGGGGAGTGAAATGAAATCCCCGCCCCGCACTCTCTATGCAGCCATGGTCCTATTCAGCCTAGCCTTGACTCATCATACTGCTGAAGCCCAAGCCCTCCTGTCACTCACAAACCAGACATGCAATACACAACCTAGCAGAGGCAGGCTGGATGGTTAGGCAAGAAAATACTCACGTTCTAAAAGTGGTATTTTCAAACAGAATGTTAAAACCAACTTCAATAAAAGATGTATTTTATCATTCTGAGTTCAGGCATACTAAATTAGTTTCTCTACCATGTTCCCTGGGTCAGTTAGGATTATAAGATGTTACAATCAAACTGCCCATTCTGGCCTATGGGTACAGTTAGCCTTGCAATAGTGAAAAACAAAATTGGCTGTAATTCACTATCAGGACATGGCACACACACCAGGGCATGTCCTACCTTTTACTTACAATGCGCCCTGCCATTGGGTGCCCTTGGGTGGCTAACATGTAGAAAAGGGAAGGTTTAGGGACTGGTAAGTGGGTGCACTTACCAAGTCGACATGCTAGTACTAGACTGCACACAGGCTCTGAATGGCAGTCCTGAGAAATACTTTACAATCTGCTTCTGTGGGTGGCACAATCAGTGCTGCAAGCCCCCTTGCAGCCTTCGATCTACAGGCCCTGGGCCCACATGGTGAACTGTACTTGGATCTGACAAGTAAATCAAATAAGCCAATCATGGAGTCACTAATCCATTACAACAATTTACAATTGGGAGCACTTGCACTGTGGCACTGAATAGCAGTGGCACAGTGCCCAAAACATCTAAAACCAGCTAAAACATATCAAAAACAGAGGAGCCAACAGCAAAAAATGGAAGGGAGACTCACGCCAGTGGTACCAGGTCTAATCCTGTTTTTACCAAGTCAAGCAATATGGGGGTTGTAGTGGCAATATAATCAAAAAGTGAAATGTAATTAAAGGTGAAAAAAAAGTGTTAGAAATTTCTTAAAACAGACAAACTCCACTTATTATCCTCCATGTTAATGCTTGCACATCCCCTGTTGGCAGCAATATTGTTGTGCATTTACGTATATTTTACTATCTCCACAGGTTATTTCGGTTGTTCAAGGTTTTTTGGTTCTCACAACCTACCAGTGGGTTAATTTATATTTATTCTTATACCTATTTCAATCTCAGTTTCATCCTCCAGTGGAGAAGTTGAGTCTGATTAACCCCAACCTCCGTTACTTAACCTGCGATTAATTCATACAGTATATACAGTCAGAAATTCACATAGTGCTATAGTTGTTCAATTGTAGGGATGAGCTTGGTGTTTCAAATACGTTATATTTGTGACAAAGTGAATACAATTTAGTTTGTGAAACGAAATTGCAAGAGTTCATATTTATACTATTTTACCAGTGTGCAATTCACCGGTGTACATAGAGTTCCTCACTTTGATTCAGGCTGTACGGCATGTAGATACGCAGATCTAAGATGTGGCGAGACTCTCTCTGTCTCAATTTTCTCTCTATGTCTCCGCCTCTTTCTGGACGGCTTACAGTTTCGATTGCAAAGAATTTGAGTTGCTTCCAGTCACCTCCATAATGTGACTCCATATGTTTCGCAACTGCGTTGATGAGGTCCATGTTTACAGTAGCTCGGACGTGTTCCAGTATGCGCTTCTTCACCTCACGTATTGTGATTCCAACATATTTAAGGGAGCATGGACATTTGATTACATATATGACATATTGGCTAGTACATGTTATTAGTTCCTGGATTTTCCAAGTCCTTTTGTTCGCTAATTTAATTTCTTTGATGTTTTTCGCAATTTGGCACACCTTGCAATTGTAACATTTTACAAAATCTTTTGTATTTAGCCACTGAGTTGGTTTGTTGTTGCTTTTGTGGAAATGGCTGTGCACTAATTGATCTTTTAGATTTCTTGCTCTTCTAAATGTTATATTTGGGTGTTTCCCCATGATCTGCGATGTAGTTTGATCTAGTTGGAGGATTTTCCAATTTTTCCTCAAGATTTCTTTGATCTGTTTAGATTCTTTAGAGAATGTTGTAATAAGTCGAATTGATTCAGAATTGTCACTCTTCTTTTGTCTTTGTGTTTTCAGTATTTCATCTCTGTTCTTCAAATTAGATTTTTGCCAACCTCTTTTTATCATTTTCTCAGAGTACCCTCTTTGCTTAAATCTTTGTGCGATTATTGTACTGTGTTTCTGCCATTCATCTGTCTTAAAACAAATTCTGAGAAATTCTGAGAAATTCTCCATATGTTATGTTTTGGATTAGAGGTTGCTGGTGGAAGCTCACTGCATGTAGTGTTGCATTTGTTGCTGTTTCCTTCTGATGTAGTGTTGTGTGTACTTGATTATCCCGTATGTAAATTTCTGTATCCAGAAATGTTGCACTTGCTTGACTGGTGTTATACATTTATATATATATATCCGTATCTATCTATCTATCTATCTATCTATCTATCTATCTATCTATCTATCTATCTATCTATCTATCTATCTATCTATCTATCTATCTATCTATCTATCTATCTATCTATCTATCTATCTATCTATATATATATATATATATATATCTATATCTATCTATATCTATCTATATATATATATATATATATATATATATATATATACATTCACTGAAAAAACCATAGGTTTCACACCAGTTGTAGTTAGGAATTAGCATTTAAAAAACCTATTAAATTCACTAAAAAAAACGTAGGTTTCACACCAGCTATAGTTAGCTGGAAATTTTACTCGCATGAAACCATCAAAATTCACACTTTATAGTTAGTTGGACTCACTATAACTTGCACGTGCAATGCACTGCTGATGACGTCACATATTACATCACTCATGACATGGTCAGTCATATATATATATATATATATATATAAATATATATTTTATATATATATATTCACAGAAAAAAACATAAGTTTCACACCAGTTATAGTTAGGAATTAGCATTTAAAAAACCTATTAAATTCGCTGAAAAAACCATAGGTTTCACACCAGTTATAGTTACCTGCAAATTTTACTGACATAAAACCATTGAAATTCCCACGTTATAGTTAGTTGGACTCACTATAACTTGCGCGTGTAATGCACTGCTGATGACATCACATATTACATCACTCATGACATGGTCAGTGACATCACTCATGACATCACTGATGACACCATCCAGTGAATGTGTGCCTTTCTGAAAAATAAACATGTTTTATATATGTATATGTAAAGGTCAATGGAAGAATAAATGTTTAAATAAGTGTCTTAATGGATGTTTTTTTTTAAAGAAATGATTGGTTAACTGGCTTATTAAGTGTATCATAGTGAATACATATATTAGCGAGTATTGTTTTTTTTTTTTTTTTTTTGAAAACCTTTATTGAGCATCAGATCAGAACAAATACGGGCCTACAACCTTCCGGCCGGCCACGATAACAGTTGAGCATCAATGCAACTTTACGGCGACACAGTGATATCTCTCGTTATAGGCAAGCATTAAAGGGGGCACACTGTAATTACCATATCCACCGTGTCACAGAATCAGTGAAGGTTAATTTTAAGGTTTTCATCGCGACAATTAAGATCAGGTCTTATTACTCCGCACGTATACAAACTAAGAAAAGAAAACTAGGACCATGTAGGTGGAACCCAACAACAGACATCCTTATCAGTCAGTGCGGCTAGCAACACTCAAGTCCCAGCCAGAGGATGGCCACACAGCATGCACCCCCCAGAGAGGATGCAGCACCCCAATTGACCCCGCGCTACCACCCATCCCCCAGTCTGCCTATCACGGCCTAGAAAGGAAAAAGCAAATAATAACAAAAGGCACCATAGAAATAAACCAGAACTAAAATGTACCCCCCCACCCTACACACGCAGAGGCTACGGCCTACCCCCCCCCTAGCAGAGTGTTTTATCTCCCCAAAAACCCGAAATGTAGTAAGAGAAGAGAAAAATGAGAAGAAGAAAGAAAAGAGAAAGGAAGAGGAAAAGAAATACAATTCACATAAGACCGGAGGAGGGCCAATTAAGTATGTCCAATTCGAGTAGCATAAGGCTCCCTGGCCGCCCTAACCCCGACCCCAAGACCAGTACAATACCACTATTCAAGTCCCCGGCAGTCCATCAACGTCCCAGCAGCAGAAGAGAGACAGTCCTGATGTAGGAGGGTGCTTCCTCAACCCTGTCCCCTACGGTGCGGTGCCACGGTGCAGTCCAACTGTACTACAGACCTCTTAGGAGGTGGAGACAAACAAAGGGACCACAGCTGGGTGAAGGAACGATCGCCAGAGTCCATCTCGGACGCAGTAGCGTTGTCCGCAGTCATGGCAGACGATCCACAGCAAGGCAACAGTTCTCCAGAAGCAGCTAGTTCAGGCGGCAATGATCGCTTCAGGATGGGATACGGAGGTCCGTCAGTAGCCCCCGAGGCAGTCCTCAGGCGTAGCGTCTCGCGGCGTCTCCCAAGCCGGGCCATTTCTCCAGAAAGCGTGCGTTTCTTCAGGGGTGTCTCCACCAGCATTCCAGCAATAACTGGGTCTCGCGACCGCAGCGGGCTGATGGCGACAATAGTGAGGTGGCCAAAGATGGCAGCTGCAGGGTGTGGCGCAGCATCCTGCACACAGACAGACTGGGGGGCCTCAGGCGGTGTGGCGTTCACCCGAGCCCCAAATTCACAAGCCACAGCCCGCATGTCGAACCTGAGGTCGTCTAGAGCGCTCAGGATGTCACCGAGATGCAGGGGCGCCTCAAAAGGCAGGGACGTTACCCCTTCCAAGTCTCTAGGATGGCAAACAATAGGTAGACCGGCTGGTCGTTCACCCTCACTCTCGGCGAGCCCTCCCGTATCTTGCCAGGTCGAGACACGGTGGAAGCGGTGTAGGGGCACAGGGGCAGCAGAATCCATCCCGTCGCTGTTGTGGAGTGGGTCGGGCCGATGCCCGCGTCCCACCAGCAGCCCTGGGCTCGCAGCTGCAAAAGCCGAGAGCAGGCAGCAAGATGGCGCTCGAAGAAAGCTCCGGGGAAACAATGTTGCGGGGAAGTCGTCTAGGAACCGAGGAGCCAATACTTTGTAGCTCCGACAGCAGCGGTGTCCAGGATCGGGAGTACCAGTGCCAAGTGCAGGGGTACAGGCGCTGCTGACAGGAATCTGCCGTCGGTTCTGTCCGAGCTGTAATGGCCGCCGTCTCTGTAGACGGGGCCGGCCGCTTTCGCGAGACAAAGACCCGGGTTGTGCTGATCGGCGTGAAGGCGTCCCGTGGCTTCCACTGCCGGGATCAGGAAGAGAAACACATCGGCGTGACCGGGTTTGCCTCCCGGTTCCGCTGTCGTAGCTCAGTGCAGCATTGAAAGGCAGGATATCGCGGAAACCGGGAGGATGGCAGCAGGGTCGGCGGAGCCGAGGAGTCAGGCGGCCATCGCGGCTGCGAGCTAGGCTCCTCCCTTTTAGCGAGTATTGTTTAAATATTTGCATCAGTGTTTCACTTTGTGTGTAAGTGGGTGCATGGGTTGGTGAGTAGCTACATGTGTGTTTATATGGGTTATTAGATGTTTTTTTTAGTATCAGTATAAATGTCTGTATGATTTGGTGGGGGTGTTACTTAGCACACAGATGCATCAATGACTGACTCACTGTTTGTATGTGTTTTGAAGACAGCATATGTGCCGGACTGTATGGGTGAATGAGTGTGTATATGTATGTGTTAGTAAGTGAATGACTGTCTTACTAGTGTCTTTATCAGTACCTACATATGTTTTAATCTAGTATAAGTGAGTATTGGTGTATATAAGTGAGTATATGTGAGAGTCAGAGATTGAAAGAGTTGTTGTTTAAATAAGTATGTGTTTCTATAAGTGATTGTTTAAGAGAGTAAGTATGTGTAAGTTTCCTTAGAAGTAAGATGGTAGTATGTGTATAGCTGTATATGCAAAAAAATGGATGTTCAATATTTTATTTGCATGTGTGAATATGTGTGTGAGCAACTTTTGGAAGACTGTCGGTGTGTTAACGGATGTATAGGTGTCTCACTACATATGATGAGTGAGTATATGTATGACTGACTATATAGAACTGTTGGTGAATGAGGGGAATTCCTGAATTGGTTGTTGTAACTGGTATAGGTATCTCCACTTTTTTGAAAATGTTAGTTTCTATTTTTGAATATGTGTTTCAAGGGTTACTTTACCGTGAAAGGAGGTCAGTCTCTCTGTCACAAGGATGGAGTCATCAGTGATGTCATGAGTGATGTCACTGACCATGTCATGAGTGATGTAATATGTGATGTCATCAGCAGTGCATTACACGCGCAAGTTATAGTGAGTCCAACTAACTATAACGTGGGAATTTCAATGGTTTTATGTCAGTAAAATTTCCAGGTAACTATAACTGGTGTGAAACCTATGGTTTTTTCAGTGAATTTAATAGGTTTTTTATATGCTAATTCCTATCTATAACTGGTGTGAAACCTATGTTTTTTTCACTGAATTTCAAAGGTTTTTTTTAATGCTAATTCCTAACTAAAAGTCTCACTTTATAAGTAAGACTGTTAGCGCTCTAGTTGTTCTTTAGAACACTCTGGTACATACTATCATTGGGCTATAGTTGCGCTACATCTGGCTGACATTTGGGCTACATTTGTATTTTTTTGTCTCTGGTGGCCATCTTTGGGCTACTATGGGCTACATTTGGGCTACATTTGGGCTCTGACATATATATAGCCCAATGTAGCCCAATATATATATTTTAAAAGTTAATTTTCTTAAAAACAACTGGAGCATATATCTTGAGACATAGCAAACGCACATCAGGCTACCAGTCCTTACAATTTTTCAAATGTTTTTTTTTAATATATTTTTTTTTTGTCTTGGAGCGCTCCCGGTGCGCGCCCCGGTGAGCGCCCCGGAAAGCGTAGTATTTTGAAGCGCCCCGGTGCGCGATCAGGGAAGCGTCCCGTTAGCGCCAATGTCACGATCGAAAACAACATTGTGACGCGTCGCGTAAGCGTGACGTATCACGTAGCCGCTCGATGTGTCTTATGACGCGCTGCGTAAACGCACCCGGAAGCGCTCCGCGGCACGGCCCGGAGTGCGTAACATAAGCGCGCCGGAGCGCGTAACGTAAGCGCATCGGGTCATGTGACTTGAAAATAACACTTTTCATTGGTTCTCATCATTTTTTTTCTCCAAATAATGAAAGCCCCCACCTTTTTTCCTCATTCTTACTTTCTTCATTGAGAGAGCAAGAGCTATTTTTGAGGAAACAATGGCATCACTTTTTGCTGCAGCTGGTGCACCCCCACCACCAAGAAAAGAAGGTCCACCACCACAGTTTCTTGGAGGACAAGAAGAAGAGGAGGAAGAAGAGGAGGAGGATTAACAACGAAGGCGCTTCCTCCCTGAAGAACCAAGACAAAGGCACGTTAAAGTGCACTTCATTTGGCAATTCTTTTCTTTTCCTGATGACCAGAAAAAGGTGAACGCCCCCAAAGTCACCTGTCTTATTTGTGACAAAGTTCTCTCCAGGGGCAATCCCTCAAAGAAATATTATTTTGGTAATTTTACCATGATCCGCCACATGGAGAGGTGGCATCCCAATAATTTAGCCCAGGCTGAAGTCCAGGAACTTCGAAACAACCCACCCCCTGTGGCCAGCACTTCCTCTTCTGTACCCTCACTTTCTGGTCCTGCAGAACACCAAATGGTGCCAGATATTCAGCAAAAATTTGGCAAGCTCAAATTTGTTTGCATTTTCTGTGGCAAAACATTATGCT
Organism: Lissotriton vulgaris; assembly: GCF_964263255.1. Taxonomy (NCBI): domain Eukaryota; kingdom Metazoa; phylum Chordata; class Amphibia; order Caudata; family Salamandridae; genus Lissotriton; species Lissotriton vulgaris. The sequence continues at coordinate 1,629,952,475 of NC_141694.1, read as the reverse complement.
ATGGTGAACTTAGCGTCACCTTAATAAATAATGCTGTAGACAACCACCAATGCAGCAAGGAAAGAAAACAGTAATTGTTTTCTTTTTTTTTTGCTCCTGTTGAGCCATTTGCAATTTGCTGTTTTTTTGTTTGTTCTCTTAAAAAAAAAATATATATATAAAATTGTTCAAAAACACAAAAAAATAACAAAATGTTCAGAAAAATAATAAAAAAATAAAACAACAAAAAGAATTTAAAAAAAAGTTCTTTTCAGAACTACCTCCCATTTATAAAATATTGGCAAAAATTTTAAACTCTGGCATTCTTTTTTCTCTTTTGTGCGCTTCCCGGTGCGCTCCCCGGTGCGCGTACCGGGCACTCCCTCCGCGAGGCCCTTTTATAGCCCCCACATCAAACCTAGGGGGTCAGGGTGAGTCTACCCTGCCCCCTTATGGTCATTCCCCCCTTTGTTTTGGCCACCTCTTGTGTCTCGATCCTACCGAGACACAAGATGGCGGCCACTCCGGACTGTTTCGAATGTTTACAGACACCCGAGAACCAATCAGATTTCTGCACGCAAGTCGCGTGGCGCGCCCGGAGCGCTCCCCGGTGCGCGTACCGGGGCGCTGTCACAGATATATATATTTTTTTGAACCTAAATTACTCAAAATCCACTGGAGCACATATCTTGAGACATAGCAAAGGCACATCGGGGTATCCAGTCCCTACAATTTTGCCAAGTTTGGTGGAAATCCATTCAGCCGTTCGGGCTAAAAGTGAGGTCGACCACCCTATGGAAATTAACATGGGGAAAACACGTTTTGGGACCCCCCTTTTATCTCGGCCCCCGCTTGACAAATCACCCCCAAACTTTCAGGGAAGGACCGGGGCGCCACGAGGCCATTTTGAGGAAATTTTCAGGCAGATTCGTCAACCGGCGCCAAAGTTATTCCAAATAGAATTTTGAGATTTAACATTGAAAAAATCCTAACTATAACTACCTACTGGTGACCGCCAGTAGGTATATATATATATATATATATATATATATATATATATATATATATATATATATATATATATATATATATATATATATATATATATATATATATATATATATATATATGTATATACACAACCACCCAATATCAACAGGAACTCCCATGAAGAAGGCACGGACTTCATGTTCTCGGTATATAGCTTCTTTTATATTATCGAGTCACCCACTACCCCGAGACCCAAGAGACTCGTTTTGGCTCCTGTGAAGCCTTTCTCAATCTGTTTTGGCACCATATTGCTTTCTGTTTAAATAGTCACTCCCACTTAGGGCAACAATAAACATAGGCAAAATACTTACAAACATATGTGACACTTCAAACCATATACTTTTCTACAAACGCTATCGTGAATGTGAAAAAAATAGTAATAAGTGGCAGCTGCGCAAAGCACATATTTATAGTCCACATAATCACATCGCTATTAGAAGTCTGGATGGAGAATCTGTCCATACATTGCTTATGTCGCCAACCTAAGTAGGAAATTTCAATATATAAAGCCTAAGGCACCAAACACTCTAAATGTGTCGCCTGAATATCGCTCTGCATATAAAATCAATAGTAAGTATATATTTTTTTACATTTGAGGTTAATAACACGCTATGACAATATCGTAACCAATAATGATGGTATGGTGAATTCCACCTCACATCGCTATAAGAAGTCTGGATGGAGAATCTGTTCATACATTGCTTATGTGGCCAACCTAAGTAGGACATTCCAATATATAAAGCTTAAGGCACCAAACACTCTAAATATGTCGCCTGAATATCACTCTGCATATAAAATCAATAGTAAGTATATCTTTTTTTACATTTGAGGTTAATAATACGCTATGACAATATCGCAATCAATAATGATGGTATGGTGAATTCCACCTCAGCCCTTCTTTTTGACTTGGAATGCAATGCTAATTAGATAATTGGTCTGCCGGTAATTCGATACTGACACACACTGCCCTTAATCTGGTAGCCAAGCTAAATATACAGCAGACCCCTCTAACGCTACAGTACACATTGGGCTAGAGTGGTAGCTTTCGTGCTGTGGGACCAAGTTATAACAGATTATTGTCCATGTAAGACAAATGTCTATTTTCCCAACGCATGCACATGCCCATAAAAGGACTACCTTTCCTATAATGCAGCAGGGCGGACATATGCTTGGCTGCAATGGATGGCAGATGTCACCTTAAAAAATCAGGATCCATAGACCACTTATTTCCGGGACCAGTGTGCAATCCAAGATAAGTCAATATAAAATGGATCGTAAAATGTAATGTATAAGAGGAAGCGCCAGTCTCAATGCCATACATGACAAACAGCGTGAGAAACATTGTTCCAAACCAGAACAGGCTCAGGGTTGAAGGGGACCGATGCGTAAATAGTTGCAGATGTGCAGAGCAAACCTCACCACCTCAGCATAGGCGTCAGCAATGCCCGGTCACCAAGGGGCGTCAGACTCCTGGGCAAGGCATTTCTTGCGAGGAGATGTTGAACCCATGCTGGCAGTCGAAAAAAACACCCGCTACAGGAACTCTGTCTCCCACTGCTGCCATCCTCGTACCTTTTCCTGACATCCACCGCGGGGGCTCTCTCTCTAGCTCCACCATGCTTCCTCCAAATTGCGGTCACAAGGGAGAGCCACAAACGACTGGTGTTCCGTGAAAACGCCCAGACCACTGATGCTGAATTATAATCAACACAACCACCCAACTTCATCAGGAACTCCCATGAAGAAGGCATGGACTTCAGGGTCTCGGTATTCAGCTTTTAATTTTATCGAGTCACCCACGACCCTGAGACACAAAAGACGCTTTTCGGATTCTGTGAAGCCTTTCTCAATCTGTTTTGGCGCCATATTGCTTTCAGTTTAAATAGTCACTCCCCATTATCCTGTATGTAAATTTCTGTATCCAGAAATTATATATATATATATATATATCCCCGCTAGTTACCATAGGGAAATCGCAACATTTTATTCCCAATAACTTTGGCGCCGATTGACGAATCTTTGTGAAATTTTCAAAACTTCTTGCCCACTCCGGTCTGCTCCTATCTTGAAAGTTTTGGCGTGATTCGGCAAGTGGTGGCTGAGAAAAAAGGGGGGTCCCAAAACGTGTTTTCCCCCTGCAATTTACCATAGGAAACTTTAGACACGACAACAGCCCGAACTGCTGAACGGAATTACACCAAATTTGGCAAAAAGGTAACCCTTGGTTCAGAAAGATCCCTTTTTGTTGAATGGTGTAAATCCGTTCAGTAGTTGCTGAGAAAATCAAAATTAAAAAAGTTTCAATATCTAGAGGCGGGCAGGATCCGCGCACCCTCCCGAACATGAGCTGCATGCTAATTGGCTGTCAACACTCCAAACCAGAAAGTGTTGGCAGCCATCTTGTCACTCGTTAGAACCGAGGCACAAGAAAAGAGAAAACGTGCAAAACACTCTTCAATCCTGAGGATCGCTGGGGGCCAACTAGCCCGCCAGGTACCTCCAGTATGCGCCAGAGAGCTGCGTTGCAGACAGGTGTTCAGAGGCCAAGCCCCTTTTTACAACACTCTGCCACACAGCTCCGTGGCTCTTACTGGAGGTAACTGGTGGGCTAGTTGGCCCCCAGGGACCCCCAGGATTGAAGAGGAATTAATTCCCCAACTTAAAACCCGCCACAGGGCGTGTTTGCACACATGTCACCTCAGGCCCCGCCCCCTCCCTTCACCACTGTGCAAACGCGCCCGTGGAGCATTTTAAGTTGGGGGATAAACTCCCGTTGAAATCTGAGGGTCCCTGGGGAGCAACTAGACCACCAGGTACCTCCATTAAGCGCCACCGAGCTGTGTTGCAGAGAGGTGTAAAAGGGGCGTGGCCTCTGAACACCTCTCTGCAATGCAGCTCCCTGGTGCATACTGGAGGTTCCTGGTAGGCTAGTTGGCCCCCAGGGACCCACAGTATTCAAGGGGAATTAGTTCCCCATCAACAAACACGCCAGGGGGCATGTTTGCAGAGTGCTGCTGGGAGGAGGTGGGACTCCGATGGGATGCCGGTCTTTTTTTAAATGTATTTTTTTAAGAAGGGTGTGAGAAGTTGGCCTGATATATGATGTTTCCAATTCTGGAACCACCTTGTATCAGTCCAAACAACCCTTATGGTGTCTGGTTGTAAGTCAACCTTATTAGACAAGCTATCTTAATGGTAGCATAGACTAAGCAGCCTTAAAGGCTAAACTCAAGAGGTCGTGTTAAGTGTCAATCACAGTCCTGTAATATCAAATGAAAGGACACCACACAAGTATATATTATAAAAATATATGTATTTATTTCTAAAATAATCCCCAGTACACTTTATGAGTAAAGGGGCACAAGCGTTAAATCAAAAGCACAGTATAACATACAAAGTTGCACAATTATGGATGAGGGCGGGTGGCCACTCAAACCATATATTAAAAAAGTGGTATAAGAGATACCAATCGAACAGTGGTTAGGCCTAGGGCCTAGGGAATCGCTGGGAGCAGTCGGGACAAGCAATGCTGAAGTCGGGAAAAGCCCGCGGGAATCGGGTGCAGCGCTTAAAGCACATGCATGCACCAATGTTAAGTCAATGGTGCGTAAAAGTTACACAGATAGAGTTTTAGGATACTTCCGCTGAACCTAGATGGACAAAACTTTAGACACAGACCCTAGAGCTGTGTACCAGTGTGGGAACACCGGCGTTGCAATGTTACCTCACCCACAGGAAGCAGGTGCATAGGGTCGAAGTGGCGTCGGGTTTCGTCACGCAGGTTCTTGGTGCTTGAAGCTGAAGATGCTGCAGGCGATGTGAAGGAGAAGTGTCCGGTGTGATCCAATGGTGGATCAGAGTAGAAAAGTACCTGAAAGCAGAGGGGACAGAGTCTGGGTCACTCAGCAGTGACCAGGGTGGAACCAGGACGGAACCAGGCAATGTCGGGCGCAATCAGGTGGTTGTTGAGGAGCATCTCTCCGCTGCCACGTGGGCTCTGGGGCATCTGCGATGTCCAGGAGCGGGTCACGAGCTGTCCCACGCAGGCTCTCACCATCGGCGCTGTCGGCATCAAGATCAGAGCAAACAACACTTGGCAAGAGCAATCCACACAGGACTGGAAGATTGCTTCTCACTCGGACCAGGAGGGTCAGAGCGGGTGCTCCTTTTCAGAGGAGCTGGTGCAAGTCTGGAGCAACCAGAATTGCAAGTCGTATTTAGGTTTTCACCGGCACAGGGGCCACAAGCTAGCTGGCAAATGACCGGGCCAATGCGTCGAGCCAAAGAAAGCAGAAGGGCCCCACGCAGCACTCGTCGAGTGTACAGGGGTGAGCTTCGGTGCAAGAGTGGCTCAGGGTTGGGCCTTCTCAGACCCCGGTGTACAGCTTCGAGGGTCACCCGTGGGCTGCACGGTCAGCGTCTCGTGGTCTTTTCAAGATGGCGTGCCCCACGCTTCCGGTCGCCTCCACGGGTCTCAGCTCTGCAGGGACTGTGGATCGGGCTGTAAGAAGGCAGGCAAGCTTGATCTCGTCGATCTCTGTTGCTCGAGTTCCCGCGGGAACTGCAACAAAGCAGACGTCGAGGTGCTGGATGGTGCCTGTTTGCACAGGGTGGTCACTCCTTGACCACAAGGGAGATTCTTCAGTCTTCTACGTTGAGTAGGATGTCGAAGGGTCCAGAGTTTCATTTCAAATGTTTCATCAGGATAATCTGAGTGCGTTGGCACTGCTCCCATTCTTAAACCAATCTAGGAGGCTGGATTACCTGCTAGGTCCCCTCCTATGAGTGGGACCCAGGAAGGGGGTGGATACACCTCTTTCCTTTGATCCAGGCCGCGCTGGGACATGGGCTGGTGTGCCCCAGAACCAGTTTGGCCGGATTATGCAAGGGGCAGCCTTGTGCGCCCCAGGCAGTGTCTGGTTTCTTTCAAACCTCCCTGCTACAATCCACTATCTCCTGTCTGGGGTGGGTGGTGTAACACCTCCCAGCGACAGGAAAGCCTTTGTCCAGGCCTCCTTGGCTGAGTTTCGGTCAGCTGCAGGAGGTCAGACTCGTGTCTGTGGCAGAAGCATCCATTTTGTGGATCTGAGGCTCTTTTAAAATCAACCGCGTTTTAGCAAAGTAACATGTCGTCTCCCTCTTGAGGCATGGAATGCTACCCCCGTCGCCAGGACTGGCGAGGGGGTCGTATTCCAAATCGTATGACACCTTACACGACATGTTTTGATAAAGCCAAACCAAAGTTAACATATAACCGCGAGGATTGTAATGCACTTAATAGTATATGGTATGGCATTATCCCGGAACAGCTTAGGGAATTGGTCCCGACAGCTGCAGACAGGCTCAGCTCATGCTAGAGCACCTTATCACATAAAACCAAGCACTCTGCTTCCAGGATTGTTAAGGCCTGCCATAGGAGTGACTGATGGGTATGTATGTGTCCAGTTAGGTTTAGATATAGGCATACTATATCTAAGCAAGGGGTGATTACACCACCTTGCCCCAGCTGAGTGATCAGCCAGTTGTGTCAATTTTAGACAGCCAGCCAGGGGTGGCAAAAGATATGCTGCAGCCCCTGGTAGGCCTTGGATGCACCTATGCCCTGGGCACCTATAATGCTCTGTACAGGGGCTGATAAGGTGACCCAAGCCAATCTAGTTATGCACCTAGAGTACATGGAATCCATTTTACAGAGAGAGCAGATAGCCTGGGGCCCTGATTAGCAGGGAACCAGGCCAACTAAGTCGAAAACCAGCTAAACACAAGGCAAAAAATCTGGGGTAACCATAGTCAGGTAGCCACCTTCCTACAAAGGGGTGCTGTGTGGCCTCCCTTCTTTTCCTAATTTATTGGCCCTGGGGACCCCATCCCCCAGGGCCTGACCCCTTTTTTATTTTACTTGTTTTTAAATTGGAAGGGGGCCGCGTGGCCCCCCCTCCCAAGGCCATAATCGGCCCCGGGGACCCCTTCCCCCGGGGCATGGACATTTTATTAATTTTATTTTATTATTGGAGGGGGGCTGCGTGGCCCCCCTCCTTAGGCCATTTATGGCCCAGGGACCCATCCCCTGGGGCCAACCTTTCATTTTTTTTATATATATATATTTTTTTATTTCCATAATGGGTGGCCCCCTCCGGGCCAATTATGGCCAGGGGACCCCATTCCCCAGGGTTGGCCCTATCCATTGGGGACTGTGGGGAGCCGGCCCTGGGGCGTGGCGGTCCCCAGGGCCATTGAAGGCTCCAAGAGTGGGGCTGCGTGGCACCCCCTCCACCATCTACAAAGCCCCGGGGGTGGCGGTGTCTGGGGTGTGTGGGTGGGTTCAAGCCCCCCACAAACTTTTTTTTTTTTAAATACAAGCCACAGGGTGGCAGTCCCCGGGGCTGCAGGGGGGCCCTAAGCCCCCTCTGCAATTATTTTAGAAAAGCCCCAGGGGTGGCGGTCCCTGGGGCTTGGGGGGCCTATGAGTCCCTGATTATCATCAGTAGGCACACCTTCGCAGATCTCAGGCTGTACATCTGGAGTCATTACATCACAGCTAAGCTTTGCTGCATTAATATCAGGAATACATAATTTGCAGGGGAGTACTAGTAAGTACTTATAAAATAATTTAAATGTACTTAACCTTCACACACATATATATATATATATATATATATAGATATATATAGATATAGATATAGATATATATATATACACATATATATGTTGTAAGGTTAAGTACATTTATTATAGTCTGCATTATTTTATAAGTACTTACTAGTACTCACCAAAATAATTTAAATGTACTTAACTTAATGAAGTGGTCCAGGGAACGCTGGTGTAGAGCTTCTGCTTCAGCATACCAACCTCATATTTTTGTCTCTTCCTCTTTAATTGCGTATAGTGTGCGAAATATTCTAATAGCATGGTAGCCATTCTATCTTTTGCTATACCCCTAGTTAAAAACCCTCTTACTTGTTTCAGCCTATGGCTCGGGCCTATAAAATGTGTTCAGAGCTTTTAATAATCAATATAGTGCTTGCCACATTATACATTCACATGGAACCTGCATATGTTTTCGCGTTCTGTTCTTTTCCTGGGATTTAGTCTGAACACCATAGACAAGGTCAAACATCAATGTCCCTTGTTATTCTTTCTGGACAGGCACTCGCACCTATACATAACACAAGAATGCATCTGTTGTTTATGAGCGCACAAGTCCTGTCATATAAATCTCAGGAATGGGTGACCTTGTCCACTGGGAGATAAGGCAACAGCAGTAGAACGCAGGCGCTATGGTAATGCATCAGCACACTTAAGCAAAAGCAGTATATTTCCCTAACCAACCCCGCGCGCCCATTAAAGAAAATACTAGGCGTGATTACAAACGCGCGCCTATTGACAAAGTGAATCGTGTGTGTTTATAAACGCGCTCGTAACATCCCCATAGCATTCCCCACTGCACCCGCTCAGATACGCGCCCATTAATGAAAATACTAGGCGTGATTACAAACGCGCGCCTATTGACAAAGTGAATCGTGTGTGTTTATAAACGCGCTCGTAATATCTCCATAGCATTCCCCACTGCACCCGCTCAGATACGCGCCAAATAATATATGCTTAGCATAGCAGGCCCGAAACATTTTAAATAAGGATAAATAATGCAAATGTCCTTGCGTGCGAAAAAGAATAGGCAACAAGCTGTGTTTACTAAACTCACCAGCGCCGAGGGAGATTTAAAACGCGATTTGACGCGCGAAGGTCTGTCGGTCTAAGTATAGCGAGGCACATACACAGCGAGGCACAGGCACGACATGAATGAGGAAATCACTGGGCTCATGTTGCGGGAGGGTTTCTATAGAAACGAAACCACGCATGGGGGCGGATGATGTAATCAATTAACTGTGAAAGTGAAAATAACTCCTCTATGTCAGTCTAATTAGGACGACGCCCCGTATAACCATGGGAACTGGGTTAGACACGAGTGTGAAATGTGAAAAACAAGCTAAAATGTGCACGGAAAGAGGAGTTAAACGTGCATGATGTAATGCAATGACTAAGGGGTATAAATACAATCACAGTCTGTCATGATGTTGTGAACAAGGCGGGTGCTTACCGCCGAAACGCGTCAAGCAGCCTAAATGAGAGAATAAACTTATTTGGAATCAACTATTTTCACGGAGTCAGTGCCTTACTTGGATGAGAAAGTTTGGAGTGTTCCAGATAGATATATATATATACACATATATATGTTGTAAGGTTAAGTACATTTATTATAGTCTGCATTATTTTATAAGTACTTACTAGTACTCACCAAAATAATTTAAATGTACTTAACTTAATGAAGTGGTCCAGGGAACGCTGGTGTAGAGCTTCTGCTTCAGCATACCAACCTCATATTTTTGTCTCTTCCTCTTTAATTGCGTATAGTGTGCGAAATATTCTAATAGCATGGTAGCCATTCTATCTTTTGCTATACCACTAGTTAAAAACCCTCTTACTTGTTTCAGCCTATGGCTCGGGCCTATAAAATGTGTTCAGAGCTTTTAATAATCAATATAGTGCTTGCCACATTATACATTCACATGGAACCTGCATATGTTTTCGCGTTCTGTTCTTTTCCTGGGATTTAGTCTGAACACCATAGACAAGGTCAAACATCAATGTCCCTTGTTATTCTTTCTGGACAGGCACTCGCACCTATACATAACACAAGAATGCATCTGTTGTTTATGAGCGCACAAGTCCTGTCATATTGATGAGCACATGAATGGTGAGGGATCACATGGAATGGAAGTATTGAGTGAAGAGCACTGTTTCTACTCAGTTGTAGAGCATTCATCTGTGTATGCTAAGGTACGGGGTCCCCCAGCAATACCAGATATCTTTCATATATCATCATTTAGCTTCATTAGGAAGGGAGGGTGTTTAGGTTACTCTGTCCTATAAAATGGCAGGGATTCATGATTTATGAATTATTAACCCTGCTAACAGTATTTTTAGTATGCATTTGTTTTCATATCACGGCATATATCCTATATGTCAGAGCACAATTGTTTAAATTAATATTCTAAACTTCCTTCGTGTCACCTAGTTATCTTATTGTGGATGAGTACGGGTGAGAGAGCGAAAGGGTGTGTCCTGTTACATCAGTCCCTGACAGGGTTCTGGGGTGCCAATTCACTTGTTTCTCTGATAAGGTTAGGAGGGCAAGTAAAGCACTATCGCTAGTCGGACTCGGACCCATAAGTACTGAGGTGGTATGGTGACACAGACCCTACATGTTCTAAGCATAGTTCTGTTCTAAGAGCAGAATCCCTGCAACAGCACTAGCTATAGTAGAAAAATCGAGGCCCTCGTTTACAGTTTGACAGACCACCAGAATATTCACCTTGATGTACTTTCACTCAGAATGACTTGGCTTGTCTTTTTTTGATGTTTGACAGTAAATGAGTAGTATTGATTACATTCATACCAAGTGATTTGCGTTTGGTTAAAAAACATCAGGAGTACTTATTAAATTATAAACTCACTATGGCTCAAGAACTCCCATCTTGTTTGTCAATTCATTAAAGGTCTCTCTGACACTGGCCTGATACATTTAATTATGGACACTGGGGCAGGAATGAGAACTGTGAGTAATAGTGGATAAAATATCTTTATTGGTACAGCACCTGCAGCATTATAGCTATGGATTCGTGGATAATATTAATATAAACTTCAAGTCTACACACAACTACACCTTTCCCTTTATTTGAAAACGGTATAATTGTGAGCAGGTCTTGCTTGTAAAGAAAAGGTAAGCGTTATTTTATTAGCATATTTATTTTTTGTTGGCAAACATTCAAAACTCAGTTTCAAGTGCATCTGCTCCATCTGCATTACATTTCATTTACATAAAAATTGTGGAAACAAAAACACCAAATAATATTCATTTTTTAAACAAAAAATTCTTCTTTGACGAGGACTTATTAGCCGTGTTCTGTGAAAGGGCTTCATTGTGAGCGTTTCAGGTTTCTTGGTGGTAACTCGGCACTACTGGAGTTACTGATACCAGGCGGTACTGGGAATTACAAGTGGGACCCTGAGCTTTCACTGAGAAATCGGAAATACTGCACCAAATTCTGCTGGGAATTCCCCATTCTCTACCAGAGTTATACCAACAGATTTCAGCTACTTTTACCAGCTAGAGACTCTTGCTGAAAGTTAAAATCTTAAATTTCCATTGGGTCCAGTGAGTGAGTGATGAGCGTTTACTTTTTTTTAAAAACGTTGTAATGTTGGGGACTAAATTCCCCAAAAGGCGCTGCAGACAGTTGCCAAATAGATTTTACCTCTCACCACTCAAAAAAGGTATGATATGTTTGCGTGGTGTTTTAATTCCATTGCCTATTTCCAAAGACTTCAAACAGAGTGACAGTGGTTCATATTTGAAAATCGGAAGGTGACTGGTCAGTAGCTTGTTTTCCAAGGTCCAGGTGTTCACTGCAGCATGGTTTGTGAATCATTGAGTATTCAGTCCACAAGGTGATGCACTGCCTTGTCCAGACATATGAACTGCATATCATATTTTGAATTCACAGTCATATATATGTATGAAAAAAGTTGTGGAAGAGAGAGGGTTCCTATTGTTTGAGGGACTTTGTATATATGTGTGTTTGCACTGTAATACTTGACTAGTTTTGATTTCTTGATTTTTGTAGTAGATGTTTTTCATATAGAAGAAATGTCCTCTGTTGTTATGGCAATAGATATCTGTTTTGTCACTATTGCATGTAGATACACTTCTTCCTTTACCCCGCCTAGGAGCTTGGGGTTTTCGCTTTAAGATAAGGCTAATAAATAATATTTTTTGAATTGTATACCAAACCAGTGACCGATTAATAAGCTTACTGGTTCAGTTGTTTTGTCAGTCAAATTCACTTTAATCGGTTATTTAAAACCATAAAAGCATACCACATTAAAATCACGATAACATTTTCCTTGAAAATATAACAAAAACACTATCATTACAAAATACAGAGAAATCAGAATCTGAATCGTCAAAAAACATTTCATTACATTTAAAATATACTAGTTAATAGCGATCCTTCTTTTTTCCGCATTCTGACTGCTCAACTTATAAAACTAGCAATGTTAAAGATTTCCCAAACATTGGACAACATGTGCAGCTATATAAAAGCAGCTCTAGTTTGTATAAAACCTTTGCCTTTTAAAATAGGTAAAATGAGCCGATTTCGGATGTGCAAACAGTGCTCACAAAATAAGACAAAATGCATTGAGTCCTGAGTGGAAAAATTAATTATCACATGTGCAAACATTCAGGTCCTCTGGCTTCTGCCAGCAAATTGGTTCTGCAAGGAGTAAATGTGGTTGATTCAATCTAAATTTCACCAGAAGTAAACGATGATGGTGGTTAGTAACTATATTTAGATATGGTTCAATTGATCATGATGTGGGTACCAGATGATGTGCCCGCACAAGGGGTTTAGTTAATTCTACAGCCACTCTATCCATTTCGGATAATTGCAGGTACATACTTTTAGCCCAGCCCATGTCCTCCTTTCGAAGTTACTCTGGGGAGCTAAATAACTCTGGTCTCCCCAAATAATTTGCGGTCCTTTTCACGTAACTTAACCGGGGGATAATATTTGCTCTGTCAAGAGCTAAACAATAGCGAATGATATTGCGGTTCATCCCAAGCTCTGGGTTTATCTAAATGCTTATCCATTTAAGTAAAGGTTCCATAAGTATAGTATCTGATATGAAACCTAGACCTGTTTCTTGGTGGATAATATAAGTAGCTGTTGATTGTGGCACAGATAGAAGACTCCTTAAAAATGTATTTTCCACTATTTGGATATCTGCCGCTTCTCTGTATCCCCAAAGATCTGACTCATAATTTGCTATAGCCAAGCATTTAGCCCTATAGATGTTTAACATGGCATACTTTGGCTTCGATCTCAATCTATGTGCAAAGTCTAGAACAGCAAAGGTAGATCTAGCCATTGCATTTCTTTTGGCTTTCATTTGTGGGACCCATGTACCCTTCTCATCAAATAACACTCCTAAATATAAAACCAACACCACCCGTGTTATACTATTCCCTACACAATAGTGAGTTTTATATTTCTTGGGTTTTACCCCCATAACCATGGGGTGAGACTTGGAAAAATTAACATCCAAATCCAAAGACTTCATACAAAAAGCAAACAATGTTAAAAGACGCTGTAGGCCAATTTCTGTTCTAGCTAAAAGGGCAGCTTCATCAGCGTATAGGAGAGCTGGTATTAGCCGCTCACCTACACGTAGTGGTCCAAGCTAGCACCCATTAAAACCGTATCTAAATTATTAATATATAAAGTAAATAAAAGTGGGTCTAGGTTGTTTAACAATTTATTCCCACTGGTCACAACTTTTTTCCGTTCTGGTCTGCCTTGTACAAACATGTGAAACCTTATGTTACATAATAATGAATTAAGATAGAATCTTATTTTCATGCAATAAGAAGATGAAACAAGGTGGCCAGACAGAAAGTTAGCCAAGGGACTATTTCTATCACTCTTTTGTGTATGTTAGTTTTGTGGCTGTCTGTCCACTACTGTGTTCAAACTCACATCTTCATTATTTAGTATTTTCCAATCTATTCTCACTATCTTTTAGCTACTAAATCTCTGATTTTGAAGCTGATGATTCCTAGAATTATTATGGCTGGTATAAAGACAAACAACATAAGAAAGTCCATGGTGAATCTGGAGGTTGCCCCGGGATAGGTTTTTTCGATGAATTCATTGCCATCGGAAAATAAGCAGGACGGTCCAGTGCTGTTGGGTGCACCTGCAAAAAATAGTTAAAAAGAAACATTTTAAGAACTCTAATGTCACGCTTATTAAAATTGCATTGTTGTGCATTTTTATTAAATGGGGTTCGCAACTACCCACCTAAAGAAATAATCACAACCCTTGTCATGGTGAACCCTTAAAGTCACTAAATTAACCTGATGTCAACTCTGTGATAGCTATGACACAGAGCAGACAAGCTTACCTTGGGGCAATGTGTAAAGTATGTATGTGCTACCAAAACAATAATAAAGTCAAAATGCTAAACAATAAATATCCCAAACTGAATTATAAAAATAGAGTAATATTTAATAATATAATAAATGGCTATATGAATTAAAAAAGTTTTAAGTAAGAATAGCACCAAGAAGAATACATTGTGAATGCTAGTCATTGGTCATGGTAGACTAGGACTTGGGCACAGTTCAGCACTGGCTGCCATGGAGCAGGCTCTTCCTGGTCAAATATTTTCCAATCTAATTTTAGTCCTTCAAATCCAAATCCACCACAAGAGTACACTTCTAAAGCCCCCCCACCCCCCACCGGACCTCAGGTGAGATATTTAGGGACTCACAAGGTGTGAGGTAAAGGTCAGCAGCAGGCTCCAGCCAGGGCCAGTTGCAGGAAAAGCCTCTTGTAGCTTGTTGTGTTTTTGTAGCTTGAACAGGTGGTCAGGCATATGAGCCTTGGAATCCACTAGACTAGAGTGGAGAGGAGTGGCATACACGGGAATCCTAGGTACAAGAGAGAGTGGATCCAGCCTTGCAGGTCTCTTCTCAGGTCAAAGATAGCATGTTTAGTCCTCTTCTGATCTTCTTCAGGTCCAGGAGTGTCCTGAAGTGGGTGCCTGGAGATGACACATTAAGGCCTCGCACAAGCGACTGGATTGACTCCTAGACACTTCCTAAGCAATGGGTTAAAAGCTCCAGAGGTCAACCTTATCTACGTGCGCATTTTCAAGAATGTGAAACTCTTTGTCCACACTAAGCGTAGACCCAGAGTGCCTGGGGTGTGTGTAGCTTGTACTATGGTAATGCCCTAGTCTTCCACATTTGACACTAAAATCCAGTTTAGGGTCGCCACTGTACTCACAGTAAACCCGACCCACAGAGAGAAGCCTAGTAGATTTCCAGCAAGTAAAAAGTAGATACCCAAGAATTGTCTTGGTATCCTGTTTCCCTTCCTTTCACGTGTGCCACTAGTGTTATATGTAAAACGCGAAGGAAGATGTTTGATGGTTCAGAGAAGGTCCTTCAGCAACCAGACAGTGGATACACAAGAATTATAGTGTGCCTCAAGGTTTTATGTAGAAACCGAGAAGACAAGTCAAATGGCCTTTGACACTCAAGCAGGATTTGACACTGTAATGTCAAAAAGGATGTTCATAGTCCCTACCCTGAATACTCTGTGTGGTTCATATGGGTCATCTATCCCCATTCAGGTCAGCCTATTATTTATTCCTGGGAAGCATTTCACACCTTTTTCACTCTTATTCAAATGCTAATTACTGGCTGGCAGAGCAAATGCAAATTTTGCCTCTGGGTAATTCAGGCTGGGAAAAGGTAACTTTATTAAAGTTACTTTTCTTTAATATGTATTAAAAATCCAGCTTCATTGTTGAATTGGATTTTTACTAACTATTAAATAATTATTTTTCTAGCTAGTTCCATTTGCAAAATACATTGTTAGGATTTTAATCTGTATCTTTGTTTTCTGTTTAGTGCAGCTAGGCCTGTCCTAGTGAGTAATAGCTTTTGGGCTCTGGTCACTGTAAGGACATGTTAACAATAAATTCCTACATGTCTTTGCATTGTGCCTTGTGGGCTAAAAGCCCTACATAGAGGTGACTTAATAAAATTTAAAAGGGAGGTTCTGACCTGTCGAAAGAGTTTATTTTGACTGGTCAAATTGCAGTGTTTAAACAGTCACAGTCAGATTACACTAGTTGGCCTAAAACCATGATTGCACAGCCACTCTAGTAGGTGGCACCATTAGTGCGGCAGTTCACACGTGACATTTACCTTACAGGTCCTGGGTACCCTTCATATCATAGATAAGGGACTCATAGGTAAGTTACATATGCCAATTAGAAGCATATCAATTTCATCATGAGGAAAAGAGGTGCCAGGCACTTTACCTCTGGTTAACACGGGTAAAGTTCTAAACCCATCAAAGATATAAGGTCCAACAAAGGGTGAAATATCTGAGGTGACTATGCAGAAAAGGTGGATTTACTACATGCTTTAAAATGATTGGTACTCCAAAGAATGAACTTTAAAACACATAGTCAAAGGCCCTAATCACAGTTAACCTTTAAGGTGGGCAACCTCTACAAAGGAAAATTGTTCCATTGTGAAATACAGAAATATATCATATAATTGGGGGTAAGCCAATCAATGCATGAATATATTGCTGATTAAAAATGCTTGCACACCCAATATCCGCCTTGATTAGAAATAATCCATGCCAAAGAACAGCAACAGCTCACACACTTTTTGCAGTAAACCCGTTTCCTAAGGCGACCACGTTTTAATAGAGGCAAAAGGGCCTATAATGAATCCAATCCAATTAAGACTTCTGCCACTGAATTTGTGGTATTGGTTTCCCATAATTAATTCCCCATGAAAATTATATATCCATCCAAGGTGGCAGCATACCCAAGAACTGTTCATAAAATTTTGCCACGAAAAAAATGAATATCAAGACTTCAATGGAAGAAGTAGTATATTGAATAAAACTGTGTTAAATGCCTTTTATCTTTAGATATACACATCTGAGTCACCCTCTTCTGGTGATTATTCCAAGAGACATTTGCCTTCTGTTGCTGAATCTTTTTTTGTTGGCCATAGAACTCTGTGTACTTTACCCCTGCCAACCAAGGGTAAAGTGCTTGTGCTCTCCTTTTTAAACATGGTAAAATTAACATACATCTGATAGACACATTTATTTTGCCTCAAAGTCCTTACTGTATGGTATCAGTTGAGCCCAGTGCCTGCAAATCAAACTTTACTAGTGGGCTGCATTACACTCATTGTACCACCTACTAAAGTACATTCTGAAACATGTCTCCAGGCCTGCCTCTGCAGCCTTGGTGGGCAGTTTTACACTGTCATTTCGACCTGGCAAAATAAACCTTTACCAGGCCGCAGCCTTCCTTTTTAATGTGTATAAGTGACTCCTACGGCAGGTCTTTGAAGCCCATAGAGCAAGTTTCATGGTATTTAAAAAGTAGGACCTGTATATGTAATGTTTTACATATGCTGGCAGTGAAAAACCTCAAATGTAATTTTTCACTATGGCAAGAGTGGCTAACTCATAGATTAACACCAGTTTACACTAGTGCTAAATTCTGCTTGGGTGAATAGAACAAAAATGCTAGCCCTCCTACTTATTTAGTCTCGCCTTAAGTTTATGAGACAACAAACAAAAATCAACGTTTCTTTGTTTGTATGGGTAATTTTATTTAACCCTTTTGTTCATTATTTTTAGTAAGATTTATCTTTTTCCATAGGCAAGAAGAACACTTTATATACACCTATATACAAATACAAAACATTTATACATATTTACAACAACTATACAAATAGCACATTGAGTCAAACAGTTATCAACAAACTTCACGTGTGAGAAAATATATAGCAATTCTGTGTTCACAAATGGTTAATCTTTGTGAAGTAAACAAAAAACCGCTACTAGACCCAAGAGGTGGAAAAGAAATGATGCGACAGAAATCAGAAATTAATTCACAATTAGTTCCACCAATAAAGACTGAACCCGTCAAGGGCAAATATTTTGAACTGTCTTTCTGTCGTTTGCCTTGCCAACGCGTTTCGAATCTGTCAAAGCTTACAGATTCTCCTCAGGGCTCTCTCAATGTTTTGGATCTAAACAAAAGAATAAAGCGAAGCTTGTGTCAGTGTTTGTGACTTATTTGTAAAAGGCCCCCCTAAAATAGTTGGACTGCGCTGAACCGGTTACTGTTAAGGACATAAAATTTTCAATAGATTCAAGTAATGTCAAAATGACATTCCTTGATGTGGAAGTGAGAGATGTTGACGGTGTTTTGAAGTCCTCACTCTTCAAGAAAGCAACGGACAGGAACACCATACTCCACTATGGGAGCTCACATCCCAGAAACCTGAGGGAAAACTTGCCATATGGACAACTTCTCCGAATTAGGAGAAATTGTTCGGAGCTGACACAATTTGAGCAATATGGATCAAAATTTTGTGAAGAACTAACACAAAGAGGTTACCCCAAAAAGCTTCTTAAGCATTCTTTTAAAAGAGCACGTTGTACCCCGAGGGAGTGCCTCCTTGAAACAAAAGCAAAACGTGATCTGGAGAATCTAGTGTGCGTGACGACATTTTGTGCTGAAACTCACAACATACGCCAAATGGGATTGAAACATTGGCACTTGCTGGAACAATTAGAGACACCTATCCCACGTCCAATATTTGCTTTCAGAAGAAATCAGAATATTGGCCAGCAACTAGTCCGCGCGGATATCAGATTGGCCAAACCCAAAAGTGACTTGTTGTCAAAGTGGGGTCTTAAACCCATTGAGGGACACCATAGGTGTGGGAATTGTATCGCGTGCGATACAACCATTGAGGGCACCACCTTTCAACATTCCAACACGTCTTGGACTCATACCAGTTTCACCAACTGTAAAACAAAAAATGTCGTCTATGCCATAATTTGCAGCTGCCAAAAAATCTATATTGGGAAGACCAATCAGCAGGTCAACACACGTATGACCCAACACAGGTCGCGCATAAAAAAGAAAGTACTAACTGCGCCCCTTGTCCAACATTTCTCCGAAAAGCAACACGGGGAAAATGACTTCACTTGGACAGTGTTATTTAACATCAACCAGTCAAAAACGTGTATCAACATAGAACAGATCCTCTTGAAAAAAGAGGCCTACTTGATACTCAAGTTCAACAGCACCCAAACGGGGTTGAACACGCTTTCAGAAATCTCAAGATTGTAACAAGTTCATGCACTTAAAATTTGGAAACTACAACACCCAGAATGCTCAGCTCCAGGCTCACTATGATGTAGGAGCCCTGTCCAGCCACTAGGCTGTTCCTGTGTTTGCATTTCCTGGTTTGCTCCCGAGGAAGAAAGGTGAGCGTGAGAGAGGCTCCTAATGCGTGAGACTTCAGTACATTTAAACTGAATTAAGTCTGTTTCAGCCAGGGACTAAGTGACACTTTTTGTTTTTTAGCGCGAGTAAGACGCATACAACAGCGAGGGACACGCACCCCCGCCACTGATTGAACGAGTGATAGTTGGACAACGAGTACACGGCATGGCGATCGACGCCCCGTGATCACTACTAGAAATCTAGGTAGGTGGCTTCATATTATCCCGCAGCATCCCTTGAGTGTCTTTGCACCACATACAATTTCAATACTGAGCGTGACCCTTATGCCTTACAGGTCGCTCGGAAAGGATAGAATGAGCAAACAGAGGACCTAAGATAGCATCTAATGCCACACCCGACTAAGGTATGAGCAAGCAGCTTTAGGTCTGTAGTAGTCGCTTGGCACTGCTCCAGATGGCATTGTAAGCTTTTGATTGATTTTTTCCAGAATCATTCTTCTAAAGTACTGACTTCATGCGGCGCACAGCCCTTCGTGTACAACTGAATCACGAGAGCCGTCCGCACTCTGTATAAAGGTAACCAGTTCAGCACAGTCCAACTATTTTAGGGGGGCCTTTTACAAATAAGTCACAAACACTGACACAAGCTTCGCTTTATTCTTTTGTTTAGATCCAAAACATTGAGAGAGCCCTGAGGAGAATCTGTAAGCTTTGACAGATTCGAAACGCGTTGGCAAGGCAAACGACAGACAGACAGTTCAAAATATTTGCCCTTGACGGGTTCAGTCTTTATTGGTGGAACTAATTGTGAATTAATTTCTGATTTCTGTCGCATCATTTCTTTTCCACCTCTTGGGTCTAGTAGCGGTTTTTTGTTTACTTCACAAAGATTAACCATTTGTGAACACAGAATTGCTATATATTTTCTCACACGTGAAGTTTGTTGATAACTGTTTGACTCAATGTGCTATTTGTATAGTTGTTGTAAATATGTATAAATGTTTTGTATTTGTATATAGGTGTATATAAAGTGTTCTTCTTGCCTATGGAAAAAGATAAATCTTACTAAAAATAATGAACAAAAGGGTTAAATAAAATTACCCATACAAACAAAGAAACGTTGATTTTTGTTTGTTGTCTCATAAACTTAAGGCGAGACTAAATAAGTAGGAGGGCTAGCATTTTTGTTCTATTCACTGTAATTTGGGTCCAGCTGCCCCCTGTCCCAGGACCAAACTCCGTGGTTTTACTAAATTCTGCTTGGGGGCATCTAGAAAGGAGGTATGTACACAATGATTATAATTAGGCTGGGTTGGCTGCATATAGATATGCACATGTCAATTGATACCGCTCAGAGAGAGATATATTGTAGAGGTGTTGTAGGGAAGTTGAGATGGACCTTTATATCAGGATATGCTACGCCTATCTTGACGGTGCATTAAATGTGCTAACACAAGTGCTACTCAAGTCCACCACCGGGCAAATGTTGTTGTAGGGGAAGACTTTTATACAGTCATGGACCCTCCGATGAATACTAGGAGCACTTGAGCACCCCGTAAATCAATTTTCCTAAATGTATGGTCCCGCTCCTTGGCTTTCTCAGATGCATGATGGGTGTTGCACCCTAATGTCAGGGAGTTTACATTTTACCATTCTCACAAATCTTAATACAGGTTAGATTATGTTTTCCTGCCTGCAGTGGACATGACTAAACTAGTGGTGGCTCAAATTCTTCATGAGGCCCTAACTGACAACCCAATTTGAGTTAAGCTTTGAACGCCTGTTAGACAAAGACTGGGCTGTAGCAGTTGAGGATATGGTGGTTCCAAGATGCAACCTTTCGAGATTTCCTTAGATCACATATGGTTAACTATCTTTAACTAAACACAGGCACGGTTGACTCTCCAACTTTGCCATTGGAGGCATTATAACTACTATTGAGGGTACATGTTACTAACAGCGGCTAAAAATCGACAATATTTTGAAACTCTAGATTTAGAAGTGGCGATAGACCGGGCTGAGGGGGGGACAAATAGATCCCCGGAGGACCAAATGAGGCACCGGATGGAGCTGATGTGGTTGTCACTCCAACAAATCTTGTTGGATTCTGCTTCCTTGGCCTATACAGCAACACAATATCATATCTATGAGGTTGGAGACAAGTCAGTGAAGCTGATATACTCGCTGGCGAATACAGACCAGGAGTTTAGATTGGTCCCTAATATTCTTTCCTATTCTGCACAAATTCTTACCAACCCACAACGGATACTCAGGAATTTGCATGTTATTATGCATGTCTATATGAAGAGTGAATTCCACCACTGACTGAACAACATAATCCGATCATAGAAAATCTGATAACGCCCAGACTTCAAATTCTGCCTGTGTGCAAACACCAACTTGCACAGGGATTGGAATGATCCCCACTACTGTGATTTGGGGTCATAGAGGTGGCAAGGATCTGCAGAGAACAATGCTAAAACAAGGCATAAGTGTTTATCAATGCAAGCCAATGATTCATTGTTGGTGAATAGTAATTTTATATCGTATCAACAGATTGTATATAGCTTATATATATATCGATACATATATATATATATATATTTTTTTTTTCAAGCACTGAGATTTTCTTGAAATAACTTGTCAGTTTGTAAAATACTATGATAACATAGAAAACTTACCACATGCAAACTTTACATCATAAAATTCATTGAGAACTAGAAGTTCGCAGGCATACTTTTGGTATGTAATGTAACTTAGTAGTTGAAATACTTGTGGCATTTCTTGTAAACTCCTGCAACAAAACACACATGAGTAAATACACTGAAAGTCACTGTTAAAATACTACTAGCAGTATCTTTAAAAAAATGTATGTGTTTGTTAAGGAAGCCATTATGTATATATGTGTTACAAAAGATTATCAGCGCCAGTCTGGTGGGGATAGAACTTGTGAAACATTTTGGTATCATAAAAGCTGAATCTTGTGGGAGTGCAAACATTTATTACCCCCTATAAATGTAGGGCAGTTAATTGGCCAGATCGCATAAATGTTTCAAAGGAAATTACCTTTCCCTGGTTCACACATGGTTATCACGGTCTTAGAAAGAAATGGGTCCATGCCTATCTGTATTGCTGTAATGTGCCTGATCACTTGATTTAACACACAATTATATTTTCTTCTCTTGTAAAATCACCACAGATGCTCTAATTAAAATGCCTGATTCACAAAAATGAAGAAGAATATAGGCTGATATTTCCACCTCTGTCTGAATGTTCTCGTCCTACGTTTAGCTATTCACCAATATTCCCAGGAGTATGTCTGGTAAGCTACACAAGGGAAGGTCCTTGGGTGCTCAGTTGATTTTTCTTGTGTGATGCTTTTCCCTCTGTTGAATAATCAAAAGTGAAGGACTCTGCATAGGGGACATAGGATTCCCTGTACAATGTTTTTTTCCTCAATGGTTAAATTATTTTCCCCATGGAGAAAGTCCTTCCCCTACACACCCAGCAAATCTGGGACTGACCCCTCCCCTACCCACCCTATGAAGGGAAGGGCAGTACTCCTGCTTAGATGCAGGCATAGATCTCTGACAATTTTCAATGTGGAAAAGGATTGAAGAGGAGCTGGAGATTTACCACAAATGCACATGTTCGTGGGCATTCCCAAAGTTCAAAGCATGCCTTGTAATGAGTAGGATTTATGGCTGTGGAGATTAATGCCCCCATAAATTGGCTTGTGCCTTCCAAGAATCCCTTTGCTAATACTTTTCAGGCAAAAATACATTTATTCAGTCATACACCTATGTGTACGGCCAAATTTGCCTTTACTAAAAAGGCCCACAGTATTGGAGAAGCGTTAGCGCAGTAAAGTACGCAATATATATGGTGTATTGGCAAGAACCTTTCTTTGAAATGGCGACTTGCCCTTAAAAACAAAATCAATTTTTCCTATTTCCACTTACGGTTATTGAGTCGTACCTTAAAATTCCAGCTCCAATGAGAATTCCTGAAATGTTTATCAACGTCACAGCAGCATTCACTATATTTGGATTATCAACGACTGCGAGAAATACAAGCGTAAAAAATTCCCCAATCAGATGAAGCGCCAGGAGGATGACGAAGAAAATTCCAAATCTGGCAATATCTGCAACCAGTCCAATGATCCTGTGAAAAGAGAACAGTAAAGTTATGAGCAACTGATGAACACCCTGCTGACGAGAGATCAGCTTCTAATCTTAACTTTATCAACGGTGCCACAGGGCATGCAGTCAAGAGTCTCACACACAACCTTTTACAGCAGTCGGCACTGAGATACTGGTGATACAAGGGTGGCATAAAGGCTCTGTCTAGGCCGTCTAGGTATTTTATTGACACTATATAAAGGCTCAGCCTCGCCAAGAAGAGCAATGAAACTTGATTTCGAATGCTGGATGGAGTGGAATATGTTTTGGGCGATTGTGAGTAAATACTAGCAACAAGTGACCCTGATCTTTGAATCCACATTGATGGTTCGAAGGACAGACCGCCTTTCTGCTTTGAGCACAGTTGTCACCTGTCCAATATCTGTAGTCAGCATTCACATGTGAGGCTTTTAGCCAACCCTCTGCTTTCAGGCAACTGATCCAGACGTGCTGGTACTTGGTTTCACTTTTCTCATTCTAAGTCATAATAATCGGGTCTTTTTATAGCGCTTCATGGCACGCTTTTCTAGTTTGTAAGTGCTATATGCACTAATACCTAATTTATTGATACTTAATTTACAAAACCTAAAAGAATGAGGTGATTTTCCCACATTTAAGATTGTTCATTGGACAGCACTGAAGATGACAGCAACTAGGGGTAAAATAGCTGTGACGTGTTACCAGTTGTTGGCCTATATGCCCCATAACACACAAAGGACTACTCACAGAAGTATTTATGAGTATGGTAAATGGTACTACAGCAGTACTCATTGATGTACTCTTACATGACTTTATGAATCAGCACCGAAATATCCAACTTACTTTCAGGAAAAAGTCCACAGAGAGCACAGTCCTTTCTCTTTGTACTAACTGTACAAGAATATTACCATTTTATTCCTGTTGTAGATGTTTTGGAGCCAATTTACAAAGGCATGTAAGAGTGTGTGAAAGAGTACCACCGGGGTAATACTTTACTTAAAATGCCTTTGTGAATCGTCCCCCTTTGTACTGTATGTGAATTGGACAGTACTGTTTGAATATCGCCATCAAGATGTGGAGAAAGGTGATAGGTCTGTGTACATAACACCAGCAGCAGGTACTCTAAGATATCAAGTAGAAGAGCAAAGCATTACTAGTGATCTATGTAAATGAGGTGTATTTCAAAATCTATAAAATCGGGTTAAACCTATTCAGTGGCAGATTTGAGCGGTTCACCTGGTGCTATATTTTCTTTTAAATCTTTTCTGCAGGTTTATTAAAATGAATCTAGGTTCTGTGCAGATGCAAAATCGAAAACATCATCTTACTATGTTAAGCAAAAGAGAAGTTACAATTTATTTTGCAGTGTTTGATATAAAGATAGCTTTGTTCACCAATTCAACTCAGAACACCAACAGTTATCTATAGAACACTTATATCCAAAGTGATTTACATAGAACTCTTTCACCAATTCAACTCAGAACACCAACAGTTATCTATAGAACACTTATATCCAAAGTGATTTACATAGAACTCTTTCACCCAAATAAACTCGGTATACATTTTACTGACCTCAGAAGTACAAAAGGCTGATCTGAAAGGATTAAGATCTGTGACCTACAAATCACACACTTCTCAACAGTGAGCACCCTACTCACTGCACTATCTTACACAGAATTCATAAGGTGAATGACATAACATTGATTCTAAAATATTGTGACACTTTAATAATTCTCCAAGGTAGCAATAGGTAACTGTTCCATTGAAGAACTATGCACAGACATAGGGCCCAAAGAAAGGTTAGGTACTACAATAAAAGTAGCCAACAACATGTTAGGATAAAGCTGTAAGAAGATTCAATTTTTTTGTAAATGCATTTAAGCAAGCATCAAACGTACATGAAATTGTAAATACAAAAATACTTTTCTAAATTTTATTACCAACTTTACTAATATCTAAGATCGCTTATCTACAATGTGTTTAAGAAATTGTTATACAACATAATGAAATGTATTCCTTGTACAGCAATGTTTTAACTATGTTTTTATTTATACATGCACTTTACAATATACTCATGTATAAGAAGTCCTAGACGTATAAGCTACGTCCTGTCTATTTATTATACTTGAAAATGTATTTTTTCCATGACCAAGTATGAGTCTTATCACGTGATGTTTAACTAAACTATATATCACAAATGCCCAACGAGGTGGGCGAAACGCATCATCCTGGCATCCAAATCTCTCAAATAAATTAAAACAACAGCATTAAGTGGCGTCCGTGTTCCTGTTTCCTTGCTTTGCAGTGTGGCGGGATTTTCCATTTATATATATATATCACTGTCACTCGGTTCCTCGTTGTGCTCTATGTCAGTTTGTGTTCCCTGCACCAGAACCAAGCCGCTTTCAATGCAAACGCAGCTCTCTCTTTCCAGAGCGAACAAACGGGACGAACTCGCGTACTTCAAGTTTTTGCACTTTAAAAAAAAAATTTTTTACATTATTTTAATCCTTCAGTTGTTGGGATATTTCCACAGGCAGACACAGATCTATGCATTTCGGGAAACGCATAGATCTGTGTCTGCCTGCCGAACTATCCCAACAACTGATGGATTCAAATAATAAAAAAAGAAAAGTGCAAAAATTTGGAGTACGCAAGTTCGTCCCATTTGTTCACTCTGGAAAGAGAGAGGTGTGTTTGTGTATATATATATATATATATATATATATATATAAATATATATATATATATATATATATATATATATATATATATATATATATATATATATATATATATATATATACACATATGTACAACCTATCCCTTGCTCACGATTGTGAGCATGAGATAGGTTTTTTCGAAACGCATAGATCTGTGTCTGCCTGCCGAACTATCCCAACAACTGAAGGATTAAAATAATAAAAAAAGAAAAGTGCAAAAATTTGGAGTACGCAAGTTCGTCCCGTTTGTTCACTCTGGAAAGAGAGAGCTGTGTTTGTATATATGTACACACACTCACATACACTAATCCTATGCTTAAAACCTCTACTAGAGAAACAAACACTTGAGGTGAGCAGATTCAGAGTGTCAGTGGTGTTGTAGGGAAATACCCAGATTTCCCTGCTTCCTTTTTTTTGCATAATTTATGAAGCACTCTAAGCCTGAAAGGGTATTGTCTTGATTTGTACTAGGAGCTCTATTGTGTCTGGACAAAGCTATACCTCTCCGATAAGCTCTAACTAGAGCACAACATATTTCAGGGGTTGTTTTTATTCATTCCAGGTTGGCTTGGATGGTATTTTAAGAATCCAGAGCTGTAATAATGTACCTTGAATGATAAAAGGCTTTTATAACAGTTCAGATTGGCATTTAGGACATTTGCTAATCCTTTGCTTAAAGATATTGTTGTAAAATGCTTTATCCCTTTCTAGCTCGGTGTGGTTGGCACTGTGCTAACCCTATGCTTAAAAACTCTGCTAAATAATCAGACATTTGAGATGAGCAAATTCAGAGTGTTGGTGGTGTTGTAGGGTCTCTATGTAAAGGACCTGCTCGTCACCTAAACTTGGGAACTACCCGGAGTTCCCTGCTTCCTTTTGTACAGAATTTATATGGCAGTCTAAGTCTGAAGTTATTTTTGATACATTTATATATAAAAAATAAACCCTCATGAGCTTGGAGTGCTGCATACATTATGCAAAACAAACAAAACAAAGCGACGTTTTGGCAAAAATTGTTTGAGAGGTATTTTGTACTGTTTATATTGTAGGTGGATTAATTGAATAGTAGGCTACTGAAATAAATGTGAAGTTAAAAGTATAGGAACGTTGCTGTTCTAGAGAATGTGTTGCAAACATAAAATGTCTTTATGCACTCATAGTTTTGATAATAAATGTTTCTTATTGTTATTTAATTAAATTGAAATAATTTCAGTCCTGAAGAAGGCGAAGAACTATCAAACTTTTGCCGAAGCGCTGCATCGACAATTTTATTGGTTTTAATGTTACACTTTTTTAAATTTGTATTTGTCATTTGTTTTTTTAAATAGTGAAGTGGATATAAAAATGATACCAATGTGCCTAGAAAATTACTGTTTTGCAATATATTGGCGATCATATGAATTTGCACTTTATAAATTTGCACTTGAAGAATTTCAAAAAATGTGTTTATGTTTTTATAATGGTTTTAAATAAGTAATTTATATTTGAGTAGATTATTGATTCTTGAGCAATTATTGTTACACATCTCAGAAACTTGTAAATTAATTTGTTGTCTTTTCTCTCTGTAAAACATTTGGAGTTTATGTTTGTGCTATAACAAGTACCTATCCCACAAAATACAAATTTTGGTTGGGTTTTAACATCTATTCATATATCCATCTTGTTTATATTTGATCTCTTCGAATAGGGATTTCCTTGTCTTTGTGCTTTACAGACCCGCCCCTTTTCCAAGCATTAGAGTCCCTCGCTTATATTGTTGTAATTTGAAAGTGAAAACATAACACAAGAAAAAACAAACAAAGGAACGCTGGATAGTTTCCAAGTTCAGGAGGAGAGCTGCTCTTCTTGGAGCGCATCTTCAACACCAGCAACAAGAAGAGAGCGCATGCACTTCTGCACTGTTTAGCAATGGTCCCGTGCACAGGGTCTTAAGGCCAACAGAACAAGATCAGCAAAAATGGAGGAGTAAGACAAACAGTTTGGGGCAAGACCACCTAAGTGTGACTGGTCTAAAACATAAGATTAGCACACTGTTATGCTCAACGAGCAAGAAAAGCAGGAAAGCCTTTTGTCATTTTTGCAGCAAACAAATTATGCATAGGATTAGCTAGTGATATTCATGCCAAGTTGAGAAATGACAAAACTATATTACCACTCCAAGCAGAGTATTACAGCTTTGGATTGGTAAAATACCATCCAAGCTAACCTGCCGTATTACGAGATGGGCGGATTGACTCTGCAAAGACTGTGTCCAAACTGCCGCCAATGCCAGTCAACCACTGGGGTCGCAGTCGGGGAAAAGCAGCTGCCACAAGGTGTACATTCTACAGCACATGAAGAAAGAGAAAAATGCCTCTGAGGTTTGTTTTTGTGCTGGAAGGTGTTCCTTCCTCCACAGAAACAATCCTGCCTATAACGCAGGCCCCCTTGCACCATGGCGCAAAGGTGCCTGCGTTGATACTAGGAATGCATCTTATCTTAGTAGATATGGCGCATTCCTGCTGTCTCCCTGTCATTTGCATGACATTTTGATGAATCTAACTCTCAGGCTTTAGGCCCCCTCATAGCACCTATTTGACTTTGATGAATGTTAAATAGAGACTCAATGACAATATATATAAGGAGCTGTTTGCACTAGCAGCGCTTTTGGTCCTCTGTACCGCTTTTAAGCCCATAGATCCTTGATACTCAAAGCACGGACCCGGGGGCCATACGATGCACTCCTGACCTTTACATGCGTCTCCCTGGTCAACAGCAGCACTCTTTACTCAATTCAGCACTAACAATAAAAATATGTTAAATAAACAAGCAAACATGTATTATTTAAAGGTTAATTGCTGTTAAAGACAGGAAATGACTAGTGTGTCCTGCACTGCTTAACCTTAGGAATACCTTCATTTTTGAAGACTTCTTGCTACAAAAGTGTAGAAATATGTCAGCCTCTTCAAAATAAAATACATGTATTCAATTAACATACAAAATCTTTTCCCCTTAATACATCAGATTATGTAAGTGCATTGAGAAGCAATAATTTAATAGTGATAGTTTTCAAACATTAACTTTAGAAACATTAAATATGAACCCCTCCCCCCCCACCCTGACAACAATGCCAACCCTGAACTAAGAGGCGTGACAGTTATGTGCACTCTTTGGGTGACGTGGGGTCCAATTGTTCATGAACAACATTATAGTGCATCAAATATCAAACACAGGAAAAGGTTTTGTACAGCACACATCCTGAAGTCCTGTATTTCGAGGTCCTCTTATATGTGATAATGAAGAAAAGGAGGAAAAGTGAAATAAAACAATTCCCTAGGATCACACAATTTGGTAAAGTGGGGAAGCCGGAATTAATCCCAGGATTTCTGGTTTCACATTATTTAGTTCTCCCACTAGAGATATATGCTTCACTTAACCTACAGCCATCTTACCAACAAATCCCCCCCCCCCCACCCCGAACACCCCTGCCCGACTGCCACCCCTCTGGCATCAATGTGGCCCCGGACAACATCACAGACCAATCTTTTTGTCCCCTGGGAAAATGTTTGACAGTGCCCATGGCATAGATCATGACATTCTTTCAAATTATCAGGAGCAGGTTGTTGGGGTCTCAGCTCCTACTCAAATTATGTCAGCCTTTTCTTTTCAGAAAGGTCATCCTAGTCATCAGGGATGGTATAACAGTGCCTATACTATGGCACCAAATTGCAGGGTTCCTCATGTCCCCCCAAACCCTATTACCTTCAGTGACTACATGGAACTTCTACATAGCATGCTTGAAGCTCAGGCATATGTTTCCACTTCTATGCAAATGATACACTGCCAGTTCTCCCCCGATCTGTGAATTTACATCAGACTCTTTATAAGTTTATATTACAGTGTAAAAGCATGCACCGCCAAATGTCGCCTGCTGACCATTTGTAGGGGTAGAATGCAGTCACTACCGTTGCCTTGCCTAAACTTTTCCCATAATAAATGTCGAATCACATTAGGAAGCTCCTAGTTTGAAATGTATGACTGAACACAGTTCAGAGTTATAGTATGTGTATAGTAAATGTTAAAGTGTTATCCTGGGTCAGGTCAGTTTAAGGCAGATGAACTTCATTGCCTTGTTGTATCATGGTGAGCTTGCCTGCTGCACCATCGGCATGGTGACTCCAAAGACTGTTGTTGAATGTTATCTTCATTTCTCCCTATCAGCTACCGTCAAAGTCTTTGCCAGCTCCAAGCTATGACAGTGCTGCACATCACCCACGTCAGAGAGCAGTACCTTGAACTCTTCCAGAGAGTTTATACAACATTGGTTACTTCTAGCTGACAGTGAATCTGAGACAGACTTTAGACACCTGAATGCGAGGCCACTTACGATTCTGAAATAATTTTTAAACATGCATTCTGACTAAATATTTAGACTACAAACATACATACATTACCAGCTGTCCCTTTCCACCATGCTCTCCCCAAAGTTTATGTTTATTATTCACTTTTGTCTAGGATTGAGGATAAGGTAACTGAAGAAAACGTGCCAATGCTGAAAATATGGAGCTCTCCCATAGTCATCCTTAGTGACTTATGGGGGGGAAGCTAAAATCACCTCTCAACGCAGGTATCTCTGCCATATCCTGTATCCTGGCTAGTTATACCATATCAATAGTTTTAGGGTGCATTATCTACACCCGGGGGCGATCCCCTCTGCCACATGGTGGCAATTAAGTTCAGTGAATGGTAGTAACGGGGACACTTTGCCGCATTGTTATTTAATGAATGGCTATATTTTTGCTTATTATATGAACTGTGATCATAATGCTGACTCACTTTAGATTTTATTTCCTGAGGGATAATTAAGATCACTAGGGTTTGAACACCTCTTAATAAAATCACCACAGTGGTGGCGATGCGTGCAAATACAATTTATATATGAAGTGTAACTTAGGTATCTATGGGCCCAAACTGCACTTTGTAGTACGTTTAGTAGTACTACATTAGTCCTGTGCAGAGATCTCTCCTTTTATCCCTTCCAACCTTCAAAAATTGGTGGTTACCCTCTTAGCCCTAGCCAACTTGGATTATGGGAATGCCCTTTTTTATTGGCATCCAGAAAAAATCCCTTCTTAAACACCAGATGCTGCAAAATGCCTCAGTTCGGCTTCTCACTGGAAACCAAAGTACTAAAATACCAATCAGTCTCACAGACCTTGATGTAGCTACATTAGCTTCCTGTGGCAAAAAGGATTGAATTAAAGGCGCTTTATATTGCCTTTAAGGCACTACATAATATTGGTCCACAGCATCTTCGTGAGACATTTGTCTGGTACAGCCCTCCTAGGAGACTGAGATCCTCAGAAGCAAAACACTTAGTAATGCCCAAGCTGCATGGGGAGGCAGTTGTGTTTGGAAGGCTGCAAAATTATGGAACTCCCTTTCCATAAACATAAGGAAGTGCCCAAATGTGATGTCCTTTTGAAAATCCCTGAATACTTGGCTTTTCAAGCAGTACATTAGCACTTTATCCCCTGGTCTTAATTCTCCTTCTTTCTCTAATGATATTGGCAGTGCCAAGACTCAGGGCATTCAAGCGCTATATAAACTGCACCACAAATGCTATTCACAACCTACGTGCAGATATCTTCATTTCTCTCCTGTCTTTTTAAAGCAGAATTATCCGCCCTGGTTCTGACGGTCTTCAAACACATAGATATACATTATAGTAGAAAAATGGAAGGAACCTGGGGCAGTGACTGGAAAATGGGAAATACTTATACCCAAATGGGAGGGTATTAGTAAGGAGTAAGAAAGGATAAGGAGGTCTTTAGGGCAGGATATGTAAACACAACACCCATCCACAAAAGAGTAAGCCAATTTATATTCACAAACGTAACTTCAAAAGTTAGTACAGGCAAATAGGACCCAAAACAGTTGCATATTTACTCCAATCCAACCTTGCAGTAAGTCCAGCACAACACATAGCCACTCATAGGTACTGCAACACTCTCCCATAGGAAAGAATGCTCACATGAGCGTGCCAAATGGAAATAAAAGAAGTGATATACTGGTGCTCTGGCTTTTCTTGCTGTGTTTCTCCAAAGGCTTTCCATGAAGAAGGGAGTACGAAGAAGGGCGTAGCCCGAAACTAGTCGGACCAGCGAGAAATAGCGGACAAGCATGTCTGTTGTAGTGGCTTTTTTTAAAGGGCATATAACTACGTGAGAGTGCCGTTTCACCGAGAGCAACTCTTTTTTTGTGGTTTTTTATGGTCAGCCTGGCCACGGAATGGCATCACCACAGGATTCAAATGGGTCTGCCTAGGTTTATTGGGACAGTAATCTGCAGAACAGTAGGTGCCTTGTTGCATGGTGAAAGCAACTACATCAGACATTGGTGGTTTTCCCAGGAACTCTGTTAAACTGGTTTCGCAGCAGCGAATCACATGGGGATGATATTGTCA
This sequence comes from Lissotriton vulgaris, assembly GCF_964263255.1. Taxonomy (NCBI): domain Eukaryota; kingdom Metazoa; phylum Chordata; class Amphibia; order Caudata; family Salamandridae; genus Lissotriton; species Lissotriton vulgaris. The sequence continues at coordinate 1,629,920,185 of NC_141694.1, read as the reverse complement.
CTACCAGTCCCATAATGTATTAGCAGCGCTCACATGAGCGTGCCAAATGGAAATAAAAGAAGAGATGTACTGGTGCTCTGGCTTTGCTTGCTGTCTTTCTCCAAAGGCCGCCCACAAAGATGGGCACAGCCCGAAATGGGTCGGATCAGCTAGAAATAGCGGAAAAGTATGTCTGTTGTAACAGCTTTCTTTAAAGAGCATATACCTACCTGAGAGTGCCGTTTCATCGAGGGGCAACTCTTCTATTTTTTGTGGCTTCGTTGTGGTCAGCCCGGCCACGAAATGGCACCACTGCAGCATTCAAGCGGGTCCGCCTCTGTTTATTGGGACAGTAATCGGCGTAACAGGAGGTGCCTTGTTGTATGGTGAAAGCGACTACATCAGACATTGGTGGTTTTCCCAGGAACTCAGTTAAACTGGTTTCGCAACAGCGACCCACATGGGGATCATATTGTCACTAACAGTCCCATAATGCATTAGCAGTGCTCACATGAGCGCCCCAAATGGAAATGAAAGAAGGGATATACTGGTGGTCTGGCTTTGCTTGCTGTGTTTCTCCAAAGGCTGTCCATGAAGAAGGGCGTAGCCCAAAACGCATCGCATCAGTGAGAAATAGCGGAAAAGTATGTCTGTTGTAGTGGCTTTCTTTAAAGAGCATATACCTACCTGAGAGTGCCATTTTACAGAGGGGCAACTCTTTTTTTTGTGGAGATTGTATATATATATATATATATATATATATATATATATATATATATATATATATATATATATATATATATATATATATATTTTTTTTTTAGGTGAACAGGTTCAGATGTCAGAGCTTGCTTTTATTCATTCAAGGTTGGCTTGGGGGCTATTTTACCAATTCAAAGCTGTAATACTGTGCCTGGACTGGTAAAAGGCTTTTGTCATTTGTCAGCTTGGTATGGATGGCACTGCACTACACCCATGCTTAAAGACTTTGCTGTAAAAATGGCAAAAGTTGTTGTTCCTTTTTTGGCTCAGAGTGGATGGATAGCTTTTAAATGAAATGAACATTTTGCTACAGCACAGAAGCCTACCAAATGTAAAGGAATTTTAAAATTGCACCTCTATTCCAAGCATGCAACACTTAGTTGAACTCACCTTTGAGAGCCAGTTAATTGTCATGCAGAGAGGAGTGCTTTTTTACCATTTCTGTGCAGTATCTTGAAGCCTGTGACCAAGGAGCTGTGCTCTGAAACACGTAAGGCTAGATATGCATCTGAATAAAAATGCCAGTTTCACTTTTATTAAAAAATCAGTGGAATTCATCTGCTGTCCGGGTGCATCTTCAACTGAGGATGATTTGTTGAATGATTTATGGCCGGCAGTCCAGCCGAAAAGACTGCACCACCCCTCAAGTTCAAGGTTAGGAGGCCACGAGGACATTGAACTCCTGAATCTTCTTCAGTAGAATAGCAGAAAAGAAAAATATACTGAATATTTTCCTCTCAGAGGCCCACTAAAGGTCTTTTAACCCCTTCGCTGCTGGCCCGTTTCCGCCGCTGTGCGGTAAACAAAGGAACAGGGCGGGGCCGTGACGAACCCCAGCCGTCATCAGCACACGAGCACCGCGGAGCGTGACTGCTGGTGTTCGTCACCAGCATACAAGGGGTTAAATTAAATTAACATTTTGCTTCAGCACAGAAGCCTAACCAAGCTAGAAGGTGCGCTTGCAGAGTGGTGGGGAAAGGGGGTGTGGCCTCTGACCACCTCTCAGCAATCTAGCTGTGTGAGGCTTACTAGAGGTAACAGTAGGGCTAATTGGCCCCCAGGGACCATCAAGAGGCAAGGGGACTTCATCCTCCAACCAAGAGCATGCCAAGAGTTGTGTTTGCAAAGTGGTGGATAAAGGGGAATGACCTGCGACCACCTCTCAGCAATTCCAATGTATGGGGCTTACTGGAGGTAACAGGTAGGTTAGTTGGCCCCTAAGGACCCCCAGCAGCGAATGGGAATTCACTCTCCAACCAAGAGTGCGCCAGGAGGTGCGTTTTCAGACTGGTGGAGAAAGAGGGCTTGGCCTGCTATTAGAACTCAGTAATCCTGCTGTGTGGGACTTACAGGAAGGAACAGGAGGTGTACTTGACGCACAAGGGTGTCCTTGGGGCCAACTGCCCCTCTTGTTACCTCCAGTAAGTCCCACACAGTGGGATTGCTAAGAGATCTTTGGAGGCCATGCCCCCTTTCTCCAATACTCTGCAAATGCGCCTCCAGGCACAATACTGGTTGGGGGATGAAGTCCACTTTACCCCAGAGGGACCTTGGGGGCCAAGAAGCCTTCCTGGTAGATCCTGTAAGTCCTATGCAGCAGAATTCCTGAGAGCTGGTTGGAGCCCCAGCCTCTTATCTCCACCACTCTGCAAACGTGACTCCTAGTTAAAAAACCTTAGAAATTCACTGAAAAAACCAAAGGTAACAGGGGCGTTATAGTTAGGAATTAGCATTTAAAAAACCTTAGAAATTCACAAAAACACAAATGTTTCAGGGGCGTTATAGTTAGGAATTAGCATTTAAAAAACCTTCGAATGCGGGGGCAAATACCCTCTGAGAAGATGCAATTATAGTGTCCCTTGACGCAGCAATGGCATTTGACACGATCGAATGCCAATATATTCGTTTTTGGCCCCGATTTTCTGAGCTGGATTTAACTTCTGTACAGAAGCCCAATGGCCCAAATAGTCGTAAATAATCGGAAGTCCCTAGTGTTCCATCGCTCTGATGTTGGATCCACTGGCGATGTGGATACGGAAGGACCCTATAATGAAGGAGCATAGATGGTCCGAGGAGTGGGAAGACTGCATCTTCCTGAACGCTGATGATATTTTATGATATATGGCGTCGCCCAAACCTTCATTGAACAGGGCGTTGCATATCATTAGTAATTTTGGGAAATACTTAGGCTACCGTATAAACTGGAACAAATCAGTCATTTATGTTCTCAGTGGTAAATTGGCCCCCACCCTCCCACCCAGGGTATATATCATAGAAGAGGCAGCCGAGGGATTCAAATATTTGAGAATATATATCACTAGAGACCCGGTCAGGTTTTATGAGCACAACCTATTACCCCCTACTACAAAAACTTAGAAGCAACGTCAGCCACTGGAAAACACTTGCATTGTTGCTACTGGGACGCCCAGCGATTTTTAAAATGATGTCCTTACCGCGCTTTTTGTATATCGTTCAGGACTCGCCAGGTCTAATAAAGTCAGAATACTTCAAAGCCATAGAAAGCGCTCAAAGAGACCTTCTGTGGGAGGGTAACCCGCCCCGCATATCGACCCAGAAACTCACAAGAGGGTGGTATGATGGAGAAATAGGTCTCCCGGATATTAGGAGGTACTATTGGGCCTCACAATTAGCTGCCATTAATCAATGTATACATAGGCCCCAAGGGAACCCGTGATGACAAATGGGCGGAGATTTTACAAGAGTGCTCTACTTCAGACCATCCAGATTTAAATTGACAGGTCCCACTACACACGCTGTTCAAACATAGCACATAGCTATCAGGAGCTTGGGTTGGGAGGGAAGAATCACGCAGGCCACCCCTTTATGGGACACAGAGGTGCTGGACACCTTGCGGAATACCAAGGGCTTCGACCTATGGGATCTGATTGCCATCTACAGGGTTGGCGACCTGTGGAGAGCGGGCAATGTACTTTCCTTCACACAGTTGCAGACTGAGTATGCTATGGCAGACGTAGAACACTGCAGCTACTTGCAGCTAAAACATGCGTTGCAAGCAGTGATTACCAAAGGGGAATCGCCTCCAGAATCCTCACCATTGGAGGACAGAGTCCTAGACGAATACATGCCGGGAAAATGCATTTGATTGACCTATAGGAAGCTAATTAACAACATGTCGGACCCCCTCCTCCAGCTCTGCGTGCGATAGGGACACGATATAGAGGAAATGGAGGATGATGAGTAGATGGAAGCTTTAGCTTCCCCCAGGAGATTGCTATCTCCGTGAGGCTGAGATTGGTGCAACTAATAATATTCCACAGAATCTATCTCACCAGCCCAGTGTTAGTGAAGATGGACTATAGTGCTGACTCATAATGCGCCAGGCGCTGTGGACTGGAGGGCTCCTTCCCCCATGTTGTCTGGAAATGTGTTCACATCCAAAAATATTCATCTGAGCTAATAAAGTGCATGGGGGAAGTGATAGGAGTCAGCATAGAACCTATTATCAAAATGTGTTTGTTGAATATATGGGTGCCTACTGACTTACAGAGCAAAGAAAGAACATGGGTGACAATTGGAAAAGTAGTAGCTAAACGTAACATTGCCAGTACGTGGGGAGCCCAAGAAACACTGGCAATAGGAGAGTGAGAAAAAGATATGGACTGGTGCATGTTGATGGAACGCACAATATACAAATCTAGAGGGTGTCCCAAAAAGTGGTCACATATATGGGGGAGGTGGAATGATTACAGGGGGTGGGGGCTGTGAGCCCCCTGTGGGTGGAACACAACTTAAACCCGGGAGAACATGGTAATGGTAATGTAGTTTCTTATATAGCGCACGTATCACCACAAAGGGTATCTCGGCACTTGCTTTGGGAACCCGTCCTGGTTTTTCCCTGTGGGATAGCCCAGCTGGGCACCCCCAAGGTGAAAGCCAGGCATCCCGCCGCGGGGGCCGTAGTGGAGATTGAGCAAGCTATTGCCCAGAGTTGCAGAGCATGAACCCCTGATTCAAGTAGGCACCGAATCGAGAATTATCAGGTCCGTGGACATTTGGGCTCCAAACCCTGCCGCGTCGGGAATTGAACCCTGGTCCTGGGCTGACCTCTGCTTCTGGGTCTGCCTCCTCTAACCGGTGAGCCACACTTCTCCCACATGAGTAAGGTTGAGCGGGCATGGCATTCCCTAATGGACAAATGCAAGATATAGTTAACAACTGTTAGATCTGGCATATTTGGCGTGGTATCCCCTGTCTATTTGGCCTCTACCTCCTGTATTTTTTGATGCTGTGCTGGATTTCGATTTTGCTTGTTCAGATGCTTTGAACACTCTGCCACTGCTGATCAGTGCCAGAGTGTAAGTGCTCCCTATGTAAATTGGTATGATGATTGGATATACATGATTGGCATATTTGTATCACCAAGAAGTCCCTAGTAAAGTGCACTGGGTGTGCCAGGGCTGGTGATGACATATGTTACTAGTGGGCCTGCAGCACTGATTGTGCCACCCACATGAGTAGCCCCAAAATGGTGTCTCAGGCCTGCCACTGCAGTGCCTGTGTGCAGTCTGTGAACTGCCATGTCCTCCTGGTCAGTGTCCCCACTGACCGGGCCTAACCCTTCCCTTTTTGTGCACATTGGTCACCCCTATGGAAGGCCCAAAGTACCCCCCTGGGCAGGGTGCAGTGTATGTGAAAGGTAGAGCTTGTACTGGTGCAGGTGACATGCTCTGGTAGTGAATTACAGCCATTTTCGTTTTTCACTATTGTATGGCTATCTTGCTCCATAGGTTAACATGGGGGATGCTGGCTACAGTGGCTACCAGCATATCTTCCCATAGGAACAAGATAGGACATAAGAATCTAGTATCCCTAAACTCAGAATTTAATAACACATCTTTTGGGAAAGGTTGTTTTTGAATCCTGTGTTTGAGAATAGCACTTTTAGAACGTTGCTGTTCTCTCGTCTGACCTTCCTGTGTGCCTTGGCCTGTTTGTGTATTGACTGTCTGGTTTGAGAGTGACAGGGGCTGGGGATTCCCCAGGAGGCTGGCTGAGTCAGCCCTAGGCTGAATGACTGCATTTGAGTGGTGGGAGGAGATAGCACCTGGGACTGAATAGGGCTGTGCCTGCCTTCCACAATCCTGGCTCCACCTCCTGCTGGGCAATTGACGACCCTGCCCCTCACTCTGAAAGGAAAGGAGAAGCCAGGAAAACAAAGTGCTCAAGAAACACCCAGAACTGGTTCAGACCGGGCTCAGGGCCCACCTGCACAAAGAGAACAAAGACTTTTAGGGGTATAAGTACAGGACCCCTGACAACAGAAAATTAGATCATCCTGGAATCAAGAAGAAACCTCTGCCAAGGAGAAAGCTGAAACTGAAGAATGAAGATTGTCCAGCTGTTGCTCTGCTGGATTGCCCTGCTGTTGCTTTGCTGCCAATGAGAGGGGAAGGACTTTGCTTTGTGATGTGTCCCCTTGCTTGAAGGAATCTCCAAGGGCCTGAGAAGAGCTAGCTCCCTGTTTTTGAAGTCCCAGGAACAAAAGGACTTCACCCCCAGCTTCCCCTGAACTCTACTGGGAGAGTTCTGTCCTTCCTGGAGGGCGTGGCCCCTGTGGGGTGCCTCTGGAAGTTGTACCTGTGCTGGGAAGCTGGAAATCACGCTTTGAAGACTTTGCTACAGAAAAGTTATCGCATCGCTTGCTGCGGAACGCATCCCCGACAGTGCCAGGAAATTCCAGCCGCTACGAAGGCCGAGATCGTCGCAGCACCGCTGTTGCCACCGGCAGCGCCTGTTGCCGCCGCCAGAGCCATAGCATCCTTCTTTCTTTTTCGGGACGCCGCAGAGCCTGTCGTCGCCGGGTGAGATCGCCACACCGCTTGCTTACGGACCGCATCACGTCGCTGCGAACATCGTCGCAGAGCCATCGCATCGAGGAACTGCGAGAGAGAGATCGCCGCTGGATCACGCATCGTCGCCCCGGAGATCGTCACAGCCCCCACGAGATCGACGCATCGTACCTTTGCGAGAACAAACTTCCTACGGAACCTACGCACCGGAATCCATACAAGTGGCCTTCCTCCCCATACAGACCGGATTTATTGCAACACACCCGCTGCTGCAGTGGGGTTGTCGCATTGCCTCACCAAGGTCTCAGGAGCAACGCATCGCTTGTTTTCCACCGCAGATTCTGCTTTTGGAACTTTGTCGCATCTAAAGGTACTGTTGGCTAAACGTGATGCAACTGTGAACTTTTCACGCAACTGTGGATTATTTTTATCGCAACCTTAAGAACTCTTTTGCAACCATATTCTTGAACTGCTTATGTTGGATTTTTGTCGTTTTGGTCTTGTGAAGTTTAGATTAAATACCTTTATCTTTCTAAACTGTTGTGGAGTCAGTTTGTGGTGTTTTCACTGTGTTACTGTGAGTGTTGGTGCAAATACTTTACACATTGCCTTCTGATTAGCCTTGACTGCTCGTGCCAAGCTACCTAGAGGGTGAGCAGGGGTTATCTCAAAGGGTTTCCTTCTTACCCTGACTAGAAGCAAGGGTCCCTATTTGGACAGTGGTACCTACCTCAGCCAACTAGAGACCCCCAGTTCTAACAACAACCAAATGTACTGGTGTAGGAGTACTCCTTGATGCCTTATGTTTGTAATATGATTGTCAAGTGTAAAGTGGTCATCAATAAAAAGAAATATAAAAAAAAAACGTTCGAAATTCACGGGAAAAACCACAGGTTACAGGAACATTATAGTTAGGCTGACATTTCACTTGTACAAAAGTTGCTGCTTTGCGATACTCTGCCCATGGGTGGAGAATGGATGTTTACAAGCATCCAACCATGGATTTTAGCATATCCCCAAATTGACCATGAGTGGTATACCTAGAAATGCATCAAAATTATACACCTTCCAGGTGAAGCGTAACAAGAGAAATACCTTTATTTCTCCTAATAGTTTCCTCTTTCTACATGTGCTGCATTCTGCCTCAAACAGAGAAAGAGGAAAAGCCTCAGAGGATTGGTTTTGTGCAGGAAGGTGTACCTTCCTGCAGTAAAACAATCCTTCCTGCAATGCAGGCACCCTTATGTGCGTGTAATTGCACTTAGCAGAACATAGTACACCAGCGCAGGAAGGGATTGGAAATGGAATGCACCATATTATGCTACAAAGTGGTGCATTCCTGCCTTCTCCCTGTCATGAAATGCAGCACAGAAAGGTGTCTTGCTGCTGCATTGCGTGACATTTTGATAAATTTACCCCCAATGTTTATACTTTGCATTCATGTTCACATTGTTGTGTTATTACTTTCTGCATTTCACTGTGTATCTATATTCAAGATATTAGTGAAGTATTGTTCTTCTTTTATTTATTTATTTATTTATTTATTTTTTATTTAAGAAGTTTTCTATAGTGCTGTCAAGACCCAGAGGTAGCAGAGCGCTTTACAGTAAGAGAATAGCATATAATCAACAGAAGCATGACATATGAAAGGTATTAGCGGTCAACGAGTGTCAGAGTAAGGTCTGCATAATTGTAATACAGAGCTTCTATGGTTTCAAGGTTCAATGCAGTCGCATCTTTCTCGGGTTGCTGTCTGTTCCGTGTTATCCACAACCAAGGGAACGGATGAGGAACAGGGATTTGAGTTGATTTTTGAATTCCACAAAGGATGGTAAGGTTCTGATGTGCGGGGGATGGAATTCCAAATTTTGGGGGCGTTTCCCGTGAAAGAGCAGATCGCTGTTCTTTTCTTTCTAGTTTTAGGTAGGATGAGCAGGAGGGAGTTAGAGCTTCTCAGATTCCTGGCTTTGCCTGCTTTTTGAGTTTTTTGCCAAGTATTCGGGTATACCGGTATGGAGGGCTCTGTGGGTTAGGCAGGCCGTTCTGAAGTTACTTTGCATTCAAATCTCTTGTGGTTGTAAAATCTGGAGTATACCATTTTCATTTTAAGCAAAACACAACCTCTTTGGTCAGGTATTGACTGTTTGGCTACAGATACTGTAGAGTCAAAAATCATTGTAGAAGGCAAATGTCAGCACAAACCCAGTACCCGGGTCAGTAGGGAAGAAATAAAAACCCACCTTTCATATTGCTAAGTCACCAATTTAGGGATCTGAGAAATAGCCTGATTTCAGTAGTCAGGTGAGACCATGAACCTTTGTGTTGCAACAAGTAATGAAAAAGGTTGAGATAAGATCCATGCACTTTACCATTGGACAGCAGACGTTACCAGAGCTTCATAGATACCACAATCAGGTAATGGTTGCTTTGCTAATTGTTTATCTTTAAGGAACCTTCATGTACTGCAGATAGCAGCTCAGAATTGATAGAGAATGTGCATCCGTATATGTATGAATTACTTTTTAGTGGCTCTTGTAAATCAACGTCCAATCTTAGATTGCCATTGGAACACCTACTGGAATTCACTTCCAGAACCCAACGTACACTACATTAATTCTTTCTTTCTTTCTTTTCATCTTTTCTTCCTCAATTTATAAACAGGATTTGTAAATGCGTGTTTTAATGGTGTCTTAAACGAATTTCTTCAAGTTCATGTATTGTGGTAGTTTCTTAAGGATGAATGCAAAGCTGACGGTGATCACCCCCTACTGGAGACCTTGAACAATGGGGCTATGCACTGAAAGCTGCAGAAGAGACTGAACTATTAAGCACCGTTGTTTTTTACTTTTACACTGCTGATGCTCAGTTGGTGGTCTCCATAACATACTGACTACTGTCTGATGCAGGCAGTGTCTCTATAACTGGTAAGCTGTAATGCTATTGTATCCAATACGGGTGTCCACTTTGATTATATGATTTCTCTATAAGCTACTTATGGGGTTTTGGTGGGTTTAAGAATAGTATATTAATGTGGTCATTCCAAGGCCCAGCAATTGTCCTTGCTAACGTAGCTCAATCCCATCTCCTCCACGACAATGATGAAAACTATGACGTGACCTCAGCTTATATCTGGCTGATGCAGTAGACTGAAAACCTATTGCTAGGCTAAAGGCCTCCAGGATAGATCTGGAGAGTTTTCTCATCTTCCATACACATTCATGCTGATGACACATACTCAATTGAACAAATGTATTTTGTAGTGTACTTCCAAGACACTACAGAACTTAAAAAACAGTTAAGTCTTCTTATTGGTACCTTTAGTGAATAGTGTTTTCAAGCAAGGTTAGCTGGCATGTGACCTCGGAACAATACAGACCACGAATTTGCCTTGGAGAGTTGATGAGGAGACCATGGGCTGTGTCCTGCAATGGAATCTGTGTTGCCAGATTACAGTGCCAATTGTTGTCAACTGTGATGATCTCAGATTAGCAAGTTACAGATGGAGTTCTTACTATTCAAGTTTCTTTCATGCCACATAAATGCTATTTAAGAATACTTTGGCATCTTTGTTTCCATTGATTTTCGTTAATGAATGTATTTATTCAGAAGTTATGGATAGTGTTGGACATGGCCCTTTTAGGAGGTTCATCACAAAACTTTTTGCCTTCCTCCTGTATTATTATTCAGACCTGTTGTTGGTGGTTTTATGACTCTGGGCACTTTATCACTGCTGATCAATGCTAAAGTGCATGTGCTCTCTCTTGTAAACTTGGTAAGATTGGTCTACACCTGTTTGGCATATTTAATTTATCTGTGAGTCCCTTGTACAGTGGTATCCCGTATAGCTAGGGCCTATAAATTAAATGCTACTGGTGGACTTGCAGCACTGTTTGCGCCACCCCCTGAAGTAGCCTTTCAAAACTGTCTCAGGCCTCTACCACTGAAGGGCCTACACATGCAGTTTACTGCTGCAATGACTTGGCATTTAAAGTGGTTGCCACATCTACAACTCCCCTTTTACTACATATCAGTCACCCCTAAGGTAGGCCCTGGCTAGCCCTACGGGCAGGATGCGGTGTAGGTAAAAGGTAGCACATGTGCAATAACTTTGTGGCATGTCCTGGTAGTGACAAACAGCCTATTTGGTATCTCCCTGCTGTGAGGCTGCTCTCTCATAGGTTTGTATTAGGGATTCCCTGATGTGTGCTTCAGTGGTAATTCCTGACTTAAGAGGGGTAGCGCGACCATGTTTGATATGTTTGGAATCGTAGCGATAAATCCTGCTTATTGGTGAAAGCAGATTTATTATTACTATTTTAGAAATGCCACTTTTAGAAGTGGGCATTTCTGTGTGCTATGTGTCTTTGTGGCTGCCTGGATGTGTATTGACCATCTGGTTCAGACTTGGAGGGGAGATGGAATTTGCATTCACTCCAGCCAGGCCCTGGGGGGTTGAGGTGTGTCTTGCCCTGCCTGGGTGACTCAGCGCTAGCCTGAATAGAACTTGACTAAATTTAGGGTAGCCGGAGGGGTTTTCTCTTAAACCTGAATAGGCCTAGTCTGCAGTTGGTGTGGTGGGAGAAGTAACACCTGCACCTGAATAGGGCTGTGCCTGCCTTCAACAATGCTGGCTCCGCCCCACTGTGGTGTGTCTGGAGCCAAGGCTTACACTAAGAATGGAGGGTGTTGTGCACTGATAATTTTATTGTAAAGTGCCCCCGCAACAAAGACATTTGGACTATAAGTACTGGGGCTGTGACCCCATGAAAGGGAAGTGAAAAAGAAGACGCTGCGTGAGACTTGTGACCGGCAGGCTGCTGTGAGCCTGGAGGAACTGCCTAGGGACTTTGCTCCTCTGGGCTGCTGACCTGCTGCCTATTGGGCTCAAGGGAGGACTTCTGCCCTGAGGAACCCTTGTGCTGCTAGCCTGCTAGCTGCACCTGGCTGATGTGTCTCTTGAGGAGGCATATCGCAGGTGAAGCGCTTTTTGTGAGGTAGCTGTGAGTGCTTGTGAGCTCAGTCCATTTCTCCTCGGCAGGGAGAAAGCATGTGGAGCGCTTCATTCTTTTCTTCCCTGTGCCCTGAAGTGCTGTGCCTGCGCACTAGAAGCACATGGTGGGCGCATTCTAAGTTTGTGGTCGAAGCCCGAGAAGTGGACTCAATCTCCACATAAGGCGGGCGCAGAGTGAAATTGAGCTGTGAGAAGACGCTGCAGCCGCTGGAAGCTAGGCAGAGGCACCAATCAGCATGGTTAAGCCTGTTTGTGTATGGGACCAAGCCAGACCGCACACCAGGGAGGAGAAGTCAGAGCTCCGTGGGCTCCCACAAGGAAGAGAAAGCTGACAGGCACGCACAATAAAAGAGAGTAGCGCCTCCTGCTCCCGAGACAGTGAGGAGGGCTCTGTGTGTAGCCAGAGCAGTGAAAGGCCCTGCCCTGGCTGAGCGAGTTTCCATGGGGCAGTCCCAGAGAAGCGAGGTGGGAGCACGACAGCCCCACGTAGACGTGGGGAGCTGCCTGCTTTCTACCTTGGTGCAGAGGACAGACAAGGGTGCCTGTGGTCGTGGGGTAATTTCTTTTGGATTTGAGAAGTCCCAGCCATCAGCAGCTGCCACACGTGTTCATGGGCAGCTGCACTTTGTTCCACTGTCATAAGGGAGATTCATGTCTGTCCTCCACATCGACCGGCTGCAGTTGTGGCCTAGCCACACACAAGCAGCAGAGGGGTTCACATGGTGCACAGTGGTGAATTGTTCCGTATTCCTGACATGGTTGCAGCTGCGCCGCATGGTCGCGGGCAGGTAAACTCCTATCTGCTGTTCGGGGGCATTGTTGTGTACAGGAAGCTTGGGGTGAGACCTCGACGGAGGCCCTTGATTAAGAGTGCAGGGCAGGTAGTCCAGGAGCCTACGCAGGGGAAGTCATCTACAGCGTGAAGTGTCCTAAGAGAACAAATGCAGCCCTCATTGTACTGACAAAGGGCCTGGTGGCACGGGGATCCGTGTGATGCTGGTCACTCGTTTTTGGTCTACCCTGATGTTATGATGGGATATGGTGTCCTATAGTGCACAGCTGATGTTGCTGGTTATTTCTAATATGTGCACACTCCAGGTTGTTATTATGGTGCACTGTGGATAGTCTGTCTGCATAATGTGTTATGCTAAGTACAGATCAATCATGAATTGAATTTGTAGAGTGCACTACTCACCTGTGAGGGTCTCAAGGCGCTAGGAGGGGTGCTGCTACTGCTCGAATAGCCATGTCTTGAGTAGCGTCCTGAAGGTTTGTAGGTCTTGGGTCTGCCGTAGGAGGATGGGGAAGGTGTTCCAGGTCTTGGCGGCAAGGTAGGAGAACGATCTGCGGCCGGAGGTCATGCTTCAGATGCGGGGATGGTAGCGAGGCCGTGGACAGCGGAGCGGAGCTGGCAGTTCGGGGTGTAGAAGGTGAGTCATCTGTTGAGGTATGCTGGTCCGGTGTCGTGAAGTGCCTTGTGCCTTGTGTGCGTGGGTGAGGAGCTCGGAGGCAATCCTCTTGTTGACAGGTAGCCAGTGCAGGTCTCTCAGGTGGGGTGTGATGTGGCTGTGTCGAGGGGTGTCGAGGATCAGGCGGGCAAATGCGTTGCAGTCGTTTCAGCAGTTTGGCTGGGGCTCCCGCATGGAGGGCGTTTCCGTAGTCCAGCCTGCTGCTGACAAGGGCCTCCTGGGTGACCGTTCTTCTTGTGTCGGTGGTGATCCACCTGTAGATCTTGCAAAGCATGCGGAGGGTGTTGAAGCAGGAGGATGAGACGGCGTTGACTTGCTTGGTGATGAAGAGCGTTGAGTCGAGGATGAACCCCAGGTTGCGTGCGTGGTCGGTAGGTGTCGGTGCTGCTCCCAGGGCGGTCGACCACCAGGAGTCGTCCCAGGCCGAGGTGGTGGAGCCAAGGATGAGGACATCCGTCTTCAGTTTCAGATGGCTGTTCTTCATCCATTCGGCGACGGCTTTCATTCCTTCCTGGAGGTTGGTTTTGGCAGCGAGGGGGTCCTTGGTGAGGGAGAGGATCAGCTGTGTGTCGTCGGCATAGGAGATGATTGTTGAGGTTGTTCAGTCTTGCGACGTGAGCAAGCGGAGCCATGTAGATGTTGAACAATGTCGGGCTGAGGGATGATCCTTTAGGTACGCCGCCGATGATCTTGGACGCTTCGGAACGAAAAGGGGGAGGCAGACACTATGGGTTCTGCCGGAGAGGAAGGAGGTGGTTCATTCCAAAGACTTGTCTCGGATCCCTGCAGTGTGGAGGCGTGTGCGTAGGGTGCGGTGGTAAACCATGTCGAAGGCGGCTGATAGGTCCAGGAGGATGAGGACTGCGGTTTCGCCATTGTCCAGCAGGGCCCTGATGTCATCGGTGGCGGCGATGAGGGCAGTTTCAGTGCTGTGGTTGCTGCGGAACCTGGACTGGGACGGGTCTAGGATGTTGTTCTCCTCGAGGTAGTGGGTCAGCTCTTTGTTGATGGTTTTCTCAATTACCTTTGCCGGGAAAGGGAGCAGGGGGATGGTCCTACCAGTAGTTACGGGTGAGCCTAATTATGATGATGATGACAATGGCCCGATTGGCTAAGTGACCTATGTAATCCCTGTGAAGTCATGACAAGTGCCTAGTGGCACAGTGATGTATATGTGAGTGGGAACTAATGTATTTTATGGATAATACAAAGGAAATTTTTATATAACCTTGTGTGGAGTTTTTTTGTGGTGTGCCTAGTGTATCACTGTTATGTGAGTGTGTTGGGCAAACACTTTACACATTACCTCTGGGATAAGCCTGGCTGCTCTGCTAAGCTATAAAGGGGGTGATCAGGGGTTATCTTTAGTGTGTAACTCCATTGCCCTGACTAGAGTGGAGGCTTTGGCCTGGCTTAAGTGCATGCCCTATCCAACTAGTAACCCAATTTCTAACAGATAGTGTTAGAAATTGGGCTTTTGGTTGGCAGAGGTATGCACCCTGTCCAAGCAGGAACCACAGTCCTAGTCATGTTAAGTCACACCCCACCCTAAATTAACCTGTGCCCACCTCCTGGTAGCTTGGCACAGAGCAGTGAGGCTTAACTTAAGAGGCAATGTGTAAAGTATTTGTGCAACACTTCAAACAGTAAAACACCACACAATAAGATCCCACATCAGGTGAGAAAAATAAAGCATACTTTAATAAACAAAACAAGACCAAAACTACAAAAATCCAATGAGTAGAACCGGAGTTAAGAATTTCTACAGAATAAAATGTAAAATAGTGCTTAAAAGCATAAAACTCCAACCTGGGATATCTGGTCGCGCTAGAGTGGGTCAAATCCAAGATTTCAGGCCGACCACGCTGGAGCGCGGGTCGGATACAGTCCAGATTAGTCCGGTTGAAGTTACCTACTCAAGAATTGTGCCAAGAATCCAGTTCGTGGGGAAGCTGGTTTCTGGGAGCAAGGAGAGCATTGTTGATGGTGGTCGACGTAGAGTGAAGAGCAGGCCAGGCATCACGGATATGTGGGCTGAAGCCTTGCAGAGACAATCAACTCCGGCGAACGATGCTTGCTGTGAAAAGAAATTAACTTACGGTGGCTTGCCCCGATTCTTTGTGCAACCGGTGCTGTTTCTGAGGAAATGGGCTTGTTCTCATTTGTGAAGAACCCAAAAGCTTGATTTAAGGAGCCCAAAAACACTTCAAGGGCCAAGGACCTGAGAGGCACATCTTGGGGGTTAGGAGCTAATTGAAGGCCGGTCCAAAAGCTGTGGGGAACCAGTAATGTGCCTGAGGCTCAGATCAGGAGGCCAGCAGACCAACCTTTTTATTCCCTCCCGGGTCCTAGGTTCAAGATGGGGTCCAGGTCCAGTTCCTCCCCAGGCAAGAGGGTAGCCAGCAGCAGATCAGTACAGCAAGGCAGCAGCTCCTTCGTTGTAGCAGCCATGCAAAATGTAGTCCTTTCCGCAGCACAGCAGTCCTTCTTCCTGGCAGAGTTCCACGTGTCCGAAGTGTACTGAGTTGGTAGTGTCTGAGGTACAGCTCTTACACCCAGTGGTGCCTTTGAAGTAGGGAGACTTCAAAGAGGTGCCTTTGAAGTGCACAGATGCTCTGCCTTTCTTGTCTTGTCTTCAGACACACTACAGTGGGGTATGACCCCCACCAATCCAATGACAATGATCGCCTTTGACTTCGACCATCCTGTCAGACAGCATCTAGCTGCTGCCCCTAACCATACGTTTCACTCATGTGCACGTATACCGAGCACTACTTATATGAAAGCCTGTCAGTGGCTTCCATGATTGCTAGGACACGGTCGCATTCTACCAGGACTCGCACCTGGCTTCTTCTACAGGATTGGACTCATTCCCTCTGAATACGGCTGATTGTCTTTAACAGTCTGTTTCGTTTGCCGCAGGTAAGCCCCCGGAGCGGTTTCCCGGCTTGTATGTAGATAAGGAATCTAGGGTCTCCTTTATTTTTGCCATTAGCCGCCAACCCCCACCTAATGTAAATATCCTGCTTGGTTTTAGATCTTTCCACGCCCGCATCACCCTGCTACGTGAGCTTCCCTGACTACGGCGGTTAAGTCTCCTCTTTTGGCCACTGTACTTCGTATTATTTTACTTTACATTTAATTAAAGCATTTATGTTCACTCATAGATCGCCCAAGACGAGCTACTCGCTCTATCATAATTACCTGAGATCCTCTGACTGACGGCAAATAACAATGGATATCTGAGGCTACCCAGACTGGGTGAGTCTCTTTTAGCAATAACTTCCGCCCATCGCTTGGCTTGTCTCTAATAGAACACACTTTGACTTTTACCTCTATTATCCGTAGGCTGTCTCTCTCCCCTTTCTCTTGTCCTGATGAAGACCCGCCATGAATTCCTAATTAAGCATTGAAATTGTATGAGTCTATATAGCAAGTATAAGCCATAATGGATCGATTGTTGACAATTGGAAGCTGGCCTCTCTACCACAGAAACTCTGCGAGCCCCACCACATCATGACTAGAGATTTCATGAAGGGAAGGGGGCCAGTAGAACACAGTTGGTCAGCAGGCACAAATGTATACCTTCCTTCCTCCCTCCTTGAACAAGAGTGGCCATTAGTCAAAAGACCACCTATTCCTTTTCCTGAATGCATTCTTTACTTTCCTCTTACTATGGTATGAGTTGTCTGTGGCTGTCAGATGACCTGTCCCTTTTTCCTTAATGTGATTGAGGGTAAGCAAGGTTAAAATGGGAACTGAAAGCCCCAGGGCCATAGCAAATCTGAGCTTGAGCATGTTTGCTTACTAGATGTACTATGTGGTAAAGGCACTTGCAACAAGGTTGTAGGATTGCACTAAGAGGTGAACTTGCAGAGAAAGGGGTGAGCGCTTTTCTGTGGAATACACCTTCAACCTGGATAGAACCATATATAAGAAAAACCGAAATTCATAATTTCACTCAATAAGTTTAAAGTATTGCTAAATTAGTACATGAAGGCTTTTAAACCCCAGCAAGCATCTCAAATAAGGTGTCTTAAAGATTCCTTAAATAGATTAAAATGCCAGATTAGAATATGGAGACTAAAATTGGAACCTTCCTGCACCTTTTACGCTCAGGATCCAGAGGATACACTGGAAGATAACATTAAGGTTACCCTAAATATGTTACTTCCACAACTTGACTGAATAGAAATGGTGGGCTCGTTGATCCCGACCCCGGTGCACAGGCAGGACAAGTGCAGGGAGACTTGTAAACAGGTGGATGTGCAGGAAGCAATGGCAAAATGAGTTGTGATGCAGCAAGAGCATGGACACAATGAGACACTACAATGACACATTTACCACTTCTCACTAGAGCACAGTCAGCACCTTTCTGCCCTGAAACAACCTATTCGGTGGGGGAGATTTGTACTAGAAGGTAGTAGAAGTCTGGAAAGATATGAGGGACTATCTTCCAACAGAATGAATAAATGAAGCAAATGTAAAGAATAAAGGTTATATTTGAGTGGAAACCCACTATGGCCCAGTTGTCAGTTCTTCACAGGCTGCTTCATATGACACAGGAGTTGTTGCAAACAAATTGAATGGGTCGACAAACTAAAGGATTGCCACAAATGGCAACAATAAAAGAATCAATTGAAACAAAATGAATGTCTCTTCAGTTCCACTCATCCCAACAAGCAGAGAAAAGGTACAGGGAAACAGCTGAGGACAGGAAGCTGATAGAGGCATCAAGAGAGAGAAAGGAGTGGGCCCGCCCACAAGAGACCACCATGTGTTTCAGTTGTGGCCAGTAAGGTCACTAGAGAAGAGGTTGCCTAAACCACTCTCGGTATCACACAGATAATATGAGCAGCCCAGTTTTCTGCCTCTTGGTCCTCATCCACCACACCAATTACTGCAATACTCAGACAGCCCAAGAAAAGTCAAAAGAGCAGGTTGTACATCCAATGACCCATTAACAGAAGCCCCTGTGCATTATTCATAGTGGCCCAGCTTTGAAAACTTCCCTTACTCGCTCAGAAAAGACCATTGATGCAATAGACATTTCGCACCAAAGAGTAGTCCGCAAACTTATACCAGCAACACAGTATCCCTTGGTGCAATATCTGATCAATATGCCTTTGTTCTAAGCCCATGTTCTCACATCCCATCCCAAGGATCAGTGGGCAATGCGGGATGAAAAAAATAAGAAAACACAGAGGTTGGAGAGTTCCTGTTGGGAGACATGCATTGAGTTGGGTATGTGAAGTGCCCTGGAGTTGTGGTGATCTTTTTACATTCACAAATCAAATTTCCAAAGTTGTTGGAAAATCCCGACCAATGATATACTTCGGTGAAAAGGATTGTGAATATTTTTAAGTAATTTAGGAAGATTTGATTTTTTTTTACATTGTGGTCCTTAAAGAGTAGTGAGGAGAGTGTGAGTTGGTTACGGATTGGCCAAATGCTAAGCTCCAGAGAGAGGCTAGAACAAATGCACCTTCCGCTACTGTGATGGGGAGTATAACCAGGTGATTAATCATTTGAAAACGAAGGTCCTGCAGACAGAGGTTGATTTGCTCAAGATAACCAGACCCACCCAAGGGTCCAAAAAGTCTGAATGCTTATTAATGAGACCTAGATGCAAGTTTTATGACAGCCCAGTGGTGCTGAAAATCCTGAAAGGGAGAGTCTTAGAGTATTCCTGTGTCAGTTCGTGCTTGGGGTGCATTTACATTTTTTTTTATCATATACAGCAGAGTGTGAAGTACTTAGGTGAGATTCTTTGTTAGGCGAAGTATTGTAATGACAATCTGGAAGCAAAGCAGAAAAATATCAAGCAGAAAGATATGTTGCACAGACCATGTTGGTGCAGAAAGGATATGGGAATGGCCCCTATGTGGCCGATTCAGGGTATAATTCTGTCTCAGTATCAGTGCAGGGAGTTGCATTCCATGGTGGTGGTCAGCTGGCACAGACATGGAATTTAGGTCAGCAATGCAGAGGCCAAGGAATGGTTGCTGATCAGTATGCAGGGATGGACATAAACAGGTTGAAGAAGACTACTACTTGTCACATTTGTAACAAGGTGGGCCTCTGGAAACAAAAATGTAGACTGAACTCAAATAGAGTACAAAATGATGTTCAAGTGCAAAATATGAATGTGATGCTAATTCAGTATATGCAAGTTCAAAGGTCATATAATGCCAATATACGCCAAGCCCTGATGATGCAACACAATACAGCTAACCAAAGATACAACTTGGGTCCAAACCCAAAGGTTCAGCAATGTCTGGTTTTTGACAGCCCCACTGAAATAGTCATAACATCAGTGCCTGAGATGGGAGGAGGATTATATGCTTGGCAAAGTAGTTGGTAAATTAGACCAGAGTCCAAATATATGAAGATTGGGTTTTAAATAGCCAGCGGTATAATTTTTGATTGATACTGGAGGCACCCGCTGTACCGTGAGAAGAGGGGAGCTTCCAAACCCTACCCCTTTTGTAAAAACAAGTCGAAGTTGTAGGCATCTCAAATAGACACAGAATGAACCAGGGTCAGATTTGCTAACAAGTCACACAAAGCAATACACATAAACAACTTGCGGCATTGCATGACCGGGAGAGGGCAGGAATGCACCATATCTATTGGGATTTGGCACATTCCTGCTCTCTTCCAGCACTGGCCCACTGATTGCAACCTATCTCCGAGCAGGCACCCTTATGCCTTCGTACAAGGGTGCCTGCATTACAGTCAGGATTGTTTTTGGGCAGGAAGGCACACCTTTCCACACAAATATAATCCTCAAAGGCTTTTTCCTCATTCTACATGTGCTACAGACTGCAGGGCATGTAGAAAGAGAAAAAAGCAAGGAGAAATAAACATATATCTGCTCATTACTCCTCTCTTGGAAAGGCGTAGCATATTGATGCATTCCCATGTTCACTAGTCTTAGTAAAACAAGGAATGCACCAAAATCTGTTGGTGGATGCGTGGGAACACCCACGGTAGATCCATGGAACACCTTTCTCGGGCAGAGTAACGCAAGGCAGTAACTTGCTCTTCCGTGTGCTACTCACGATTTACTAAGGCATGCAGAACCATGCAAGGTGGCTTTGCGTGGCTTAGTAAATATCACTGAAGCACTTGCATTGCCATGCACCGTATTGCATGACTCAATGGCATCGTAAGTGCTTTGTAATTCTGTGCCCCAGTTTGAGCTAAGGCCCCTGTAAAAATAGGGCCCCTTGAAGAGGCAATAAATGTGTCCCCTGTAACCCATGTTGTCTCAATTTATTGGGCAGGGATTTATTCTGCAATTTGAACTCTGGGATCTATTGTACACCAGATGGTGTGGAACTTCAGACGCATGATGAGGATGTAGATTTTAAATTGAAATCACAAGAGACAGAGGTTGGATTGTTTCCAGTTCTAGCAAAAAAGACCTACCTCCCCACTAAAGATGTACCTTTGAAAGAAAAAGTCTGGGACTTTACAGACAAACACATCGAACTGATTACGAACGTTGTACCAATGTGAATCACAGTAAAACGTAATGCATAGAAACATCCCAAACATCCCAATATAACCTTACAACTAAAGTGGTGACAGGAATTGTGCTTGTCATTGAATCCATGTTAGAGCAGGGCATCTTGAAGGAAGTGCTAGGAAGTCCCTGCAAATCACTAGTGCAAGAAACTGGGTTTTTGAATTGGGGGAGTGTAAACCCTTCTCACGCAACAACAACAATCCTTGTCGGGGTGAACCACAATAGTCAGTAAATTAACCTGTGATTAACCTTTTGGTTGCTTGGCGGTAAAACAACCAGGCTTAACTTAGAGGCAACGAGTAAAGTATTTATGCAGCACACCAACAGTAATAATGTGAAAGCACAACACAAGAAAAACCCCACACTAATTTAAACAAATAGAATAAAATGTAATAAATTATTTGACAACAAAACAACAGAAATCCAATCAGTAGAACTGAAGACATGCAGTTTCAAAGATTTAGGTAAATATAGCACCCAAAAGCACAAAGCGCCGCTCGTGGTTATCTGGTTGTGCTAGACTGGAGTAAAGTCATACGTTTGGGCCGTCCGCAATGGAGCGTGTGCGGAATACATGGATAACGTGAGTCCCACTGGAAAAAAACTTACTTTCTCACAGTCCGGTGCAAAATGTCCAGTTAACATTGAAGGAGGCCACGACGAACAGGAAAAGAATTGCGGTTGGGTGTCCCTATAGTGAGAAGAGCAGGCCAGCTGTCGCGGACATACATTGCTGTAGAGCAAAGATCCTGTTGGGCGTTGTGGACGTTAATTGCTGTAAATTCATGCTGGTAATCACTGCAGCCTGCTGTAGTGCAGATCTCAGACTGCTGGACTTCACTGTCAGTAGCTGTAGCGTGAATAGTCTGCTCCACTAGAGCTTTGCATTGGTGCTTGTGGTGGGCAGCAGTATCTCCACATGAACAGGTCAGTTTGTAGTCGCATAGAGATCAAAACTACAGGACTTTTACTTTTCTTCACAGAAGGACCTCAACTGATGTCAGCCAAGGGCTCAGGACAAGTGGACGCACCTCTTGGGGATCAGGAACTCACTCCAGCAGAGGCCAGCTGGTCCAAGTAGGTCCAGTGCAGCAGGTCAGCTGGGCTGTTTCGAGAAGGCCCCTGGAGCTTGGTATGTCCGTGTAGCTCTGAACAGTAGGTCAAGCAACTGACCCTTGGAGTGACTCTGCCTGGGATGAAGGAAGTAAGTCCAGTCTTCCTTGTCAGAGAGAAGGGCAGGCCATAAGGATCAGGGTAGTCCTTTGGCAGCAGGTCGGTCCTTTTGCATTGTACCCAGGCCCACGAGTAAACTGAAGAGTTGGTCTGAGGGTCCACTATTTATACCTAGTGCCAGCATTGAAGTGGGAGAAATGTTTAACGTTTTCTCCCCACGGATGGTTTTGGAATTTCCTTCCTCCTTGCCCATGCTCTAAGGGACATGGGGTCCCAAACTGCTAGTGGGAAGTAGTTTGTGAGTGTGCTGAGGCAGCTCCTTTAACATTTAAGTGGGGCTGTACACAGCTCCGCCCCTCCCATCCTGGCAGGATGACCCATCCTGCCAACATGAATTTTGCTGTTATATTACTATCTAGAAGGAATACAGAGGCCAACTGCCAGCTAAACCTAGTCATGTGACCCAAAACATAGGCTGCATGCACTAAACATTTAGAACAAGACAATGCCACCTCTCTAAAAGGGAGATTTCAGAATTGTGAGATAAAGTATAACTCTACCGTTAAAGAAGAGTCTAAATTGCAATTTATTAGAGAGCAAACATGATTTTTCTACCTGTCCCTAAACAAACGTTATCACCTATTAAATGTAATAAGGTAACCCTATGTTATTCTATGGGAGAGGTATGCCCCACAGCAGTGAAAAACTAATGTAGGAGTTTTTCACTAACAGGACATATAAAACTTAAAAGTATATTTCCAACTTTTTCAATAAAATGCACCTTGCCCTAAGGGCTGTTTAGGACCTGCCTCAGGGGCAACATATATATATTTAAAAAAGAAGGTTTAGGTCTGCCAAAGGGGATATTTTGCTGGGTCAAAATTGGAGTTTAGAACTGCACACATGCTGCAATGACAACCTGAGTCATGTTTTCAAATTCCACTTAAGTGGCTTGCACATTTAGTGCTATAAGCCCACTAGTAGCATTTCATTTATATGCCCTGGGTACATGTTGTACCACTTTAATAGGGATTTTATAAGTAAATAAATGTGCCATTTAGTTGTAGGCCAATGTTACCATGTTTTAAAGAGTGAGCACAAGCACCTTAGCACTGGTTAGCAGTGCTAAAGTGTAGGATCCTAAATGTCAACAAAAATGGGTTCAGAAACCAGGAGGAGAGAAGGCAAAAATGTTTGAGGGTAACCCCGCAGAAAGGGTCAAGTCCAATAACCAGTGAGTTTTGCAGAAAGAAATGAAGGATAGTTCAAGCCCTGAGAAAGGTGAATTAGAATGTAAGATCAAGTCCAGCCATGATACTTTTCCAAATTCTGTGCGATTCTGAGTGGTTCACAGTCATTGACCTGTATCAAGAATTCTTTTCCACTCCCTTGTATGAGGATGACCAATTTCTTTTCACATTTCAGTTTTTAAGAAAAATCCTTGTGTGGTGCCAAGTCCCAAAAGGGTATACTGAGAGTCCCAAAACCTTTAAACAGATTCTATACACAAATCTGAAACCCCTACAGTTGCTATGCAACTCCGCTCTGGTCCAGTATATTGCCAACCTAAAGGTAGTGTCAATATTGCAACAAGTTTGCAAGCAAGACACAATAGCATGAATGAATCACCTAGCAGACAACGGACACAAGGTGTCCCCTACAAAATTGTAGTATTGTTAGAGAGAGGTTCTCTGTCTGGGATATGACATTAAGAAAAGCACTAGGAAAGTGTCCCATGAACGTCTCTCTACAAGAATTAACTACACAAAGAGAAGTCCAGATGTTCCTGGGTGGTGGGCTACTGTTGTCAGTGGATTCCCAACGTTTCCCTAGTGGCTAAGCCTCTACAGAGAAATACATCTAATCCATGTGTCTAATCTGCTACCCCAGAACAATGAATACATGGCTGTCATCATAGTGCTTGGAGAAAAACACCAGCACTTGGAATACCTGATTAAGACAAAGTGTTTGTGTTGTACTGCCATGAGAGTGAAGGGTGCGCCTTGTCCGTGTTGAAACAGATCCAGGGGAAACAAAATGGCCAGTGGCCTATTTTTTTGTTATACTGTATTCGGTGGCTGCTGAGCTTCCTGGATGTCTTAAAACAGCAACTACAGAGCTTGTCAGTATCCAGTATTGCAAGGGCAACGTTATAGTTACTCAGTTATTGTGATTGTTCCAATTCTGTTAAGATCTTACTGACCTGCAATACAATTCAGCACATGACAAACAACAGGCTCACCTAATATGAACAAGTGATTTTAGCAGCTGAAAATGTTCCACTTAAGAGATGCAATGTTTTAACCTCAGCTATTCTCTTGCATCTTCCAGAGGGTTTCCCAGAGTTTGATTGGTTTGCCCATGACTATCTTGATGTTACCAGGTTGTGCACTCAGCTGGGATACAACATTCGAGATGTCCCCTTGGAAGAACCTGATTCTATTTTGTTTGTGGATGGCTTTTGCTTAAGAGATGGATGAGGAATTCAGAGAGCAGCATATACTCTATGAACCTTAGATAGTGTTGTGAAAGCTTCTTATTTGTGCAATGTACGTTCCTCCCAGGTGGTTGAACTGATTGCTCTTAACAGAGCATGTTGTGTTTCCAACAAAGTGTCACCATTTACACCAACAGTCAATTTAGGTTTGGTGCGGTCCAAGGTTTCAGACAGTTGTAGTTATATAAGGAATTCTTGCCTTCCTCTAGTTCCACAATTCTAAACAGAAAATGTCATGAATTTACTGGATAATTTAGAACTGCACACAGAGATATCAGTTGTAGAATTTGCAGTACACAGGAGTGGATGGGATGTTGTTACTGTTGGAAATGCTATGTGGATGAAATGGCAAGCTATTGCACTCATGAGTCCTGTACATTTAACCGAGAAGAACCATATGAATCTGACAATGTCTCTGTTCCAATCATGTTACTGAATACCATAAGTACTTGGGAAGAATTCAAAGTATTAAAGGAAGAAGTTCCAGAGTCAGAGAAAAAAAGATAAGTGAGGTCTGGATGTGTAAAACGAATCAGAGTGAGGTCTGGGGTTCAAAAAATAGGAGAACTGCTGTTTTACCTGATGCTATGCTTTCACCTATGGCCAGGCCTCAGGTATTTAGGATTTGGCCGTGAGGTGGCTCATGTCTTTTTTAAAAGACTGCACCTTTCAGGTCTTCTCGAATACCACCAGATCGGATCCCTTAGCATTAACTTCCGGAGTGCCTCAGGGATCGATTCTAAGCCCTCTGCTCTTTAACACCTATGTTCGCCCTCTGGCGGACATTGCTGAGAAGTGAGGACTGACCATCTTTTCATATGCAGACGATACCCAGATTATCATCTCAATTTCTGCCGCTCAGTATTAAGATCCCTCCCAGCTCCAGCTTGGCTTGAGAAATATCTCCATGTGGATGACCAGAAATGCCCTGAAGCTGAACAGCACTAAAACTGATGTTCTAGCTCTTGGTAACAACCCCAAATGTTGGGGAATCAACCACTGGCTTGATACCCTGGGACCACTGCCTGCTCTGGTATATAAAGTTAGAATCTGGGATTTATCATTGATAACCATCTTTCCCTCAAATCTCAGGTGTCTAGGGTCACTGCGACCTGCTTCGCTGTTCTCAAATGGCTTGAAAAGATCCTCTGGATAAATCCAATGGCGGCCCAGAGATCGGTAATGCAGGCTCTGGTGATATCCAGACTGGACTACAGCAATGTTTTGTACTTGGGCGCGAATAAAGTCCATCGTCTGCAGAACATACAGAATTCGGCTGCACGCCTCCTTTTTCAGCTGCCTAGATATGCCTCACCTTCACCTCTACTTCATAAACTCCACTGGCTCAAGGTTAACAAGCGCATTGAATTTAAGGCTTAATGCTACTTCTTCCGGGCCAAACTTGACTTGGCACCCTCTTACATCCAAAGCCTTGTGAAACCCTACGTGCCTGCCCGACAGCTGAGATCAGCCAGGCTTTCTTGTTCCCTGTGCCCAGGTTCCACTTTGCTCACATGAGAGGCCGCTCCTTTTTTTTACTTGGGCCCAAAACTTTGGAACTCTCTCCCACTTGAGCTCAGGAACTGTCATTCTCTGCTAGCTTTCTGTAAGAACCTAAAGACTTTCCTTTATAGCCACCAAGTTCAAATCCATATCCTGGAGCTGCTGTCTAGCAGCTTGCGGCTTGCCTGCTGTCTTGTCCAGTACCAGGAGACCCTGTTGGGTAACTGTGCGCTCTTTAAATATATAAGTAAAAATAAAATGGTCCTACCCATAAAGGAAGAGATGCCCTGATCCACGCCTTTAAGGCTTATTGATAAAGTCCCAATTTCCATGTCATTGCTGTAGTCACAGGTGTCACAGATGCGTTACTTGCCAGCACTTAAATGAGAGCAAGAGGACAGTTGTGATCATGAGTCACATAGGAAGGTCCGATTGTGTCTTTAACTGCATGAAGTTGGCCTTCCTAAAGATGCCCAAGTGCAATGGACTCCAGTATATCCTGGTCACACTCTGCTTTTTTCTCTCAATGGGTTGACCCGACTCGGAAGTGTGACTGACTTACAGTAATCAAAGTATTGCTGAGGGAATTGATTCCCCCAATTGGCATCCCGGTGTCTCTGGAGTCATATCGAGGCAAACACTTCAAAAGCAAAGTGATGAAGCTATTGTGTGTAGCACAACAGGTCGATCAAATATTTCACTCGTTACAAACCAGAGGCTTCTGGGATTATGGAGCAAATTAATGGGACTCTGAAATCTGGGGTGGCAAAGGTGCACACGTCTACTTCTTTGAAGTGGCCTGAAGCTCTTCCTCTTGTTTTGATGAGCCTTCAAAGTAGTCCAGATAGAGGAATGTACTGTCATCTGATGAAATACTGATGGGGAAAGCCATGAGAATTCCATCAGTGCCTGCCGCTCCACTTGGGAATGTAACGGATGATTGGGTTCTTGACTTCTGCAAAGAATGTGGTGCGTTCTGTTTCTCATCAAGTTGATTAGGCGACCCTACGTCCAAAACCAGAACGTTGTCATGATTTAAGTCCTGGAGAGTGGGTCTTAGAGAAGAAACACGTCAAGATGTCCTGCCTTGAATTCCATTGGAGGCTTTTCAGGTGCTCATAACAAACACTGCTGTGAAGTATGGGCGTCTGCAAACTTGATTTGTGTCTCCCACACCAAGCGAGCAAGACAGCCCGGTGAAGAAGTGGTGACAGCAGCCACTAATTTGCAGAGTCAAAATCAAAGCCCAGAACATTCGTTCAGAGGGAGGAGAAGACAGCACACAAGGGTCTCAAAGTGAAGTAGTGACATGTGCACCATCTGTCGTGATTGAGCCAAGAGTGAACACAATAAACCAAGCATCTGAAAATGAAAGTGCGTGCACACCACTTTGGCTTGTAGAGTGCAAAAGAAAGAGAAGTGACTGAAAGGTGGTGAGAGATTGAGAGCTTTGGTGCCAGAAGAATGCATCCCAGAGATGATCAGAGAAGAAATACAGCCAATCAAACAGAGCGCTACTGAGTGTGAATAGCCAGGAGTCAGACAAAGATAGAGTGCCAGATCAAATATATTCCGCTCCTGAGTGGATCTGCATTGCTACAGTCGATCCTGATCCGAAAGCTTATGGAACTGGGGATCATTGAGGTGTTTTTGAAATCCCTCCATGAAGATCACTACCAAAATTAAGTATTGAGTGCTATGTTTGAGCAATAAACTCAAGTGACTGTTAGACTTGGCATCCTTGGCATGGCTTTCCCTCACTTTTTGCATCCACCATCTGTATTTTTGGTTATATGCTGGGTTTCTTTTTTTGCTTGTTTAGCTGCTTAGGGCACTTTGCCACTGCTGATCAGTGGCAAAGTGCAATTGCTCCCTGTGGAAATTGTTACTGTAATTGGTTATCCTTGATTGGCTTATTTGATTCACTGGTAAGTCCCTTGTATAGTGCACTGAGTGTGCCAGGGCCTGTAAATCAAATTGTACTAGTCCGCCTGCAGCACTGCTTGTGCCACCCACAGAAGTAGTCCTGTAAATTTAGTGTCTGCATGCACAGTTTTAAACTGCCATGTTAACCTGGCAAGTGCCCCCACTTGCGAGGCCCACCAACTTCCCTTTTTTTTACACGTACGCACCCCTCAGGTAGGCCCAAGGTACCCCCATGGTCATGTTGCAGTGTAGATCAAAGGAGGGACATGTGCTGGTGTGTTTTATATATCCTGATTCTGAAATACTGCCAATTTCGCTTTTTATTATTGAAAGGCTATCAGTCCCATAGACTAACATGGGAGTTGCTTAATAACATTTTAAAAGCATAACTTTCCATTGGGACCAGATAGGGAAATGGAGTTTAGGCTCTCTGACCTCAGAATTTAAAACAACATCTTTTTAGGGAGATGGCTTTTACATTATGTGTTTGAAAATGACACTTTTAGAAAGTAGACATTTTCTTGTTTAATCATTCTTTGTGCCTCTGCTGTTTTGTGTATTGACTGTCTTGTTTTGGAGTGACAGGGGCTGGGGATATGCATTCACTGAGGATAGCCACCAGGGGGTTGAGGTGTGTTCTGCCTTTTCTGGTTGACTTATAGCTGAGTGGAACAGACCTTGGCTGCATTTAGAGTGGTGGGAGGACATTCCTTTGCACCTGAATCGGCTTTGTCTCCTTTGCACAATGCTGTTTCCACCCCCTGGGGGTCATGCTGCACCAGCGAAGACAGAACTGATTTGGACTGGGCTCGGAGACCCTGGCCATAAAGAGAACCAAGGCAAAATGGGGTATAAGTAATGGACTTAAACCCCAAAGATTTAGATCACTTCTGGACTCAAGAGGAACTTTTGCTATGTATAAGTCAAGAAGAGCTGTGAGGAGGAGCACTACCCCTTTTGCTGCGTGCTTTGATGGGTTGGCCTACAGTTTCTGCTTCTGCCAAGGAAAAGACAAGACTGGATCTTTGTTGGAACCTGCTTGAAGAAGAATCTCCAAGGGCTTGTGTGTGCTGGCCTCCTGTTCTGAAGTCTCAGGGACACAAAGACTTCACCTGATCAGCAACTCGAATCCTGTGTTGACTCCTGCATTCAAGAGAGTGCCAATTCCAGTTCCTGGGCCCTGAGAATTGTGTGGTTGGTACTATAATTCAATAAAACAATCACCGACACTGTCAGCCACGCCGCGGTGATGCCACGACCCACACAGAGGCTGGGGGCACTGCTCGTGAAGTGCACAATGCACTGCCCAGCCTGCACCGCATCTCCGAAGTTCTCTGACGCCTGCTGACACCAGCAGTTATCGGCCGTCCCAACGCCAGCACCAGCACTGACGCCATCACTGCCAGCACCTGCATCCCGTCATCGCGGAGCCGTTAACCGATGAGGGTAACTTCATAATCTCTTTGTCTTTGTATCACATCACCAGCACCAATGCCTCAGTGCCACCGCTGCCGACTCCCCCGTCCTGAATTCGAGGCCTCGCCTCCTTACAAACTAGACGCTTCATCCTCCCCTGTGGCAACCAGCGAACCGTCCTCGACCTCAGTGTCAAGGCTTCACCTACACAACACTGTGCATTATCCATAGACTTTGTTTTCCAAGGTACTGTTGTTTGGGGGTTCATGTGACTCTGGGCCCGACGCCACGCACCTTGCGGTCGTTGCCGTACTTTGGATTTATGCCGGTCATGCTGTCGTAATAGCTCCAGTGGTAGCCATTTTGCTTCTACAAGTTCTATTTTTTAAATAACTGTTTTAAACTCATAATCTGACACATCTATGTTGGATGTTGGTCATTGTGGTCTTGTTTGGTTTAAATAAAAGATACTTTTCTTTTTTTTCTAAACTGGTTTGGTATCCATTTGTGGTGTTTTCACTGTGTTACTGTGTGTTTTGAGTACAATTACTTTACATATTGCCTTTGGGATAAGCCTGTCTGCTTTTGCCAAGCTACCAAGGGGGTGAGCAGGGATTACCATAAGTAGGTTTGCCCCTTACCCTGACTAGGAGCAATGGTATCTACTTGGAGAATGGTACATTCCTTTATTACACCAATCAGTGTTACTAATCTCCTTAGCTTCATGTAAATTGAATGGGCTGAAAAGGACTTTTTTAAAGAATTGGATGAAAGAAGGGCTGAGATTCATAAGCGGTTAAGCCCCCCTTAAACTGGTTGCCATATGAACAAAGAATACAGCAAAGGATTGCTTGCATGACTCATAAGGCCCTACATTTCAAGACCCCCATATATCTAGCTCAAAAGATAGAGTTTTCAGGGGGATGCAGATCTTCGCGAAGTGCAAGCTCACTGCTACTGAGACCCCAGGTTTTCCGCAAAAAGAGAAGGAGCTACAGAGCCTTCTCGGGCTTCGTCCGGAAGATGTGAAACTCTCTCCAACCGGATGTCTGCTGAATCTCATCTTCCTCTTCTTTTAAAAAAGAAGTGAAAAGAATACAGATGAACAAGTTTCTGCTCTAAGTGACTTTTAGGTCCTATTGTTTACTCACCTGCCCGCTATCCCGATGCCCTGACCACTACATTGTTGTGCAACCACTAACTCCAGCGTTACCTTGACACTCTCATTTATGTAACAAATGTCTTTTTCTTTTTACAACTGTTTCTACTCACCCTGTAATGTGAAGCACTTTGACACCCCTTAGGATCTTGTCCACGCTATACGAAACATTATAAATAAATAAAAAAGGAAAACAGTCAAGCTTCGTTCAAAAAAGAAAGAAGAGAATATTGTGTTTTGTAAGCCAGAAAGAGCAAAAGGACCATGCTCAACAGGTGGTGGGTTGTAGTAATTGTAAACAGAGATTCAAAGTTATGGGTGATCAAATTCAGAGAGAGAACCAATTATTACAGGAGTCTATTGTGTGTGCTGGAAAAATGCTTATTTTCTGCTTCTGATGAACTGTGTAGCTAGTTGATACTTAGCTTTAGTGTTTCCTAAGGTGTATCACATAGATGACAAAGTTGATAAGGGAATAGCAACACATGGAAAGGCTAAGCTTGGATCTTCACAAATAGTAGGCAGTATATTGGTGGCATGAAACCTTCTGTAGATATAGTTTTAAATGATTTAAAAATCAGAAAGTTGTCTACTTTGGTAGAATACAGCTGGAGCTTTAACCATAATAAATTCTGAAGTATGGCCATAAGGGCAATGGTTTTGAGGAACAGGCTAGCTTTAGATACAGCGAAAGAGGGCGGAGTCTGACACCTGCTTCGGGTTCAGTGATTCCGCACTTAAGTACCTATTACACGCAATGAGATTAATATGTTTGTAAATAACATAACTGGCATTTCTCATGAGATGAAGGACTGTAGGAGAAAGGGGCATGGGGAGCAATAGGGATTTTTCAAGATTGGTGAGTGGTTAATGGTATTTGCAGTGTAATTTTAAGGATAGTATTAATCCTGATGCTAATCATTATAATTTGTGTGGTATGCTTATTTAATTTTTATAAGGAAGAGGGATATAAATGATTTTGGCAAAGTGTGGGTCAAATTGCAATGGAGAGAAGTAGCCACCCGAATTGAGAGTAAGAAAAAGGCAGCGTGAATAACTGGAGCTTGAGGAAATTAAAGTTAGGGTTTACTGTGAGTAAAGGGTCTAGAGGAGCCTAGATGCAAGCTGCAAAAGTTGACAACTTCTGTGTAACTAGAGATTTTTAATTAATGAAAGTTTGGCGTTAGGTGACTTCCAAAGTCACCAGAGGGAGGGAGTGAATTTGTCTTTGTATTAAATGTTTTTGAATTAGATCAGCATTAACATGTAAACACTCAAATGTTATTAACTATGTTATTCAAGTTTAGATTGACCATAGTTAATGTAGACCTACATTTTAAAATGACCCCCAGAGCTTGCCATCTTTTGTTTGTGGTACGTGAACAATTTAATTTCTAGGTGAAGCAGAAGTTCCGATTAACAAATGTAATGTTCTTTTGCTTATTTTCCTATGTACACATTTTCTTTTCACTGTGATAATTATGTAACGTTATAATTGGTAGCATACTCATCGAGACGCCTGCCGAGTACAGGCTGGAACCTGTATCTCATCTTATTACAGATATTGCAACTTTGAAGGACTCTTAGAGAAGCTGTATCATGATGGTCTTGAGAAGCTAGCAAACATACAATTGTATCATTTCAGTTTAACCTGATTGGATAATTTCATAAAAACTGTGTGTAGATGTATCAACTGTTACAGTTATCTGATTTAAGCTAGTGCAGAGTAGATCATAGTTTATAATACTCACAGATACAGACTTAGTTTAGAGCAGAGTAGAGTAGGAGATGCCCCGGTTACTTACCGGTAATCTTCATTACTCCGAGTATAGTCTTCCTCGCCACATGAGTTACATAGTGAACTTTAGCTCCACAACAGAACCCTTCAAAGCAAAAAGAAACCACCTCCCACCCCCTCCCAACATGGCCGACCAGTCCCACCTGACCTCTATAAGAGGCGGACCGGCCCAACCAACAGCCTGATCTACCAAGCAAACAATGAAGCCGATAGCCAGACCGGGAGGGGGGGAGGGAACTCATGTGGCGAGGAAGACTATACTCGGAGTAATGAAGATTACCGGTAAGTAACCGGGGCATTACCTCCTCGTAAGTCTTCCTCGCCCCCTGAGTTACATAGTGAGCAAATACCCAAGCCAACAAGGCTTCATTGACCACCAGAAGAACCACACCACACGGTGATGCAGGTAAACCAACATAAGGTTTTAATCAGCATAAAGTAAAGCAAACAGGAATTGCAGCAAACCTGAATCTAGACATAACAGAAAACACACCTCAAGGAGCCACCGCTCCCGCACTGAGAACGACCCCCGCGAAGTCCCCATGGACAGAACCACCCAAGACAACGCGATAGTGTTCCATGAACATGTGGGGGGACGACCACGTCGCCGCCCGACAAATCTCCTCCGTGGAGACACCCTTGAAGGAGGCCCAGGACACAGCGACACTCCTCGTGGACCACCCCTGGACCCCCACCGGAACCCCCGAACCCAGCGATGCATAGGAAAGGATGATAGCCTGTTTAAGCCAGCGACTCAAGGTGGAGAGAGAGGGCTTGTGGCCTGATCGGACTGGACCGAAAGTAACGAACAGGCTATCACACCGGGCCAGGGGAGATGTGCGTTCAAGGTACACCAACACCGCCCGCCGGACATCCAGCAAGGCCAAGGCCGGATCCAAGTCGGGGGGGAAAGAAGGTAAGGATACCTCCCGAGCCCGGTTCACCAGGGAAGGAACCTTGGGTAGGAACCGTGGGTCATGCCGGAGCAGCAACCGGTCCGGCAACACCCGCAAGAAGGGTGGGGAGCGGAGGAACGACCCCAGCTCGCCCATCCGCCCAGCCGACACCACGGCAACCAGGAAAATCACCTTGAAGGTGAGAAACCGCAAAGCCACCGAGGCCAGGGGTTCAAAAGGAGGACCCTGAAGCGCCCGCAGCACGAGAGGCAGATCCCACGGAGGGGACAGGCAGAGTGACCTCGGGCGACGGAGAAAACAACTCCGGAGCAAGCGGGCCACCAGGGGATCCAGCCCGTCGAAACCCGGACTGCGGAAGGCCCGCAAGGCCGCCCACTGGGCCCTCAGGGAAGAAGGGGCCAAGCCCAAGGAAAACCCCTCAGCCAGGAAATCCAAGACCCGCAGGGGAACAACGGAGGCGGGGTCATAACCCCGCAGACCGCACCAGCATGTGAAAGACGCCCAGTGCCGGGCATAGGACGACAAGGTGGAAGACCTGCGGGAGCCCTGCAGCAAATCCACCACCCCAGGAGAACACCCCCGAGCCAGCAGCGTTACCCGCTCAAGAGCCAGGCCTGCAGATGGAGCCGGCGCAAAACCGACTCCGGGAGCGGGGGGCCCCTCAAGGGGAAGGGCAGATCCGGGATCGGCCAGAAGGCCTGAACCGCCAGATCGCAAAGGAGAGGATACCAGGGGCGGCGGACCCAGCCGGGCACCACCAGGAGCACCCTGGCCTTGTCCAAGCGAATCTTGCAGAGGACCCAGGGGATCAGGGGGAACGGGGGGAAAGCGTACAGCAGTCCGGAAGGCCAAGCGAACGACAGGGCATCCACACGCCATACCCCCGGACCCGGGAGGAGAGAGCAGAACTTGGGCAGAAGGGCCGAGTCCCCGTCCGCAAACAGATCTACCAGAGGAAGACCGAAACGAGACACCAGGCGTTGAAACACCCTCGGGGACAGGGAGAGACACGGAAGCGTGGGAAAGATCCGACTTAGTCGATCCGCCTCCACATTGTCGGACCCCGGGAGATAGACAGCCCGAAGAGACAGGACCGAAGTCTCCGCCCATGAGCACAACTCCTGAGTCAGCAACCAGAGGGAGCGTACCCTGCACCCTCCCTGATGGTTGACATAGCATCTCACCACCTGGTTGTCCGTCCGCACCAAGACATGGTGACCCAGCAGTGACGGAGCAAAATGATGGCAGGCCAGGAGGACCGCCTTCAACTCCCGATAGTTCGAGGAGCAGCGAGACTGAAGGGGATTCCAACGACCCTGAATCGACTCCCCGCCCAAGGTTGCCCCCCAGCCGAGGAGACTGGCATCGGTCGTGAGCACCCTGGAAGGGGATACCAAGAAGGGAAGCCCCTCCGCGAGGTGAGCCTCCACCAACCACCACCCCAACTCCGTCCGGAGCCGAGGGGAGACCGGGACCAGAAGCTCGTAATCCTCCGAGCGGGGGTCCCAAAAGGACAGCAGATGGTTGATCAAAGGATAGAGGTGGAGGCGAGCCCAGGG